>NW_025334117.1:0-624997 GCF_014858855.1 Bufo gargarizans | reverse complement strand
TCAGATAATTGCTGGCTTGAGGACCGTATTTTTTACCCTATAAGACGCACCGAGGTTTTAGAGGAAAACAATAAGAATACCTCAGATCAGACCCCCAATGCCTCAGATCAGCCCCCATGTCAGCCATCATGCCCCCCATGTCACATTTCACCCCCTCAATGTCACATTTCTCACCACTCCCTGTCAAATCACCTGTGTCACATCAGCCCTCACATTTCTCCCCCTCCATCCATGTTGTCACATTTCTCCCCCTCCATCCATGTTGTCACATTTCTCCCCCTCCATCTTGTCACATTTCTCCCCCTCCATCCATGTTGTCACATTTCCTCCCCCTCCATCCATATTGTCAGATTTCTCCCCCCATCCATGTTGTCACATTTCTCCCCCCATCCTTGTTGTCACATTTCTCCCCCCTCCATCCATATTGTCACATTTCTCCCCCTCCATGCATGTCGTCACATTTCCCCCCCATACATGTTGTCACATTTCTCCCCCCCTGGCCACCTCCATTCATGTTGTCACATTATTCCCCCCCTGGCCCCCTCCATGATCCATATTGTCACATTTCTCCCCCTCCATGCATGTCGTCACATTTCTCCCCCCCATCCATGTTGTCAAATTCCCCCTCCATCCATGTTGTCACATTTCTCCACCCCTGGCACCCCCCATCCATGTTGTAACATTTCTCCCCCCCTGGCCCCCTCCATACATGTTGTCACATTTCTCCCCCCCTGGCCCCCTCCATCTATATTGTCACATTTCTCCCCCCCCTGGCACCCCCCATCCATGTTGTCACATTTCTCCTCCCCTGGCCCCCTCCATCCATGTTGTCACATTTCTCCCGCCATCCATGTTGTCACATTTCTCCCCCCCTGGCCACCTCCATCCATGTTGTCACACTAGCTACCCTAACACGACCTGACCTGTCCTGACTCCTGCTGGCTACGACTCTTCAATCTTTCCAGACACAACACAAAACACAGTCAGCTCTAGACAGTCCCTCTGCTCTGGCTGCTTCCCGCCGCGTCGCCGCTCACTCACCAGTCACGCCCCGTGGCCTGAGGCCATGTGACCATGTGTTGCCATGACTCCGAGCGGCTTGCACACGCAGACTGGGGGCGGGCAGGCGGACGGCGGTGGCACTGCGGCAGTAGTAAGTGATAAAAAAAGTCATTAATTTTTGGGCCCTGCGCATTGCTGCGTGCGGAAGATTTGAGTAAGTGGCTGCTGAAGCGACGGGTTTTGAAAATAATCAATTATGTTATGTGCTGCAGGACCTGGTCGGGATTCCTGCTTCTCACTGGTCCTGCGAACCTGCTGTAATTTTACCAAATGGTTCGGCAGAACTGGAGAGAACCGACTGGATCCCATGCCTGACTCGGTGCCTTACAACTACTGGGTGTCCAAACTGGACACGTGGCACGAACTTGCGCTCTACACCGTGGGGGTGCTGGCCTGCCCTACTGCCAGCATTTTGTCTGAGCGTGTATTTAGTGCTGCTGGTGGCATTATAACAGATAAGCGTATCTGCTTGTTCACTGGCAATGAACAAGGCCTGGATTGCCCCTGACTTCTCAACTCCACCAGAGGAGAGCTGAGCTGATGATGAACACAAAGGCAATTTCAATCTATCATTTATAATGTACTCAATCTACTGTAGTGTATTCCCATGCACATTTTCCACCACAAAGAAAAGAGAATATGCTTGAATCTTGTTTTCTCCTCCTCCTCATCCAGATTGTATATATTCCCTCCACTCTAATTGTAGGGTCAACTCAACTGCAGGCCCTCAACTCAATTTTTTTTATAGGGTCAGCTCAACTGCAAGCCATCAACTAAAAATTTTCTTATAGGGTCAGCTGAACAGCATGCACACTCTTATAATTTTTTAGAGCATCAGCTCACCTGCAGGCACTTACATATAATGTTTTACAGCATCTGCTCACCTGCAGGTACTAGCATATAATGAATGTTTTAGAGCGTCAACTAACCAGCAGGCACTCAAATATAATGTTTTAGAGCATCAGCTCACCAGCAGGCACTCACATATAATGTTTTAGAGCATCAGCTCACCTGCAGGCACTTGCATATAATGTTTTAGAGTGTCAGGTCACCAGCAGGCACTTGCATATAATGTTTTATAGCGTCACTTCACCAGCAGGCCCTCCCCCCTAATGTTTTATAGGGTCAGCTCAGCAGCAGGCCCTCACATATGTTTTTCAGGGTCAGCTCACCAGCAGGCCCTCTCCCCTAATGTTTTAGAGGGTCAGCTCAGCAGCAGGCCCTTGTATAAAATGTTTTACAGGGTCAGCTCAACTGCAGGCCCTCACATATAAAGTTTTACAAGGTCAGCTCAGCAGCAGGCCCTCACATATAATGTTTTACAGGGTCAGCTCAACTGCAGACCCTCGCATATAACGTTTTAAAGGGTTAGCTCACCTGCAGGCCCTCGCATATAATGTTTTACAGGACCAGCTCAACTGCAGGCCTTCACATATAATGTTTTACAGGGTCAGCTAAATTGCAGTCCCTCGCATATAATGTTTTACAGGGTTAGGTAACCTGCAGGCCCTCACCTAAAATCTTTTTTAGGGTCAGCTCAACTGCAGGCCCATTGCATATAATGTTTTACAGGGTCAGCTCTCCTACAGGCCCTCACCAAAAATCCTTTACAGGGTCAGATCACCTTCTGATGACGACAGCAAATTGTTGCCTGTTGGTACTCTGGCACACATGGCTGACTTCATGTTAGGCTGCCTTTCCCACGACCTACGCATTATATGCATTTTAGACAGCACTGATTACTGGTTGTTCACCCTTCTCGACTCCCTCTACAAAGAGAACATTTCATCTCTCATTCCTGTGGTGGAGAGTACAAGCAAAATGGTGCTATACCAGAAGGTCCTTGTTAAACATTGCTCCAAAGTTGATAGGGCAGAAATCCAAATAGATTGTCCCAGTCACGGGGACGTGCGATTGCCTGGAAGCTATATAGAGTTAACAAAGCGGCAGCAGGCCCTCACCTAGAAGTCCAGTCTCAGTAGCCAAGAGTCTGGTCAACACAATCCTCACCATGATGGCACACTGGATGAACATTGTGGAGGCCAGGAGCAAATTAAATGGAAAGTGTACTCATTCTAATATCAGGGCCGCTTAGGAGTGCTGTATTGTTATTTATCGTCACTGCCTCCCCGAGCCGGGTAATTGCAGCGCACCTGCTGCCTTCCTTGCATGTTTCTTCTTTAATAACTTGACCCACCCTCTCCACCCAATCAGATTTCAACCATTGACCTCCCTTGGATGTGGTATCCCTTTCTCAAGCTCCCTCTCCAGCATCAAACCCTGATTCCCCGTTACCCATGATCACCATGTTAGGCGCAGAAAAGAACATCGAAAGTTGATTGGGCAGACATCCAAATGGATCGTCGCCGTCACGGGGACGTGCAATCGCCCAGAGGTTATCTAGAGTCACCAAGCCCTCGCCCATAAGGTTTTAGATGATCAGATTAGCAGGCCCTTGCTCCAAATGTTTTTGAGAGTCGCCAGCAGGCCATCAATCATAATTTTTCAAGGGTGTGTATGATGCCCTCCTTTATGTTTAACCAAGAGTGTTTTAGAGTGCCGGTTCCTTGTAATTTTTGGCAGCCCTTTCATTTAGTACATATTAGCCCCTCCTGGACCTTGGACAAGAATGCTCGTCCTAAAAGGCCAGTACTTTGCGCCCCAGGACGAGCATTCTCGTCCTGCGGTGTCCCCCCCCCCATGTGCGGTGATGCGATCTGCAGCACGGATCTGGCTGTATGGAAAAGATAAAGAATGGAAATTCTTTTATTGAAAATAATGTGTTGTGTTATATATATATATATATATATATATATATATATATATTCTTTTACATAGACTTTTATGCAATATGCTATGAAATATTTAAAGGGCTATACCAGCTATACCAACTTTTTTTTCAATTCCTGTAGCATTGGTGTGTATGTAGTGCACTTAAACTAACCTGATAAATATCAGCCTCTGAAGTGACTCTGTTTTTAAATTATGCACAACATAGCTATCAGGTCTGCTTCTCATCCTTAAAACACAAGGTAGAGTGCACATCCTCTGTCATGTGATGTTTGTGAGAAATAGATATGGAAACTAGTGAGAGATACAAAGTGAAAAATATACAGACACACTGACAGACAGGCTCAGACAGACTGACAAACACACAAAAATACAGAAACAGACAAATACAGACAGACAGCTATGTAAAAGGCAGAAACATACCAGAATCGAGACACAGAAAGCAGGTTGAAACAGCAAGTAACAGGTGAAGCAGAAAGGGAAAGACCAAGCGACACTGAGCAAGATCTACATAGGCAAGTGGGAAAAAGAAACAGAAAAAAACTAGAGCAAATGAGGATTATTCAGGAAGCCAAATTCAGGTGATATAGAGCATAGCTCCCTTACATGCCCTGTGGAATCAGCAGACAGCTCTCTCTCTCAGCAGACAGGAAGTTCAGAGCAGAAATGCCCTGAATAGTAGAGAAACTGAGCATGATTGACCAGCAGCAGGAGAGTGCAGACAGGTCCACACTAAGGCCTCTTTCACACGGGCGTCATGTTTTTTGCCCTGATAAAATGCGGGTGCATTGGGGGAAAATGCATGATTTTTCAGCGCGAGTGCAAAACATTGTAATGCGTTTTGCACTCGTGTGAGAAAATCGGCATGTTTGGTACCCAAACCTGAACTTCTTCACAGAAGTTCGGGTTTGGGTTAGGTGTTCTGTAGATTGTATTATTTTCCCTTATAACATGGTTATAAGGGAAAATAATAGCATTCCTAATACAGAATGCTTAGTAAAATAGGGCTGGAGGGGTTAAAAAAAAGAAAAAATAATTTTACTCACCTACAATCCACTTGATCGCACAGCCGGCATCTCTCCTGTCTTCTTTGCTGTGCACAGGAATAGGACCTTTGATTACGTCACTGTGCTCATCACATGGTCCATCACCATGGTGAGGGACCATGTGATTGGATCATGTGATGTGATGTCACCACAGGTCTTTAGCCGGCAGCTCAACATTAGACAGAGATCCGCAACTACGCAAGCAAGTGGTCTCGGTGAGTACATATTTTTTTTATTTTTAACCCCTCCATCACTATTTTACTTTGGATTCTGTATTCAAAATGCTATTATTTTCGCTTATAAGGCCTCATGCACACGACCGTTTTTTTTTGAGGTCCACAAAAAACGAGTTCCATAGTTCCGTGATCCATGTCCGTTTTTTCTTCTGTGGGTCTTCCTTGATTTTTGGAGGATCCACGGACATGAAGGAAAAAGTCGTTTTGGTGTCCGCCTGGCCGTTTGGAGCCAAACAGATCCGTCCTGACTTACAATGCAAGTCAATAGGGACGGATCCGTTTGACGTTGACACAATATGATGCAATTGCAAACGGATCCGTCCCCCATTGACTTTCAATGTAAAGTCAGGCGTCCCTATTATACCATCGGATCAGAGTTTTCTCCAATCCGATGGTATATTTTAACTTGAAGCGTCCCCATCACCATAGGAATGCCTCTATGTTAGACTATACAAACGGATTTGAGTTAGATCGTGGAAACTCAGATCCAACAGTATATTCTAACCCAGAGGCATTCCCATAGTGATGGGGACGCTTCAAGTAAGAATATACTAAGAACTGTGTACATGACTGCTCCCTGCTGCCTGGCAGCACCCGATCTCTTACAGGGGGCTGTGATCCGCACAATTAACCCCTCAGGTGCCGCACCTGATGGGTTAATTGTGCGTATCATAGCCCCCTGTAAGAGATCTGGGGCTGCCAGGCAGCAGGGGGCAGACCCCCCTCCCTCCCCAGTTTTAATTTCATTGGCGGCCAGTGCGGCCCCCCCGGCCCCCCCACCCTCCTTCTATTGTATTAATTTCATTGGTGGCCAGTGTGCGGCCCCCCCGGCCCCCCCTCCCTCTATTGTATTAATTTCATTGGTGGCCAGTGTGCGGCCCCCCGGCCCCCCTCCCTCCCTCTATTGTATTAATTTCATTGGTGGCCAGTGTGCGGCCTGCCCTCGTCCCCCCTCCCTCCCTCTATTGTATTAATTTCATTGGTGGCCAGTGTGCGCCCCCCCCTCCCTCTATTGTATTCATTTCATTGGTGGCCAGTGTGCGGCCTCCCTCTCTCCCTCTATTGTATTAATTTCATTGGTGGCCCGTGTGCGGCCTCCCTCTCTCCCTCTATTGTATTCATTTCATTGGTGGCCAGTGTGCGGCCTCCCCCCACCCCGATCATTGGTGGCAGCGGAGAGTTCCGATCGGAGTCCCAGTTTAATCTCTAAACTGCAGTCCTGGTTGCCATGGTTACTTAGCAATATTAGAAGCATTATACTTACCTGCTGCGCTGTCTGTGACCGGCCGGGAGCTCCTCCTACTGGTAAGTGACAGGTCTGTGTGGCGCATTGCTTAATGATCTGTCACTTACCAGTAGGAGTAGCTCCCGGCCGGTCACAGACAGCGCAGCAGGTAAGTATGATGCTTGTAATATTGCTAAGTAACCATGGCAACCAGGGTCTGCCCCCTGCTGCCTGGCAGCCCCTGATCTCTTACAGGGGGCTATGATACGCACAATTAACCCTCAGGTGCCAGGCAGCAGGGGGCAGTCATGTACACAGTTCTCAGTATATTCTAACTTGAAGCATCCCCATCACCATGGGAACGCCTCTGTCGGATCTGAGTTTTCACGAAGATCTGAAAAAGCTTTTATGCAGACGGATCTTCGGATCCGTCTGTATGAAAGTAGCCAAAGGACACGGATCACGGACACGGATGACAATCTTGTGTGCATCCGTGTTTTTTCACTGACCCATTGACTCGAATGGGTCCGTGAACCGTTGTCCGTCCAAAAAATAGGAAAGGTCCTATTTTTTTGACGGACAGGAAACATGGATCACGGATGCGGATGAACAACGGTGCATCTTCAGAGTTTTCAACGGGCCCATTGAAAGTCAATAGGTCTGCAGAAAATCACGGAAAACGGAACAACGGATACGGAGGCACACAACGGTCGTGTGCATTAGGCCTTACCATGTTATAACGGAAAATAATACACATCGGGTCCCCAGCCCGATCGTCACCTAGCAACCATGCGTGAAAATCGCACCGCATCCGCACTTTCTTTCGGATGCTTGTGATTTTCACGCGGCCCCATTCACTTCTATGGGGCCTGCGTTGCGTAAAAAAAGGCAGAATATAGAGCTTGCTGTGATTTTCACGCAACGCACAAGTGATGCGTGAAAATCACTGCTCATGTGCACAGCCCCATAAAAATTAATGGGTCAGGATTCAGTGCGGGTGCAATGCGTTCAACTCGCGCATTGCACCCGCGCGGAATACTCGCCCGTGTGAAAGGGGCCTAAGGGATGCAGGAGTGTAAACAAGGCAGTGGGAGTCTAAGAAGTAAGTAGATATTATTACAGAACAGTACAAAAACGTTTATTACAGTATATTAGACATTTGTAGAACCTGCACAATGCTTTCAAAGCAGACCCAATTAGCTGGAATACCCCTTTAATTACCGATAAGCCTCTTGAGTGCTCACATTTTCTAATACAGTTGGAAGGTTTACTTCTATATCTGTACTTTAAACATAGTGGGATAATGTAGGAAATACAGATTTTGTGCTTACAGATATCCAATGAAAGAGTAAATCAAGACATACAGTTATATGGCAGCTATTAAAAGTAAAGTTACTATAGGGAGGAGGGAAGCTGCAGCAGTATCTCTCCTTTGGTCTTTGAGATCAAACCTGGAAGTGTCTGCCTACTCATCAAGCATGGAGTGAAAAATGAACAGAACCTAACTGAGGAACAAATTTCTGGTTACTGGAGTATGTCAACACTGTTGACTTTTTAGAAAATGTAGTCCGTCCTGCAGTGTCACGAGAAGAACTCATTTTATGATCATAAATCTAAGAGCCGCTATTTTAGCTCCTTTACTGATTGTCCCCTAGACTAAACAAGACATTTAAATAATGGAAAAAAAAATAAAAAAAGGCATTTAATAGTTTATTTATAATAACATGTTTTTTCTGTATTTTTCTTGTTATCTTTCCCTGGAACCCCTTTAAGTGAGGAAGCCATTTATTTAAAAAGTAATTGCACTTTGTAAAAAGTTTTGCCATGTCATAGTGACATATCAAAGACTTTGATTAATAGGGGTCTGTGCGCTGAGACCCCCAGTGATCACTAAATCAAGGAGTTAAAAGCCCTCAGCTGTGCACTGTCTCTCATCACTGCTGAAGACAGCTTCAACAGAATATCTATGAGGCGATCTTCAACAGCAAGGAGATACCAAGCAATTGTCAGGGGTCTCAGTGCTATGACCATACTAATCAAAACCATAGCTATGTCACTGTGACATTTCAAAAGTTTTTTTAAAAGTGTAGTTACTCTTTAACCCGTAGGATACCAGCGCCATACATGTACGGCGCTGATATCCAGATCTGAAATCCCAGCGCCGTAAAGCTACGGCGCTCTGATCAGGAGGGTGCAGGAGCTGCGCCCGCCCGATCAGCTGCAGGGATCCGGCAGTCACTGATAGCCAGACCCCTGCTGTATGCGCCGGCATCGGTGTGGGATCCTGCCGGTTTCGGGTGGCCATAGAGTCCCCGCGCTGCTGTGATGGGGACTCGATGGCACTGAAGGCAAATGGATGCCTTCCTTAGGCATTGTCGCTGCCTTAAATGACAGCCTATGTGATCCAGCCACTTCCGTAACGACCTGCTCTATAAAAATATCACCTAAATGACCTAACCCCTCAGGTGAACGCTTTAAAAAACAAAAACAAAAAAAAACTGTGCCAAAAAAAGCCATTTTTGTCACCTTACATCACAAAAAGTATAATACCAAGCGATCAAAAAGTCTTATGTACCCCAAAATGGTACCAATAAAACTGCCATCTCATCCCACAAAAAATGAACCCCTGTCTAAGACAATTGCTAAAAAATAAAATATATATATGTCTCTCAGAAAATCGCAGAATTCTAAACTTCTAAGCCTTCTAAACTTCTAAGCCTTCTAACATCCTTAAAAAATTAAATGACATATACAAAATGAAAGTAGATATGGGGAATGTTAAGTAAGAAATATTTTATGAGGTATCACTTTCTGTTTTAAAAACAGATAAATTGAAATTTAGAAAATTGCTAATTTTTCATAATTTTTGGTAAATTTGGGATTTTTTCATAAATAAAGGTAAAATATATTGACTCCAACTTATGACTATTATGAACTACAAACTGGATTCCAAAAAAGTTGGGACACTAAACAAATTGTGAATGAAAACTGAATGCAATGATGTGGAGATGGTAAATGTCAATATTTTATTTGTAATAGAACGTAGATGACAGATCAAACGTTTAATCCGAGTAAATGTATCATTTTAAAGGAAAAATATGTTGATTCAAATTTTCACGGTGTCAACAAATCCCCAAAAAGTTGTGACAAGTAGCAATAAGAGGCTGGAAAAAGTAAATTTGAGCATAACGAAGAGCTGGAAGACCAATTAACACTAATTAAGTCAATTGGCAACATGATTGGGTATAAAAAGAGCTTCTCAGAGTGGCAGTGTCTCTCAGAAGCCAAGATGGGTAGAGGATCACCAATTCCCACAATGTTGCGCAGAAAGATAGTGGAGCAATATCAGAAAGGTGTTACCCAGCGAAAAATTGCAAAGACTTTGCATCTATCATCATCAACTGTGCATAACATCATCCGAAGATTCAGAGAATCTGGAACAATCTCTGTGCGTAAGGGTCAAGGCCGTAAAACCATACTGGATGCCCGTGATCTCCGGGCCCTTAAACGACACTGCACCACAAACAGGAATGCTACTGTAAAGGAAATCACAGAATGGGCTCAGGAATACTTCCAGAAACCATTGTCAGTGAACACAATCCACCGTGCCATCCGCCGTTGCCAGCTGAAACTCTACAGTGCAAAGAAGAAGCCATTTCTAAGCAAGATCCACAAGCTCAGGCGTTTTCACTGGGCCAGGGATCATTTAAAATGGAGTGTGGCAAAATGGGAAACTGTTCTGTGGTCAGACGAGTCAAGATTCGAAGTTCTTTTTGGAAATCTGGGACGCCATGTCATCCGGACCAAAGAGGACAAGGACAACCCAAGTTGTTATCAACGCTCAGTTCAGAAGCCTGCATCTCTGATGGTATGGGGTTGCATGAGTGCGTGTGGCATGGGCAGCTTGCATGTCTGGAAAGGCACCATCAATGCAGAAAAATATATTCAGGTTCTAGAACAACATATGCTCCCATCCAGACGTCATCTCTTTCAGGGAAGACCCTGCATTTTTCAACAAGATAATGCCAGACCACATTCTGCATCAATCACAACATCATGGCTGCGTAGGAGAAGGATCCGGCTACTGAAATGGCCAGTCTGCAGTCCAGATCTTTCACCTATAGAGAACATTTGGCGCATCATAAAGAGGAAGGTGCAACAAAGAAGGCCCAAGATTATTGAACAGTTAGAGGCCTGTATTAGACAAGAATGGGAGAGCATTCCTATTTCTAAACTTGAGAAACTGGTCTCCTCGGTCCCCAGACGTCTGTTGAGTGATGTAAGAAGAAGGGGAGATGCCACACAGTGGTGAAAATGGCCTTGTCCAAACTTTTTGGGGATTTGTTGACACCATGAAATTCTGATTCAACATATTTTTCCCTTAAAATGGTACATTTTCTCAGTTTAAACTTTTGTTCCGTGATTTATGTTCTATTCTGAATAAAATATTAGAAGTTGGCACCTCCACATCATTGCATTCAGTTTTTATTCACGATTTGTATAGTGTCCCAACTTTTTTGGAATCCGGTTTGTACAATATATCATTAGAAAACATTCTCAGAATGGCTTGGATAAGTAAAAGCATTCGAAAGTTATTACCACATATAGTGACACAAAAATCGGCCTTGAATTTAAGGTGAAAATTGGCTCGGTACTGAAGGGGTTAAACTAATGTTACATTGAAAAATGTTAACTAATGTTATATTGAAAAACATGCAGTATGGTATGGTGCTTTATTATACATAAAATTTAGAAATGACCTGTAACCTCTCCTGACATATCTGTTTTACCAACTACCTGCATTCCCTAGGCACACCCAGCTAGGCTTTCTTTGCAAACTGCTAGCTATTTATTCATAACTTCTAGGCGGAATAATAAATGAATGGTAAATCATACAGTAGATGCTTATTGTTATTACATAGGAATGAAAAAAGTTGTCAAAACAGACATAGGCTTTAAGAGTCAAACATAGAGGAAAACCCAACTATCCATAAATGATATAAAGATCAACATATTAGAAATCCAAATACCTAATACATATATATATATATATATATATATTATTTCTTTTAGAAAAGTTGCTTTTGTAGAGTGACTTTTTGGCGTTTGGAACTAAGAGTGAAACCCAAAATTACGGGAGCTTTGCGTTGACGTCTAACAGCTAACATGATTCAGGAAGTGGGTTAATAGAAATAAGTGACAAGGAAAAAGCTATTCTGTACAATGTGTTTAACCTTTTCATTTTAGCAGCAGCTAATGGTAAAAGACATTAGAAGCACTGGCAGTCTTGCAGAATGTACAATTATGCCAAGTGAAATGTACTGAGCAAATATGTTGACATTATGAGACAGTGTGACTGTTAGTTGTAGAGTTCTTAATAACATATTAGATGCTATGAATTTTTAAGGGCAGCCAAGATTTTTCATTTTATCCTATGTATTTAATCAGCCTTTCTGTGAGGATGATTGCATCACATTATGGAAGCGGAAGGGGTCAAGGCGAAAATACCAGATAGTGACAGCTCAGATGCTGGAGGAGTTTCTGACCTTAATGGAGGTTAATGATGCTGTTAAAAATCCATTAGGATTTCTGTTGTAAATGTCTGTTTTAAGTGAACCTTAAACAAGAACTAACAAGTTTTGTATGGAAAATGACCTGGTCTTTTAATCTTTCACGACACCCTCCAACACCCTCCACTCTTGCCTATCAGCTCTTTGAAGAGGAGGTGGCACTCCATGTGACCGCTGCTTCCTGCTCATTACACTGCCCATCATCTCAGAAAAGAGTGTAATTACAAGTACTCCTTCCATTCACTTGAATGGAGGGAATACTTGTATTTACACTACACCGCTGCTAAAAGGTAGACAAAGAGTAGTGTAATGAACAGAAAGCAGGGCTCACATGGAGCACTGCCTCCTCATCAAACAGCGATTGGCTGGGGTGCCGGGTGTCTGACCCGCACTAATCTGATATTGGATCTGTCCTAAGGATAGGTCATCAATATGAAACCCTGTGCAACCTCTTTAATACATTTTAACAGATACAAACCGGATTCCAAAAAAGTTGGGACACTAAACAAATTGTGAATAAAAACTGAATGCAATGATGTGGAGATGGCAAATGTTAATATTTTATTTGCAATAGAATGTAGATGACAGATCAAACGTTTAATCCGAGTAAATGTATCATTTTAAAGGAAAAATACGTTGATTCAAATTTTCACAGTGTCAACAAATCCCCAAAAAGTTGGGACAAGTAGCAATAAGAGGTTGGAAAAAGTAAATTTGAGCATAACGAAGAGCTGGAAGACCAATTAACACTAATTAGGTCAATTAGCAACATGATTGGGTATAAAAAGAGCTTTTCAGAGTGGCAGTGTCTCTCAGAAGCCAAGATGGGTAGAGGATCACCAATTCCCACAATGTTGCGCAGAAAGATAGTGGAGCAATATCAGAAAGGTGTTACCCAGCGAAAAATTGCAAAGACTTTGCATCTATCATCATCAACTGTGCATAACATCATCCGAAGATTCAGAGAATCTGGAACAATCTCTGTGCGTAAGGGTCAAGGCCGTAAAACCATACTGGATGCCCGTGATCTCCGGGCCCTTAAACGACACTGCACCACAAACAGGAATGCTACTGTAAAGGAAATCACAGAATGGGCTCAGGAATACTTCCAGAAACCATTGTCAGTGAACACAATCCACCGTGCCATCCGCCGTTGCCAACTGAATCTCTACAGTGAAAAGAAGAAGCCATTTCTAAGCAAGATCCACAAGCTCAGGCGTTTTCACTGGGCCAGGGATCATTTAAAATGGAGTGTGGCAAAATGGAAGACTGTTCTGTGGTCAAACGAGTCACGATTCAAAGTTCTTTTTGGAAATCTGGGACGCCATGTCATCCGGACCAAAGAGGACAAGGACAACCCAAGTTGTTATCAACGCTCAGTTCAGAAGCCTGCATCTCTGATGGTATGGGGTTGCATGAGTGCGTGTGGCATGGGCAGCTTGCATGTCTGGAAAGGCACCATTAATGCAGAAAAATATATTCAGGTTCTAGAACAACATATGCTCCCATCCAGACGTCATCTCTTTCAGGGAAGACCCTGCATTTTTCAACAAGATAATGCCAGACCACATTCTGCATCAATCACAACATCATGGCTGCGTAGGAGAAGGATCCGGGTACTGAAATGGCCAGTCTGCAGTCCAGATCTTTCACCTATAGAGAACATTTGGCGCATCATAAAGAGGAAGGTGCAACAAAGAAGGCCCAAGATGATTGAACAGTTAGAGGCCTGTATTAGATAAGAATTGGAAAGCATTCCTATTTCTAAACTTGAGAAACTGGTCTCCTCGGTCCCCAGACGTCTGTTGAGTGTTGTAAGAAGAAGGGGAGATGCCACACAGTGGTGAAAATGGCCTTGTCCAAACTTTTTGGGGATTTGTTGACACCATGAAATTCTGATTCAACATATTTTTCCCTTAAAATGGTACATTTTCTCAGTTTAAACTTTTGTTCCGTGATTTATATTCTATTCTGAATAAAATATTAGAAGTTGGCACCTCCACATCATTGCATAGAGTTTTTATTCACGATTTGCATAGTGTCCCAACTTTTTTGGAATCCGGTTTGTAAGTCCACCTGAGCCCCCTATTGGTTATTGGTGAACTTGTCTGGTGTACCCCAGAGGATTTTGAGCCCGTGATTCCTGACTTTGTTGGCCAACCAGGAATCCAGATTCCCACAGTGGGCTTCACTGAATATGACTTTTTTATTTTTTCTTTCAGTGACCACTTTGTGAATCTGATGGTGGAGCAAACGAAATTGTTCGCCCAACAGTTCATTGCCCAACACCCGGGCTCATTTTTGGCTTGGTCCGGTGGCTGGTCTCCGCTCAGTGCAACCAAGATGAGGACGTTTTAGGACCTCGTGCTGCACATGGGCCTAGTAAAAAAAAACAGTATCAGGCAGTACTGGAGTGGGGACGTCCTCTCCCAGACCTCATTCTACTGTATGGCCATGAAAAGTTCCCGTTTTGAGGCCATTCTGAAATGCCTGCATTATGCGGATAATGCAGCATGTCCTCCCAGAAGGGATCCTGTCTATGACCGCCTGTACAAAATCAGGCCGGTCATAGATCACTTCAGGGCCAAATTTTTGGAGGCCTACGTACCTGGAAGGGAGGTCACTGTTGATGAGTCTCTCATTGCTTTCAAGGGGAGACTCTTTTTCCACCAGTATGTTCCCTCTAAGTAGGCGAGGTATGGTGTGTAGCTGTACAAACTTTGTGAGAGTTCCTCAGGGTACACTTCCCATATTGAACCCCCAGAATGTCCCCCCACTCTAGGTGTTAGCGGGAAACTTGTGTGGGACCTCATGCACCCACTGCTAGATAAGGGTTACCACCTGTACGTGGATAACTTTTATACTAGTATCCCTTTGTTCCAGTCCATCGCCGCCAGATCCACGTCCACTTGTGGGACTGTGCGGAAAAATCAACGCGGCCTCCCTATCCACCCACCCAGGAACCTATCCCCAGGGGTGAGACCCGTGCCCTTACCAATGGAAGCCTGTTGCTGGTCAGATATAAGGACAAGAAAGATGTCCTTGTACTGTCCACAATTCACGGTAACGATATCACCACTGTCCCTGTGCGAGGTACCGCGGCAACGGTCCTCAAGTCCGAATGTATCGTGGACTAAATTCGATATATGGGAGGAGTTGATCTCTCTGATCAAGTCCTCAAGCCATATAACGCCATGCTCAAAACCCGGGCATGGTTCAAAAAAGTTGCGGTCTACTTGGTACAGGTTGCCTTGCACAACTTTTTTGTGCTGTCCCAGAGTGCTGGCAACACAGGGAAATTCCTGCAGTTCTATGAGGCAGTCCTCAAGACCCTGATCTTTTCTGACCGTGAAAGAGCAGGCCGGACTACCTCTGGAACTGGAGATGCCCGGATCGTCCCTGGCCAACACTTTCCAGGTGTGGTCCCCCATACTGGAAAGAAGGGACAGTCCCAAAAAAAGTGCAGAGTGTGTCACAGGAGTGGGATACGGAAGGACACCACCACTCAGTGTGACACGTGCCCCGAAAATCCGGGCCTCTGCATTGACAGTTGCTTCGGGGAGTACCACACTTCCATGGAGTGCTACATTTATAATCCCCTTCCCCAATTTTAATTCTATTTGGCCACAGACAATCGCCCGGAAGTGGAGACACTAAAACAATTTTTTTTTCAGAAATGATATTATTTTGTAAAACTAAAATAAATAATAAAAGTATACATATTAGGTATCTCTGCATCCGTAAAAACCTGAACTATAAAAATACTACATGACTAGGGATGAGCGAACTCGAACTGTATAGTTCGGGTTCGTACCGAATTTTGGGGTGTCCGTGACACGGACCCGAACCCGGACATTTTCGTAAAAGTCCGGGTTCGGGTTCGGTGTTCGTCGCTTTCTTGGCGCGTTTGTGACGCTTTCTTGGTGCTTTTTGAAAGGCTGCAAAGCAGCCAATCAACAAGCGTCATACTACTTGCCCCAAGAGGCCGTCACAGCCATGCCTACTATTGGCATGGCTGTGATTGGCCAGAGCACCATGTGACCCAGCCTCTATTTAAGCTGGAGTCACATAGCGCCGCCCGTCACTCTGCTCTGGTTAGCGTAGGGAGAGGTTGCGGCTGCGACAGTAGGGCGAGATTAGGCAGATTAACTTCTCCAAAGGACTTGATTGATCAATCGATCTGCAGCTGTGCATCATTGAGCTGCTGAAATTCAATTGCTCACTGTTTTTAGGCTGCCCAGACCGTTTGTCAGTCACTTTTTTCTGGGGTGATCGGCGGCCATTTTGTGTCTTGTGGTGCGCCAGCACAAGCTGCGACCAAGTGCATTTAACCCTCAATGGTGTGGTTGTTTTTTGGCTAAAGCCTACATCAGGGTGAAGCTGTCACACCAAGTGCATTTAACCAGCAATAGTCTGTTTATTTTTTGGCCATATACTACATCAGGGGCAAGCTGCGCCTGTCACCAAGTGCATTTAACCCTCAATGGTGTGGTTGTTTTTTGGCTAAAGCCTACATCAGGGTGAAGCTGTCACACCAAGTGCATTTAACCAGCAATAGTCTGTTTATTTTTTGGCCATATACTACATCAGGGGCAAGCTGCGCCTGTCACCAAGTGCATTTAACCCTCAATGGTGTGGTTGTTTTTTGGCTAAAGCCTACATCAGGGTGAAGCTGTCACACCAAGTGCATTTAACCAGCAATAGTCTGTTAATTTTTTGGCCATATACTAAATCAGGGGCAAGCTGCGCCCGTCACCAAGTGCATTTAACCAGCAATAGTCTGTTCATTTTTTGGCCATATACTACATCAGGGGCAAGCTGCGCCCGTCATCAAGTGCATTTAACCCTCAGTAGTGTGGTTGGTCAAGCTGTCACACCAAGTGCATTTAACCAGCAATAGTCTGTTCATTTTTTGGCCATATACTACATCAGGGGCAAGCTGCGCCCGTCACCAAGTGCATCTAACCCTCAGTAGTGTGGTTGGTCAAGCTGTCACACCAAGTGCATTTAACCAGCAATAGTGTGGTTATTTTTTGGCCATATCCCAGTCTAATTCTGTCACTAAATCCATACCGGTCACCCAGCGCCTAAATACTAGGCCTCAAATTTATATCCCGCTAAATCTGTCGTTACCGCTGAACTGTTGTGGCTGGGCAAGTTATTTAGTGTCCGTCAAAGCACATTTTTTGTTCTGGGTTGAAATACAATTCCCAATTTAGCAATTTCATAATTTAGTGGTTTCTGCTATATCAGAGCTATTTGAAATCTATCCCTAAAAGGGTATATAATATTCAAAGTGCACATAGGGTCATTCAGAATAACTTCACACACACGCTACTGTGCATTTCCAAGTCTAATTCTGTTAGTAAATCCATACCGGTCACCCAGCGCCTAAATACTAGGCCTCAAATTTATATCCCGCTAAATCTGTCGTTACCGCTGTACTGTTGTGGCTGGGCAAGTTATTTAGTGTCCGTTAAAGCACATTTTTTGTTCAGGGTTGAAATACAATTCCCAATTTAGCAATTTCATAATTTAGTGGTTTCTGCTATATCAGAGCTATTTGAAATTTATCCCTAAAAGGGTATATAATATTCAAGGTGCACATAGGGTCATTCAGAATAACTTCACACACACGCTACTGTGCATTTCCAAGTCTAATTCTGTCACTAAATCCATACCGGTCACCCAGCGCCTAAATACTAGGCCTCAAATTTATATCCCGCTAAATCTGTCGTTACCGCTGTCCTGTTGTGGATGGGCAAGTTATTTAGTGTCCGCCAAAGCACATTTTTTGTTCTGGGTTGAAATACAATTCCCAATTTAGCAATTTCATAATTTAGTGGTTTCTGCTATATCAGAGCTATTTGAAATCTATCCCTAAAAGGGTAAATAATATTCAAGGTGCACATAGGGTCATTCAGAATAACTTCACACACACGCTACTGTGCATTTCCAAGTCTAATTCTGTCACTAAATCCATACCGGTCACCCAGCGCCTAAATACTAGGCCTCAGATTTATATCCCGCTAAATCTGTCGTTACCGCTGTCCTGTTGTGGATGGGCAAGTTATTTAGTGTCCGCCAAAGCACATTTTTTGTTCTGGGTTGAAATACAATTCCCAATTTAGCAAATTCATAATTTAGTGGTTTCTGCTATATCAGAGCTATTTGAAATCTATCCCTAAAAGGGTATATAATATTCAAGGTGCACATAGGGTCATTCAGAATAACTTCACACACACGCTACTGTGCAATTCCAAGTCTAATTCTGTCACTAAATCCATACCGGTCACCCAGCGCCTAAATACTAGGCCTCAAATTTATATCCCGCTAAATCTGTCGTTACCGCTGTCCTGTTGTGGATGGGCAAGTTATTTAGTGTCCGCCAAAGCACATTTTTTGTTCTGGGTTGAAATACAATTCCCAATTTAGCAATTTCATAATTTAGTGGTTTCTGCTATATCAGAGCTATTTGAAATCTATCCCTAAAAGGGTATATAATATTCAAGGTGCACATAGGGTCATTCAGAATAACTTCACAAACACGCTACTGTGCATTTCCAAGTCTAATTCTGTCACTAAATCCATACCGGTCACCCAGCGCCTAAATACTAGGCCGCAAATTTATATCCCGCTGAATTTGAATACAATACATTGGGCAAAATAATATTTTTGTTGTTGTGGTGAACCATAACAATGAGGAAAACATCTAGTAAGGGACGCGGACGTGGACATGGTCGTGGTGGTGTTAGTGGACCCTCTGGTGCTGGGAGAGGACGTGGCCGTTCTGCCACATCCACACGTCCTAGTGTACCAACTACCTCAGGTCCCAGTAGCCGCCAGAATTTACAGCGATATATGGTGGGGCCCAATGCCGTTCTAAGGATGGTAAGGCCTGAGCAGGTACAGGCATTAGTCAATTGGGTGGCCGACAGTGGATCCAGCACGTTCACATTATCTCCCACCCAGTCTTTTGCAGAAAGCGCACAGATGGCGCCTGAAAACCAACCCCATCAGTCTGTCACATCACCCCCATGCGTACCAGTGAAACTGTCTCAGCCTCAAGTTATGCAGCAGTCTCTTATGCTGTTTGAAGACTCCGCTGGCAGGGTTTCCCAAGGGCATCCACCTAGCTCTTCCCTAGCGGTGGAAGACATAGACTGCACTGACGCACAACCACTTATGTTTCCTGATGATGAGGACATGGGAATACCACCTCAGCATGTCTCTGATGATGACGAAACACAGGTGCCAACTGCTGTGTCTTTCTGCAGTGTGCAGACTGAACAGGAGGTCAGGGATCAAGACTGGGTGGAAGACTATGCAGGGGACGATGAGGTCCTAGACCCCACATGGAATGAAGGTCGTGCCACTGACTTTCACAGTTCGGAGGAAGAGGCAGTGGTGAGACCGAGCCAACAGCGTAGCAAAAGAGGGAGCAGTGGGCAAAAGCAGAACACCCGCCGCCAGGAGACTCCGCCTGCTACTGACCGCCGCCATCTGGGACCGAGCACCCCAAAGGCAGCTTCAAGGAGTTCCCTGGCATGGCACTTCTTCAAACAATGTGCTGACGACAAGACCCGAGTGGTTTGCACGCTGTGCCATCACAGCCTAAAGCGAGGCATTAACGTTCTGAACCTTAGCACAACCTGCATGACCAGGCACCTGCATGCAAAGCATGAACTGCAGTGGAGTAAACACCTTAAAACCAAGGAAGTCACTCAGGCTCCCCCTGCTACCTCTTCTGCTGCTGCCGCCTTGGCCTCTTCCTCTGCCTCTGGAGGAACGTTGGCACCTGCCGCCCAGCAAACAGGGGATGTACCACCAACACCACCACCACCTCCGTCACCAAGCGTCTCAACCATGTCACACGGCAGCATTCAGCTCTCCATCTCACAAACATTTGAGAGAAAGCGTAAATTCCCACCTAGCCACCCTCGATCCCTGGCCCTGAATGCCAGCATTTCTAAACTACTGGCCTATGAAATGCTGTCATTTAGGCTGGTGGACACAGACAGCTTCAAACAGCTCATGTCGCTTGCTGTCCCACAGTATGTTGTTCCCAGCCGCCACTACTCCAAGAGAGCCGTGCCTTCCCTGCACAACCAAGTATCCGATAAAATCAAGTGTGCACTGCGCAACGCCATCTGTAGCAAGGTCCACCTAACCACAGATACGTGGACCAGTAAGCACGGCCAGGGACGCTATATCTCCCTAACTGCACACTGGGTAAATGTAGTGGCAGCTGGGCCCCAGGCGGACAGCTGTTTAGCGCACGTCCTTCTACCGCCAAGGATCGCAGGGCAACATTCTTTGCCTCCTGTTGCACGGCAGGGGGCGTCATTACAGACAAACGCAGCCGCCTGTCTACAGCCAATGTGGATAAGCTGACGTTCATAAAAATAAACCAGGCATGGATCCCACAGGACCTGTCCGTCCCTTGTCCAGATTAGACATTAACTACCTCCCCATAACCATATATTATTGTACTCCATGGCACTTCCTCATTCAATCCTATTTTTATTTTCATTTTACCATTATATTGCGAGGCTACCCAAAGTTGAATGAACCTCTCCTCTGTCTGGGTTCCGGAGCCTAAATATATGCCAATGGACTGTTCCAATGTTGGGTGACGTGAAGCCTGATTCTCTGCTATGACATGCAGACTAATTCTCTGCTGACATGAAGCCAGATCCTCTGTTATGGGACCTCTCTCCTCTGCCTGTGTGCTGGGCCTAAATATATGCCAATGGACTGTTGCATTGGTGGCTGACGTGAAGCCTCATTCTCTGCTATGACATGCAGACTAATTCTCTGCTGACATGAAGCCAGATTGTCTGTTACGGGACCTCTCTCCTCTGCCTGGGTGCTGGGCCTAAATTTATGAAAATGGACTGTTGCAGTGGTGGGTGACGTGAAGCCTGATTCTCTGCTATGACATGAAGACTGATTCTCTGCTGACATGAAGCCAGATTGTCTGTTACGGGACCTCTCTCCTCTGCCTGGGTGCTGGGCCTAAATTTATGAAAATGGACTCTTAAAGTGCTGGGTGACGTGAAGCCTGATTTTCTGATATGACATGCAGACTGATTCTCTGCTGACATGAAGCCAGATCCTCTGTTACGGGACCTCTCTCCTCTGCCTGTGTGCTGGGCCTAAATATATGCCAATGGACTGTTGCAGTGGTGGCTGACGTGAAGCCTTCTTCTCTGCTATGACATGCAGACTAATTCTCTGCTGACATGAAGCCAGATTGTCTGTTACGGTACCTCTCTCCTCTGCCTGGGTGCTGGGCCTAAATTTATGAAAATGGACTGTTGCAGTGGTGGGTGACGTGAAGCCTGATTCTCTGCTATGACATGAAGACTGATTCTCTGCTGACATGAAGCCAGATTGTCTGTTACGGGACCTCTCTCCTCTGCCTGGGTGCTGGGCCTAAATATCTGACAATGGACTGTTGCATTGGTGGCTGACGTGAAGCTTCATTCTCTGCTATGACATGCAGACTAATTCTCTGCTGACATGAAGCCAGATTGTTACGGGACCTCTCTCCTCTGCCTGGGTGCTGGGCCTAAATTTATGAAAATGGACTCTTACAGTGGTGGGTGACGTGAAGCCTGATTCTCTGCTATGACATGAAGACTGATTCTCTGCTGACATGAAGCCAGATCCTCTGTTACGGGACCTCTCTCCTCTGCCTGTGTGCTGGGCCTAAATATATGCCAATGGACTGTTGCAGTGGTGGCTGACGTGAAGCCTCATTCTCTGCTATGACATGCAGACTAATTCTCTGCTGACATGAAGCCAGATTGTCTGTTACGGGACCTCTCTCCTCTGCCTGTGTGCTGGGCCTAAATATATGCCAATGGACTGTTGCAGTGGTGGCTGACGTGAAGCCTCATTCTCTGCTATGACATGCAGACTAATTCTCTGCTGACATGAAGCCAGATTGTCTGTTACGGGACCTCTCTCCTCTGCCTGAGTGCTGGGCCTAAATTTATGAAAATGGACTCTTACAGTGGTGGGTGACGTGAAGCCTGATTCTCTGCTATGACATGAAGACTGATTCTCTGCTGACCTGAAGCCAGATCCTCTCTCCTCTGCCTGTTTGCTGGGCCTAAATATATGCCAATTGACGGTTGCAGTGGTGGCTGATGTGAAGCCTCATTCTCTGCTATGACATGCAGACTAATTCTCTGCTGACATGAAGCCAGATTGTCTGTTACGGGACCTCTCTCCTCTGCCTGGGTGCTGGGCCTAAATTTATGAAAATGGACTGTTGCAGTGGTGGGTGACGTGAAGCCTGATTCTCTGCTATGACATGAAGACTGATTCTCTGCTGACATGAAGCCAGATCCTCTGTTACGGGACCTCTCTCCTCTGCCTGGGTGCTGGGCCTAAATTTATGAAAATGGACTGTTGCAGTGGTGGGTGACGTGAAGCCTAATTCTCTGCTATGACATGAAGACTGATTCTCTGCTGACATGAAGCCAGATTGTCTGTTACGGGACCTCTCTCCTCTGCCTGGGTGCCGGGGCCTAAATATCTGAGAATGGACTGTTCCAGTGGTGGGTGACGGGAAGCCAGATTCTCTGCTGTGGGACCTCTCTCCAATTGATTTTGGTTAATTTTTATTTATTTAATTTTTATTTTAATTCATTTCCCTATCCACATTTGTTTGCAGGGGATTTACCTACACGTTGCTGCCTTTTGCAGCCCTCTAGCCCTTTCCTGGGCTGTTTTACAGCCGTTTTAGTGCCGAAAAGTTTGGGTCCCCATTGACTTCAATGGGGTTCGGGACTTAGTTCGGATCGGGTTCGGATCCCGAACCCGAACATTTTCGGGAAGTTCGGCCGAACTACTCGAACCCGAACATCCAGGTGTTCGCTCAACTCTATACATGACTTAACCCCTCAGATGAACACAATAAAAAAAATACAATAAAAATGGTGTAAAAATTTCACACCTTTTTTTTTTTTTTTTTTGACTGTGTTCATCTGAAGGGTTAGGTCATGTGTTATTTTTATAGAGCAGATTCTTACAGATGTGGAAATACCTAATATGTCTACTTTATTAAATTTATTTAGGTTTTACACTATAATATCCTTTTTTAAACAAAAAAAAAAAAACATTTTAGTATCTCCATATTCTGAGAGTCATTTTATTTTTTATTTTTAGCCGATTGTCTTAGGTAGGGGCTCATTTTTTGCAGGATGAGAGGACGGTTTTATTGGCACTATTTTGGGGTGCATATAACTTTTTGACCACTTGCTATTACACATTTTGTGATATAGGGTAACAAAAGAAAATAGCTTTTTTTGTCACCTTACATCACAAAAAGTGTAATAGCAAGCGATCAAAAAGTCATATGCACCCCAAAATAGTGCCAATAAAACCATCCTTTCATCCTGCAAAATATGAGCTCCTACCTAAGACAATCGGCTAAAAACTTTAAAAAAAACTGACTCTGGAAATACTAAATGTGTTTTTTTTTTGTTTCAAAAAGGATATTATAGTGTAAAACCTAAATAAGTTTTTAGAAGTAGACATATTAGGTATTTCCGCATCTGTAAGAATCTGCTCTATAAAAATAACATGACCTAACCCCTCAAATGAACACAGTCAAAAATAAAAATAAAAACGCTGCCAAAACAGCTATTTTTTGCCAAATTTTCCATTTTAATCATTTTTTTCAGTTAACAAAGCAAGAGTTAACAGTCAAACAAAACTCTATATTTATTGGCCTGATACTGTCGTTTTCAGAAACACCCCATATGTGGTCGTAAAATGCTGTATGGCCAAACGGCAGGGCACACAAGGAAAGGAGCGCCATATGGTTTTTGGAAGGCAGATTTTACTGGACAGTTTTTTTGACACCATGTCCCATTTGAAGCCCCCCTCATGCACCCCTAGAGTAGAAACTCCATAAAAGTGACCCCATTTTGGAAACTACACCCCTCAAGGTATTTAAAACTGATTTTACAAACTCAGGGCAATAAATATTGAGTTTTGTTTGGCTGTTAACCCTTGCTTTGTTACTGGAAAAAATTGATTAAAATGGAAAATTTGCCCCAAAAAATGGAAATTCAGAAATGTTATCTCCATTTGCCAATAACTCTTGTGGAACACCTGAAGGGTTAACAAAGTTTGTATACTTTGAGGGGTGTAGTTTCCAAAATAGGGTCACTTTTTTAGAGTTTCTACTCTAGGGGTGCATCAGGGGGGCTTCAAATGGGACATTGTGTAAATAAACCAGTCCAGCAAAATCTGCCTTCCAGAAACCATACAGGGAGTGCAGAATTATTAGGCAAGTTGTATTTTTGAGGATTAATTTTATTATTGAACAACAACCATGTTCTCAATGAACCCAAAAAACTCATTAATATCAAAGCTGAATATTTTTGGAAGTAGTTTTTAGTTTGTTTTTAGTTTTAGCTATTTTAGGGGGATATCTGTGTGTGCAGGTGACTATTACTGTGCATAATTATTAGGCAACTTAACAAAAAACAAATATATACCCATTTCAATTATTTATTTTTACCAGTGAAACCAATATAACATCTCAACATTCACAAATAAACATTTCTGACATTCAAAAACAAAACAAAAACAAATCAGTGACCAATATAGCCACCTTTCTTTGCAAGAACACTCAAAAGCCTGCCATCCATGGATTCTGTCAGTGTTTTGATCTGTTCGCCATCAACATTGCGTGCAGCAGCAACCACAGCCTCCCCGACACTGTTCAGAGAGGTGTACTGTTTTCCCTCCTTGTAAATCTCACATTTGATGATGGACCTCAGGTTCTCAATGGGGTTCAGATCAGGTGAACAAGGAGGCCATGTCATTAGATTTTCTTCTTTTATACCCTTTCTTGCCAGCCACGCTGTGGAGTACTTGGACGCGTGTGATGGAGCATTGTCCTGCATGAAAATCATGTTTTTCTTGAAGGATGCAGACTTCTTCCTGTACCACTGCTTGAAGAAGGTGTCTTCCAGAAACTGGCATTAGGACTGGGAGTTGAGCTTGACTCCATCCTCAACCCAAAAAGGCCCCACAAGCTCATCTTTGATGATACCAGCCCAAACCAGTACTCCACCTCAACCTTGCTGGCGTCTGAGTCGGACTGGAGCTCTCTGCCCTTTACCAATCCAGCCACGGGCCCATCCATCTGGCCCATCAAGACTCACTCTCATTTCATCAGTCCATAAAACCTTAGAAAAATCAGTCTTGAGATATTTCTTGGCCCAGTCTTGACGTTTCAGCTTGTGTGTCTTGTTCAGTGGTGGACGTCTTTCAGCCTTTCTTACCTTGTCCATGTCTCTGAGTATTGCACACCTTGTGTTTTTGGGCACTCCAGTGATGTTGCAGCTCTGAAATATGGCCAAACTGGTGGCAAGTGGCATCTTGGCAGCTGCACGCTTGACTTTTCTCAGTTCATGGGCAGTTATTTTGCGCCTTGGTTTTTCCACACGCTTCTTGCAACCCTGTTGACTATTTTGAATGAAACGCTTGATTGTTCGATGATCACGCTTCAGAAGCTTTGCAATTTTAAGAGTGCTGCATCCCTCTGCAAGATATCTCACTATTTTTGACTTTTCTGAACCTGTCAAGTCCTTCTTTTGACCCATTTTGCCAAAGGAAAGGAAGTTGCCTAATAATTATGCACACCTGATATAGGGTGTTGATGTCATTAGACCACACCCCTTCTCATTACAGAGATGCACATCACCTAATATGCTTAATTGGTAGTAGGCTTTTGAGCCTATACAGCTTGGAGTAAGACAACATGCATAAAGAGGATGATGTGGTCAAAATACTCATTTGCCTAATAATTCTGCACTCCCTGTATGGTGTTCCTTTCCTTCTGCGCCCTGCCGTGTAGAGTAGTTTACGACCACATATGGGGTGTTTCTATAAACTACAGAATCAGGGCAATAAATATTGAGTTTTATTTGGCTGTTAACCCTTGATTTGTTACTGGAAAAAATGGATTAAAATGGAAAATTGGGCAAAAAATTGAAATACTGGAATTTAATCTCCATTTGCCAAAAAGGCTACTTTCACACTGCCGCTTCTGGGTCCGCCTGTGAGATCCATTTCAAGGCTCTCACAAGCAGCTCCAAACGGATCAGTTTAGCCCCAATGCATTCTGAATAGATAAGGATCCATTCAGAATGCATCAGTTTGGCTCCGTTCCGCCTCCATTCGGCTCTAGAGGCGGACATCAAAACGCTGGACAGTGGATCTGTCCTGACTTACAATGTAAGTCAATGGGGACGGATCCGTTTACATTGACACAATATTGGTGCAATTGTAAACGGATCCGTCCCCCATTGACTTTCAATGTAAGTCAGGACAGATCCGTTTGACTTACACTTAGACTTAGGCCTCCTGCACACGACAGTATTTTTTAACGGGCCGCAAAAAGTGGTTCCGTTGTTCCGTGATCCGTGCCCGTTTTTTCTTCCGTTGTGCTTCCGTGTGTCCGTGTTCCTGTTTTTTTTGCGGACCGTCAGAAAACTTGGCAAGGTGAAAAAAATGTAATTTTAATAACTCCACCCAGGATACTGGTATAAATCAAAGGCACCTGAGTTTGCATTTGTGGCCATTTTCTGTAGTCTTTCCAGAGTACAGAGGTTATTTTGGCTGCTTCTCTTTGCTGTTTCACCATGTCTGATTCAGAGGAAGAGGTCTTAGTGCATTGGCTCGTTTCTCGGCAATGGGGTCCGCACCCTCCTTTGTTGACTGAGGAACCGAGTAGAAGGCGACGATTTTGGGTCCATCCGATAGTTTCCCAACGGTACCGGAAAGGACACTTCCATACCCTCTACGAAGATCTGCGCCTGCATCCTACGAAGTTCTATTCCTTCTGTCGGATGTCAGTGCCTACATTTGATCGCTTGCTGTCGTCTCTACGTACTGTCCTTACCTTTATGGACACCAATATGAGGCGCAGCATTACTCCTGAGGAAAGGCTCATCGTCACGTTGAGGTAAGCAGTATAGTACTTGTAAAGTTTCACCAGTAATGTGCACTGCTTGTGTCAGGAGTAACATGTGCTACAAAATGGCTGCTGTTAGACATGTGCTAATGTTTGCAGAACTTACGTTTCTTTCTCCTTTTTGTTTTTTCTTTCATTTGTTTGTGGGTGTTTTGTTATCCCGTTAATCCCTGGCACCTAACATGCCTAAATTTTTGTTTTGGGTTTTCTTTTGTGCAAGTTTCAAACTTGTGTTTAGCTATCGGCCTCCAGACAATCCATGAAGCCTCTGCACTCGCCAGTAGTTTGTTTAAAATGTTGTTTGATTCAGTCAGTCAGCCATGTTACAGCAAGCTGTGACCTGCCTGTCTGAGTGAATAATTTCCTATCTTTCTGGAATTACTGGCAATTTTTTTTTTTTTTTTTTTTTTTTAGCATAAAGAATTAGGTCCCTCAGTCAGGATCTCTATCTGCGTGCCCCACCCTGAGCAAAGTCTATATACCATTCTGTATCCTATTTTGTAGGATTGTGCTGCTGCGAACCGCTGAGATGTCCAGCTAACCTTTTCATCATGCCTAATGTTCACAATATTTCGAACCGGCACAACACTCTCCGCATTTATAAAGGGGCTAAACACAGTTTATGTAACTTAGTTGTGGTAGTACTGCCCACAGCCCAATACCTGTTAGTGTTTAGCTCAGATACACCATTTTTTTTTTCGATTTAATCAACCAAGGACTTGGTTTATTAAAGGGCAGTGATGGCAAGGCGTTATCAGACTGAGTTGGCAATGTTCTAGCCAGATCAGTAGCATTTTTTTTCAATTTTCTACTCAGCAAATTTGCATGAATAATGTACTACAATATAGTTTAACGTCATTGCAGTTTAGCATTTTACTTTAATTTCAGGCTTCCAATCAGTGCTGCCGGTAGTAAGCATAGTGTGCCCTGTTCCGATGAATGCTTTTTAAACTCAAGGGTGTATATTTGTAAACCATAGTCTTTTCAATGGGTGTGGGTGCCCACACAGTGGGCCTTGAGTACTGCCTCTGGCACCCGTCCCATAGGTTCACCACCACAAGACATAGGGTGTTCACAATCATGGTGTGTATACAACATTATGCTTGAATCTTGAATCTGTTTTCCCTTATATTCGCAGTTTACAATTTTTTTTTTTTCTCAACAGATTCCTTGCAACTGGGAACTCATTTGCATCACTGCATTTTGAGTTTCTGTTAGGAACCTCGACGATCTTGAGTATGGTACGACACACTTGCCATGTCATGAGGCAGCAACTCAGAGAGACGGTGATACCGCAGCCCAAGGTGGACGATTGGGTTCGGATCGCAGAGGGCTTCCAAAATTCAGCGCAGTTTCCAAACTGCATTGGGGCAATGGATGGCAAGCACATCCGTGTGAAGAAGCCGCCACACTCAGGGAGCCGTTTCTTCAATTATAAACAATATTTTTCGGTAGTGCTGATGGCTGTTGCTGACAGTAACTACCGGTTTATAATGGTTGATATCGGGGCCTATGGAAGCACTGCGGATGCTCACATCTTTAGTGCTTCTAGAATGGGTGAGCGGCTTCGTGCCAACCAGCTTGCCCTGCCCGAGTCCAGAAGACTGCCCGGATATGCAGGTCCGCCGGCGCCATTTGTCATCGTGGCGGATAAAGGGTTTGCATTGACTCCACATGTTATGCGGCCCTTTCCAAAGCGTGGTTTGGATGTCAGGAGGCGTATATTCAACTACCGGTTGACTCGTGCCCGTCGGTATGTTGAGTGCGCTTTCGGAATACTCTCTAGCAAGTGGAGGGTGTTTCTGTCATCCATACAGATGGCTCCGGAGAATGCTACTCTGGTGATTAAAGCTTGTGTTGTTCTACACAACTTCACCAGGATTCACGAGGCTTCCTCTTCTGTTGACATGGAAGATCTTCCTGCATCTTCAGATTTGGGTTTGGAAAGTACCCTGCATAGACGACCTGGGACTGCAGGCATTTCAGTTCGAGAACTCTATGCAGACTACTTTTCAAGTCCAGAGGAGTCCGTGCCATGGCAGAGGGACGCTATTCGTGGCAGTTTTTGAAATCTTATGGGCTCTTTATTTATTTTATTTTTTCTAGATAGATTCCTGAAATTTAGTGTTGTAGTTGAGTGTAGGGACTCGCAAGATAATGAGGACCCTTGACGTGGGCTTGCTGGCTCAGATTTTTTGGACCTCACACATTTAAATCTGCATCTAAAGTGATATAATTGATGTTTTGGTCTAAATCTAAATAGACTTTAACATCTTTATATTTGTTTTTTCTTGTCCCAAAATTTTTCTAATACCTCATCATGACCGTATCCCCAAATAAAGATGTTGCTCATCCAAATAAAGTGTTGATTTGTGGGGAAAAGTGTGTGGTGTTTCTTTTTTATATTGAAAATTGTAAAAGGAAATGTTTTCTGTAGTGTGCAAAATAAAAAACAGTCGACTACTTTTTGGGCCAAACAACATTTATGTTGAAGATTGAGATAAACGTAATAAACTGGAAGCCAATGGTCCCAACATTTTTTGATAAAACATAGAAAGTGCTCATAACAAAAAGATTAAACATGTTTATAAATTCATAAGGTCCTGAGTAGGGATGAGCGAACCCGAACTGTATAGTTCGGGTTCGTACCGAATTTTGGGGTGTCCGTGACACGGACCCGAACCCGGACATTTTCGTAAAAGTCCGGGTTCGGGTTCGGTGTTCGTCGCTTTCTTCGCGCTTTTGTGACGCTTTCTTGGCGCTTTTTGAAAGGCTGCAAAGCAGCCAATCAACAAGCGTCATACTACTTGCCCCAAGAGGCCATCACAGCCATGCCTACTATTGGCATGGCTGTGATTGGCCAGAGCACCATGTGACCCAGCCTCTATTTAAGCTGGAGTCACATAGCGCCGCCCGTCACTCTGCTCTGATTAGCGTAGGGAGAGGTTGCGGCTGCGACAGTAGGGCGAGATTAGGCAGATTAACTCCTCCAAAGGACTTGATTAACTGATCGATCTGCAGCTGTGGATCATTGAGCTGCTGATCCTCAATTGCTCACTGTTTTTAGGCTGCACAGACCGTTTGTCAGTCTCATTTTTCTGGGGTGATCGGCGGCCATTTTGTGTCTTGTGGTGCGCCAGCACAAGCTGCGACCAAGTGCATTTAACCCTCAATGGTGTGGTTGTTTTTTGGCTAAAGCCTACATCAGGGTGAAGCTGTGACACCAAGTGCATTTAACCAGCAATAGTCTGTTCATTTTTTGGCCATATACAAAATCAGGGGCAAGCTGCGCCTGTCACCAAGTGCATTTAACCCTCAATGGTGTGGTTGTTTTTTGGCTAAAGCCTACATCAGGGTGAAGCTGTCACACCAAGTGCATTTAACCAGCAATAGTCTGTTCATTTTTTGGCCATATACAAAATCAGGGGCAAGCTGCGCCTGTCACCAAGTGCATTTAACCCTCAATGGTGTGGTTGTTTTTTGGCTAAAGCCTACATCAGGGTGAAGCTGTCACACCAAGTGCATTTAACCAGCAATAGTCTGTTCATTTTTTGGCCATATACAAAATCAGGGGCAAGCTGCGCCTGTCACCAAGTGCATTTAACCCTCAATGGTGTGGTTGTTTTTTGGCTAAAGCCTACATCAGGGTGAAGCTGTCACACCAAGTGCATTTAACCAGCAATAGTCTGTTCATTTTTTGGCCATATCCCAGTCTAATTCTGTCACTAAATCCATACCGGTCACCCAGCGCCTAAATACTAGGCCTCAAATTTATATCCAGCTAAATCTGTCCCTAGTGCTGTAGCTGGGCGAGTTATTTAGTGTCCGTTCAAGCACATTTCTTGTTCTGGGTTGAAATACAATTCCCAATTTAGCAATTTCATAATTTAGTGGTTCCTGCTATATCAGAGCTCTTTGAAATCTATCCCAAAAAGGGTATATAATATTGAAGGTGCACATAGGGTCATTCAGAGTAACTTCACACACACCCGCTACTGTGTATTTCCAAGTCTAATTCTGTCACTAAATCCATACCGGTGACCCAGCGCCTAAATACTAGGCCTCAAATTTAATTCCCTCTAAATCTCTCGTTACCCACCGCTGTACTGTTGTTGCTGGGCAAGATATTTAGTGTCCGTCAAAGCACATTTTTTGTTCTGGGTTGAAGTACAATTCCCAATTTAGCAATTTCATAATTTAGTGGTTTCTGCTATATCAGAGCTATTTGAAATCTATCCCAAAAAGGGTATATAATATTGAAGGTGCACATAGGGTCATTCAGAATAACTTCACACACACCCGCTACTGTGTATTTCCAAGTCTAATTCTGTCACTAAACCCATACCTGTCACCCAGCGCCTAAATACTAGGCCTCAAATTTAAATCCCTCTAAATCTCTCGTTACCGTTGTCCTGTTGTAGCTGGGAAAGTTATTTAGTGCCCGTCAAAGCACATTTTTTGTTCTGGGTTGAAGTACAATTCCCAATTTAGCAATTTCATAATTTAGTGGTTCCTGCTATATCAGAGCTATTTGAAATCTATCCCAAAAAGGGTATATAATATTGAAGGTGCACATAGGGTCATTCAGAATAACTTCACACACACCCGCTACTGTGTATTTCCAAGTCTAATTCTGTCACTAAATCCATACCGGTGACCCAGCGCCTAAATACTAGGCCTCAAATTTAATTCCCTCTAAATCTCTCGTTACCCACCGCTGTACTGTTGTTGCTGGGCAAGATATTTAGTGTCCGTCAAAGCACATTTTTTGTTCTGGGTTGAAGTACAATTCCCAATTTAGCAATTTCATAATTTAGTGGTTTCTGCTATATCAGAGCTATTTGAAATCTATCCCTAAAAGGGTATATAATATTGAAGGTGCACATAGGGTCATTCAGAATAACTTCACACACACCCGCTACTGTGTATTTCCAAGTCTAATTCTGTCACTAAACCCATACCTGTCACCCAGCGCCTAAATACTAGGCCTCAAATTTATATCCAGCTAAATCTGTCCCTAGTGCTGTAGCTGGGCGAGTTATTTAGTGTCCGTTCAAGCACATTTCTTGTTCTGGGTTGAAATACAATTCCCAATTTAGCAATTTCATAATTTAGTGGTTCCTGCTATATCAGAGCTCTTTGAAATCTATCCCAAAAAGGGTATATAATATTGAAGGTGCACATAGGGTCATTCAGAGTAACTTCACACACACCCGCTACTGTGTATTTCCAAGTCTAATTCTGTCACTAAATCCATACCGGTGACCCAGCGCCTAAATACTAGGCCTCAAATTTAATTCCCTCTAAATCTCTCGTTACCCACCGCTGTACTGTTGTTGCTGGGCAAGATATTTAGTGTCCGTCAAAGCACATTTTTTGTTCTGGGTTGAAGTACAATTCCCAATTTAGCAATTTCATAATTTAGTGGTTTCTGCTATATCAGAGCTATTTGAAATCTATCCCAAAAAGGGTATATAATATTGAAGGTGCACATAGGGTCATTCAGAATAACTTCACACACACCCGCTACTGTGTATTTCCAAGTCTAATTCTGTCACTAAACCCATACCTGTCACCCAGCGCCTAAATACTAGGCCTCAAATTTAAATCCCTCTAAATCTCTCGTTACCGTTGTCCTGTTGTAGCTGGGAAAGTTATTTAGTGCCCGTCAAAGCACATTTTTTGTTCTGGGTTGAAGTACAATTCCCAATTTAGCAATTTCATAATTTAGTGGTTCCTGCTATATCAGAGCTATTTGAAATCTATCCCAAAAAGGGTATATAATATTGAAGGTGCACATAGGGTCATTCAGAATAACTTCACACACACCCGCTACTGTGTATTTCCAAGTCTAATTCTGTCACTAAATCCATACCGGTGACCCAGCGCCTAAATACTAGGCCTCAAATTTAATTCCCTCTAAATCTCTCGTTACCCACCGCTGTACTGTTGTTGCTGGGCAAGATATTTAGTGTCCGTCAAAGCACATTTTTTGTTCTGGGTTGAAGTACAATTCCCAATTTATCAATTTCATAATTTAGTGGTTTCTGCTATATCAGAGCTATTTGAAATCTATCCCTAAAAGGGTATATAATATTGAAGGTGCACATAGGGTCATTCAGAATAACTTCACACACACCCGCTACTGTGTATTTCCAAGTCTAATTCTGTCACTAAACCCATACCTGTCACCCAGCGCCTAAATACTAGGCCTCAAATTTAAATCCCTCTAAATCTCTCGTTACCGTTGTCCTGTTGTAGCTGGGAAAGTTATTTAGTGCCCGTCAAAGCACATTTTTTGTTCTGGGTTGAAGTACAATTCCCAATTTAGCAATTTCATAATTTAGTGGTTCCTGCTATATCAGAGCTATTTGAAATCTATCCCAAAAAGGGTATATAATATTGAAGGTGCACATTGGGTCATTCAGAATAACTTCACACACACGCTTCTGTGCATTTCCAAGTCTAATTCTGTCACTAAATCCATACCGGTGACCCAGCGCCTAAATACTAGGCCTCAAATTTAATTCCCTCTAAATCTCTCGTTACCCACCGCTGTACTGTTGTTGCTGGGCAAGATATTTAGTGTCCGTCAAAGCACATTTTTTGTTCTGGGTTGAAGTACAATTCCCAATTTAGCAATTTCATAATTTAGTGGTTTCTGCTATATCAGAGCTATTTGAAATCTATCCCTAAAAGGGTATATAATATTGAAGGTGCACATAGGGTCATTCAGAATAACTTCACACACACCCGCTACTGTGTATTTCCAAGTCTAATTCTGTCACTAAATCCATACCGGTGACCCAGCGCCTAAATACTAGGCCTCAAATTTAATTCCCTCTAAATCTCTCGTTACCCACCGTTGTACTGTTGTTGCTGGGCAAGATATTTAGTGTCCGTCAAAGCACATTTTTTGTTCTGGGTTGAAGTACAATTCCCAATTTAGCAATTTCATAATTTAGTGGTTTCTGCTATATCAGAGCTATTTGAAATCTATCCCTAAAAGGGTATATAATATTCAAGGTGCACATTGGGTCATTCAGAATAACTTCACACACACACGCTTCTGTGCATTTCCAAGTCTAATTCTGTCACTAAATCCATACCGGTCACCCAGCGCCTAAATACTAGGCCTCAAATTTATATCCCGCTGAATTTGAATACAATACATTGGGCCAAATAATATATTTGTTGTTGTGGTGAACCATAACAATGAGAAAAACATCTAGTAAGGGACGCGGACGTGGACATGGTCGTGGTGGTGTTAGTGGACCCTCTGGTGCTGGGAGAGGACGTGGCCGTTCTGCCACATCCACACGTCCTAGTGTACCAACTACCTCAGGTCCCAGTAGCCGCCAGAATTTACAGCGATATATGGTGGGGCCCAATGCCGTTCTAAGGATGGTAAGGCCTGAGCAGGTACAGGCATTAGTCAATTGGGTGGCCGACAGTGGATCCAGCACGTTCACATTATCTCCCACCCAGTCTTCTGCAGAAAGCGCACAGATGGCGCCTGAAAACCAACCCCATCAGTCTGTCACATCACCCCCATGCATACCAGGGAAACTGTCTCAGCCTCAAGTTATGCAGCAGTCTCTTATGCTGTTTGAAGACTCCGCTGGCAGGGTTTCCCAAGGGCATCCACCTAGCCCTTCCCCAGCGGTGAAAGACATAGAATGCACTGACGCACAACCACTTATGTTTCCTGATGATGAGGACATGGGAATACCACCTCAGCATGTCTCTGATGATGACGAAACACAGGTGCCAACTGCTGCGTCTTTCTGCAGTGTGCAGACTGAACAGGAGGTCAGGGATCAAGACTGGGTGGAAGACGATGCAGGGGACGATGAGGTCCTAGACCCCACATGGAATGAAGGTCGTGCCACTGACTTTCACAGTTCGGAGGAAGAGGCAGTGGTGAGACCGAGCCAACAGCGTAGCAAAAGAGGGAGCAGTGGGCAAAAGCAGAACACCCGCCGCCAAGAGACTCCGCCTGCTACTGACCGCCGCCATCTGGGACCGAGCACCCCAAAGGCAGCTTCAAGGAGTTCCCTGGCATGGCACTTCTTCAAACAATGTGCTGACGACAAGACCCGAGTGGTTTGCACGCTGTGCCATCAGAGCCTGAAGCGAGGCATTAACGTTCTGAACCTGAGCACAACCTGCATGACCAGGCACCTGCATGCAAAGCATGAACTGCAGTGGAGTAAACACCTTAAAACCAAGGAAGTCACTCAGGCTCCCCCTGCTACCTCTTCTGCTGCTGCCGCCTCGGCCTATTCTGCTGCTGCCGCCTCGGCCTCTTCCTCCGCCTCTGGAGGAACGTTGGCACCTGCCGCCCAGCAAACAGGGGATGTACCACCAACACCACCACCACCACCTCCGTCACCAAGCGTCTCAACCATGTCACACGCCAGCGTTCAGCTCTCCATCTCACAAACATTTGATAGAAAGCGTAAATTCCCACCTAGCCACCCTCGATCCCTGGCCCTGAATGCCAGCATTTCTAAACTACTGGCCTATGAAATGCTGTCATTTAGGCTGGTGGACACAGACAGCTTCAAACAGCTCATGTCGCTTGCTGTCCCACAGTATGTTGTTCCCAGCCGGCACTACTTCTCCAAGAGAGCCGTGCCTTCCCTGCACAACCAAGTATCCGATAAAATCAAGTGTGCACTGCGCAACGCCATCTGTAGCAAGGTCCACCTAACCACAGATACGTGGACCAGTAAGCACGGCCAGGGACGCTATATCTCCCTAACTGCACACTGGGTAAATGTAGTGGCAGCTGGGCCCCAGGCGGAGAGCTGTTTGGCGCACGTCCTTCCGCCGCCAAGGATCGCAGGGCAACATTCTTTGCCTCCTGTTGCCACCTCCTCCTTCTCGGCTTCCTCCTCCTCTTCTTCCACCTGCTCATCCAGTCAGCCACACACCTTCACCACCAACTTCAGCACAGCCCGGGGTAAACGTCAGCAGGCCATTCTGAAACTCATATGTTTGGGGGACAGGCCCCACACCGCACAGGAGTTGTGGCGGGGTATAGAACAACAGACCGACGAGTGGTTGCTGCCGGTGAGCCTCAAGCCCGGCCTGGTGGTGTGTGATAATGGGCGAAATCTCGTTGCAGCTCTGGGACTAGCCAATTTGACGCACATCCCTTGCTTGGCGCATGTGCTGAATTTGGTGGTGCAGAAGTTCATTCACAACTACCCCGACATGTCAGAGCTGCTGCATAAAGTGCGGGCCGTCTGTTCGCGCTTCCGGCGTTCACATCCTGCTGCTGCTCGCCTGTCTGCGCTACAGCGTAACTTCGGCCTTCCCGCTCACCGCCTCATATGCGACGTGCCCACCAGGTGGAACTCCACCTTGCACATGCTGGACAGACTGTGCGAGCAGCAGCAGGCCATAGTGGAGTTTCAGCTGCAGCACGCACGGGTCAGTCGCACTACAGAACAGCACCACTTCACCACCAATGACTGGGCCTCCATGCGAGACCTGTGTGCCCTGTTGCGCTGTTTCGAGTACTCCACCAACATGGCCAGTGGCGATGACACCGTTATCAGCGTTACAATACCACTTCTATGTCTCCTTGAGAAAACACTTAGGGCGATGATGGAAGAGGAGGTGGCCCAGGAGGAGGAGGAGGAGGAGGAGGAAGAGGGGTCATTTTTAGCACTTTCAGGCCAGTCTCTTCGAAGTGACTCAGAGGGAGGTTTTTGGCAACAGCAGAGGCCAGGTACAAATGTGGCCAGCCAGGGCCCACTACTGGAGGACGAGGAGGACGAGGATGAGGAGGAGGTGGAGGAGGATGAGGATGAAGCATGGTCACAGCGGGGTGGCACCCAACGCAGCTCGGGTCCATCACTGGTGCGTGGCTGGGGGGAAAGGCAGGACGATGACGATACGCCTCCCACAGAGGACAGCTTGTCCTTATCCCTGGGCAGCCTGGCACACATGAGCGACTACATGCTGCAGTGCCTGCGCAACGACAGCAGAGTTGCCCACATTTTAACCTGTGCGGACTACTGGGTTGCCACCCTGCTGGATCCACGCTACAAAGACAATGTGCCCACCTTACTTCCTGCACTGGAGCGTGATAGGAAGATGCGCGAGTACAAGCGCACGTTGGTAGACACGCTACTGAGAGCATTCCCAAATGTCACAGGGGAACAAGTGGAAGCCCAAGGCCAAGGCAGAGGAGGAGCAAGAGGTCGCCAAGGCAGCTGTGTCACGGCCAGCTCCTCTGAGGGCAGGGTTAGCATGGCAGAGATGTGGAAAACTTTTGTCAACACGCCACAGCTAACTGCACCACCACCTGATACGCAACGTGTTAGCAGGAGGCAACATTTCACTAACATGGTGGAACAGTACGTGTGCACACCCCTCCACGTACTGACTGATGGTTCGGCCCCATTCAACTTCTGGGTCTCTAAATTGTCCACGTGGCCAGAGCTAGCCTTTTATGCCTTGGAGGTGCTGGCCTGCCCGGCAGCCAGCGTTTTGTCTGAACGTGTATTCAGCACGGCAGGGGGCGTCATTACAGACAAACGCAGCCGCCTGTCTACAGCCAATGTGGACAAGCTGACGTTCATAAAAATGAACCAGGCATGGATCCCACAGGACCTGTCCGTCCCTTGTCCAGATTAGACATTAACTACCTCCCCATAACCATATATTATTGGACTCCAGGGCACTTCCTCATTCAATCCTATTTTTATTTTCATTTTACCATTATATTGCGAGGCTACCCAAAGTTGAATGAACCTCTCCTCTGCCTGTGTGCTAGGCCTAAATATATGCCAATGGACTGTTGCAGTGGTGGGTGACGTGAAGCCTCATTCTCTGCTATGACATGCAGACTGATTCTCTGCTGACATGAAGCCAGATCCTCTGTTACGGGAGCTCTCTCCTCTGCCTGGGTGCTGGGCCTAAATTTATGACAATTGACTGTTGCAGTGGTGGGTGACGTGAAGCCTGATTCTCTGCTATGATATGAAGACTGATTCTCTGCTGACATGAAGCCAGATTGTCTGTTACGGGACCTTTCTCCTCTGCCTGGGTTCTGGGCCTAAATTTATGAAAATTGACTGTTGCAGTGGTGGGTGACGTGAAGCCTGATTCTCTGCTATGATATGAAGACTGATTCTCTGCTGACATGAAGCCAGATTGTCTGTTACGGGACCTTTCTCCTCTGCCTGGGTTCTGGGCCTAAATTTATGAAAATTGACTCTTACAGTGGTGGGTGACGTGAAGCCTGATTCTCTGCTATGATATGAAGACTGATTCTCTGCTGACATGAAGCCAGATTCTCTGTTACGGGACCTCTCTCCTCTGCCTGGGTGCTGGGCCTAAATTTATGACAATGGACTGTTGCAGTGGTGGCTGACGTGAAGCCTGATTCTCTGCTATGACATGCAGACTGATTCTCTGCTGTCATGAAGCCAGATTGTCTGTTACGGGACCTCTCTGCTCTGCCTGTGTGCTAGGCCTAAATATATGCCAATGGACTGTTGCAGTGGTGGCTGACGTGAAGCCTCATTCTCTGCTATGACATGCAGACTGATTCTCTGCTGTCATGAAGCCAGATTGTCTGTTACGGGACCTCTCTGCTCTGCCTGTGTGCTAGGCCTAAATATATGCCAATGGACTGTTGCAGTGGTGGGTGACGTGAAGCCTCATTCTCTGCTATGACATGCAGACTGATTCTCTGCTGACATGAAGCCAGATTGTCTGTTACGGGACCTCTCTGCTCTGCCTGTGTGCTAGGCCTAAATATATGCCAATGGACTGTTGCAGTGGTGGGTGACGTGAAGCCTCATTCTCTGCTATGACATGCAGACTGATTCTCTGCTGACATGAAGCCAGATTGTCTGTTACGGGACCTCTCTGCTCTGCCTGTGTGCTAGGCCTAAATATATGCCAATGGACTGTTGCAGTGGTGGGTGACGTGAAGCCTCATTCTCTGCTATGACATGCAGACTGATTCTCTGCTGACATGAAGCCAGATTGTCTGTTACGGGACCTCTCTGCTCTGCCTGTGTGCTAGGCCTAAATATATGCCAATGGACTGTTGCAGTGGTGGGTGACGTGAAGCCTCATTCTCTGCTATGACATGCAGACTGATTCTCTGCTGACATGAAGCCAGATTGTCTGTTACGGGACCTCTCTGCTCTGCCTGTGTGCTAGGCCTAAATATATGCCAATGGACTGTTGCAGTGGTGGGTGACGTGAAGCCTCATTCTCTGCTATGACATGCAGACTGATTCTCTGCTGACATGAAGCCAGATCCTCTGTTACGGGAGCTCTCTCCTCTGCCTGGGTGCTGGGCCTAAATTTATGACAATTGACTGTTGCAGTGGTGGGTGACGTGAAGCCTGATTCTCTGCTATGATATGAAGACTGATTCTCTGCTGACATGAAGCCAGATTGTCTGTTACGGGACCTTTCTCCTCTGCCTGGGTTCTGGGCCTAAATTTATGAAAATTGACTCTTACAGTGGTGGGTGACGTGAAGCCTGATTCTCTGCTATGATATGAAGACTGATTCTCTGCTGACATGAAGCCAGATTCTCTGTTACGGGACCTCTCTCCTCTGCCTGGGTGCTGGGTAGTGTTGAGCGCGAATATTCGAAAAGCAAATTTTTTTCGCGAATATCGCAACTTCGCGATTTCGCGAATATTTCGAATATAGTGCTATATATTCGTAAAAACGAATATTCGTTTTTTGTTTCCCCCCCCCCCCCCCACAAAATTACAGTACACATATAATTGATTGTTTCCCAAAGGTCCAACAGCTCAGATCTTACTCACATTGCCTAGAAAGTGATTGAGGCGCGAATCTTCGTAAGGCGATTTTATTAGCGCACATGCGAATATCGGCACGTCCCAGAACAGAGGCAAAGGGCTTTGCATTCATACATTAGTGAATTGAGTTGCGAATCTTCGTAAGGCGATTTTATTAGCGCACATGCGAATATCTACACTTGTCCCAGAACAGAGGCAAAGGGCTTTGCATTCATACATTAGTGATTGAATTGAGCTGCGAATCTTCGTAAGGCGATTTTATTAACGCAAATGCAAATATCTACACTTGTCCCCAGAACAGAGAGGCAAAGGCCTGTGCATTCATATAGTATAGCACCATATTCGCGAATACGTAGAACTTCGTAAAAGTCGATTTACGAATATTCGTATTTTTTATTTTACTTTCCACCTTACAGATTACATTGATCTGTACTCTGTCAACTACTGTCATCACCCCCCACTGTATCTCGATTGATTCCCAAAAGTCTCACATTCCCTAGAAAGTGATTGAGGTGCGAATCTTCGTAAGGCGATTTTATTAGCGCACATGCGAATATCTACACTTGTCCCAGAACAGAGGCAAAGGGCATTGCATTCATACATTAGTGATTGAATTGAGTTGCGAATCTTCGTAAGGCGATTTCATTAGCGCACATGTGAATTTTGCATAGCATATGTATTATGCGATAATTCGAATTATCGCATATGCGAAATAATAACGAATTTGAATAATCGCGAATATTTTACGAATATTCTTTCGAATATTCACAAAATTTCGCGAATTCGAATATGGGACATGCCGCTCAACACTAGTGCTGGGCCTAAATTTATGACAATGGACTGTTGCAGTGGTGGGTGACGTGAAGCCTGATTCTCTGCTATGACATGCAGACTGATTCTCTGCTGACATGAAGCCAGATTGTCTGTTACGGGACCTCTCTCCTCTGCCTGGGTGCTGGGCCTAAATATATGCCAATGGACTGTTGCAGTGGTGGCTGACGTGAAGCCTCATTCTCTGCTATGACATGCAGACTAATTCTCTGCTGACATGAAGACAGATTCTCTGTTACGGGACCTCTCTCCTCTGCCTGGGTGCCGGGGCCTAAATATCTGAGAATGGACTGTTCCAGTGGTGGCTGACGTGAAGCCTCATTCTCTGCTATGACATGCAGACTAATTCTCTGCTGACATGAAGACAGATTCTCTGTTACGGGACCTCCCTCCTCTGCCTGGGTGCTGGGCCTAAATATATGCCAATGGACTGTTGCAGTGGTGGCTGACGTGAAGCCTCATTCTCTGCTATGACATGCAGACTAATTCTCTGCTGACATGAAGACAGATTCTCTGTTACGGGACCTCCCTCCTCTGCCTGGGTGCTGGGCCTAAATATATGCCAATGGACTGTTGCAGTGGTGGCTGACGTGAAGCCTCATTCTCTGCTATGACATGCAGACTGATTCTCTGCTGACATGAAGCCAGATTCTCTGTTACGGGACCTCTCTCCTCTGCCTGTGTGTGTGCTGGGCCTAAATATATGCCAATGGACTGTTGCAGTGGTGGCTGACGTGAAGCCTCATTCTCTGCTATGACATGCAGACTGATTCTCTGCTGACATGAAGCCAGATTCTCTGTTACGGGACCTCTCTCCTCTGCCTGTGTGTGTGCTGGGCCTAAATATATGCCAATGGACTGTTGCAGTGGTGGCTGACGTGAAGCCTCATTCTCTGCTATGACATGCAGACTAATTCTCTGCTGACATGAAGACAGATTCTCTGTTACGGGACCTCCCTCCTCTGCCTGGGTGCTGGGCCTAAATATATGCCAATGGACTGTTGCAGTGGTGGCTGACGTGAAGCCTCATTCTCTGCTATGACATGCAGACTGATTCTCTGCTGACATGAAGCCAGATTCTCTGTTACGGGACCTCTCTCCTCTGCCTGTGTGTGTGCTGGGCCTAAATATATGCCAATGGACTGTTGCAGTGGTGGCTGACGTGAAGCCTCATTCTCTGCTATGACATGCAGACTGATTCTCTGCTGACATGAAGCCAGATTCTCTGTTACGGGACCTCTCTCCTCTGCCTGTGTGTGTGCTGGGCCTAAATATATGCCAATGGACTGTTGCAGTGGTGGCTGACGTGAAGCCTCATTCTCTGCTATGACATGCAGACTAATTCTCTGCTGACATGAAGACAGATTCTCTGTTACGGGACCTCCCTCCTCTGCCTGGGTGCTGGGCCTAAATATATGCCAATGGACTGTTGCAGTGGTGGCTGACGTGAAGCCTCATTCTCTGCTATGACATGCAGACTGATTCTCTGCTGACATGAAGCCAGATTCTCTGTTACGGGACCTCTCTCCTCTGCCTGTGTGTGTGCTGGGCCTAAATATATGCCAATGGACTGTTGCAGTGGTGGCTGACGTGAAGCCTCATTCTCTGCTATGACATGCAGACTGATTCTCTGCTGACATGAAGCCAGATTCTCTGTTACGGGACCTCTCTCCTCTGCCTGTGTGTGTGCTGGGCCTAAATATATGCCAATGGACTGTTGCAGTGGTGGCTGACGTGAAGCCTCATTCTCTGCTATGACATGCAGACTAATTCTCTGCTGACATGAAGACAGATTCTCTGTTACGGGACCTCCCTCCTCTGCCTGGGTGCTGGGCCTAAATATATGCCAATGGACTGTTGCAGTGGTGGCTGACGTGAAGCCTCATTCTCTGCTATGACATGCAGACTAATTCTCTGCTGACATGAAGACAGATTCTCTGTTACGGGACCTCTCTCCTCTGCCTGGGTGCCGGGGCCTAAATATCTGAGAATGGACTGTTCCAGTGGTGGGTGACGGGAAGCCAGATTCTCTGCTATGGAACCTCTCTCCAATTGATTTTGGTTAATTTTTATTTATTTAATTTTTATTTTAATTCATTTCCCTATCCACATTTGTTTGCAGGGGATTTACCTACATGTTGCTGCCTTTTGCAGCCCTCTAGCTCTTTCCTGGGCTGTTTTACAGCCTTTTTAGTGCCGAAAAGTTCGGGTCCCCATTGACTTCAATGGGGTTCGGGTTCGGGACGAAGTTCGGATCGGGTTCGGATCCCGAACCCGAACATTTCCGGGATGTTCGGCCGAACTTCTCGAACCCGAACATCCAGGTGTTCGCTCAACTCTAGTCCTGAGTAAATGATCCCGGAGTAAACGTGGACCGTGGCCTGACATTGGCCTGTTGAGGTCCCCCAGATGTGAAACTGCCCGGGTAAAGGGGCTTACCCACTTGTTGCATTGGGCCCTGGGGTAGTCCATACTGGGATTGTTGGTGGTATGATGGCCCTTGGGATGTTTGGGGCGCAAATTCAAATGGTCTGGCCCTTTGCTGCTGTCCGGCATTCTCAAGGTCAACTTTCATCGCATTTAGCTTCCCCAGAATGTCACCATGGTTTGGTAGAGCAAACATTTTTATAATGACCGCTAATGAAGCAAGGCACTCATGATGCTCCAAAGGAGTGACATGCTTCATTAGCGGTCCTCAGCCCCGTAATATTTTCTCCTCAACTCCATCACTCCTCCTCTGGGCCAGAAATTCGATGACGCAGGCATCAATAACCTCCCGACTCTCTGGCCCAGAGGTAGAGGGAGGGACTTGGCGGCGCCGTCTGGACTGGGGCTGGACAATCCGGGGTGGACTGGCCAGTGGTAGGGGGGCCTCGGCCAGCGTGGAGTCCTCCGGGTCCTCAGCCGGCGTTGGAGCAGGACTTGCTTGGGGTGAAAATACTGCAGGGGTTTCACTGCCCGACGTATCGGAATCTTGGGACGGATCCAGACTGTCCACAGTACTGTAAAAAAACACAAAACAAAAAACACATTAGATCATTTGATTTCCACATTACAAAAGCACATAGATTATATTAGTCGCAAAACAACCGTGCAAATACAATATATATACGGAGTGGCAGCATACATCAGAGATTTGAATTTACACAACGAATAACTGCTTCAATGTGAAATGTGGAAATCCAATTTGAATTGCATTTGGAATCTATTGATGGGATAAGTCTTGTAAAGGCCTATTGTTTCGGAAATGGGAAAACATTGTTTGCTGCTTGGAGCTGTCCAGCCTCTGAAGAGGATTCCTCATTAAAGGAACAAAACCAGTGCTGAAATTGAGGCCAACTCATCTGTATGTGCCCCGCTACCAACATGTAAAGATACAAGATGTAATTTGAACATAGTAGAACATCATTTACAGATAAACAACATGTACCAGGCCACACTTGACCATGGTGAGAGTACTAGTTGTAATCCTGCTGCTCAAGCGTAGTTGCAACCTCAGCTTTCCACTTTTGCCTAGGATGTGGTTATTGTCAATTTATAGGAGCAATGTAAGGAAATCATGTGGTATTTGGTGCAATACCATTTCAGCAATATAAATTACAATGCCAATACGTAAAGGGTACCCATTTCCAAAACAACTAAAAGTTAGATAATATGTTGCTATGGTACAAATCTCATGTCGCCCTAAAATATTTTACCAAAAAACCCTAGTCTGGGCTCCCATTAAAACGGGAGGCTTTTGGAAATCTTTTTTAAACATTGGTGTGTGACCAGGAGCCGACAAACACGATGATCTACTGTATGAGGAAATAATGCGTGCAGTGTGCAAGTGTCATCTCTATTCACTTTTCTTGTTCCAATTGGAAACATCTATGTTCCAGGAGGGACAATAAATTGCTTCTACACAAACAAAACAGAGAAGGGAGGCGCCATCTGCACACTTCACGTGTCGTCTCATCATTCAGCTCATAAGCGGTGGGCCCTGGTTTGACTCCACCACTAAACTGATGTAGGCAACCAACACCAGGCATGTACAAACTGTTGCCCTCCAGCTGATGTCCAACTACAACTCCAAGCAGGACCGAGTAGCTTACAGCTATTCTATCATGCTGGGAGTTTCAGTTGTTAAAGAGCTGGATGTAGTCAGTTATGACATGGCTGCCCTACAGAAAGTATAGGTCTTCAATAGAACAACACAACTGTATCCATTAGTTTCTGGAACACTTTAGCTTGCCAAAAAAAAACGTAAGTGTGAAAATATTAAACATTTTGAAAAAAACGTTAAAAATACTTACGGCCTCAATTCCATTACTGGCCGCAGAAACTGCAACTGGGCCGTATAAATATAGGCCCGTTTCCTCGATGTTCCCTCCCCACTCCGGCCTTTGCTGGTCATCTCCCGCCGGAATTGGTCCCGGCAACTCGCCCAGCGGGTTTTGGTTTGTTTAACTGTTTAGAAATGACATAGAAGACAATTGTGAGGTAAATAATTAATAAAGGGGAAAAATAGACGCCTCATTAAAACACCATGTACAGGCCTTTAGGCAAAAGGAGGCTGGACCACCCAAAAAACACTATTGTCACCTCAGGGAATTTCAAACTACATCTTAGGGCCACACAGAGGGCAAGGACAGCACAACTACATTGATAACACTTACCTAATTCGGCCAGGCCTCGGCTATCAGCCTTAGCCCATTCACTTCTGCGCATGCTCCGTGCCACTTGGTCCCACGAAGCATCCTTTTTTAATCGGTCACTATAGGAATTTTGCCGGGTATCCCATAGCTCGGGCCTCTCCTGGACGAGGGTTATTAGTTTTTCCACATTCCATCGTGGCATTGTGGATGAAATTAAACCCGCTGCAATGGCTGCCTCACCACACACAAGCTGTTTACCACAGGTGGCTAGAAATTAGCATATCCTGTCACCTAAAACTTCCTGTCAATTTTTTTTTTCAATTTTATTGGCACAAGTTTGGCCAGACAATTTGCCCATGCCATAAGAAGAAATAAAACGGGTGCGGAGCGGGCGCGGACGCGGATGACAAACGGGTGTGCAACCGCGTTTTTCACGGCCCGTTAGCCGTGAAAAAAATAGGACAGGTTATATTTTTTGACGGGCAGGAAACACGGGTCACGGGCGCGGATGACAAAACGGTGCAGTAGCCGAGTTTTCAACGGACCCATTGAAAGTCAATGGGACCGCAGAAAAAAACGTTACACGGGCCAACGGCCACGGGTGCACACAACGGTCGTGTGCATGAGGCCTTAGATGTTTTTAGTTATGCAGACGTATCTGTACTGAACGGATACCAGCGTTTGCATTTATAGGTGCGGATCCGTCTGTGCAGATACATAACGCAGGTGGGAAAGTAGCTTAACTCTTGTGGAACACCTAAAGGGTTAACAAAGTTGGTAAAATCAGTTTTTAATACCTTGTGGGGTGTAGTTTCCAAAATGGGGTCATTTTTGGGAGGTTTCTATTATGTAAGCCTCACAAAGTGAAATCAGACCTGAACTGGTCCTTAAAAAGTGGGTTTTGGAAAATGTCTTGAAAATTTCAAGATTTGCTTCTAAACTTATAAGGCTACTTTCACACTAGCGTTGTTTAAATCCGGCGTTCAATTCCGACACCGGAACTGCCCGCCGGATCCGGAAAAACGTGTGAAAACGGATTACATTTGATCACAATGGATTTTGATCACAATGTAAAAATGCATTGGAAAAAACGGATCCGCCATTTATGGACTTTAACTTTTTTTTCACATTTTTCGGGTTTAACATGCAAAAGCCGGATCCGGTTTGGCTGAACACACGGCGCCGGATCCGGCTTTAATGCAAGTCAATGGGAAAAAGGCCTGCTCCGGCGTTCAGTCAAAGTGTTCAGGATTTTGGGCTGGAGGTAAAAATACTGCATGCTACGTTTTTCTGAAAAGCCTGATCAGTCAAAAAGACTGAAATGAAGACATCCTGATGCATCCTGAACGGATTACTCTCCATTCAGAATGCATTAGGAAAAAACTGATCAGTTCTTTTCTGGATTTGAGCCCCTAGGACGGAACTCAGCGCCGGAAAAGAAAAACGCTAGTGTCACCCTGGGTTCACACCTGAGCGTTCTGAAAGGAGCGCTCTGTATGCGCGATTGTACAGGCGTTTGCAATCGCGCATACAGAGACAAGCGAACGCCCATTGTCGCGCGTTCCCGAAAGTCTATGTACGGGAACGAGCGACAAAACGTCTTCTAGTGTCCCCAAAAAAATAAAATGGCATTCCCAAAATGATGCAAACATGAAGTAGATTTATGGGGAATGTAAGAAAGATTTTGGAGGTATTACTATGTATTATAGAAGTAGAGAAATAAAAACTTGGAAATTAGAAATTTTTTCCCAATTTTTGGTAATTTGGGTATTTTTTACTAGTGTCATGAAGTACAATATGTGACGAAAAAACTATCTCAGAATTCCTGGATAAGTAAAAACGTTTTAAAGTTATTCACACATGTGAAAATAAGCTAGTCCTTAAGGGGTTAAGGACCCTGCCATATTTTGCCTTAAGGACTAGGCCATTTTTTGCAAATCTGACGTATTACTTTGTCATTATAACTTTAAAACGCTTTTACTTATCCAGGCCATTCTGAGATTTATTTTGCCACTAATAAAGCAAGGGTTAACAGCCAAACAAAACTCAATATTTATGGCCCTGATTCTGCAGTTTACAGAAACATCCCATGTGTGGTCGTAAACTGCTGTGCAGGCACATGGAATTGCACAGAAGGAAAGGAACGCCATACGGTTTTTGGAAGGCAGATTTTGCTAGACTGTTTTTTTGACACCATGTCCCATTTGAAGCCCCCCTGATGCACCCCTAGAGTAGAAACTCCATAAAAGTGACCCCATTTTGGAAACTACGGGATAAGGTATCAGTTTTGTTGGTACTATTTTAGGGTACATATGATTTTTGGTTGCTCTATATTACACTTTTTGTGAGGCAAGGTAACAAGAAATAGCTGCTTTGGCACCATTTTTTTTTGTTATTCACAACAATCATCTGACAGGTTAGGTCATGTTGCATTATTATAGAGCAGGTTGTTACGGATGCGACAATACCAAATATGACTTTTTTTGGTTGTTTGCTTCAGTTTTACATAACAAAGCATTTAAAAAAAAATACATGATTTTTTAGTGTCTCCACATTCTGAAAGCTGTAGTTTCATTTATTTTTTGGGAGACTGTCTTGTGTAGTGGCTCATTTTTTTTCCGGCATGAGATGACGGTTTGATTGGTACTATTATAGGATGCATATGACTTTTTGATCGCTTGCTATTACACTTTTTGTGATGTAAGGTGACAAAAAATGACTTTTTTATTCTTATGTTTTACGGTATTTACCTGAGGGGTTAAGGTCATGTGATATTTTTATAGAGCAGGTTATCACGGACACAGTGAAACCTAATATGTCTACTTTTTTAATTCATGTTTAGTGTCTCCATAGTCTTAGAGCCATATATATTTATTTATTTTTTTGGGCGATTGTCTTAGGGTAGGATTTTTGCGGGATTAGATGACGGTTTGATTGGCACTATTTTGTGGTGTGAATGACTTTGTGATCGTTTGCTATTACACTTTTTGTGATGTAAGGTGACAAGAAATAGCCTTTTCTACACCCTTTTTTTTTTTTACGGTCTTCACCTGAGGGGTTAGATCATGTGTTATTTTTATAGAGCAGGTTATTACGGACGCGGCGATGCCTAATATGTATACTTTTTTATTTATGTAAGTTTTACACAATGATTTATTTTTTGAAACCAACAAAATCATGTTTTAGTGTCTCCATAGTCTGAGAGCCATAGTTTTTTCAGTTTTTGGGTGATTGTATTAGATGTGGTATGATCTTTGCGGGATGAGATGACACTTTGATTGGCACTATTTTGGGGTGCATATGACTTTTTGATCGCTTTCTATTACACTTTTTGTGATGTAGGTCATGTGGTATTTTTATAGAGCAGGTTATTACGGATGTGGCAATACCTAATAAGTATACATTTTTTATTTATTTAAGTTTTACTCCAAAAAAACAATGTTTCAGTGTCTCCATATTCTGATCCATATTTATTTTTATTTTTTGGCAGATTGTATTTGGTAGGGTTTATTTTTTGCGGGATCAGGTGACCGTTAGATTAGTACTATTTTGGGTGGTATACACCTTTTTAATCGCTTGGTGTTGCACTTTTAGTGATGTAAGGTGACCCAAAAATTGTTTATTTAGCATATTTATTTTTTATTTTTTATGACGGTGTTCACCTGAGGGGTTAGGTCATGTGATAGCTTTATAGAGCCGGTCGATTTGGACACGGCGATACCTAATATGTGTACTTTTTTTTCCCCCTATTTTATACAATTTTTTCCCTTTTTTGGCAAAAGGATATTTTTATTTATTTTTTACTTGAAACTTAAAAAAAAAATTGTGGGAAACTTTTTTTCACTCAATTTTTTGTCCCACTGTGGGACTTCAACTTTTGGGGGTCTGATCCCCTTTACAGTGCATGAAAATACTTATGTATTGTCATGCATTGGCTGTAAGTGTATTACACACACTGTAATACACTTATAGCCTTCCTGCCTGAGAGATCCAGGGGGCTGGATCTCACAGGCTGTCACGGAAGGCAGCCACGATGCATAAAGAAGGCATTGTGCTGCCTTCCATGCCATCGGATCCCCATCACAGCAGCACAGGGACCCAATGGCTTCTTTCTCCCTGCACGGACATCGAATGTGGAGGGGTTAATGCGTCGACATCGGTGATTTCACCGATTTTGGCACATGCAGCAGGGGTCCGGCTATCAGTAACTGCCGGACCCCTACCGCTGATCAGGCAGGCGCAGCTCCTGCACCCCCCCTATCACCATGACGTACATGTACTTCTCTGGTTCTTGTCACGGCCAGAGATGACATAAATATATGTTATGGGTCCTTAAGGAGTTAAAGGGGTTTTCAATGTTTTTTTTTCCTGATGACCTATTCTCTGGGTTGATCATCAGTATCTGATCGGTGGGGGTCTGCCACCTAGGACCACCACAATCAGCTGTTTGAAAAGGCAACAGCACTCGCAGTAGCTTCGTAGCCTTGTCCAGCTTTTTCTAGGCCTTGTGACATCACATTCATCAGTCACATTGCAGAGGTGCAGCTCAGCCCCATTAAAGTGATAAAATGTACTGCACTGTGCTTGGTAAGCAGAGAGAAGGCCATAGAGATACTGTGAGCACTGGTGCCTTCTCAAACAGCTGATTGGTGGGGGTCCCAGGGGTATAAAAAAACATGTTTTTGGTCATTGCATACAGACCCTTAGACCCCTTTCACACGGGTGAGTATTCTGCGTGGGTGCAATGCGTGATGTGAACGCATTGCACCCGCACTGAATCCGGACCCATTCATTTCTATGGGGCTATGCACATGAGCTGTGATTTTCACGCATCACTTGTGCGTTGCTTGAAAATTGCAGCATGCTCTATATTCTGCATTTTTCACGCAACGCAGGCACCATAGAAGTGAATGGGGCCACGTGAAAATCGCAAGGATCCGCAAGCAAGTGCGGATACGGTGCGATTTTCAAACATGGTTGCTGGGGACCCGGTCTGTATTATTTTCCCTTATAACATGGTTATAAGGGAAAATAATAGCATTCTAAATACAGAATGCAAAGTAAAATAGTGATGGAGGGGTTAAAAAGAAAAAAAAAAACTCAGCAAGTCCACTTGATCGCGTAGTTAGATATCTGTCTTCTTCTGCAATGTTGAGCTGCCGGCTAAGGACCTGTGGTGACGTCACTGTGCTCATCACATGGTCCAATCACACGGTTCATCACCATGGTGAGGGACCATGTGATTGGACCATGTGATGTGACATCACCACAGGTCCTTAGCCGGCAGCTAAACATTGCAGAAGAAGACAGATATCCGCAACTACGCGAAGATAGAACAGGTCCTGAAGATAGAACAGAGACCGGCAGCTATGGAGCAGGTAAGTTAACTTTTGTTTTATTTTTTAACCCCTCCATCCCTAATTTACTTTGCATTCTGTATTAAGAATGCTATTATTTTCCCTTATAACCATGTTATAAGGGAAAATTATAAAATCTACACAACACCTGATGAAGTGATGAAGTCCGGGTTTGGGTCTGGGTACCAAACATGGCAATTTTTATCACGCGCGTACAAAACGCATTTAAACGCTTTGCACTCGCGCAGAAAAATCGTGCATTTTACCGCAACGCACCAGCATCTTATCGGGCCCTCACATGCCACTCTCGTGTGAAAGAGACCTTACTCAGGACTCTTGTCATGATTACGGATTTTTATGGCAGCTGAATTTCTTCATATTTTTGTGTCATAATTTCAGGGTATATATAATGTATTGAAAACATTTTATTAACTCTTTGTGGGAGAATGTGGAAAAACAGCAATTTTGCTATTATTTTGCTATGTTTTTTATTTTTAATTTTGCACTACACTTTATTGTTAAACAAAATCATTAGTTTTTGTGTTGCCACATTCTGAGAGTTATAACTTTTTTAAATTTTCCATTGGCACACCATATCAGATAGTTTTTTGAAGGGCAAGTTGTATTATTCAGTGGCAACATTTAGGGGTACGTATAATATATTGAAAAAAATCAATTTTTTTAAATGAAATTCATTATGCAGCATACATGTCATGTTAGCTATTAGACTATTCTGCAGTTTAGTACAATTGTCGCCATGGCCAAAAAATCTATTTCTAGTTTTTCATATATTGTACAATAAATATACTTTATTAAAAGAAACTATTTAGGGTATATTTCTCAAGACTGGCATTTTCATGACCAGTCTTGATTCCCCCTGTGCAGGCAGAGGATGCACCAAAGTTATGCTGTGGCACAGGCTTCTCATAGATTTGGCGCATCCTCCCGCAGGCTGTACAACAGACTAAAATCTGTTTTCATTCACACCAGAAAACTGGTGTGAATGGATATGAATGCGTCAGCCTTGCTGTTGATGCCCCCTGCTACCCTCAGCATGCCCCCTTTTCTCCCCTCTTTACAAAAGTGTTGAGAAGTAGAGATGGCCTTGCGGTTCGCCCGGCGGTCATTTTGCGGCAAACTTTGTTTGTTCGCTGTTCGCCAAACGGGTGAACATATAGCGATATTTGCGCCCGCCATATTCTTTTACATTGTGAAGAACTTTGACTCATGACACATCCATCAGGTGGTACAGGACAGCCAATTGAGACAGTTCAGCACATGGACATACCCCCTACCTTATAAATAAACCTGATCTGGCAGCCATTTTACATTCAGTCTTTTGTCAGTGTAGGGAGAGGTTGCTGTGTGGAGCAGGGACAGACTGTTAGAGTGTTAGCGACACAAATCGCTAGCTAATAGGTCCACAAAAGGTCTTTATAAGATCTGGTATAGGTGTGCTATTGATTGGTATGCAGTATATACGGGTGTAATACACTTATCATATACTTTCTAATATAGAAAGCATATTATACTTGATTTGTATAGTGCAGCATTGTGACTGGTGATCGGTTCTGCAGCGATACTACAGCTACAAAGAGTGACAAACGCAAATAGAAAAATGTATTATAACTGGTGTGATTATAGACCAGTGTCCCCCCAAAACCACATATTAAAGCGGGGTGTTATATAAGAATATACTTTTCAAATAGTGTATTTGGGTACTCCAGAAAAGTATCCGCTTTCACTGCTTTACCTCTGCTACACACAGTGAGAAAATTTAAAGGAGACATTTTTTATAACTGGTGTGATTATAGACCAGTGGCCCCCAAAACGACATATTAAAGCGGGGTGTTATAGAAGAATATACTTTTCAAATAGTGCATTTGGGTACTCCAGAAATGTATCCGCTTTCACTGCGTTACCTCTGCTACACACAGTGAGAAAATTTAAAGGAGAAATTTTTCATAACTGGTGTGATTATAGACCAGTGGCCCCCAAAACGACATATTGAAGCGGGGTGTTATATAAGAATATACTATTCAAATTGTGTATTTGGTTACTCTAGAAATGTATCCGCTTTCACTGCATTACCTATGCTACACACAGTGAGAACATTTGCACTCTCTTCAGTCTTTGCTGTGCGCACCCCCAAAGAAACCAACACCACCACCACCATATGGCCTCCGCTTGAGTCAGAGGATTTATTTTCCGATCCATCACAAGACATTTCTGATGCACAGCCATTCTTGGCATTGGATCAGGAAGAGGAGGTAGCAATAGCCGCCACTCAGCAGTCTGACAACAGTACCCAGATCAGCCCAAGGAGGTTGGTCCCCGCTGTTGCTGCTTACTCCAAGATTTCTAATGTTAGTAATGGGGAAGGTGACGTCGATGATGATGTGTCTATGGACGTAACAGGGGTGCCCACAAGAGAGGAAGAGGAGGGGAGTTCAGAGGGAGAGATGGACCAGCAGATAGGGAGGATAAGCAGGCCGAACTTACATTGCACAGGAGGGACAAACAATACTGCTAATGTATCAGGAGCGAGCCATCAACTATGCACGGTCAAATCTGTCGCTCCTAGGATGCCGGCACATGGCTCAGTGTGGGCTTTTTTTAATGTGTCAGCTGCTGACAATAGTGTTGCCATCTGCAACGCATAAGTCGTGGTAAGCCCAACACTCACCTAGGGACGACCGCCTTAAAAAGGCACCTGGCCTCCCATCACCGAGTCCAGTGGGAGCAACGCCCGTCAGAACCCACAAAGCCACTTTCCAGGCTCTCACCGTCCAGCCTCTTCTCCTCACCATTGTCCTCCACTTCACCTTCTATCATGCTGTCCTCACGTTTGTCAGGAAAAAGGCAGGCTTCCTTGGCCCAAATGTTTGAGCATAAAAAAATGATGACGCCGGATAACCCTCTTGCCCAACGTTTGACCGCTGGCTTGTCTGAACTGATAGACCGCCAACTATTGCCATATAAACTTGTGGACTCGGAGGCCTTTCAAAAATTTGTGGCCATTGGAACACCACAATGGAAGGTCCCGGGAAGGAAATATTTCTCTCAGAAAGGCATCCCAGAGCTATATGGACACGTTCAGCGGCAAGTGAATGAATCTCTGGCACACAGTGTCGGTGCCAAGATACATCTGACCACAGACACGTGGTCTAGCAAACAAGGGCAGGGAAGGTATATAACTTTTACTGCCAACTGGGTGAACCTTCTGACAGCCGTCAAGCATGTAACCCGTGGCACCAGTGTAGATTTGGTTTTACTGCCACGGATTCCATGCAGGCCTGCCTCTTCTTCTCCTTCTCCATCCTCCGTCTCCTCTTCGGCTGACTCCTCCTTTTCCGCTGCTACCGTCTCTTCTGCTGCGCCCCCCAAGATCCCCAGAACCTATTCTACATGGCTAACACCGCTCAATTTGACAGTTGATAATGTGGTGTGCGACAATGGTGCCAATCTGCTGAGCGCGCTGAAACAGGGCAAAATTGCACACATCCTGAACTTGGTTGTACAGCGATTTGTTGTCAAATACCCTGGGTTTTAGGACATCTTTCGGCAGGCCAGGAAAATCTCTGGCCATTTCAGAAGATCTTACATGGCCATGGCTCGCCTTGCTGACATTCAGCGGCGACACAACTTGCCCGACAGACGTCTTATTTGTGACTGCCCGTCGCTTTGAAACTCAACCTTGTATATGCTCGTTAGGCTGCTCCAGCAGAAATGTGCAGTTAACGACTACTTGTACGAACTCTGCGGCAGGACAGGTTCTGGGGAGCTTGTTTTTTTTTCACCGCGCCAGTGGCTGCTCATGCGCGACACATGCAGACTTCTGCACAAACAAAAAATGGCGGAAATGTTACCACCATCACAGAGGGCTGTCAGAATGCAGCACTTCCAGGCCTTGCTTTCAGAAATGCTGCAGTCTGCTTTTTGGGGCGCTGGCAGAGGAATTTCAACTCACAGAGAAACTGTTGCGGGTGCCAATCTAACAGCGCATGCAAGAAGAGGGCGGTTTGAAGATGTGTTGGTCACTTCTGATATGAGATCATTCTTTCAGCCGACCTATCGTCAGCTGTCCTCCGGATCCAGCATAAGGAAACACCTAGACCAACAGGTGTCGGACTACATTGGTTTAACGGCCAATCTGGACGCTCTGAAAAGTGAGGAACCCTTCGACTACTGGGTGGGCAGGCTGGACCTCTGGCCAGAACTTGCACAATTTACAATGGAACTGTTGGCTTGCCCCTCGTCAAGTGTTCTGTTTCGAAAGGACGTTCAGAGCAGCAGGGGGGATCTTGACCGTTAAGCGCACTTGCCTAGCTCACAACAGTGTTGACTACCTCACATTTCTAAAAATGAATGAGGCATGGATCTCGGAGGAATTCAACACATGTGACCAGTAGACCATGTTTGATTCAAATTCCTCATGACAGCCCACAAATATTCACCACCACCCTTAACAATTTATGGTCCCTATCTTTGGTAAATACAGGGGCATAAAAGGCCTTTTATGTCAGTTGAATGCCGAATTTTTGGGGCCTGTTATGGCCGACACTTACTTCAGTCTCCTGTGAATGCATAATGTACCACCAGCCACAAAATACAAATTTATTTGCTGTCAGTGCAACGCCTGTCGGCTAATTTTTGGGGCCTGTGATGGCCGACACTTACTTCTCTATCCTGTGAATACCTAATGTACCACCAGCCACAGAATACAAATTTATTTGCTGTCAGGGGAACACCTGTCGGCTAATTTTTAGGGCCTGTAATGGCCGACACTTACTTCTGTATCCTGTGAATCCCTCATTTTTCAGACTGGATTCAAAAATCAATGGGTCTGTAAATGTTCCTGTCAATTGTGGAACGGATGTGGACACATTTTACAGACATGTGAATGGACCCTATATGTATTTGACATTTATTTACCGGCTGCTGTCAGTTCTGGCTGATTTAGGCCAAGCTATTACACTAAAACCGAGCAATATTACAAGAAACATAATACACGTTATAACTGTACAAACGATTTAAATAATTTATTAAAAAAAATAAAATTATGATCATCTCATGCACCCCCTTCATGGCCTCGCGTTGCCTCTCCTCCATGGCCTTCATGCGCTCCTGAATGGCGCGCATATCGTTGCGCTGCTCATTTAGCATTTTGGCCAATTTGTCCTTCAATGTATTCATTCCTTTAAAAAAAAAAAATATATGAACATTATTTGCAACTCTTATTATCTTATTAAACCTTTAAACCTTTATTTTGTGGTGCATCTGACTTTATAATCGCTTGCTATTATACCTTTTTGTGATAAAAGTTGTCCAAAAAATTGCTTTTTGAGAGTTTTTATTTTTGTTTAAAAGGTGTCCACCCGAGGGGTTAATTGGTATGATAGTTTTAGAAATCTGGCTGTTACAGATGCGGCAAGACCTAATATGTTTCCTTATTTTTTTAGTTATTTCTATTTTACAGACTAAAAGAATTGTTGAACCAAAAACAATTCATGTTTTACTGTCTCCATATTTTGAGAGCCATATTATTGTTTTTATTTGGCGATTGTCTAATGGTAGGGTCTAATTTTTTGCAGAATGAACTGACATATTGTTACTATTTTGGGTGGCATATGCCTTTTTTTATAGCTTGGTGTTGCACTTTTAGTGATGTTAGGTTGAATAAATTAATATTTTCTTTTAATTGTTTATTTTTTTTATTTTTAAAGTGTTCACCGGAGGGGTTAAATCATAGGATATTTTTATAAAGACGGTCAATATGTACACAGCGGTAAAAAATATGTCTGTTTGTCTATTGTTTGCCTTTTTTTTTCTTAAAGTCTTTATACACATTTACTATTTAAATCTCAATACGTTAGTTAGTGATCTTTATGATCATTATATAGTCTATTATTTAGTGATATTTCAGTACAGTATAATTTTATTTTGTTTGTTAGTTAGTGATAGTTCTATTGAGTTTAATATTTATTTGTTAAGTTAATTGTTTTAATGTAGATTAACCCATTCCCGACTGCAACCTGTTTATATATGTGATATTTGCACATGCCCCGTGCAGCTACCACGTGTATAAACTTCAAGCAAACTCTTTAATCCAAGCGCTGCAAACACGGACAGCATACAGTTCAGCAGTTCAGTAATGCCGGCAAGGGACCAATCAGAGTGGCCCCTTGCCGGCAATTGATCCGATTGGTTAGTCTATGCAGACTAACCAATCGGATTGCGGCAGTGAAATGCCGGTTTCAGGCTCTGATCTGCGCTCTGCAGATCAGAGCCTGAAATCAGGTAGTGTCCTCGTGCCCCCGATCTGTGTGCCTCCAAGCCCCCCCCTTGTGTCCGCCTGCCCCTGAAGCAGTTTCCCCCGCTCATCTCCATATTCATGCAGCATGCCCCTGATGCGGTCCGCCCCCTCCCCGCCCCATACATTCCTCTTGCCCCCATTTGTGCTGCCTCCCTCAATGCTGGCTGTACCCCCCCTTTCCAGCGCTGCCTCCTGCTTCCGATGTGGTCCCCCTGCTGTGTGTGATGGCGGCGGCTCCATTCCTGAGCTGCCGCCATCAGCAGAGAGTGTCAGATCTGTGCTGACACTCTGCTGTAACCCCATAGATGCCGCGGCAGCGGCATCCATGGGGTTAATAGAGGGAGAGGGCTCCCTCTTTCCACCATCGGGGCTGCCTCGCTGCGATGGCAGCGCCTGATGGTTGCCATGGCAACCGGACGCTTTGCAAAAGCATCCAGTTTTGCCACCTACCGGGCATCTGATAGTATTATACCTTGCAATGCAAGAGCATTGCAAAGTATAGTACAGCCTTCAGCCCACTTGATCTTCAAGATCCAAGAGGGACTAGATACAAAACAAATGATAATAATAAAAGTAAAAAAAAAAAAAAAAATGTAAAATTAAAAATAATTGCCTTTTCCTATAAAAAATAAAAAAATACACATATTAGGTATCACCCAGTCTGTAACGACCGTCTCTATAAATATATAACATGATGGACCCCATCCGATAAACACCATAAAAAATTATAATAAAAACTGTGTAAAAAAAGCCATTTTTGTCACCTTACATCACAAAAAGTGAAAAAAAACACCAAGCAATCAAAGAGGTGTATATCATCAAACAAAATGGTACCAATAAAACCATCACCTCAGCTCGCAAAATATGAGACCTTACATAAGAAAATCGCTAAAAAAAAAAAAAAAAAACTATAGTTCTTAGAACATTGAGACACTAAAACATAATTTTTTTATTTCAAATATGCTTATATTGTGTTAAAGCAAAATACATTTTAAAAAGTGTACATATTAGGTATCGCTGCATCCGTAATAACCTGCTCAATAAAAATATCACATGACCTAACTCCTCAGGTGAACACCGTAAAAAAAAAAAAGCATTGTCACCTTAAATCACAAAAAGTGCAACAGCAAGGCTTATGACACCCAAAATAGTACCAATCAAACTGTCACCTCATCCCGCAAAAAATTATACCCTATTTAACCTGCTCACGACCGCCGTATGCAGGATTGCATCTTCGCGGCGGTCATGCTGTTCTGGGTGGACGCGCCGGTGCGTCCTCTCGCGAGACGCGAGATTTCGGAGAAAGCCGGCCCGCGCATGCGCATCGTGGGCCGGCAAAATTCAAAGGACAAGTTCGTCATCAACCTGCCAGCCACGATCATTGGCTGGCAGGTTGATGATTTTCAAAAAAATGAATCAGCAGCCAGATACCACATCATATTAGTAAATATGATGTGGTTATATGGCTGCTGTGCTCCTCTGCTCCTTCTTTTGGTCGGTTGGTTCCAGCAGAGGAGCACACATCACTGTGAGTACCCACCAACACCACACTTAGCCCCCAGATCACCTCCCAGCACCCCAATAAACCCTTTGATCACCCCTTCTTGCCCCTGTCAATCACTAGTGAAAAGGAAAAAAGTGATCAGTGCAAACTGTCACTTTTTTTTTTTCACTGGTATTGACCGTTAGGTTTTAGGTATAGTTTAGGCCCCTTGGTTGTTTAGGTAGTTTAGCGATCAGTTAGCGCCCAGCCCACCGCACCGCAGTCCCTTATTCGCTGATTAGCGTATCGCTAATCAGCATTTGTACTTTTATAGTATCTGGAAGTGATCAAAACTGATCACGGTCAGATCTATAATTGTATTAGTGTCACTTTAGTTCGCCCTCCACCCAAAACGCAGTGTTTGCCCGATCAGGCCTGATCGGTCGCCCACACGTGCGTTCACCAACGCCCGCCCCACCGCAGTGACAAAAAAATTATTTTTTTTTGATCACTGCACATTCACTTTACACGCACTGCGGCGATAAAAAAATCAGTTTTGATATTTTTTATCAACCGCAGCGGCCTCCGGTACTTCGCTAGCCTCCCCTTTGTAAGACAGGCTTGCTTTTTTTTCTTGGGTAGTCTCAGGGAATACCCCTAAATTTAGTTGCCCAAAAGTCAAACCGGGGGTATTCTTCTGAAGAGGCCTACAGGCTTCTGACCCAGTCGGATGAGGAATGGGAACCCTCATCTGACGAATCTAGCGGGTCAGAATACGAACCTGTAGAAAGCAGTGGCTCTCTGACCCAAAGTTCGGACGAGGAGGCTGAGGTCCCTGATAGCACCAGGCGTACCCGGCCCCGTGTCGCTAGACCGCAGGTTGCACAGGATCCGCTTCGAGAGCAGCAGAGTGGCGCTGGTGCTGTCGGATTACGTGGTGAGGCATACACCAGCAGCCCAGCCCTTCCTGGACCTAGTACCAGCACTGCCATACAACCTGGTGAAGTGGCGAGCACCAGAAGGGCAGTTGAAGCTGGTACGGTGGCACGAGCAGTAGTGACCCCGTCGCAGCCACCGCAAAGACGTGCCCGTAGAGCCCCTAGAATCCCTGAGGTGCTGGCAAACCCTGATTGGCAGTCCCCAACTTCAGCCGCACCTGTAGTTTTCCCTTTCACTGCCCAGTCTGGAGTTCAGGTTGAGACAGCTCAGATCGGTTCGGCCCTGGGATTTTTTGAGCTGTTCTTGACTGCGGAGCTCTTGGACTTAGTCGTGGCCGAAACAAATCAGTATGCCACACAATTTATATCCGCTAACCCGGGAAGCTCTTATGCCCAGTCTTTCCGGTGGAAACCAGTCCAAGTTTCCGAAATTAAAACTTTTCTGGGCCTCCTCCTCAACATGGGTCTAACTAAAAAGCATGAATTGCGGTCATATTGGTCCACGAACCCAATTCATCACATGCCCATGTTCTCTGCTGCTATGTCCAGGACACGATTTGAGACCATCCTGCGTTTCCTGCACTTTAGTGATAACAGCACCTCCCGTCCCAGAGGCCACCCTGCTTTTGACCGGCTCCACAAAATTCGGCCCCTCATAGACCATTTCAACCTGAAATTTGCAGATTTGTATACCCCTAAGCAAAACATCTGCGTAGACGAGTCCCTGATACATTTTACCCGGCGCCTTGGCTTCAAACAATACATCCCAAGAAAGCGCGCCCGGTATGGGGTCAAATTGTATAAGCTCTGTGAAAGGGCCACAGGCTATACCCACAAATTTCGGATCTATCAGGGAAAAGATCAGACCCTGGAGCCGGTCGGTTGCCCTGACTACCTGGGGAGCAGTGGGAAGACAGTCTGGGACTTGGTGTCACCCTTATTCGGCAAGGGGTACCATCTTTATGTGGACAATTTTTACACAAGTGTGGCCCTCTTTAGGCATTTGTTTCTAGAACGGATTGGCGCCTGTGGCACCGCGCGAACTAGTCGCGCGGGCTTCCCCCAACGGCTCGTTACCACCCGTCTTGCAAGGGGGCAGAGGGCCGCACTGTGTAACGAAGAACTGCTTGCGGTGAAATGCAGAGACAAGCGTGACGTTTACATGCTCTCCTCCATTCACGCAGACACGACAATCCAAATTGAGCGAGCAACCCGTGTCATTGAAAAGCCCCTCTCAGTCCACGACTATAATTTGCTCATGGGAGGGGTGGACTTCAATGACCAGATGTTGGCTCCGTATTTAGTGTCCCGCAGAACCAGACGCTGGTATAAGAAGGTGTCTGTATATTTAATTCAATTGGCTCTGTATAATAGTTTTGTTCTCTACAGTAAGGCTGGGAGAACTGGATCCTTCCTCAAATTTCAGGAAGAGATCATCGCGAACCTCCTGTACCCAGGAGGTTCCGTGGCCCCATCCACCAGTGTAGTTAGCCGTCTACACGAGCGACATTTCCCCAGTGTCGTTCCTGGTACCTCAAACCGACTGCCACCCTGAAAAAAATGTCGTGTCTGTAGCAGGAGTGGAATAAGGCGTGACACCCGCTATTTCTGTCCTGACTGTCCTGACCACCCTGCCCTATGCTTTGGAGAGTGTTTCCGAAAGTACCACTCACAGGTACACTATTAGCATAGGGATCACATCTCACCAGGACAGGCACACAGGGCTATTAGGGCCCATTTACTCACACAGCTGCTGCAAACGTCTCCTTTCACCTGGGACAAAGTGCATAACGCACTTCGCCACATCTTTGGGCGATTTGCGCTTTGCACATTGACCCATGGGGAAGGAGAGGTTTGTTCTATAAAGGTAAAAAAAATAATAAAAAAAATAACACCAGTAAGCAAAAAGGTTAATGTTTAGTTCAAAAAGTTAAAGTTTATGTATTCTGTTCCAAAGTTACTAAAATTATTGCGTTGCGGCCTGGTTTTTTCTTTTTTCTTTTTTTTTTTTTTTACCTTCCAGGTGGACCAACCGATCGACTAGCTGCAGCACTGATGTGCATTCTGACAGAAGCATTGCGCTGCTGTCAGATTACACGCAAGTCGGTGTATGCGGCGCTGCAAGACGAGATTTCTCCTCTGCAGTAACAGATACGTTTGCCGAGGCATACGAGCTGAGGAGGAGGCGGCGTTCCTATGCTTTGGCAAACACTTTGTATATAAGAAAAAATAAATAAAATCCCGGCAATGATTTATTCATCCACATCGATTGATGTGAATGGAGAAATCTGGTTGGATGTTGGGCGGAGCTCCTATGTCCTGGCAGACGCCTTTCCCCTCCTTTTTTTTTTTTGGCAGAGATTTTTTCATCCACATTGATCGATGCGAATGAAGAAATCTGTGCCGTTCATTTTTTTCTTTCAGCCCAGAGGCTGAACGGAAAAAAAAATCTCATTACCTGTATGCTCAATATAAGGAGAATAGCAGAAACTCCTAATGCTGGCCATACATGTAATGATTGCGGAGACCCTCAAATGCCAGGGCAGTACAAACACCCCACAACTGACCCCATTTTGGAAAGAAGACACCCCAAGGTATTCGCTGAGGGGCATATTGAGTCCATGAAAGATTTAAATTTTTGTCCTAAGTTAGCAGAAAGTGAGACTTTGAGAAAAAACTAAAAAAAAAATCTATTTCCGCTAACTTATGCCAAAAAAATACATTTCTATGAACTCACCTGCCCCTCATTGAATACCTTGGGGTGTCTTCTTTCCAAAGTGGGGTCACATGTGGGGTATTTATACTGCCCTGGCTTTTTAGGGGCCCTAAAGCGTGAGAAGAAGTCTGGGATCCAAATGTCTAAAAATGCCCTCCTAAAAGGAATTTGGGCACTTTTGCAGCCAAGATGCGCAAAAGTGTCACACATCTGGTATCGCCGTACTCAGGAGAAGCTGGGGAATGTGTTTTGGGGTGTAATTTTACATATACCCATGCTGGGTGAGATAAATATCTTGGTCAAATGCCAACTTTGTATAAAAAAAAATTGGAAAAGTTGTCTTTTGCCAAGATATTTCTCTCACCCAGCATGGGTATATGTAAAATGATACCCCAAAACACATTCCCCAACTTCTCCTGAGTACGGCAATACCAGATGTGTGACACTTTTTTGCAGCCAAGGTGGGCAAAGGGGCACATATTCCAAAGTGCACCTTTTGGATTTCGCAGGCCAGTTTTTACACATTTTGATTGCAAAGTACTTCTCACACATTTGGGCCCCTAAATTGCCAGGGCAGTATAACTACGCCACAAGTGACCCTATTTTGGAAAGAAGACACCCCAAGGTATTCCGTGAGGGGCATGGTGAGTTCCTAGAATTTTTTTTTTTTGTCGCAAGTTAGTGAAATATGAGACTTTGTAAGGAAAAAAAAATATCATCATTTTCCGCTAACTTGTGACAAAAAATTAAAAATTCTAGGAACTCGCCATGCCCCTCACGGAATACCTTGGGGTGTCTTCTTTCCAAAATGGGGTCACTTGTGGGGTAGTTATACTGCCCTGGCAATTTAGAGGCCCAAATGTGTGAGAAGTACTTTGCACTCAAAATGTGTAAAAAATGGCCTGCAAAATCCGAAAAGGTGCTCTTTGGAATATGTGCCCCTTTGCCCACCTTGGCTGCAAAAAAGTGTCACACATCTGGTATCGCCGTACTCAGGAGAAGTTGGGGAATGTGTTTTGGGGTGTCATTTTACATATACCCATGCTGGGTGACAATAATATCTTGGTCAAATGCCAACTTTGTATAAAAAAATGGGAAAAGTTGTCTTTTGCCAAGATATTTATCTCACCCAGCATGGTTATATGTAAAATGACACCCCAAAACACATTCCCTAACTTCTCCTGAGTACGGCGATACCAGATGTGTGACACTTTTTTGCAGCTTGGTGGGCAAAGGGACCCACATTCCAAAGTGCACCTTTTGGATTTCACCGATCATTTTTTACAGATTTTGATTGCAAACTACTTCTCACACATATGGGCCCCTAAATTGCCAGGGCAGTATAACTACGCCACAAGTGACCCCATTTTGGAAAGAAGACACCGCAAGGTATTCCGTGAGGGGCATGGCGAGTTCCTAGAATTTTAAATTTTTTGTCGCAAGTTAGTGGAATAGGAGACTTTGTAAGGAAAAAAATAAAAAATCATCATTTTCCGCTAACTTGTGACAAAAAATAAAAAGTTCTATGAACTCACTATGCCCATCAGCGAATACCTTAGGGTGTCTACTTTCCGAAATGGGGTCATTTGTGGGGTTTTTCTACTGTTTGGGCATTGTAGAACCTCAGGAATCATGACAGGTGCTCAGAAAGTCAGAGCTGTTTCAAAAAGCGGAAATTCAAATTTTTGTACTATAGTGTGTAAACGCTATAACTTTTACCCAAACCATTTATTTTTTGCCCAAACATTTTTTTTTATCAAAGACATGTAGAACAATAAATTTAAAAAAGCTATGGCTCCCAGACTATGGAGACACTAAAACATCATTTTTTTTGTTTCAGAAATGCTATTATTGTGTAAAACTTGAATAAATAAGAAAAAGTATACATATTAGGCATTGCCACATCCGTAACGATCTGCTCTATAAAACTGTCACATGACCTAACCCCTCAGATAAACAGTGTAGAAATAATTATAAAAACTGTTCCAATACGGCCAATTTTTGGGAGTGATCAAAAAATCCTATGTACCCAAAAATGGTACCAATAAAAAAACTCAACTATTTCTTCAAAAAACAAGCCCCTGCACAAGATGATCGGCAGAAAAATAAAAAACATATGGCGTTCAGAAAATGGACACACAAATTTTTTTTTTAAAAAATGCTTTATTATGTAAAACTGAAACAAACGAACAAAGAAAGTAGACATATTTGATATCATTGCGTCCCTAACAACCAGCTCTATAAAAATAGCACATGATCTACCTTGTCAGATGAATCTTGCAAAATAACTGTGCCAAAACAGCCATTTTTCAGTTACCTTGCCTCACAAAAAACATAATATAGAGCAATTAAAAATCATATGTACCCCAAAATAGTACCAATAAAACTGGCACCTTATCCCCTAGTTACCAAAATAGGGTCACTTTTTGGGAGTATCTACTGTATGGTTGCATCAGGGGAGCTTTAAATGGGACGTGGCATCTAAAACCAGTCCAGCAAAATCTGCCTTCCAAAAACCATACGGCGTTCCTTTCCTTCTGCGCCCTGCCGGGCGCCCTTACATCAGTTTACGACCACATGCGGGGTGTTTCTGTAAACCGCAGAATCAGGGTAATAAATATTGAGTTTTGTTTGGCTGTTAACCCTCAATGTGTTAAAGAATTTTTATTTATAAATTGGAAAATCTGCCAAAAAAGTGAAATTTTGAAATTTCATCTCCATTTTCCTTTAATTCTTGTGGAACACCTAAAGGGTTAACACAGTTTGTAAAATCAGCTTTGAGTAACTGGAGGGGTGTAGTTTCTACAATTGGGTCATTTATGGGGGGTTTCCACTTTGTAAGCCCCACAAAGTGACTTTACACCTGAACTGGTTCTTAAAAAGTGGGTTTTGGAAATTTCCTTAAAAATGTTATGACTTGCTTCTAAACGTCTAAGCTTTCTAACGTCCTAAAAAAAAAATGACATTTCCAAAATGATGCCAACATAAAGTAGACATATGGGCAATGTTAAGTAATACATATTTTATTGGGTATGACTTTCGGTTTTAGGAGCAGAGAAATAGAAATTTTGAAAATTGTGAATTCATAAATAAAGGTGAAATATATTGACTCAAATTTATGACTATCATGAAGTACAATATGTCACGAGAAAACAATCTCAGAATGGCTTGGATAAACAAAAATGTTCCATGAAAGGGTTAAAGAGTTATTGTCCAGTGTTCTTTTTTGTATTACTATAGTGTATGTTGTCGCCTCATTGTTGGCCCTTTTAATGTTTATGTACATGTTATGGATGCATAATCATATTGCTATGTGCACAGATTTACCCTCCTGGCGGAGGCTGGTGATTACCTCCTCTTCCTCTGAGTCCTAAGATGGGGTGGTGCTGGAGGGTACAGCACTTTCCACCTCCTTCGCTTCTCCCTCATCTGGTGGGGGTGGCTCAATAGGCTGGGAGGATCTGGCCTCCTCTTCCTCCTCTACCTCCATGGCCTCCGCCGATAGCCCTCTCCGAATTGAGGGAATAGGAACTTCTGTGTTAACAGAATGTTCCGATTTTAGATAGACAACTCCAAAATCATAAGAACATTCGATATAAAGAAATTCCAATATGGAGGGATCTATATATAATTGCAGTTGCTGCCAGCTTTATGACGCATAACTCAATAAAAAATTAACAGTATGAAAAAAGACATCCCCTTCACAGTGTCTTGATGGAACAATAGGGCGAGAAGAGACCCATGGGATGGGATTATCTCCTCAGTGTATCATAGGATTATCTACTTCTCTACACCAGAGTCGGCTACTTTTTAATCCATCACTAACACAATAGAACAAAGGGTCAAATAAACCAACACATTCATTGGAAGTCTCAGAGCAGACTTAACCCTTATTGCGCTTATTGGAGAATTTAATGGAGAATACGAAAGATGTGGCCTATAAACTCAACCAAAAATTCATGGTTTACCATTCCTTCTAAACCAAATAGGTGGGGGTGTCCGTAGTCCTGGGTCCATAGCCTGTAGGAAGGAGGCTAGCCCTCAGGCTTCTACTGCAGAGACAGTGATGGTTCAGTCTGTCACTTGTCTGGCACAAAGCTAACACATCCCATCAACCAAAGAACACCATCCCCTCAATGAAACATGGTGCTGTGGGGATGTTTTTCAGCAGCCGGGACTGGGAAACAGGTTAGAGTTGAGGGAAACATGGACAGGGATATTCTTGAGCAAAACCTGTACCACTGTGCGTGATCTGAGGCTAGGACGGAGGTTCACCTTCCAGCAGGACAATGATCCCAAACACACTGCTAAAGCAACACTTGAGTGGTTTAAGGGTAAACATATAAATGTGTTGGAATGGCATAGTCAAAGCCCAGATCTCAATCCTATAGAAATTCTGTGGTCAGACTTAAAGATTGCTGTTCACAAGCGCAAACCAGCAAATTGGAAGGAGCAGAATCAGTATTGCAAGCAGGAATGGGCAAAAACGCCTGTGGTAAAATGTGGCAACTGCTCATAGAGACTTATCCAAAGCGACTTGGAGCTGTGATTTCCGTAAAAGGTGGCTCTACAAAGTATTGACTTTAGGGGGGTGAATAGTTATGCATTGACCTTTTCTGTTATTTTGTCCTATCAATTGTATGCTTTACAATTAACCAGTTTAAAAGAAGGTCTAAGTTGTGGACATGTTCTACAAATTACATGATGGATATCATCAAACAATCCATGTTAATTCCAGGGGGTGAGGGAACAAAAAAAAAAAAAGAACAAAGTCAAGGGGTGTGAATACTTTTGCTTAGCACTGTATACATTACAAAGTGTTGGCAAAACATACAAAAGTTATTTACACATTTACCTGGGCATTTTTCGTACTGGATTCTTTTTATAAACTGGGGTGTCTTCTCTTCATGTCTGACCATTTTTATATAATGGCCAGACGGCAGTGTTTGCGACCCATTTGGCGCCAGATTTCATAGGCCAGCTCCCGCACAATTCTCTGCTTCTCGGCTTATCCCCGCACCAACATCTGCTGCAAGAGAAAAATGCAAGCATATAATCCCAATTTTTAACAATAATAGTATTAAAAATAATTTACTCAAGTAAACTGCAAAAAGTATTTAATGCTTTGAGGTGGAAATATTAGATTTAAGCCGCCTGCACACGGGAGTGATTTTTCAAAACTACGGACCGTACAAACCCATCCTGCCATCCTGCAGAGTGGACAAGCGCACGGCGTCATTGGTTGCTATGACGACGTGCGCTTCCGGCCACCACCGCTGTACTGTGATACACTTGTATGATCTATAGAAGTGTATTAATGTACAGCGGGGGTATCACGATCGGCGTAACTGTCACATACGTGACACGGAGGGAGGAAAAGAGGGAGGCCCTGCCCTAGTGAGAGGGAAGGTGGTGACCCCTGACTCACCTTGCGACTGGCACCTGGCTGCCCTGTCGTCCCTAGACGGGTTCCTCACCCGTACGCCGATCACGTGCCTAAAACCCTGGCTTTCCCTAGGATGAGCCCTAGATAGTGAACAGGGCGGTGGGAACACTAGTCCGCACCACTAGCTCTAAAGGAAAACACCAAGGGGAGGACAGACAATACAAACTAAACATATAATCCCAGGTGGGCAACAACAGGAGACAACAAAAGCCCAACAGGGATCCGGAGGGTAGCACTCTGGAACAACAACCAGATTCTCAGCTCCAGTGGGTCAGCATAGATGTCCAGGCAGGAAGCTCTATAACTGGCAACAAGAGAAGTGTGAGAGGAGAATATAAGGAGTTTGGGAGTGGCAGACAAGAAACAGCTGAGGAGGAGAAGCTACGGATCCCTGAGTGAGACAAAAAGGATAGCAAGGCAAACACAGAAAACAAACACTAAGAAACACCGTGATCTTTAGACATAGAGCGCGCAGCCACCCGCTGCGACTACCTGACCTCGGGTATAACGGAGTCAGACGTGGCTCTTGACACCCTCGTGACAGTACCCCCCCTTTCACGAGGGGCCTCCGGACACTCAGGACCAGGTCTCTCCGGATGAGAGACATGGAAAGCCTGAATCAACCTGTTGGCGTTTACCTCTGACGCTGGAACCCACATTCTTTCCTCGGGACCGTAACCCCTCCAATGCACCAGGTACTGAAGAGAGCGGCGGACCCGACGAGAATCAACAATTCTGGATATTTGAAACTCCAGATTACCATCCACAACAACAGGAGGAGGTGGCAGCGGTGATGGTTCTAGAGGTGGAACATACTTCTTGAGCAGCGACTTATGGAAGACGTTATGGATCTTAAAAGTCTGAGGTAGCTCCAGGCGAAAAGCCACAGGGTTAATGACGGCTACAATTTTATAAGGACCAATGAACCTAGGACCCAGTTTCCAAGAGGGAACCTTCAACTTAATATTCCTAGTAGACAACCACACATAGTCATTCACTCCTAGGTCCGGACCTGGCGACCGTTTCTTATCGGCCATGCATTTGTATTTACCACTCATATTTTTCAAGTTAGCTTGCACCTTCTGCCATACCGATGAAAGAGATGAAGAAAACCGTTCCTCTTCGGGAACCCCAGAAGACCCCCCCTCTTTGAAAGTACAAAATTGGGGATGAAAACCGTATGCACCAAGAAATGGTGACTTGCCAGTGGATTCCTGACGGCGATTATTTATGGCAAACTCGGCTAACGGTAAATATGATGACCACACCTCTTGGTTTTCAGACGCAAAACACCTTAAATATGTTTCTAGGTTTTGGTTGGTACGCTCAGTCTGTCCATTCGACTGAGGATGGAAAGCTGAGGAAAACGATAAGTGTACCCCTAAACGGGTACAAAAAGCTTTCCAAAACTTAGAAATAAACTGGGTTCCCCGATCCGAAACCACATCGGAAGGGACCCCGTGAAGCTTCACGATTTCACTGATAAACACCTGAGCAAGAGTCTTAGCATTAGGAAGTGCAGGTAGCGCAATAAAGTGTACCATTTTGCTAAACCTGTCTACTACTACCAAGATAACTGTTTTACCCGCAGACAAAGGTAAGTCAGTGATGAAATCCATCGATAGATGTGTCCATGGTCTATTGGGGATGAAAAGTGGCAATAAAGACCCTGCTGGACGTGTATGAGAGACTTTCGCGCGTGCACAAGTAGAACAAGTAGACACGAAATCTATTACATCCTGACGCAACCTTGGCCACCAAAAACGACGAGACAATAGCTCCAAGGTTGCTTTACTACCCGGGTGCCCAGCAAGTGCCGAATTATGATGTTCCTTCAATAACTCAAGACGCAGGTTTAACGGTACAAACAATTTCTCTGAGGGGCAAGAGGCCGGGGCGTCCCCCTGGGCCTCTAACACCTTTCCCTCTAGAACAGAGTGTACAGCAGAGACAACCACTCCTCTTTGTAAAATAGGTACCGGATCACTAACATTACCCCCTCCAGGGAAACTACGAGACAATGCGTCTGCCTTGGTATTTTTTGCCCCAGGACGATAGGTGATTACAAAGTTAAATCTGGTAAAGAATAGCGACCACCTAGCTTGTCTAGGGGTGAGACGCTTAGCCGATTCTAGGTACAGAAGGTTTTTGTGATCCGTAATTACCGTGACGGGGTGGATTGCTCCCTCTAAGAAGTGACGCCACTCTTCAAAGGCCAGTTTAATCGCCAACAGTTCCCTATTTCCAATATCATAGTTCTTTTCTGCTGCAGATAATTTTTTGGAAAAGAAAGCGCAAGGACGCCATTTGCCAGGAGACGGACCCTGAGACAATACAGCCCCCACTCCCACCTCCGACGCATCAACTTCAACAATAAAAGGCTGGGAGACATCAGGTTGAATTAGGACAGGTGCCGAGGTAAATCTCTCTTTTAGAGAGGAAAATGCAATTTTAGCGGCGTCAGACCATTTAGAAAAATCAGTCCCCTTCCTAGTCATGTCAGTAAGGGGTTTAACGATCACTGAATAATTTTTAATAAACTTTCTGTAGAAATTTGCGAAACCCAAAAACCGTTGTAGAGCTTTAAGGTTCTCAGGAAGATCCCAATCTAAAATTGCCTGGACCTTCCCAGGATCCATACGGAAACCTGAAGCAGATAATAGATATCCCAGGAATTGTATTTCCTGAACGGCGAAGACACATTTTTCAATTTTCGCATATAATTTATTCGTCCGTAGGACCTGCAGTACTTGCCTGACATGTACTTCATGTGTTTTCAGATCAGCCGAATAAATTAAGATATCATCTAGGTATATGACTACAAACCTGCCGATGAGATGACTAAAAATATCATTAACGAAATGTTGGAAGACAGCAGGGGCATTGGTCAGACCGAAAGGCATGACTAAATTTTTGTAATGCCCCTCAGGGGTGTTAAAAGCTGTCTTCCACTCATCCCCTTCCTTGATACGAATCAGATTGTAGGCCCCCCTAAGATCAAGTTTGGAGAACCACCTAGCACCCGCAATCTGATTAAAAAGGTCAGGAATGAGAGGAAGAGGGTATGGGTCTCGGACGGTTATCCGGTTTAGCTCACGGAAATCTAGGCAAGGACGCAGGCCCCCATCTTTCTTTTTAACAAAGAAAAACCCTGCAGCCACGGGTGAAGAAGAGGGTCTGATGTGTCCCTTGGCCAGACTCTCGGAGATATAATCTTTCATGGCTTGTCTCTCGGGACCCGAAAGATTATACAACCTGGACTTGGGTAATTTTGCACCGGGAATCAGGTTAACCGGGCAATCATAAGGACGATGAGGTGGTAGCTTCTGACAACCCTTTTCAGAAAAAACGTCCTCAAAGTCCGAAATAAATGTAGGTAGGGAAGCTATGGAGGCGATTAAGCAATTGTTATTTAAGCAATTCTCTCTGCAATGCTCACTCCACTCCAATATCTCCCTGGCCTGCCAATCCACCACTGGATTGTGCGCTACCAACCAGGGAAGACCCAATACCACAGGAGAGGGAAGGCCCTCCAGAACGTAACATGAAAGACGCTCCTTATGGTGGTCCCCTACCCGAAGATGTAAGTTATGGACAACGTGAGTGAGGTTTCTCTGAGACAGAGGAGCAGAGTCAATAGCGAATATGGGAATGGGTCTCTGCAGCGTACAGAGAGACAAACCCATAGTGCGGGCAAAATGGGCATCTATCAAATTTACCCCTGCACCACTGTCTAGAAAAAAAGAAATAGACTCCGTCTTAACACCAAAAACAATAACCGCTGGCAACACAAATTGAGATGTTCATATGGAGGAAACGTATACCCCCCGGCTGACATCCTCCGCACAGCCTGGGGTTAGTAGTTTTCCGACGGTCTTTTGTTTTTGGGAAAAGGAGGGACAGACATTAATGAAATGACCCTTCCCCCCACAGAAAAAACAAGCCCCCCACCTACGGCGAACCTCAGGAGGACGGACCTGACGAGAAGTTCCTCCTAGCTGCATAGGCTCATCCAAGTCAGTACAGACTAACTGCTGCTTGGGAGAAGTTACCGATTGCTCAGGAATTTTCGATCTCTCCCTAAGACGTCTATCTATCCTGATAGAGAGGGACATAACAGCATCAAGGGAAAGGGGGGTCTCATACAGCGCCAGCGCATCCTTAACCCTTTCAGATAACCCAGAGCAGAACTGACTCCTGAGAGCCGGGTCGTTCCACTGAGTATCCGTAGCCCACCTGCGGAACTCTGAGCAATATTCCTCTGCTGGCCGATCTCCCTGAAGGAGTCTCCGTAACTTCGACTCAGCCAGGGCGACACGGTCAGGGTCATCATATAGGAGACCCAAAGCCCCAAAAAATCCCTCCACTGACCGGAGAGCCTGGGAACCAGGGGGTAACGAGAACGCCCAGGATTGCGGGTCCCCCTGAAGCAGGGAAACAACAATCCCCACCCGCTGTTCTTCATTACCTGAGGAGTAAGGGCGCAGCTTAAAATATAATTTGCAGGCCTCACGGAACAACACAAATTTGTCCCTTCCCCCAGAGAATCTGTCAGGAAGAACAACCTTGGGTTCTGTAACAACCTGGTTACCCATAGCAACCGCTGGGCTTACGGTCTGCTGCATTTGCTGCTGCTGTTGGAGGACAGACGCCTTCAATCCTGCCACCTCCAAAGACAGGCCTTGAAGCTGTTTTGCCAAAGCAGCAATAGGATCCATATTGGATTCTAAGTAGAGAAAAAAAAATAAAAATTATATATTTTTTTTTTCTTTTTTCTCAAAAAAAAAATAAGGGCCAGTTATAATATCACGATCGGCGTAACTGTCACATACGTGACACGGAGGGAGGAAAAGAGGGAGGCCCTGCCCTAGTGAGAGGGAAGGTGGTGACCCCTGACTCACCTTGCGACTGGCACCTGGCTGCCCTGTCGTCCCTAGACGGGTTCCTCACCCGTACGCCGATCACGTGCCTAAAACCCTGGCTTTCCCTAGGATGAGCCCTAGATAGTGAACAGGGCGGTGGGAACACTAGTCCGCACCACTAGCTCTAAAGGAAAACACCAAGGGGAGGACAGACAATACAAACTAAACATATAATCCCAGGTGGGCAACAACAGGAGACAACAAAAGCCCAACAGGGATCCGGAGGGTAGCACTCTGGAACAACAACCAGATTCTCAGCTCCAGTGGGTCAGCATAGATGTCCAGGCAGGAAGCTCTATAACTGGCAACAAGAGAAGTGTGAGAGGAGAATATAAGGAGTTTGGGAGTGGCAGACAAGAAACAGCTGAGGAGGAGAAGCTACGGATCCCTGAGTGAGACAAAAAGGATAGCAAGGCAAACACAGAAAACAAACACTAAGAAACACCGTGATCTTTAGACATAGAGCGCGCAGCCACCCGCTGCGACTTCCTGACCCCGGGTATAACGGAGTCAGACGTGGCTCTTGACACCCTCGTGACAGGGGGTGGCAAGAAGCGCATGGCATCATAGCGAGTTAGCAACCAATGACGCCGTGCTCTCGTCCACTCTGCAGGATGGCAGGCCGGGTTTGTACGGTCCGTAGTTCTGAAAAAACACGCCCGTGTGCATGCGGCCTTACTGTTACAGTTAGAAGATGGGATTGTATTACGACTATATGTGGGTGGGGACTGAGCTATCAGATATTCTCCAGCTAGGCAGAGATGTACCTGTCTAGTGAAGTGACGGTATGGTGTGGGGTGAACAGCTGGTGTGCCTCCCCGTGATGCACCCTGGGTAACTCTAAATGAACCAGCAAATACTGACGGTCAGACAAAGAAAGTTTCTCCTAAGTCCTGACCAACAGGACACAAACTCTAATCTATAGACTCTGTGTGTGTATGCAGTATATAGTGTGTTTGTGCGGTATATAGTTTGTGTGTGGTATATAGTGTGTGTGTGCGGTATATAGTGTGTGTGTGCGGTATATAGTGTGTGTGTGTGTGCGGTATATAGTGTGCGGCATGACAATGGATGTGCAATGTGCATGTTAAATATATTTCTCTGCTGTCCATACAAATATGCTACTAACATAGTGGGTGTGATGTCACCGGAATACATAATGCATAAATCAATAATATCTAGTGAGACCTTATAAAATGTGAAGTTTTGTGCATTTAAGAAAAATTTGATTCGCTGAAGGTCGCACTGGTGATTTTTTTTATAACACTCTTTATGCATATAAAGCGATTGTTCAGACATGCAGGTGAAATGTGATCAAATACACTGCTGTAATGTAAGATTACTTACAGTCACCAGGAGTTCTTCCTCTTTATCGTTGAACTTGGTTCCAACCATGACATCCATTTAATTTCTAGTCGGTGCAAACCAGTTCCTGTAGGCCAAGCCTTCCTGGTGCATGTGCTCTTGCGATTAATACTTTGCCGAAATGTTGCCGATGAAAAAAGAATGTTTGTCGATCGCAGATTCGCTTAATAATTCCTGTATGCCAGTGTCCATGTTGTGGGACTATGTGTGAACATCTAGTAACTATTTTGTGGTTGCAAATATGACCTGGAGGTTTTTCATGTTCGCCTGCCATTAAAATGAATGGGACCCGCACCCGAATATTTGAGCGAGTTCAAGCGATGGCGTTCGCGAACCGCCCCATCAGATGTTCGTCCATCACTATTGAGAAGGAAAAAAAAGTCACAAGTTATACCACGAAAATAATTTTTAATGCCATAATAGTGGAGTAAATACCTTGATAAGAGTCCACTTTTTTGTCACCATATTCAAAGAGCTATAATATTCAATTTTTACTATAGATTGAGTTGTATGAGAAGCATTTTTTGTTGTATTGCTTGTAGTTTTTAATGGTACCACTTTGGAACACATGTCATAGGTGGGAGGTGGGATGATTATAGGTGGGTGGTGGGGTGAATAAAACCAGCCGTTGTGACATTGTGTGTTTTTACAGAGTGAATCTAGCAGATAAATCACATGTTAAAAAAGACCTTTCACTAGAATAAAACATCTAACTAACTATACAGACATGGAGAGCGGCGCCCAGTCGCAGCGCTCAGCTCATAGCCTGAGAGGCTTTTTTTTCTCTCAGGCTATGAGCTGAGCACTGCGATTGGCCAGCGCTACAGCCTGGGAGAAGGAGACGCCGGCAGGTTCCCCTGGGTGGAGCCTAACTATGAAGATACCGGAGGCTATACCGGGAGAACGGAGCGGCGCCCAGGTATAACAGTAAGTGCAGGGGGGTCCCTGGGCGCCGCTCTCCATGTCTGTATAGTTAGTTTAGAAGTTTTATTCTAGTGAAAGGTCCTCTTTAACTGCATTTCATCTGAAGAACAGAGAAGATGCTGCAGCCAGCTCACCTCCCCAGTGATCCCTCTATATAATGTACCCAGTGTAGCAGAGAGAGGAAAAACTGGGTATAGGTGTTCACCTTGACATATTTACTGAGCTGAATGCACTAAGGAATTTGCAAAGACAAAGCAGATGGTATATTAACACTATTTCAGGAATGCATATAAGCATATTTTATTAGGGTGACTGTAAACGCAAACAAATGAAAAGAAGTATATTATTAGGAAATTCACTGTTAAACCAGGCAGGATGCCTTGTAGGGCTAGTTTAGCCAAATGTAATAATATCTTTCACTTATTGATCCTTAGCTCCTTAGCTTAATCTGGAGAAAAGGTAGATTTAATCCAGATGCAAATGAGCAATTCAGTGCACTCTTAGGCCCCTTTCACACGGGCGAGTATTCCACGTGGGTGCAATGTGTGACGTGAATGCATTGTACCCGCACAGAATCCTGACCTATTCGTTTCAATGGGGCTATGTACATGAGCGTTGTTTTTAACGCTATTTTCCTTCAGCAGGACCTGCGCTGACGCCACCTCGCTCACTACATGGTGAGCGCGATGACGTCATCGAAGGTCTTTTTGCAGGTCCTGCAGGAAGAAGAAAGAAGACAATACCGGCTGCGCAATCAAGTGGATGAGGTGAGCTTATTATTTATTTATTTTTTAACCCCTCAATGGACATTTTAGATAGCATTCTGTATTAAGAATGCTATTATTTCCCCTTATTACCATGTTAGAAGGGAAAATAATAAAATCAACAGAACACATAACCTGAAACCCGAACTTCAGTGAAGAAGTCTGGGTTCAGGTCTGGGTACCACATTACATTTTTTATCACGCATTAGCAAAATGCATTGCGCTTGCGTGGAAAAAACTGAACAACAGAACGCAATAGCAGACAAAACTGACTGAAATTACGTGCCATCTTGCTCGGGTTTGCTGCAATGCACTTGAAATGCATCCGGACAAAATCTGTGACGCCTCTGTGAAAGAGGCCTTAGGCTGAGTTCACACAGGCGAGATTTCCGCGTGGGTGCAATGCGGGAGGTGAACGCATTGCACCCGCACTGAATCCGGACCCATTCATTTCTATGGGGCTGTGCACATGAGCGGTGATTTTCACGCATCACTTATGCGTCGCGTGAAAATCACAGAATGCTCTATATCGTGCGTTTATCACACAACGCAGGCCCCATAGAAGTGAATGGGGCTGGGTGAAAAATTGCAAGCATCCACAATCAAGTGCGGATGCGGTGCGATTTTCACGCATCGTTGCCAAGATGACAGTCTATTCACTGTATTATTTTCCCTTATTTATGATGGACCATGTGATTGGACCATGTGATCTGACATCACCACAGGTCCTTTAGCCGGCAGCTCATGATTAAAGAAGTAAGAAGAGACCGGCATCTATGCGATCAAGAGGAGAAGGTGAGTTAACTATTTTTTATTTTTTAACCCTCAATTGACCACCTACTAAGCATTCTGTATTAAAGAATGCTATTATTTTCCCTTATAACCATGTTATAAGGGAAAATAATAACATCTGCACAACACCGAACCCAAACCTGAACTTCACTGAAGAAATTTTGGTCTGGGTACCACAGTCAGTTTTTTATCACGCGCGTGCAAAACGCATTGCACCCGCGCGATAAAAACTGAGCAAAGGAAAAACTGACTGCAATTGCGTACCTACTCGCGTGGGTTTGCCGCAACGCATCCGGACCTTATCCTGACTCGCTCGTGTGAACTCATCCTTATTCTTCCTGCTTCCTCTGCCAGCCACTCCCTTTCCTTCTTTATTGACATGGCCAATTGAGATGACTATGCAGGAACCTGGCCCTGTCAATCAAGAAGGAGAGGAAGGATCTGGCAAAGGAAGCAGGAGAAGCTAGGTGCACAGAATGGCTTAAGCCATCCCTCGGTGCACTTAACTATATTTTCACATGTAGTCAACTGCTCATTTGAAACATACTTTTTCTCCAGAATGAAAAAAGATTTCATTAGTCAGCTGAGCTAGCCCTAAAGGAGAACAAGTCATAGCAGAAATCAATTCTCAAACTTTACTAAACTTCCTTAAGTGAAAAACCTTAAACATCAGTATTCAGTAGGATTTAGAATATTGATATTTTTATTTTTAGGGTCAGGAACATATTGAAATTTTACTTGCTGTGGAGTTGTAAGAGGTGTTTTAATGGAATAATAAAAACATAAATCTATATACATGAGAGAATCTGTATATATGGGCTATATCCAGATAGGTATAATAGATGTAACCCAGTTATGTAACATTCGCTTCCTCTGTGCATTGAGCGAGTCGGCGAGTAGAAGAGTTGCTATGACAATCACTTATTTCATATAACTGCAAGAACATTTTCACAACATACATTTTATCCAGCATAAAGCAGTCTTTTATGAAGAAAAATAGCTTGTCTGCCCTTTATTTTTCATGCATTAAAATAAATAACATTTGTTTAAATAATAACTAAGCACTATTTAATATACCTTAATTATACTGGTCATAAAAAAATCGATGTACAGCCACCTATTTTAGACTTTGCATTGATATGGAAATATATTTTTGGCCTTTTTTCTATGTACAGCTGTGATATAATATTTGGCAAAATAAATATGTAAATGTAAGTGCTCGCAATTAAAAAGCTAGAGCTTACTAATATGAATCACATTTACATATTATAGATTTAGGTTATAGATCTAAAATCTCTGCACCATATTGTACCTCTCCATGTCGCAAATAACATGGGGATAGGCGCTAAAACAAAATAATAATGTCTTTATTAATTGTCTGATTAAGAAATAAGGGGTATCAACCGTCAGTATAATGTGCAAAACTGACTTTAACAATTGTGAAAACACTGATATATACCAAATAGCACCACCATCTGGATTGCCAGTGTAGTCTCACAAGCTACTAGCATAAGGGGCTCATTCAACCACAGGGTTCAAGATGTGTATCCCAGGGTGAAAGGTATCAAGGGGATGTATTGGTATAGGAATTTCACCAAACACCACTCCAAAACAGTGAGAGCCAGCGCGCAGACTCTCACTGCACTAATAATCACAGGTGCTGGACTATGGCAGAGCAATAGCATTCACTCCAGGTGGATTAAAGGAGCAATGGTTGCCCTGACATGTCCCTTATTTGCAACAGCTCAACGCTGCGTTTCCATGCATTGGGAATGCATTTCATCAGGAGCTATGTGCACCAGGTTAATACTAGAGCCCAGAGCCTCAGTGTTGTTTTAATAACCGAGGTAATGGACAAACAAACAGTCAGTGATAGAGATCCCTGCCTAGCACCGTTTTCCTCTAGTGTGAGGTACGGAGCTTTACAAACAGTCACTATCCTGCCTGAGCTAGCAACCTCTAGGCTGAGGTGCTGTGTGCTAGTGTGCATGTAATCCGGCACTGTGATGAGGCGTGTCTAACAGGGCGGGGTTTCACCCTGTAAAGCTCGGTGTTCTGTGGGCCGCTTCGCGGCCATCACAGTGCCGGATTACATGCACACTAGCACGCAGCACCTCAGCCTAGAGGTTGCTAGCTCAGGCAGGATAGTGACTGTTTGTAAAACTCCGTAACTCACACTAGAGGAAAACGGTGCTAGGCAGGGATCTCTATCACTGACTGTTTGTTTGTCCATTACCTCGGTCATTAAAACAACACTGAGGCTCTGGGCTCTAGTATTAACCTGGTGCACATAGCTCCTGATGAAATGCATCCCCAATGCATGGAAACGCAGCGTTGAGCTGTTGCCAATAAGGGACATGTCAGGGCAACCATTGCTCCTTTAATCCACCTGGAGTGATTGTTATTGCTCTGCCATAGTCCAGCACCTGTGATTATTAGTGCAGTGAGAGTCTGCGCGCTGGCTCTCACTGTTTTGGAGTGGTGTTTGGTGAAATTCCCATACCAATACATCCCCTTGATACCTTTCACCCTGGGATACACATCTTGAACCCTGTGGTTGAATGAGCCCCTTATGCTAGTAGCTTGTGAGACTACACTGGCAATCCAGATGGTGGTGCTATTTGGTATATATCAGTGTTTTCACAATTGTTAAAGTCAGTTTTGCACATTATACTGACGGTTGATACCCCTTATTTCTTAATCAGACAATTAATAAAGACATTATTATTTTGTTTTAGCGCCTATCCCCATGTTATTTGCTTTATTGTATTTATAGGCGTATATTCAATATATCATTTCAATTTATTCCAATTACCTCTCCATGTCTCCAATTTTTGTTATCATATTAGGACAGCATTGCTTCTGAAGGAAGAATATATTACCTAACTGAAGACACATAGGATGCCTATGACACTGTAATAACACTATGTTCTGGCGCCAGCATTATATTAACGTTCTGACAATGTACACAACATCAGGTCATAGTGCATGCCTTCGCGCACTACGTCCTGACGCTGTATTTGCTGTATGCAGCTCTAGCACCTGCAGAAGAAGTCCAGGGAAGTGGTGAGTAATGTGCATATTCATGGCCCCTAGAGGCCTGTTCTCTCCTCTAAGGCTGTACTAAGGAGTGCTCCACAATGGAAGTGCTCATTAGTAATAATGTCAGTACCCTTTGAGATTGAGAGGTGGGGAATCCCGGAGATTTTTGGAGACTTTAGAATTCCGGCTGGATAATTTTTAAGGTACCAAAAAGAGGACATGTTTGGGAAATAGAGGACACATGATCACCCTAACTAATCTTCATTGTAACAATATGGCTTTCATTCTGACTGACCTCACACTTCCATGCATTACATGTATGGACGTTCTTTTGAACGGCCATCATATAATATCAAGTTTCCTTCTCAATGGACTCAGTGCTTTATTCACCTGGTTGTTTAGAGGATCCAGACCAGCATCAGTCAGCTGATCACAATAATGGAAATTCAGGAAGCACTCCATGTGAAGATTTTTTATTAACCTATTCAATATTTCAGCACTAAGCATAAAAAAGCTTTGTGGAGTGAAAATGTTTAATGGATTAACAAAGGATCTTCACATGGACACTTGTCTAGACTTTTATTACTATGACTAAAATCAAAAGTCTTGTGGATCAAGTTTTGTGAGGCATGAAACACAAGTTTTTCCTAATTTCTCCTATGCTTTAATTTTTTGATCAGCTGATCATGAGACAGCTCCTTTAAAGAGGATATCCTTTATCTGGCTGTCACAGCAGCTCCACAAATTATGCAGCCGTTTCATTTTTTCCTAGGCCCCCTCTTCCTGAGGAATTGTTGCAGTTAGTTTTGGATCCCAACATACTGTCAAGGGAGTATCACTCTACAAAGAGTAAACTGGGTCTCTGACGCCATCCAGCCGGCACAACTAGCACAAGAGCTCTGCTTCACTCCCCCCAGTGCATAAATACATTAGCATATTAGGAGCCAAAACAAATTACAATGATTGCTTTGGAGATTGGAGGCAGGAGCTAGGAAAATAAAAACTAATCTGTGAAAGAATGGCTACAGCCAGGTACAGGTGGCTGGCTAGTTGAAGAGTGTGACAGGTCCTCTTCAAATATCTTATTCCTGTCTCAGGTTAATAAAAGGTTGAAATTATGGGCCCCAAGACAAAACGTCCTGATCCTGTGAGGTGACTTCTTTGTGTTATCATGGGAACAATAGAGGATATTTATTAAAAAATGTTTTGACATGACGTGTTTTTGACACTTTTTCCTCTTGATTAGGTGGAAGAAAAGAGCATTTGGCTTAAAGTGGTTGCCTCATATCAGCAAATGGCATTTATCATGTAGACAAAGTTAATACAGGGAACTTACTGAATCATTTTTCCACTGCTCGTTTCCAGGGGTTATGACCACCCTGTAATTCAGCAGTGGTGGCCGTGCTTGCACACTATAGGAAAAAGTCCTTTCTTCTCTGGTAGCCAGGCTGCAGAAGTGCGTATAGGTGCACAGGATTAATAAATCTACTGCATTAGGACTTTTAGCAATGATGGCTGACTAGTATTTTACGTACAAGATAACTTAAAAGTTGTAAGTATAAAGCTGTAACTTACTTTCATGTATATCCATAATGATACAAGCAGTTTGATGACATTAGTATCAGCTATGTAGGTTATTTTCCTATTACACATATTGTTATCGTGACAAGTAAAGATTTTCATATTCGGTAAAACTGCTGTCAGTATTAAAAGAGACAGCAAGATAGAACTTGTAGAAAGAAGCCTGTAATTACATATCATCGCTCTAGTTAAATAGTTTATTGTAAATGCTGAATACTGCATTTTCAACCTGAATTACTGATATATTTTGAATAAATGGTATTTTTCTTTAATTAGTCTTATTACATCTTCTAATGTATGCTATTCAAAAAAGAACAAACATTAGGAGATCATTTACAAAACTAAGGTTTTATTCCCTCCTTACTGTAATTTTACACTGCATATTCTCAATCAAAAGGCCCCATGAGAGCGTGCAATTTTCAGGACAATTATCTGGATCAAGCATTCATAGGAATGCTCATTCCTGATAACTGATCCGTATAATTGTGCTGCTGATCAGTTGATAAAGCTAGGGCTGCACTATGACCTGTGTTGTGCAACATGAAAGTCGCGTTACACTGAATCTAATGATTGTCAATGGTGCCACAAAAGAAATCCAGACTAGGGTTGAGCAAACGCGAAATGTAAAGTTCGGGTTTCATACCGAACTTTGCGATTTTTTTTTATCCTGGACCCGAACTTGAACATTTCAGTAAAAGTTTGGGTTTGAGTTCGGTGTTCGGCGATTTAATGGCGCTTTTTGAAAGGCTGCAGAGCAGCCAATCAACAAGAGTTTAACTTGTGTGCCCTTAGAAGCCATTACAGCCATGCCTACTAATGGCATGGCTGTGATTGGCCAGTGTAGCATTTGACCCAGCCTCTACATAAGCTGGAGTCACGTAGCGCTGCACGTCACTCTGCTCTTATTAGTGTAGGGATAGGATGCTGCTGCTGTGAGGAAGAGAATAGGAAAAGATCTTATATCAGAACTTGTTGTTAACTCTGCAATGTAAAGCTATTTCTTTTTGTGGGTGCAATGCAACATTTGTGTACCATGCCCTGAGCCCAGTGACACAGAAAAATATGTTTTATCTGTCTGTTAGGTGGGCGTCGGCGGCCATTTTGTGCAAGTTCAGTGCACCAGCACTGCATATGTGCCGGGGCAAAAATTTTATCCTGTTCTTTTCGTTCAGTGGGCAACATATACACATTTTTTAAGTGAGCCTGCACTGCATATGTTCCAGGGGAAGGGAAAATAATATAGGTAATCCGTTAGTTCAGGGACCCAGGGGTTGACATATTCATTTTTTTTTCTTTCAAGTACCCCGTGCTGTATATGTGAGTGTAATCTATCTGTTAGATTCTGGGGGGACAACTTATTATTTTTTTTGCTAAAAAGTACATTTGCGCCCTACACTGCATTTGTGATAGTGAAAGAAAATCAGTTAAATCCATCTCTTTCATTTGTGGGTAAAAAAAAAGAAAGAGATGGAAATTTTTTCTCTTTATGACACCGGCACAGCCTTACTGTAAGTGAACCTCATTGTTGACAGTTGGCGGTTACATTATCGTGAACGCAAAGAATGAGGAGAGCATAAAATAAAGGACGTCGCCCTGGTCGTGGTGCTGCTGGTGTTGATGGAGCTCCTGTTGCCGGGAGAGGATGTGGCCGATCTGTGTCAGCTACACGCACAAGTGAAACACCTTCCTCAGGTGCAAGTAGGCGGCAGAACCTTCACCGTTATTTGATAGGCCCGAATGCCGCTCTACTAATGGTGAGGCCAGAACAAGTACAGGCGATATTAGATTGGGTGGCTGGCAGTACCTCCAGTTCCTTCACATTGTCTCCCACCCAGTCTCCCTGCTGAAAGATCAGCGTTGTCACCTGCAGTCCATGGGCATCAGTCTTTCACCTCACCCCCTTGCAAATCAGCCAAGCAGTCTGAGCCCCAAGTCATGCAGCAGTCTCTTCTGCTTTTTGATGACTCTGCTAGCAGAGTTTCCCAGGGCCATCCACATAGCCCTGCCCCAGAAGTGGAAGAGATTGAGTGCACCAATGCCCAATCACTTATGTTTTAGGATGAGTACATTGGAGGACCACCGCAGCACGTCTCGGATGATGACAAAACAGGTGCTAACTGCTATGGCTTTCAAAAGCGTGCAGACCGACAAGGAGGGCAGGGGTGAAGACTGGGTGGAAGATGATGTGGAGGACGATGAGGTCCTTGCAGGGGCGTACCTAGAGCATTTGGCACCCGGGGCGAACCCTTTGTTTGGCACCCCCCCCCCCCGCCCGCCCACCCGCCCAAGAAAGTTTTCAATAATATTTATTACAAATTACACCCCCTCCCTCCCCACCTTAATTACACCCCCTCCCTTAATAACACCCCCCCTTAATTACACCCCCCCTTAATTACACCCCCTCCCTCCCGACCTTAATTACACCGCCCTTAATTACACGCACACCCCCTTAATTACACCCCCTCTCTTCTCCCCTTAATTACACCCCCCTTAATTACACACTCCCCCCATAATTACAACCCCCTCCCTCCCCACCTTACCCCTCCCTTAATTACACACACACATCCCTTAATTACACCCCCTCCTTAATTACAAACCCCCACTTAATTACACACACACACACCTTATTTACACAATTATTTACTCACATTTTGATGATGCCTCAGGCTCCGTCCGACCGCTGGTAATGGATCCTTCCGTAAATGACCCCCTCCTCCTGTAGTGAATGACCCCCTCCTCCTGCAGTGATGACCCCCTCCTCCTGTAGTAAATGACCCCCTCCTCCTGTAGTGAATGACCCCCTCCTCCTGTAGTAAATGACCCCCTCCTCCTGTAGTGAATGATCCCTCCTGCTGTAGTCACTATCCACCTACTCTTGTAGTGAATGACCCCCTTCTCCTGTAGTGAATGGTCGATCCCCTTCTCGGCCCCGCCCCCCACCACCTCCTCCCCCTCCATTCCCAAGCTCCAGCCTGTAACACCCTGTCAGCGGCTGCCGGAGGCGACCCCGCCCCTTCTCCTACCTCCACCAATCAGCGCAGCTTCCCGGAGCATTCCGCCTCTGCTATTGGCTGGCTATATTAAGAAAGCCGGCACGCAGCGCGGACAAGACTCACAGAAGCCGGAGAACAGACGGGAGAGCGTCCGCCTGAGTGACCGCCACATCCCGCAGTGCTCCTCCCCGTCGCAGGGCGCTACAGCCACCATGCAGCAGTGGATGGAGGGGTGACTCCGTCATGGCACCCCCCTTGTGAGTGGCACCCGGGGCAGGCCGCCCCCCCCCCCGCCCCCCCCTTGGTACGCCACTGGGTCCTTGACCCCACATGGAATCAAGATCATGTAAGTGACATGTGTAGTTTGGATAAAGAGGCGGTGGTCGCACAGAGCCACCAGCACAGCAAAAGAGAGCAGGGTGCAAAAGTGGAGCGGCCATCCCCTAGACAGTATGCCTGCTACTGCCCACCACAGCAATGGACCGAGCACACCAAAGCCAGCTTCAAGGAGTTCCCTGGCGTGGCAGTTCTTCAGACAATGTGCTGATGACAAGACACGAGTGGTTTGCACGCTGTGCAATCAGAGCCTGAGGTGAAGCATAAACGTTCTAAACCTGAGCACAACCTTCATCCCCCTCTGGAGTGACAGTGGCACCTGCCACCTCACAAACAGAGGATGTGGCAGCAACGCCACCACCTCGGTCACCAAGCATCTCCACATTGTCCCATGGAAGCCTTCAGCTGTCTATCTCCCAAACACTGGAGCAAAAAAGGAAGTACCCCCCTACCCACCCGCGATCCCTGGCCCTGAATGCCAGCATTTCAAAATTCCTGGCCTTGGAAAGGCTGTTATTCTGTCTGATGGAGACAGAGACTTTAAAAAAACTTATGGCGATGGCTGTCCCACAGTACATGGTTCCCAGCCGCCACTACTTTTCCAGGTGAGCCACCCCCACATTGCACAACCAAGTGGGGGATAAAATCAGGTGTGCACTGCAAAAAGGCATCTGTAGCAAGGTCCACATAACTACGGATACGTGGACCAGTAAGCACGGTCAGGGACGTTATATTGTCAGGACACTGGGTAAATGCAGTGGTGGCCGGGCCTGAGGCGTATAGCAGTTTGGTGCATGTCCTTCCACCACCGAGGATTACAGGGAGTTGCTCTTTGCCTCCTGTTGCTTCCTCCTCCTACTCTTCTTCCTCATCCTTTACTGCCTCCTCATCTGGTCAGCGTAACACCTTCACCACCAACTTCAGCACAGCCAGGGGTAAATAACAGCAGGCAGTTTTGAAACATATCTGTTTGGGATATAAACCCCACACCACGTAGGAGCTGTGGACGGGCATGGTACAACAGACTGATGAGTGGTTAGTGCCAGTGAGCTTCAAGCCCGGCCCAGTAATGTGCGATAATGGGCAAAATCTCGTAGAAGCTCTAGGCCTAGCCGGTTTGATGCACATCCCTTGCCTGGCGCATGTGCTGAATTTAATTTAATAACTTTTCTACCCGATCATTTCAGCCATTGACCTCCCTTGGATGTGGTATGCCTTTCTCACGCTCCCTCTCCGGCATAGAAACCCGATTCCCCGTTACCCGTGATCACCATGGTAGGTGCATAAAAGAACATCGAAAGTTGATAGGGAAAATATCCAATTGGATCGTGGACGTCACGGGGATGAGCAACATGGGTCTCCAAATTGGGCACATGGCATGAGCTTGCCCTTTACGCCTTGGAGGTGCTGGCCTGCCCTGCAGCCAGTGTATTGTCTGAACATTTGTTTAGCACAGCAGGAGGGGGTTGTCACAGACAAGAGCAACCACCTGTCCACAGCCAATGTGGACAAGCTCACGTTCATTAAAATGAACCAGGCAGGGATTCCATATGACTTGTCTGTACCTTGTGCAGAATAGAGATGTATACCGACCTCACCCAGCCATTGTTGTACTTCAGCACACTTTCTCTTTTTTTATTTTTAATTTTTCCCAATGTTTTGGGGTCTACCCAAATTTGAACAAAAAAATAAAATAAAAAACAAAAAACAGTGTTGGCTATCTCCTCCTCCTCCACCGCCGATTCCACCTACACCTCCACATCCACTGCGTATTTTATTTGAAGTAATTTCCGTATCCACATTTGTTTGCAGAACGCTTGCCATGCTCTTAACCACATTTTGCTGCCTTTTGCAGCCCTCTAGCCCTTTCCATGACTTTTTTAGAGCCATTTTAGTGCTCCAAAGTTCGGGTCCCCATTGACTTCAATGGGGTTTGGGTTCGGGGTCAAGTTCGGGTCAAGTTTGGGTCCCGAACGCGAACTTTTTTTGCAAAGTTTGGCCGAACTCGGCGAACCCAAACATCCAGGTGTCCGCTCAACTCTAATCCAGACCCAATGGATTTTGTGTCACATGCGACTTTTACTCCCCTGACGGTAAATAGTTTAGAGTAAGCAAGTTTTACACAAGTCACACATATTTTTGGGGCTTAAGTGTTTTCTGTGACTTGCTGTTGCGCAACACATGTTGCCATTAGGGTTGAGTGAACACCTGGAAGTTCGGGTTCGCCGAACTTCGCCGCAAAGTTTGGGTTCGGGACCTGAACCCCATTGTAGTCAATAAGGGCCCGACCACTAAAATGGCTCTAAAAAAGTCATAGAAAGGGTTAGTGGGCTGCAAAATGAAGCAAAATAGGCGTAAAAATAGACAATTGCCCTGCAAACAAATGTGGATAGGGAAATGAATTCAAATAATATAGAATAAAAAAAAAAGTTAAAAATAATGATCTTGAACTAGGAGACAGAGGTCAAAGTGGAGAAAGAGGTTGAGGAGGCGGTGGAAGTGGTGGTGGAGGTGGAAGCGGTGGTGGGGGTTGTAGCCAACACTATATTTTTTTTGTCTGTTTTTTTATACATTTGGGAAGACCCCAAAACATTGGGAAATATAAAAAAAAGAAAACAAAGAGAAAGTGCGCTGGAGTATAACAATGGCTAGGTGCGGTCGGTTTTCTTGTCTATTCTGCACATGTGCAGTGTTCCACTCAAGTAACCGTGGGCCCCGCAAACGTGTTTTTACCATGTATTACTGTCATGTGATATGCCTGTATTTTGTATTTGATCTTCTGTCATATTGTCCATGTCACAATGTGATTTTACATGCAAGTATCCTTTATACAGTTATACAAGAGTAATAGTGGCTCTCCCAGATCACTCCCTGGTGCGGTGCTCTTGTCTGGAGTGGTTCACCTAACCACTGATAGATATAGAGATGATAAGAGTAAAGAAGTTGACAGGCACTCTATATCTGGTTTCTATAGAATATTTATTTATAAAACAAAAATTTGTAAAAATAAAATAAATAAAAGTTATTTTAAAAGACTGTTGGTTGGTTATTTTCAGTGATGGGGTGTTGTGATAGTCACCCGGATGGTGTGGAGGGAGGGTGGGGGGATAGTGAGGAAAAGGTGTGTCTTATTCGATTTTAAATCAATATTTAAATCGATGGGAGTGGACGTTGTTATATGGGAAAGTGATATAAGATAATTATATAGTAATCAATGGGAAAAGGTAGATCAGTGAAAAAATTATTTGATGAGCATTAATGTTCAATAAAAAAATTTCAATGAAAAAGTCAGTGATGAAGGATAATCGATAATAGTAGTTGAACAAGTAGTTGAAAAAATGGTCGATAATATCACTCATAAGAAAAAAATGTAAAAATATCCAATTGAAGTAAAAATAGTCCAAGATATCCAGGAATATATGTAAATCAATGAAGTATATATAAAGCTGTAAATATAAACGGCTGTATATATAGCTGCTTTTCAGATATTCCAAAGTTATTTGACAGTATTTTCAGATGCCCGATTTGCATATAAAAACAGGTGTTATTGTCGGCCGTCAGGGGTATTTCGTACAGTATTCACTTTGTGATATTAAATGCTGGTGGCGTCCCACACAGCAATTGTTGTACTCACCTCGCGGTCCGGGTTGTTTCTGTGTTGGTGATGTAGTAGCCGGCGTGATCCTCCTGGTAGTTTGCTTGTCCACGTTGTATGTTGCGCGCTCTTTCTTGCCGGGTTGGCGTCTCACGTGATCTAGCACGTGGTTGGTTGCCGGTCAGCTTGTTTCTTTATCTTTGTGTGCTTTTTTCGTAAAGAAAATTCTTGTAGGATTTTCGTATAGAATTTTCATATAGATTGTCCAACAGAGTTTCTTATGTTGTTGCGATGATTCTGAGTCTTTTTAGCAAAAAAGCGTGGGTATTGGTGGGTAGTCGTAAGGATGATACCAACTTGCCATACGCGTTTCGAGGTGTTCCTACCTTCTTATTTCCTACCTATTCTTTGGAATATCTGAAAAGCAGCTATATATACAGCCGTTTATATTTACAGCTTTATATATACTTCATTGATTTACATATATTCCTGGATATCTTGGACTATTTTTACTTCAATTGGATATTTTTTTATTTTTTTATTATGAGTGATATTATCGACCATTTTTTCAACTACTTGTTCAACTACTATTATCGATTATCCTTCATCACTGACTTTTTCATTGAACATTTTTTATTGAACATTAATGCTCATCAAATAATTTTTTCACTGATCTACCTTTTCCCATCGATTACTATATAATTATCTTATATCACTTTCCCATATAACAACGTCCACTCCCATCGATTTAAATATCGATTTAAAATCGAATAAGACACACCTTTTCCTCACTATCCCCCCACCCTCCCTCCACACCATCCGGGTGACTATCACAACACCCCATCACTGAAAATAACCAACCAACAGTCTTTTAAAAAAAAAAATTATTTATTCTATTTTTACAATTTTTTTTTATAAATAAATATTCTATAGAAACCAGATATAGAGTGCCTGTCAACTTCTTTACACTTATCCTTTATACAGGCCAAGTCAGGGTGCACTACACTCGATTCTCCATAGGATAAAGCAGTGTCAGTGTGTATAAATAGCTTTCCTCAGACCTAAGTTAGGCTGTGCAGCCATTGTGCTGTGTGGGCAGTCCTGTGCAGTTGTGTGCTGTGCAGAGCAGTTTAGTTCCTGGTTGATGTAAATCCAGACCAGTGCAGATTTAGCTCAGGTAAATCCAAGTGAGAGTTGTTGAATGCAGTTCTCTCATGAGTAGAGTTGAGCGGACACCTGGATATTCGGGTTTGAGAAGTTCGGCCGAACTTCCCGGAAATGTTCGGGTTCGGGATCCGAACCCGTTCCGAACTTCGTCCCGAACCCGAAGTCAATGGGGACCCGAACTTTTCGGCACTAAAAAGGCTGTAAAACAGCCCAGGAAAGAGCTAGAAGGCTGCAAAAGGCAGCAACATGTAGGTAAATCCCCTGCAAACAAATGTGGATAGGGAAATGAATAAAAATAAAAATAAAATAAATAAAAATTAACCAATATCAATTGGAGAGAGGTCCCATAGCAGAGAATCAGGCTTCACGTCAGCCACCACTGCAACAGTCCATTGGCATATATTTAGGCCCAGCACCCAGGCAGAGGAGAGAGGTCCCGTAACAGAGAATCTGGCTTCATGTCAGCAGAGAATCAGTCTGCATGTCATAGCAGAGAATCAGGCTTCACGTCACCCACCACTGTAACAGTCCATTGTCATGTATTTAGGCCCAGGCACCCAGGCAGAGGAGAGAGGTCCCGTAACAGAGAATCTGGCTTCATGTCAGCAGAGAATCAGTCTGCATGTCATAGCAGAGAATCAGGCTTCACGTCAGCCACCACTGTAACAGTCCATTGTCATATATTTAGGCCCAGGCACCCAGGCAGAGGAGAGAGGTCACGTAACAGAGAATCTGGCTTCATGTCAGCAGAGAATCAGTCTGCATGTCATAGAAGAGAATCAGGCTTCACGTCAGCCACCAGTGCAACAGTCCATTGTCATATATTTAGGCCCAGCACCCAGGCAGAGGAGAGAGGTCCCGTAACAGAGAATCTGGCTTCATGTCAGCAGAGAATCAGTTTGCATGTCATAGCAGAGAATCAGGGTTCACGGCAGCCACCACTGTAACAGTCCATTGTCATAAATTTAGGCCCAGCACCCAGGCAGAGGAGAGAGGTCCCGTAACAAAGAATCTGGCTTCATGTCAGCAGAGAATCAGTCTGCATGTCATAGCAGAGAATCAGGCTTCACGTCAGCCACCACTGCAACAGTCCATTGGCATATATTTAGGCCCAGGCACCCAGGCAGAGGAGAGAGGTCCCGTAACAGAGAATCTGGCTTCATGTCAGCAGAGAATCAGTCTGCATGTCATAGCAGAGAATCAGGCTTCACGTCAGCCACCATTGCAACAGTCCTTTGTCATATATTTAGGCCCAGCACCCAGGCAGAGGAGAGAGGTCCTGTAACAGAGAATCTGGCTTCATGTCAGCAGAGAATCAGTCTGCATGTCATAGAAGAGAATCAGGCTTCACGTTAGCCACCAGTGCAACAGTTCATAGTCATATATTTAGGCCCAGCACCCAGGCAGAGGAGAGAGGTCCCGTAACATAGAATCTGGCTTCATGTCAGCAGAGAATCAGTCTGCATGTCATAGCAGAGAATCAGGCTTCACGTCAGCCACCACTGCAACAGTCCATTGGCATATATTTAGGCCCAGGCACCCAGCCAGAGGAGAGAGGTCGCGTAACAGAGAATCTGGCTTCATGTCAGCAGAGAATCAGTCTGCATGTCATAGCAGAGAATCAGGCTTTTTAACCCAGAACAAAAACTGTGCTTTGATGGACACTAAATAACTTGACCAGCCACAGCAGTAACGACAGATTTAGCTGGATATAAATTTGAGGCCTAGTATTTAGTCGCTGGGTGACAGGTGTAGGTTTACTGACAGAATTAGACTTGGAAATGCACAGTAGCGTGTGTGTGAAGTTATTCAGAATGACCCTATGTGCACCTTGAATCTGATATACCCTTTTAGGGATAGATTTAAAATAGCTCTGATACAGCAGAAACCACTAAATTAAGAAATTGCTAAATTGGGAATTGTATTTCAACCCAGAACAAAAACTGTGCTTTGACGGACACTAAATAACTTGACCAGCCACAGCAGTAACGACAGATTTAGCTGGATATAAATTTGAGGCCTAGTATTTAGGCGCTGGATGACAGGTATAGGTTTACTGACAGAATTAGACTGGGATATGCACAGTAGCGTGTGTGTGAAGGTATTCAGAATGACCCTATATGCACCTTGAATCTAATATACCGTTTTAGGGATAAATTTAATGTAGGCCTGATACAGCAGAAACCACTAAATTAGGAAATTGCTAAATTGGGAATTGTATTTTAACCCAGAACAAAAACTGTGCTTTGACGGACACTAAATAACTTGTCCAGCCACAGCAGTAACGACAGATTTAGCTGGATATAAACTTGAGGCCTATTATTTAGGCGCTGGGTGACAGATATACGTTTACTGACAGAATTAGACTGGGATATGGCCAAAAAATAACCACACTATTGATGGTTAAATGCACTTGGTGTGACAGCTTGACCAACCACACTATTGAGGGTTAAATGCACTTGGTGACAGGCTCAGCTTGCCCCTGATGTAGTATATGGCCAAAAAATAACTAGACTATTGATGGTTAAATGCACTTGGTGTGACAGCTTGACCCTGATGTAGGATTTAGCCAAAAAACAACCACACCTTTGAGGGTTAAATGCACTTGGTGACAGCTTGCCTCTGATGTAGTATATGGCCAAAAAATAACCAGACTATTGATGGTTAAATGCACTTGGTGTGACAGCTGACCCTGATGTAGGATTTAGCCAAAAAACAACCACACCATTGAGGGTTAAATGCACTTGGTGACAGGCTCAGCTTGCCCCTGATGTAGTATATGGCCAAAAAATAACCACACTATTGCTGGTTAAATGCACTTGGTGTGACAGCTGGACCCTGATGTAGGATTTAGCCAAAAAACAACCACACCATTGAGGGTTAAATGCACTTGGTGGCAGCTTGTGCTGGCGCACCACAAGACACAAAATGGCTGCCGATCACCCCAGAAAAAAGTGACTGAAAAACGCTCTGGGCAGCCTAAAAACAGTGAGCAATTCAATAGCAGCAGTTCAATCTTCCACAGCTGCAGATCGATCTCTGAATGAAGTTTTTTGGAGGAGTTAATCACTGCCTAATCTCGCCCTAACGTCGCGGCTGCAACCTCTCCCTATGCTGATCAGAGCAGAGTGACGGGCGGCGCTAGGTGACTCCAGCTTAAATAGAGGCTGGGTCACATGGTGCTCTGGCCAATTACAGCCATGCCAATAGTAGGCATGGCTGTGATGGCCTCTTGGGGCAAGTAGTATGACGCTTGTTGATTGGCTGCTTTGCAGCCTTTCAAAAAGCGCCAAGAAAGCTACGAACACCGAACCCGAACCCGGACTTTTACGAAAATGTCCGGGTTCGGGTCCGTGTCACGGACACCCCAAAATTCGGTTCGAACCCGAACTATACAGTTCGGGTTCTCTAATCCCTACTCATGAGCTTTCAAGAAAGCAACAGCGATGTAGCTGAATATCTAGAGGGAGGCATCTTCCTAGCCTCTCTACTCTGTCCCTGTCAGTTCCATAGCCCAGGGTTAAGGCCTTCAACTATTCTTCCTAGAGGTGAGCAATCCACTCCTATAGATCGCTCTTCCAGGGTGACCAATGTCTAAACTGTACGCAGCCGAGTATATAAGGAATTATCCCGTTTATGCAAGACAAAGGATTAGCAAGATAGTCGTAACCTGAGGACTTATTAAGCACCTTTGTATTTGGTGTAGGCGATAGCTTGAAGCATCTACATCTCCAGTTTAAATCCTGAGGACAGTCAGGACAACTGTCAGAACAGCATTGGAATAGAAGTTTCAGGATTCAGAAAAGCACCTTTTTATTCAAGGATTAGGATCATGCCGGAGTTGTTACCAGTGTAAGACTTTCATTATTACCAGCCTAGTCTGAGCAGTAGCTTTCTTATGTATTACAAGAGCCTGCACTTCATTGAGGATTTGCATTTCCCTTTCCCCATATGTATGGGAGATTGTGATTAATGCCATATTATATCAAGAGACTGTTTAATGCCTATGGATGTATTGTAATCAAGAGTCATCATTAGTAAAGTGCCATTGTGAGTTTCACCCTGTTACGCTGAGCGCTCTGGGTCCCCTGCTGGCCTCGGAGCGCTCACAGCGTATGCCCCCAGGCAGCACTCCAGTGTCTCGGCGTGTGCGTCCTCGCTCTCTAGGGCGCGCGTGCGCCGGGACTCTTAGATTCAAAGGGCCAGTGCACCAGTGATTGGTGCCTGGTCCAAAAGGGTTATTAAGGGTTAAGGTTTGTGAGAGGCAGTGCTGACTTAATCAGGCTGCACCTGTGCACTGCCCATTTATACCTTCTCCTCCCACAGCTTCCTGCCGGATCTTTGTGCCTTGTGCCTCAGAGAAAGCGTTCCACTGTGTTTGTTTGCCTTGCCTGTTGCCGAACCCGTTGCTACCGTCTACTCACCTTTGAACCTTTGCCGCCTGCCCTGACCTCTGCTACGTCCGACTACGCTCTTGCCTTCTCCCTGTGTACCACGCCTTATCAGCTGCCAGAGAGGTCAAGTTGTTACTAGGGGACACGACCTGGTAGTTACCGCCGCAGCAAATCCATCCCGCCTTGCGGCGGGCTCTGGTGAAGACCAGTAACTGCTTAGAACCGGTCATTTAGTACAACCCGCGCCATCGCCTCTCTGGTCCAGAGGATCCACTACCTGTCCTGCCGATGCGTGACAGTAAGATCCGGCCATGGATCCCGCTGATGTTCCCCTGCCAAGCCTAGCGGACCTCACCACTATTGTGGCCCAGCAGGGTCAACAGCTGGCCCAGTTGACCGCTATGTTGCAGCAGCTCCTGCCTTCTCAGCAACAGCCAGCTCCTCCGTCTGCTCCTGCTGCGTCACCTCCGCCTGCAGTTGCCACTGGTTCCAGAATCCGTTTGTCCCTACTAGACAAATATGACGGAGATCCTAAGCAGTGCCGTGGGTTCTTGTCGCAGTGCTCTCTCCACCTCGAGCTTCTTTCCGACCAGTTTCCTTCTGAGCGAGCCAAGGTAGCCTTTATTCTCAGTTTACTGTCCGGGAAGGCCCTGGCCTGGGCTACACCACTATGGGACCGCGCAGATCCTGCCACCGCTTCCGTCCAGAGCTTCTGCCTAGAGTTCCGGAATGTTTTTGAGGAGCCGCCGCAGAAACGAGAACCTGTGTCTGTACTGTGCCAGTACCGAGCACTTCCTTAGAGATTGTCCTCTCCATCCACCGTGTTCGGGAAACGCTCGCACCTAGTAAACGTGGGAGAGGCGTTGCTAGGTGTGGATTCTTCCTCTCCACGTCTCATCATACCCGTGCAGTTGATCATCTCTTCCAAGTCCTCTTTCTCCGTAGCCGCCTTCTTGGATTCCGGTTCAGCTGGCAACTTCATTCACGCCTCCTTGGTTGACAAGTACCGTATTCCAGTAATCCGTCTACCCAAGCCGTTTTTCATCTCTACTGTTAACGGTGAGAGACTCTCTGCCACCGTGCAGTTCCGTACCCAGCCTCTGCAGATGGACATCGGAATATTTCATACCGAGACTATAGAGTTCTTTGTCCTTCCCTTCTGTTCCTCCGAACTCCTCCTGGGTCTGCCGTGGCTTCAACGTCATAGTCCTATCCTGAATTGGTCCACCGGTGAGATCCTGCGTTGGGGTTCCTCCTGTTCGGACCGCTGTCTCAAGCCTGCTCTGGTCAAACAGAACCCGCAAGTTTCTCCGCCTTCTGGGCTGCCCAAGCCATACCATTCCTTCGCGGATGTCTTCTGCAAGAAACAAGCTGAGGTCCTTCCTCCTCACCGATCCTATGATTGCCCGATCGACCTGATACCCAGTTCTACTCCACCTCGGGGCAGAATTTATCCTCTCTCACCTCCTGAGACTCTTGCCATGTCTGACTATATAGGTGAGAACCTACAGAGAGGATTCATAAGAAAATCTTCTTCTCCTGCTGGGGCCGGTTTTTTCTTCGTGACAAAACAAGACGGCTCCCTCCGCCCCTGCATTGACTACAGAGGTCTTAATAAAATTACCATCAAGAACCATTACCCTCTGCCTCTAATCTCTGAGCTATTTGATCGTCTCCGAGGGGCTAAGATCTTCACTAAATTGGACCTTCGAGGGGCCTATAATCTGATCCGTATCCGTGAGGGAGACGAATGGAAGACCGCCTTTAACACAAGGGACGGCCATTTTGAGTATTTGGTGATGCCCTTCGGCCTCTGCAACGCACCTGCTGTCTTGCAGGAATTCGTTAATGATATTTTCAGGGACTTACTTTACACCTGCGTGGTCGTATACCTGGATGATATCCTCATCTTTTCCTCCAATTTGGATCAACACAGGGTCCCTGTGCAACAAGTTCTTACTCGTCTTAGGAGAAATCACCTGTACGCTAAACTTGAAAAATGTCTTTTTGAACGGACCTCCCTGCCTTTCCTGGGATACATTATCTCAGCCCAAGGACTTCAAATGGACCCAGCCAAGCTCTCGGCGGTTCTGGATTGGCCACGCCCCTCTGGTCTCCGAGCCATACAAAGATTTCTGGGCTTTGCGAATTACTACAGGCAATTCATCCCTCACTATTCCACTCTGGTAGCTCCTATCGTGGCCCTCACAAGAAAAGGAGCTAACCCCAAATCCTGGCCTTCCCAAGCCGAGGAAGCCTTCCAGTCCCTGAAATGCGCCTTTGCCTCTGCACCCGTTCTCTCTAGACCAGATTCCACCAAGCCTTTCTCTCTTGAAGTGGATGCCTCCTCGGTGGGAGCCGGAGCTGTCCTCACCCAGAAGTCTTCCCGGGGCAAGACTTCTACTTGTGGCTTCTTTTCTAAAACATTCTCTTCCGCAGAGAGAAATTACTCCATTGGGGACAGGGAACTGCTGGCTATTAAATTGGCACTGGAGGAATGGAGACATTTACTCGAGGGCGCCACACATCCTGTGTACATCTTCACGGACCACAAGAACCTGGCTTATCTCCAGTCTGCTCAGAGATTAAATCCCCGTCAGGCTCGTTGGTCTCTGTTCTTCGCCCGCTTTAATTTTGAGATCCATTTCCGTCCGGCTTGTAAGAACATTAGGGCAGATGCTCTGTCTCGCTCCTCTGATGTGGTGGGTGACGAGTTAACACCTCGATTTATTATCCCTCCAGAACGCCTTATAACAGTCGCTCCCGTGGACCTGCGCCTTCTTCCTCCTGGCAAATCCTACGTACCTCCACGTCAGCGGCTGCGAATTCTCAAGTGGGGCCACGCCTCCCCTTTTGCCGGTCATCCAGGGGTGCAAAAGTCTCTCCAACTAATCTCCCAAAGGTACTGGTGGTCTTCTCTAGAGAAAGATGTCTCGGACTTCGTCCAGGCCTGTATGATTTGCGCCCGGGATAAATCGCCTCGCCAGAAACCAGCGGGTCTCCTCTTGCCTCTACCCGTTCCTGAAGTTCCCTGGTTTCACATCGTCATGGACTTTATTACAGATCTTCCCTCCTCCCATGGCAAGTCCGTTATTTGGGTCGTGGTGGATCGCTTCTCCAAGATGGCTCACTTTGTACCCCTGCCCGGTCTACCCTCTGCACCCATGTTGGCCAAACAATTTTTCCAACACATCTTCCGTCTCCATGGCCTTCCCAAACATATTGTCTCGGATCGTGGGGTACAATTCGTCTCCAAATTCTGGAGGGCACTATGTGTTCAGCTCGGGATCAAATTGGACTTTTCTTCTTTGTACCATCCTCAGTCTAACGGCCAAGTAGAACGGGTGAACCAAATTTTGGGTGACTATCTGCGTCACTTTGTATCCTCACGCCATGACGACTGGGCTGATCTACTTCCCTGGGCGGAGTTCTCCTACAACTACAAACAATCCTCTGCCTCTAACAAGTCTCCTTTCTTTGTAGTTTTTGGCCGTCATCCTCTTCCACCTCTGCCGCAGTCTCCCACTCCTTCTTCTGTACCTGCCATTGACAGTCTTGTACACTATTTTTCCTCCATCTGGCGAGAAACCCACGCTGCTCTCCTCAAGGCTTCCGCCCGTATGAAGGTTCAAGCTGACAAGAGACGCAGATCTCCTCCGGAATTTCGCCCGGGTGACAAGGTGTGGCTCTCCTGTAGGTACATCCGATTTAGGGTCCCAAGTTACAAGTTGGGCCCTCGTTTCTTGGGACCCTATAAAATCAAGAGTCGTATCAATCAAGTTTCTTATCAGCTCCATCTTCCTCCCTCCCTCCGAATCCATAACTCCTTCCATGTCTCCCTTCTTAAACCTGCTGTCTTTAACCGTTTTTCTCCCAAGCTTGTTTCTCCCACCCCTGTCGCCAGTACCTCCGATATATTCTCTGTCAAGGAGATCTTGGCGACCAAGATCTCCCGGGGAAAAATATTTTTTGGGGTCGACTGGGAGGGCTGCGGTCCTGAGGAGAGGTCATGGGAGCCGGAGGAGAACATCCTGGACCGCAGTCTCATCCGCAAGTTCTTCGGTACCAAAAAGAGAGGGAGACCAAAGGGGGGGGGGGTACTGTTACGCTGAGCGCTCCGGGTCCCCTGCTGGCCTCGGAGCGCTCACAGCGTATGCCCCCAGGCAGCACTCCAGTGTCTCGGCGTGTGCGTCCTCGCTCTCTAGGGCGCGCGTGCGCCGGGACTCTTAGATTCAAAGGGCCAGTGCACCAGTGATTGGTGCCTGATCCAAAAGGGTTATTAAGGGTTAAGGTTTGTGAGAGGCAGTGCTGACTTAATCAGGCTGCACCTGTGCACTGCCCATTTATACCTTCTCCTCCCACAGCTTCCTGCCGGATCTTTGTGCCTTGTGCCTCAGAGAAAGCGTTCCACTGTGTTTGTTTGCCTTGCCTGTTGCCGAACCCATTGCTACCGTCTACTCACCTTTGAACCTTTGCCGCCTGCCCTGACCTCTGCTACGTCCGACTACGCTCTTGCCTTCTCCCTGTGTACCACGCCTTATCAGCTGCCAGAGAGGTCGAGTTGTTACTAGGGGACACGACCTGGTAGTTACCGCCGCAGCAAATCCATCCCGCCTTGCGGCGGGCTCTGGTGAAGACCAGTAACTGCTTAGAACCGGTCATTTAGTACAACCCGCGCCATTGCCTCTCTGGTCCAGAGGATCCACTACCTGTCCTGCCGGTGCGTGACACACCCTGCTTGCTTCAGACTCAGTTCCTCTATTAACGCTATAGTAAATGGTTGTACCTCCATCCAAAAGGTACTGGCGTCACGATTACAAGGGACATTGCCACTGGCACATTAATACAGACCATCAAGGGCACCTCAAACCACCATCTGGCCAGTGTCCCTTACACCAGAGTGTGCCCCAGAGAATCCTTGTGCCATTCTCCTTTTCACTTATGCAAGCCTGCCCAGGGACGACATAACCGTGAGTAACCAGAACTGTATTTACCTCAGCCCACCTATTGCTCACACCGTGACCTCACACATAATTCCCCAGCAAGGTGTGACATACCGCACATGGTACAGACAAGTCCTGTGGGACCCATGCCTGGTTCATTTTAATGAATGTGAGCTTGTCCACATTGGCTGTGGACAGGCGGCTGCAATTGTCTTTGATCACCCCCCTGCCGTGCTGAACACACATTCAGATAATACACTGGCTGCAGGGCAGGCCAGCACCTTCAAGGCATAATGGGCATTTGGAGACCCAGAAGTTGAATGGGGCAGACCCATCAGTAAGTACGTGTAGGCATGTACCCACGTACTGTTCCACCATGTTGCTGAAATGCTGCTTCCTGCTAAGACAGTCCATACAAGCTGGTGGTGCTGGTTGTTGTGGCGTGCTGACAAAGCTTTTCCAGATTTCGGCCATGCTAACCCTCCCTTCTGAGGTTCTGGCGGTGCCCCAGCTGCGTTGGCGACTTCTTCATCCTCCTCTGCCTTCGCCTTGTGCTTCCACTGAGCCCCCTGTGTCAGGTGAGAATGCAGCACAGTGTCTACCAGCGTCTGATTGTACTCGCGCATCTTCCGATCACGCTCCAGTGACGGAATTAAGGATCGCAAGTTGTCCTTGTAGCAGGGATCCATTAGGGTGGCCACCCAGTAATCAGCACTTGTTAGAATATGGGCAACTTGGCGGGCGCTGCGCAGGCACTGCAGCATGTAGTCGCTCATGTGTGCCAGGCTGCCCAGAGGCAACAACGACCTGTCCTCTGTGGGAGGTGTATCATCTGTGTCCTCTGTATCCCCCAGCCACACTCCAGTGATGCCCATAGGCTTCTTTGGGTACCACCCTGCTGTGAACATGGTTCCTCCTTCTCATCCTCCTCCTCCAGAACTGTGCTGTGGCTGGACAATTGTGTACATGGCCTCTGTTGGTGCAGGAACCCACCGTGGAAATGATCCCTCTTCCTCCCTTTCTTTCTTCTGTGCCATATCCTCTACCATCATCGCCCAAAGAGTTTTTTCAAGGATACTTAGAAGTAGGATAGTAACGCTGAGGATTGCGTCATCGACTCATCTGCACTGGCCATGTTGGTGGAGTACTCGAAACAGCGCAACACAGCAGACACGTTCCGCATGTTCCACTCATTGGTGGTGAAGTGGTGCTGTTCTGCAGAGTGACTCACCTGTGCGTGCTGCAGCTGAAACTCCACTATCACCTGCTGCTGCTCGCACAGTCTCTCCAGCATATGCAAGGTAGAGTTTTACCTTGTGGGCACGTCGCATATGAGGCGGTGAGTGGGAAAGCCGAAGTTACACTGCAGAGCAGACAGGCGAGCAGCAGCACGGTGAGAACGCCGAAAGCGCGCACAGACGGAACACACTTTCTGCAGCAGCTCTGACATATTGGGGCCATTTTTCAGGAACCTCTGCACCACCAAATTCAGCACATATTCCAGGCAAGTGATGTGTGTCAAATCGGCTAGGTCCAGAGCTGCTATCAGATATCGCCCATTATCGCACACCACCAGGCCGAGCTTGAGGCTAAGTGGCACCAACCACTCATCGGTCTGTTGTTTCATGCCCGTCTTGTAAACCTACAAAAAAAACTCTGTCTATAATTGACAGCACATTGTGTTGTGTTACATACTAGGCTGTGGATAGACTTTATTATGCTTGTTATATATTTGTTGTCTATGGTTACCAAGGACGCAGGCTGTGGCTCTCACTGACATCCTAGGGATTCCCTTATATTATTGTATCACGTTTTATTATCCCCCACTGGGGTGTTTATATTATACACCATCTGTGCTACATATATGGGTGTCTGTGAGTCATAGTATTTGACCTGGTACCCGGTAAGTGCTTGTTAGCCTTGTGGGGATACATGACAGTCTAATAGAATATATGCCCTTCGCTTCTCTGTATACTTGTTTCCTTTTTCTTCATATTTTAATATACAATAAAATTGATAAGGATTTGGATATATTATCTCCACTGGCTTTTTTTGTTGTTCCATACCCGTCCACAGCTCCTGCACAGTGTGGGGTTTTTCCCCCAAACAGATGAGTTTCAAAACAGCCTGCTGTCATTTTGTACGTCACTTGTTTGTGCAGGGCGGGGGTGGCTCACATGGAAAAGTAGTGGCGGCTGGGAACCACGTACTGTGGGACAGCCACCACCATAAGTTTTTTAAAAGTCTCTGTCTCCACCAGACGTAATGACAGCATTTCCAAGGCCAGGAATTTTGAAATGCTGGCATTCAAGGCCATGGATCCTGGGTGGGTAGGGGGTACTTCCTATTTCTCTCCACTGTTTGGGAAATGGACAGGTGAGCGCTTCCATGGCACATTGTGGATATGCATGTTGACTGTGACGGACGTGGTGGCGTTACTGCCACATCCTCTGTTTGTGGGGTGGCAGGTGCCACTGTCACTCCATAGGGGGAGGAAGAGGCAGTTGAAGAGAGACCAGGAGGAGCCTGAGATTTTTTGTGGTTTTTGAAGTGTTTACTTCACTGCAACTCATGTTTTGCATTTAGATGCCTGGTCATGCAGGTGCCACGCTCAGGTTTAGAACATTTATGCCTTGCTTCAGGCTCTGATTTGCACAGTGTGCAAACCACTCACATGTTGTCGTCAGCACATTGTCTGAAGAACTGCCATGCCAGGGAACTTCTTGGAGCTGGCTTTGGTGTGCTCAGTGTCTGAGTGCGGTGGGCAGTAGCAGGCGTACTGGCTAGGGAACAGCCACTCTGCTTTTGCACACTGCTCCCTCTTTCGCTGTGTGGCTGGTGCTCTGTGACCACCACCTCTTCCTCCGAACTGCACATATTACTCGTATAACCTTGATTTCATGTGGGGTCTAGGACCTCATCATCCTCCACATCATCTTCCACCCACTCTTTACCCCTGCCCTCCTTGCTGGACTGCACACTGCAGAAAGCTGCCGCAGTTGGCACCTATGTTTCTTCATCATCAGAGATGTGCTGTGGTGGTTCTCCCATGTCGACATCCTGCAACATAAGTGTTTGGGCATCAGTGCACTCAATCTCTTCCACTTCAGGAGCAGGGCTATGTGGACGGCCCTCAGAAACCCTGCCAGCAGAGTCATCAAAAAGCAGAAGAGACTACTGCATGACTTGAGGCCCAGACTGCTTGGCTAATTTGTAAGGAGGTAACATAATAGCATAGTATATAAGGCTGAAAAAATACATTTGTCCATCCAGTTCGGCCTATTATCCTGCAAGTTGATCCAGAGGAAGGCAAAAAAAAAAAAACACTGTGAGGTAGAAGCCAGTTTTCCCCACTTAAGGGGAAAAAAAAATTCCTTCCCTATTCAATTCAGGCAATCAGATAACTCCCTGGATCAACAGCCCCTGTAACATTATTACACTCCAGAAATACATCCAGGCCCAGCTTGAACTCTTTTAGTGAACTTATCATCAGCACCTCCTCAGGCAGAGAGTTCCATAGTCTCACGGCTCTTACCGTAAAGAACTCTCTTCTATGTTTGTGTACAAACCTTCTTTCCTCGAGGCGCAGAGGATGTCCCCTTGTCACAGTCACCGGGATAAATAGAGGATGGGAGAGATCTCTGATATATTTATACATAGTAACTAAATTTCCCCCCAGTCGTCTTTTTTCTAAAGTGAATAACTCTATGTCAGGAATCAAACCATGAAACTCCTGTGTCCCAGGCAATAGCCTTGCTCACTGAGCTACCAGCTACTCAGGGTAGCTAAGCTCCTGAACCTAGTGAATAGTTTCCTGGTCTTAGGACTCTGCTCGTTTAGCCTAATCAGCTACACCTTGGAACTTCAACTAGACATTGTCACTTCCTCCTTTCCAGATTATTGTGCTTCCTGCCTCTATCTAACTCCTGAGCCTTATCCTGAACTGCTGTGTTTACATGTATACCGAGCTTGGATTGTTACCTGACCACGCATCTGCCTTATCCTGAACTGCTGTGTTTACCTGGTACCAACCCAGACTATTATTCGACACTGCTTGCTTCCGCTACACCAGTGCTCCAGATTGTCTCAGCCATTGGACTCCTTACCTACTTTCCAGGCCTGGATGATTTCTAATTTCAGGTGAGCATTTGTGTCATCATGTGTGCAACAGACTATTGGGTCCTACAGGAGGTGGCCACGCTAATTTAAATATATAACACCATTTATTTCAAGGGTCATGAGACCACAGCGTGGCTTAGATCACCTACTGACTAAATTTTATTCATAAAACTTATACTTTTATTGTTGCTATTTAAAATTTTTATTTGAACACTCTAAATTATATTAAAAATCCTCAAGATGAGCGGTGAGAACTGATATACAGACTATGTGTACCTCTACTCCGTGTACACAGACTGGGTAGGATAGCTCCTGATAATATTCTCAGGGCTTACCCAATTCCCTACAGCTCTTTCAGCAACTTATTGTCTCTTTCAGCAACTTTATGTTTAGTTGCTCATGTATCTCTACTGTGGAGACTCACTGCGCCCATCTGATTCTAAAATCTACAGTATTCCTGCTTCCCTACATGTTTCGCCGAAACTTCGGCGTCCTCAGGGGATATGCAGGTCTGTATATCCCCTGAGGACGCCGAAGTTTCGGCGAAACATGTAGGGAAGCAGGAATACTGTAGATTTTAGAATCAGATGGGTGCAGTGAGTCTCCACAGTAGAGATACATGAGCAACTAAACATAAAGTTGCTGAAAGAGACAATAAGTTGCTGAAAGAGCTGTAGGGAATTGGGTAAGCCCTGAGAATATTATCAGGAGCTATCCTACCCAGTTTGTGTACACGGAGTAGAGGTACACATAGTCTGTATATCAGTTCTCACCGCTCATCTTGAGGATTTTTAATATAATTTAGAGTGTTCAAATAAAAATTTTAAATAGCAACAATAAAAGTATAAGTTTTATGAATAAAATTTAGTCAGTAGGTGATCCAAGTCACGCTGTGGTCTCATGACCCTTGAAATAAATGTCATTTGTGACATCAATCTTACAGAATAATGTGGCCCCTAAAATATGGAGTCTGCTATGACAACCTTGAGGAAACAAGTTTCTAAACTACAGGAATTTGGTACCACCTATCAAGAAAAATGTTCACAGTTACAAGGCTTAGTACAAAATCAACAAAGAGAAATAATTGAATTGCAAAGACAACTTTTGGATGTGCGTGGCTCAGCCAGGGATACACGCATGCCATTACCATCAAAGCTCAATGGAGATCGACGTCATTATCGGGCGTTCCTTAATCAATGCCACATATATTTTCAAATGCAGCCAGTTCCTTTTACGAGTGAGCAGAAAAAAGTATTGTTCATCATCAATCTTTTAACTTATGAAGCTCTTACATGGGCTTCACCATACGTGATCTTTTGAATGAATTGAATAGCTTCGTCTTTGTTCCACAGCTGAAGACAAATTGTACAATCTATGACAAGGGAAACGTTCAGTTGCTGAATACACTACAGAATTCCGCTGCTGGGTAGCTGATACTACTTGGAATCTAGCAGCCCAGAAAAGCCATTTTCAGCGAGGACTTTCAGAACAAGTAAAAGATGAGCTTGCTAGAGTGGAAGCCCCTAATGATTTGGAGGACTTTATTCAATTGTCTATACTACTTGATCAGAGACTTTCTGAAAGGAAAAGGGAAAAACTCTGGGCATTGGGAAATAGACCTACCTATTCTTTCAGTCAATCAACTCAGCAAAACACTAAGTCCATATCTGAACCAATGCAGATTGATGCTTTCTGGAAATCTCTAACTACAGAAGAAAAAGAGAGACGGTTTACAGAAAATCTTTGTCTTTACTGTGGGGAGTCAGGGCATTATGCTATAAAATGCCCAAACATGGTTCACAGAACAATTGCTGTCACAGAAGTAAAAGAAACATCATATCTTTTGAACTCAAAAATAAATTCAATTTCTCCTTTAGCTCTGAGTGATGACAAGATAACAGCTCCTGTGTCTCATTTTTTTGTGCCAATTCACATCTGCACTGAAACACATGAGATTTCTTGTTCTGCTATGCTACACTCTGGGTCCAGTGGTAACTTAATGGACATAACCTTTGCTCATGAAAATAATATTACACAGTACACTGTTAACTAAGACAGCACCTATAAACATGGAAACTGTTGATGGGTCACCACTTTCATCTGGGTTTGTTACTCATGAGACTATGATGCTTCAACTCCTCATTAAACCTGACCACTGCAAAATCATTCATTTTTCACTGATTGCTTCCCCAAAGTTTCCAGTAATTTTGGGTATCCCTTGGCTAACTACTCATAACCTATCTGTTGACTGGGAAACACGTTGTATACAGTTTCCATCTGAATTTTGCCAGCTAAATTGCCTGCATAAACCCACCTATTCATTGCCTGAGGGCACATTAATCTCTGAACTGTCTGTTAAATAATTATTACCTCCACAATACAGAGAATTTCAGGATGTCTGCCCCCATATCATCCATATGATTGTCCAATAGAACTGTTACCTGGAGCTTCAATACCCTTTGTTAGTATCTACTCTGAACCAGAACTAAAGGCCTTAAAGGAATATCTGGACGAATATTTAAAGAAAGGCTTCATCCGGCCATCTACTTCTCCAGCTTAAGCCCTTTTTTCTGCATTGACTATAGAAGACTTCATAATGTCACTGTAAAAAAACGGTATCCTCTTCCTTTAATTCCAGAACTACTTGAAAGGCTTAGTACTGCTAAAATATTTACTAAACTTGATTTTAAGAGGAGCATATAACCTTGTCCGAATTCGCCCAGGAGATGAATGGAAGATTGCCTTTAGAACACGGTATGGACATTTTGAGTATCTTGTCATTAGAGTTGAGCGAACACCTGGATGTTCGGGTTCGAGAAGTTCGGCCGAACATCCCGGAAATGTTCGGGTTCGGGATCCGAACCCGATCCGAACTTCGTCCCGAACCCGAACCCCATTGAAGTCAATGGGGACCCGAACTTTTCGGCACTAAAAAGGCTGTAAAACAGCCCAGGAAAGAGCTAGAGGGCTGCAAAAGGCAGCAACATGTAGGTAAATCCCCTGCAAACAAATGTGGATAGGGAAATGAATTAAAATAAAAATTAAATAAATAAAAATTAACCAAAATCAATTGGAGAGAGGTTCCATAGCAGAGAATCTGGCTTCCCGTCACCCACCACTGGAACAGTCCATTCTCAGATATTTAGGCCCCGGCACCCAGGCAGAGGAGAGAGGTCCCGTAACAGAGAATCTGTCTTCATGTCAGCAGAGAATTAGTCTGCATGTCATAGCAGAGAATGAGGCTTCACGTCAGCCACCACTGCAACAGTCCATTGGCATATATTTAGGCCCAGCACACACACAGGCAGAGGAGAGAGGTCCCGTAACAGAGAATCTGGCTTCATGTCAGCAGAGAATCAGTCTGCATGTCATAGCAGAGAATCAGGCTTCACGTCAGCCACCACTGCAACAGTCCATTGTCATAAATTTAGGCCCAGCACCCAGGCAGAGGAGAGAGGTCCCGTAACAGAGAATCTGGCTTCATGTCAGCAGAGAATCAGTCTTCATATCATAGCAGAGAATCAGGCTTCACGTCACCCACCACTGTAAGAGTCAATTTTCATAAATTTAGGCCCAGAACCCAGGCAGAGGAGAAAGGTCCCGTAACAGACAATCTGGCTTCATGTCAGCAGAGAATCAGTCTTCATATCATAGCAGAGAATCAGGCTTCACGTCACCCACCACTGTAAGAGTCAATTTTCATAAATTTAGGCCCAGAACCCAGGCAGAGGAGAAAGGTCCCGTAACAGACAATCTGGCTTCATGTCAGCAGAGAATCAGTCTTCATATCATAGCAGAGAATCAGGCTTCACGTCACCCACCACTGTAAGAGTCAATTTTCATAAATTTAGGCCCAGAACCCAGGCAGAGGAGAAAGGTCCCGTAACAGACAATCTGGCTTCATGTCAGCAGAGAATCAGTCTTCATATCATAGCAGAGAATCAGGCTTCACGTCACCCACCACTGTAAGAGTCAATTTTCATAAATTTAGGCCCAGAACCCAGGCAGAGGAGAAAGGTCCCGTAACAGACAATCTGGCTTCATGTCAGCAGAGAATCAGTCTTCATATCATAGCAGAGAATCAGGCTTCACGTCACCCACCACTGTAAGAGTCAATTTTCATAAATTTAGGCCCAGAACCCAGGTAGAGGAGAAAGGTCCCGTAACAGACAATCTGGCTTCATGACAGCAGAGAATCAGTCTGCATGTCATAGCAGAGAATCAGGCTTCACGTCAGCCACCACTGCAACAGTCCATTGTCATAAATTTAGGCCCAGCACCCAGGCAGAGGAGAGAGGTCCCGTAACAGAGGATCTGGCTTCATGTCAGCAGAGAATCAGTCTGCATGTCATAGCAGAGAATGAGGCTTCACGTCAGCCACCACTGCAACAGTCCATTGGCATATATTTAGGCCCAGCACACACACAGGCAGAGGAGAGAGGTCCCGTAACAGACAATCTGGCTTCATGTCAGCAGAGAATTAGTCTGCATGTCATAGCAGAGAATGAGGCTTCACGTCACCCACCACTGCAACAGTCCATTGGCATATATTCAGGCCCAGCACCCAGGCAGAGGAGAGAGGTCCCGTAACAGAGGATCTGGCTTCATGTCAGCAGAGAATCAGTCTGCATGTCATAGCAGAGAATCAGGCTTCACGTCAGCCACCACTGCAACAGTCCATTGTCATAAATTTAGGCCCAGCACCCAGGCAGAGGAGAGAGGTCCCGTAACAGAGGATCTGGCTTCATGTCAGCAGAGAATCAGTCTGCATGTCATAGCAGAGAATCAGGCTTCACGTCAGCCACCACTGCAACAGTCCATTGTCATAAATTTAGGCCCAGCACCCAGGCAGAGGAGAGAGGTCCCGTAACAGACAATCTGGCTTCATGTCAGCAGAGAATTAGTCTGCATGTCATAGCAGAGAATCAGGCTTCATGTCAGCCACCACTGCAACAGTCCATTGGCATATATTTAGGCCTAGCACACAGGCAGAGGAGAGGTTCATTCAACTTTGGGTAGCATCGCAATATAATGGTAAAATGAAAATAAAAATAGGATTGAATGAGGAAGTGCCCTGGAGTCCAATAATATATGGTTATGGGGAGGTAGTTAATGTCTAATCTGGACAAGGGACGGACAGGTCCTGTGGGATCCATGCCTGGTTCATTTTTATGAACGTCAGCTTGTCCACATTGGCTGTAGACAGGCGGCTGCGTTTGTCTTTAATGACGCCCCCTGCCGTGCTGAATACACGTTCAGACAAAACGCTGGCTGCCGGGCAGGCCAGCACCTCCAAGGCATAAAAGGCTAGCTCTGGCCACGTGGACAATTTAGAGACCCAGAAGTTGAATGGGGCCGAACCATCAGTCAGTACGTGGAGGGGTGTGCACACGTACTGTTCCACCATGTTAGTGAAATGTTGCCTCCTGCTAACACGTTGCGTATCAGGTGGTGGTGCAGTTAGCTGTGGCGTGTTGACAAAAGTTTTCCACATCTCTGCCATGCTAACCCTGCCCTCAGAGGAGCTGGCCGTGACACAGCTGCCTTGGCGACCTCTTGCTCCTCCTCTGCCTTGGCCTTGGGCTTCCACTTGTTCCCCTGTGACATTTGGGAATGCTCTCAGTAGCGCGTCTACCAACGTGCGCTTGTACTCGCGCATCTTCCTATCACGCTCCAGTGCAGGAAGTAAGGTGGGCACATTGTCTTTGTAGCGTGGATCCAGCAGGGTGGCAACCCAGTAGTCCGCACAGGTTAAAATGTGGGCAACTCTGCTGTCGTTGCGCAGGCACTGCAGCATGTAGTCGCTCATGTGTGCCAGGCTGCCCAGGGGTAAGGACAAGCTGTCCTCTGTGGGAGGCGTATCGTCATCGTCCTGCCTTTCCCCCCAGCCACGCACCAGTGATGGACCCGAGCTGCGTTGGGTGCCACCCCGCTGTGACCATGCTTCATCCTCATCCTCCTCCACCTCCTCCTCATCCTCGTCCTCCTCGTCCTCCAGTAGTGGGCCCTGGCTGGCCACATTTGTACCTGGCCTCTGCTGTTGCAAAAAACCTCCCTCTGAGTCACTTCGAAGAGACTGGCCTGAAAGTGCTAAAAATGACCCCTCTTCCTCATCCTCCTCCTCCTCCTCCTGGGCCACCTCCTGTTCCATCATCGCCCTAAGTGTTTTCTCAAGGAGACATAGAAGTGGTATTGTAACGCTGATAACGGTGTCATCGCCACTGGCCATGTTGGTGGAGTACTCGAAACAGCGCAACAGGGCACACAGGTCTCGCATGGAGGCCCAGTCATTGGTGGTGAAGTGGTGCTGTTCTGTAGTGCGACTGACCCGTGCGTGCTGCAGCTGAAACTCCACTATGGCCTGCTGCTGCTCGCACAGTCTGTCCAGCATGTGCAAGGTGGAGTTCCACCTGGTGGGCACGTCGCATATGAGGCGGTGAGCGGGAAGGCCGAAGTTACGCTGTAGCGCAGACAGGCGAGCAGCGGCAGGATGTGAACGCCGGAAGCGCGAACAGACGGCCCGCACTTTATGCAGCAGCTCTGACATGTCGGGGTAGTTGTGAATGAACTTCTGCACCACCAAATTCAGCACATGCGCCAAGCAAGGGATGTGCGTCAAATTGGCTAGTCCCAGAGCTGCAACGAGATTTCGCCCATTATCACACACCACCAGGCCGGGCTTGAGGCTCACCGGCAGCAACCACTCGTCGGTCTGTTGTTCAATACCCCGCCACAACTCCTGTGCGGTGTGGGGCCTGTCCCCCAAACATATGAGTTTCAGAATGGCCTGCTGACGTTTACCCCGGGCTGTGCTGAAGTTGGTGGTGAAGGTGTGTGGCTGACTGGATGAGCAGGTGGAAGAAGAGGAGGAGGAAGCCGAGAAGGAGGAGGTGGCAACAGGAGGCAAAGAATGTTGCCCTGCGATCCTTGGCGGCGGCAGGACGTGCGCCAAACAGCTCTCCGCCTGGGGCCCAGCTGCCACTACATTTACCCAGTGTGCAGTTAGGGAGATATAGCGTCCCTGGCCGTGCTTACTGGTCCACGTATCTGTGGTTAGGTGGACCTTGCTACAGATGGCGTTGCGCAGTGCACACTTGATTTTATCGGATACTTGGTTGTGCAGGGAAGGCACGGCTCTCTTGGAGAAGTAGTGCCGGCTGGGAACAACATACTGTGGGACAGCAAGCGACATGAGCTGTTTGAAGCTGTCTGTGTCCACCAGCCTAAATGACAGCATTTCATAGGCCAGTAGTTTAGAAATGCTGGCATTCAGGGCCAGGGATCGAGGGTGGCTAGGTGGGAATTTACGCTTTCTATCAAATGTTTGTGAGATGGAGAGCTGAACGCTGGCGTGTGACATGGTTGAGACGCTTGGTGACGGAGGTGGTGGTGGTGGTGTTGGTGGTACATCCCCTGTTTGCTGGGCGGCAGGTGCCAACGTTCCTCCAGAGGCGGAGGAAGAGGCCGAGGCGGCAGCAGCAGAATAGGCCGAGGCGGCAGCAGCAGAAGAGGTAGCAGGGGGAGCCTGAGTGACTTCCTTGGTTTTAAGGTGTTTACTCCACTGCAGTTCATGCTTTGCATGCAGGTGCCTGGTCATGCAGGTTGTGCTCAGGTTCAGAACGTTAATGCCTCGCTTCAGGCTCTGATGGCACAGCGTGCAAACCACTCGGGTCTTGTCGTCAGCACATTGTTTGAAGAAGTGCCATGCCAGGGAACTCCTTGAAGCTGCCTTTGGGGTGCTCGGTCCCAGATGGCGGCGGTCAGTAGCAGGCGGAGTCTCTTGGCGGCGGGTGTTCTGCTTTTGCCCACTGCTCCCTCTTTTGCTACGCTGTTGGCTCGGTCTCACCACTGCCTCTTCCTCCGAACTGTGAAAGTCAGTGGCACGACCTTCATTCCATGTGGGGTCTAGGACCTCATCGTCCCCTGCATCGTCTTCCACCCAGTCTTGATCCCTGACCTCCTGTTCAGTCTGCACACTGCAGAAAGACGCAGCAGTTGGCACCTGTGTTTCGTCATCATCAGAGACATGCTGAGGTGGTATTCCCATGTCCTCATCATCAGGAAACATAAGTGGTTGTGCGTCAGTGCATTCTATGTCTTTCACCGCTGGGGAAGGGCTAGGTGGATGCCCTTGGGAAACCCTGCCAGCGGAGTCTTCAAACAGCATAAGAGACTGCTGCATAACTTGAGGCTGAGACAGTTTCCCTGGTATGCATGGGGGTGATGTGACAGACTGATGGGGTTGGTTTTCAGGCGCCATCTGTGCGCTTTCTGCAGAAGACTGGGTGGGAGATAATGTGAACGTGCTGGATCCACTGTCGGCCACCCAATTGACTAATGCCTGTACCTGCTCAGGCCTTACCATCCTTAGAACGGCATTGGGCCCCACCATATATCGCTGTAAATTCTGGCGGCTACTGGGACCTGAGGTAGTTGGTACACTAGGACGTGTGGATGTGGCAGAACGGCCACGTCCTCTCCCAGCACCAGAGGGTCCACTAACACCACCACGACCATGTCCACGTCCGCGTCCCTTACTAGATGTTTTTCTCATTGTTATGGTTCACCACAACAACAAATATATTATTTGGCCCAATGTATTGTATTCAAATTCAGCGGGATATAAATTTGAGGCCTAGTATTTAGGCGCTGGGTGACCGGTATGGATTTAGTGACAGAATTAGACTTGGAAATGCACAGAAGCGTGTGTGTGAAGTTATTCTGAATGACCCAATGTGCACCTTGAATATTATATACCCTTTTTGGGATAGATTTCAAATAGCTCTGATATAGCAGGAACCACTAAATTATGAAATTGCTAAATTGGGAATTGTACTTCAACCCAGAACAAAAAATGTGCTTTGACGGGCACTAAATAACTTTCCCAGCTACAACAGGACAGCGGTAACGAGAGATTTAGAGGGATTTAAATTTGAGGCCTAGTATTTAGGCGCTGGGTGACAGGTATGGGTTTAGTGACAGAATTAGACTTGGAAATACACAGTAGCGGGTGTGTGTGAAGTTATTCTGAATGACCCAATGTGCACCTTCAATATTATATACCCTTTTTGGGATAGATTTCAAATAGCTCTGATATAGCAGGAACCACTAAATTATGAAATTGCTAAATTGGGAATTGTACTTCAACCCAGAACAAAAAATGTGCTTTGACGGACACTAAATAACTTTCCCAGCTACAACAGGACAGCGGTAACGAGAGATTTAGAGGGATTTAAATTTGAGGCCTAGTATTTAGGCGCTGGGTGACAGGTATGGGTTTAGTGACAGAATTAGACTTGGAAATGCACAGAAGCGTGTGTGTGAAGTTATTCTGAATGACCCTATGTGCACCTTCAATATTATATACCCTTTTAGGGATAGATTTCAAATAGCTCTGATATAGCAGAAACCACTAAATTATGAAATTGCTAAATTGGGAATTGTACTTCAACCCAGAACAAAAAATGTGCTTTGACGGACACTAAATATCTTGCCCAGCAACAACAGTACAGCGGTGGGTAACGAGAGATTTAGAGGGATTTAAATTTGAGGCCTAGTATTTAGGCGCTGGGTCACCGGTATGGATTTAGTGACAGAATTAGACTTGGAAATGCACAGAAGCGTGTGTGTGAAGTTATTCTGAATGACCCTATGTGCACCTTCAATATTATATACCCTTTTAGGGATAGATTTCAAATAGCTCTGATATAGCAGAAACCACTAAATTATGAAATTGCTAAATTGGGAATTGTACTTCAACCCAGAACAAAAAATGTGCTTTGACGGACACTAAATATCTTGCCCAGCAACAACAGTACAGCGGTGGGTAACGAGAGATTTAGAGGGATTTAAATTTGAGGCCTAGTATTTAGGCGCTGGGTCACCGGTATGGATTTAGTGACAGAATTAGACTTGGAAATGCACAGAAGCGTGTGTGTGAAGTTATTCTGAATGACCCTATGTGCACCTTCAATATTATATACCCTTTTAGGGATAGATTTCAAATAGCTCTGATATAGCAGAAACCACTAAATTATGAAATTGCTAAATTGGGAATTGTACTTCAACCCAGAACAAAAAATGTGCTTTGACGGACACTAAATATCTTGCCCAGCAACAACAGTACAGCGGTAACGAGAGATTTAGAGGGATTTAAATTTGAGGCCTAGTATTTAGGCGCTGGGTGACAGGTATGGGTTTAGTGACAGAATTAGACTTGGAAATACACAGTAGCGGGTGTGTGTGAAGTTATTCTGAATGACCCAATGTGCACCTTCAATATTATATACCCTTTTAGGGATAGATTCCAAATAGCTCTGATATAGCAGGAACCACTAAATTATGAAATTGCTAAATTGGGAATTGTACTTCAACCCAGAACAAAAAATGTGCTTTGACGGACACTAAATATCTTGCCCAGCAACAACAGTACAGCGGTAACGAGAGATTTAGAGGGATTTAAATTTGAGGCCTAGTATTTAGGCGCTGGGTGACAGGTATGGGTTTAGTGACAGAATTAGACTTGGAAATACACAGTAGCGGGTGTGTGTGAAGTTATTCTGAATGACCCAATGTGCACCTTCAATATTATATACCCTTTTAGGGATAGATTCCAAATAGCTCTGATATAGCAGGAACCACTAAATTATGAAATTGCTAAATTGGGAATTGTACTTCAACCCAGAACAAAAAATGTGCTTTGACGGACACTAAATATCTTGCCCAGCAACAACAGTACAGCGGTAACGAGAGATTTAGAGGGATTTAAATTTGAGGCCTAGTATTTAGGCGCTGGGTGACAGGTATGGGTTTATTGACAGAATTAGACTTGGAAATACACAGTAGCGGGTGTGTGTGAAGTTATTCTGAATGACCCAATGTGCACCTTCAATATTATATACCCTTTTTGGGATAGATTTCAAATAGCTCTGATATAGCAGGAACCACTAAATTATGAAATTGCTAAATTGGGAATTGTATTTCAACCCAGAACAAGAAATGTGCTTGAACGGACACTAAATAACTCGCCCAGCTACAGCACTAGGGACAGATTTAGCTGGATATAAATTTGAGGCCTAGTATTTAGGCGCTGGGTGACCGGTATGGATTTAGTGACAGAATTAGACTGGGATATGGCCAAAAAATAAACAGACTATTGCTGGTTAAATGCACTTGGTGTGACAGCTTCACCCTGATGTAGGCTTTAGCCAAAAAACAACCACACCATTGAGGGTTAAATGCACTTGGTGACAGGCGCAGCTTGCCCCTGATTTTGTATATGGCCAAAAAATGAACAGACTATTGCTGGTTAAATGCACTTGGTGTGACAGCTTCACCCTGATGTAGGCTTTAGCCAAAAAACAACCACACCATTGAGGGTTAAATGCACTTGGTGACAGGCGCAGCTTGCCCCTGATTTTGTATATGGCCAAAAAATGAACAGACTATTGCTGGTTAAATGCACTTGGTGTCACAGCTTCACCCTGATGTAGGCTTTAGCCAAAAAACAACCACACCATTGAGGGTTAAATGCACTTGGTGACAGGCGCAGCTTGCCCCTGATTTTGTATATGGCCAAAAAATGAACAGACTATTGCTGGTTAAATGCACTTGGTGTGACAGCTTCACCCTGATGTAGGCTTTAGCCAAAAAACAACCACACCATTGAGGGTTAAATGCACTTGGTCGCAGCTTGTGCTGGCGCACCACAAGACACAAAATGGCCGCCGATCACCCCAGAAAAATGAGACTGACAAACGGTCTGTGCAGCCTAAAAACAGTGAGCAATTGAGGATCAGCAGCTCAATGATCCACAGCTGCAGATCGATCAGTTAATCAAGTCCTTTGGAGGAGTTAATCTGCCTAATCTCGCCCTACTGTCGCAGCCGCAACCTCTCCCTACGCTAATCAGAGCAGAGTGACGGGCGGCGCTATGTGACTCCAGCTTAAATAGAGGCTGGGTCACATGGTGCTCTGGCCAATCACAGCCATGCCAATAGTAGGCATGGCTGTGATGGCCTCTTGGGGCAAGTAGTATGACGCTTGTTGATTGGCTGCTTTGCAGCCTTTCAAAAAGCGCCAAGAAAGCGTCACAAAAGCGCCAAGAAAGCGACGAACACCGAACCCGAACCCGGACTTTTACGAAAATGTCCGGGTTCGGGTCCGTGTCACGGACACCCCAAAATTCGGTACGAACCCGAACTATACAGTTCGAGTTCGCTCATCCCTACTTGTCATGCCTTTTGTACTTTGTAATGCTTCAGGCACTTTGCAACACTTTACCAATGATGTTTTCAGGGACATGCTGGATCAATTTGTAATTGTGTACTTGGATGATATCTTAAACTTTTCAGAAAACGTGGAACAACATCACAAACATGTCTGCAATGTTCTGCAAAGGCTTCAAGAACACTGTTTATACATCAAACTTGAGAAATGTGAATTTGAGCAGACAACCATTCAATTTCTTGGATACATTATTTCCCTGGAAGGTCTGAAGATGGATCCTAGAAAGATCAAGGCTATAGTGGAGTGGCCAATTCCAAGAAATGAAAAAGATGTACAGAGATTTATTGGTTTTGCCGAATGCAAAAAAAAAAAATTCATCCCAATAGATATTTTACTGTGCAAGCCTTCTACAAGATCATTAATAAATATATTAAAGAGGATTGAGCCCAGTACTGATCCCTGAGGTACTCCACTAGTGACAGTGACCCATTCTCTGTTTTCTATTACTGAGCCAGTTACTTACCCACATACAGACGTTTCCTCCCAGTCCGAGCATTCTCATTTTATATACTAACCTTTTATGTGGTACAGTGTCAAATGCTTTGGAGAAGTCCAGATATACGACATCCATTGATTCGCTGTTGTCAAGTCTAGAACTTACCTCCTCATAGAAACTGATTAAATTAGTTTGACATGACCAGTCCCTCATGAAGCCATGATGATATGGCGTTATTTGCTTTTTTTTTTTGAGGTGCTCCAAGATAGCATCTCTTAGCAAACCTTCAAACAGTTTATCCACAACAGATGTTAAACTTACCAGCCTATAGTTTCTGGGCTCTATTTTTGGACCTTTTTTGAATATTGGCACCACATTTGCTATGTGCCAATCCTGTGGAACACTGCCTGTCAGTAAAGAGTCCTTAAATATCAGAAATAAGGGTCTGGCTATGATATTACTTATTTCTCTTAGGATACGGGGGGGGGGGGGGGGGGGGGGTTGCCATCCAGCCCTGGCGATTTGTCTATTTTAATATTTGTAAGACGCCGCTGTACTTCTTCCTGGGTCAGACAGGGCACTTTTAATGGGGAATCTACTTTTACATTCTGCATTTCATCTGATAGTTTGTTTTCTTCAGTGAATGCAGTGGAGAAAAAATATTTAATAGCTTTGCTTTCTCCTCATCGCTTTCTGCAACTCCCCCCTCCTCACTCTGTAAAGGGCCGACACCTTCAGATTTATACTTTTTACCATTTATATAATTGAAGAACATTTTAGGGTTAGTTTTACTCTCTTTGGCAATTAATCTCTCGATCTGTAGTTTGGCCGGCATTATTAGTTTTTTACATATTTTAATTTTTTTACTTATAGTTTTTCAGTGCTTCCTCACTACCCTCCTGTTTTAGTGATTTAAATGCTTTCTTTTGTCATGTTTTTCCTTCTTTACAGTTCTATGTAACCACATTGGTTTCTTCTTGTTCCTTAAGCTTTTATTCCCATAAGGTATGTACCTCTCACAATACGATTTTAGGATGCTTTTAAAAATATCCAATTTTGTGGCTGTATTTTTATTTTTGAGGACTTTGTCTCAGTTAGTTAGGTCTATGGCCTCTCTTAGTTGGCTAATTTAGCTTTTTTGAAGTCTGGTATTTTTGTTCCTCCCTGAAGAAGCACTCTTTTGAATTATAATTGGAAGGTTATTACTTTATGGTCACCATTTCCCAGGTGTCCCCCAACCTGCACATCTGTCAGGTCTATTGGTTAATACCAAGTCTAGTATGGCTGTCCCTCTAGTCGGGTCCTGAACTAGTTGGGAAAGGTAATTGTATTTAGTTATTGCCAAGAACCTGTTTCCTCTATGAGGTGTACAGGTTTCAGTTTACCAGTCTATATCTGGGTAGTTGAAGTCCCCCATAGTAACAACCTCATTATGATTTTCCGCCTCATCTATCTCGTTTAAAATATACTCCTATTAATAATTTATTATTGTACTTGCCTCCATGTATTTCTACCCACAGTGACTCCACATGTTTATGTCCCTCACTTATATCTTCTCACACTGTGGGCTTTAGACAGGACTTTACATAAAGGCAGAGCCCTCCCCCTCTCCAGTTTTGGTGATCCTTTCTAAACCGACTGTAACCCTGTACATTAACCGCCCAGTCATAGCTATCATCGAGCCATGTCTCAGTTATTCCAACTATGTCATAGTTCTCCTCACACATCAATAATTCCATTTCCTCAGTTTTATTAGTCAGGCTTCTGGCATTAGTATACATACATTTAAGAGGTTTATGTATATTTTTTACCCTACACCTTTCCTCTGAACTGTTCTAGTCCCACCATTCATTCCTCCCTCAGTCCCATTACTTTGAACCCGGTCTCTATCTGCACTATCTTCCCCTCCTATAACGTAATTACCCTCCCCCAGTCCCTAGTTTAAACACTCCTCTAACCTTCTGGCCATCTTCTCCCTCAACGCAGGTGCAGCCCATCCCTACGATAGAGCCTGTAGCCGAGAGAGAAGTAGGCCCAGTTCTCCAGGAACCCAAACACCTTCTTGGTACACCAGTTCTTGAGCCACCTGTTTACCTCCATAATCGCCCACTGCCTTTCTTGTGTGGCTCGTGGTACCGGCAGTATTTTGGAAAATACTGCCTTTGAGGTCCTTGCCCTAAGCTTTTAACCTAAATCCCTAAAATCTTTTTTAAGGACGCTACATCTACCTCTAATGTTGTCATTGGTTCTGATATGGACCATGACCGCTGGATCTTCTCCAGCCCCTCCCAGTAATCTGTCAACCCGATCTGCGATGTGTCGAACTCGAGCGCCAGGAAGACAACACACCGTTCGGCGATCCCGGTCTTTGTGACAGATTGCCCTATCTGTACCCCTAATATTTGAGTGAGGTGAGGTGAAAGACAGATGCCCATGGGCTGCAGGTTCCAATTCTGCACTTTCAGTGGGGGGCGGGTGGGAGACAATGTGAAGGAACTGGAGGCACTGTCAGCCACCCAATCTACTATCGCCTCTACTTGTTCTGGCCTCACTATTCGTACACCAGTATTCTGGCATGCAAAATAACGCTGAACGTTCTGTCGCCTACGTGCACCTGAGGAAGGTGTTTCATTTGGGCGTGTAGCTGGCACAGATTGACGACGTCCTCTCCCTGCAACAGGAGCTCCACCAACCCCAGCAGCACCACGACCAAGGCCACATCCCTTATTTGATGTGATCTTCATTCTTTGAGGTCACCCACTGAACTAACAGACAGATTAACTATATTATTTTCCCTGTCACGTATGCAGTGCAGGTGTACTTCACACAATAAATGGGTATATGATGTGCACATAACTAACAGACGGATTACCTATATCAATTACCCTGTCATGTATGCAGTGCAGGTGTACGTCACGCAATAAATGGGTATATAACGTGCACCTAATTAACAGACAGATTAAATATATTTTCCCTTACGCCCATGACAGCACCCTTGAGAGACCGCCTCCATCCTGGACAGGAAACAGGAACTTTCATGGAGAGCTTCTTAAGGAGGGACACAGCCCCTATACCACCAGTTCCTGTTTCCTGTCCTATGGATAGCATGAGATTTTGTGGAGCGCTACGAAGGCTGCTGGGCCCCGAAAGTCTTTTTTACTACAGGGGTTACCTGGTACGGGGTAAGTCTCCACTAGGAGCCGCCGGAAGACTGGATTTAAAAAAATCCTTCTTGGTACTGGGGCAGGCCAGGTCGATGTCTGTGGGCAGTCCCAGCCATACCGAGAGGTGAGGCTGTCACGCCGGATCCTTCTGGCGGTGTTTGGGAGGTCCCGGGCTTTTTTGTTTCTCCGCAAGCACATGGTCCTTACAGAGGCAGGGGGCAGAGCGGGATTCATATTCACGTGTAGAGTGTGCACCGGAAGCTGCAGACGTAAATTCCGTTGTTTGGTATGCAACCTTCGGTATTTGGAACGCATAGCATTCTGGAAGTACGGCGCTCAGGAAGGCCGCTGGCGGGCATCGGCATTGACCAGACCTGGAGTATTTAAGCCCTGTTAAGTGTGCAGGTAGAAGGATTCCAGACAGCCTGCAATCATCAGCGGAGTCATTTATGGTAGACCCTCCATCTCTGGGTCCCACCATGGAAGAAGAGGGTGGTCAGCGTACTGGTGACCAGGACAGTCATGATGCTAGACCGGTATTCCTGGTGGGGAAAGGGGGTTAATCCCCAACTTCATTTTTTTCATATTTTGTGCTCTAATTGGGTTAATTGTTGTTATTATATTCTAGAATATAAAAAAAAAATCCTAGGAAAGGAGTGTCTAAAACCCGTAGGAAAGATTGTGCGGTGTGTAGAAAGAAACTCGCTTTCTCCTGGCCAAAGTTATTATGCCAACATTGTGTAAACAAGATGGTAGTAGAGGAATCCCTATGGCTAGTGCAGAGTATCAAAAATATTGTAAAGTCTGAGATCGCAGATTCTATGAAAGAATTTAAAAAATGTCTTCCTTCATCACATTCTGGCAGGCAGGGACACTCTAATAGATTATTGGATTGAGACTCTTCAGAGGGAGAGGCAGAACAGGGAGAGGTTCTAGATAGGTCTAACCCATCCTCAGATGAAGAGTCCATGGGTAAACCTTTATTCTCCCATGAAGACACAGATACCCTACTTAAGGCCATTAGAGCCACTTTGAATGTGGACGAATCTAAAGAACAAAAGACAGTCCAACAGATAATGTTTGGTGACCTGGGTCATAAAAAATCAAGGGTCTTTCCGATAAATGAAAATATAAAATACATAATACAAAAAGAGTGCAGGAAACCTGACAAAAAAAATCTTTATTCCTAAAAATGTTAAAAGAAAATACCCCTTTGATGAGGGTGAATCCTCCTGTTGGGACAGACCTCCTAAACTGGACACCCCAATTGCTAAAATGTCCTAAAGATCAACTTTTCCTTTGATAATTTAGGTTCCCTAAAAGATCCGATGGACAGAAGAGCGGAGGTATATCTTAAGAATGCTTGGGAGGCCTCTACTAAGGCGTTCAAGCCTAATATCGCCGCTACGTCTATGGCAAGGTCCTTAAAATTGTGGTTACAGGATTTAGAGTCCCACATTGAAAATAAAACTCCCAGAGAACAGTTATTGAAAGTGCTTTCTGCTATCTTAAAAGCAGTCAACTTCATATCCGATGCTTCTGCTGATGCCTTAAAGTTGAATGCCAGATCAGCCACCTTAGCCAATTCCGCAAGAAGGGCCATTTGGCTAAAAGAATGGACGGGAGATTCAGGATCTAAAAATAAATTATGTGCTATTCCATGTCAAGGCAATTTTTTTTTAGTTTTGACCAGTCTTAGAGGACCTTTTGGAAAAGGCCTCGGATAATAAAAAAGGATTTCCTGTCTCTCGACCTACTAAAAGTCATCAGTTTTCTTTCGCAAAAACAGAAAAGATTTCAACAGAGACAGAAGGCAGAGATACTGGAAGGATAACAGGGGTAGAAAAGATAAAGGATTTCTGTTTAACTCCCAGTCCAATACCCATTCTAAAGTTAATCAGCAATGACGGTTTTGTCCTGGTAGAGGGAAAACTCTCTCTATTCCATCACGCTTGGGGGAAATCTCCTCAAGTCCATGGATTTTAGGGGTTATAAGAGACGGATTCCATCTGGAGTTTGTCTCTCCTCCACCGGAAAGAATAAGAATTACAAATCTAGATCAAAGTTCTGTAAAAAATATAGCATTAACCACTTCAACCCCGCCTAGCTGAAACCCACTTAATGACCAGGCCACTTTTTACACTTCTGCACTACACTACTTTCACCGTTTATTGCTCGGTCATGCAACTTACCACCCAAATGAATTTTACCTCCTTTTCTTCTCACTAATAGAGCTTTCATTTGGTGGTATTTCATTGCTGCTGACATTTTTACTTTTTTTTGTTATTAATCAAAATTTAACGATTTTTTTGCAAAAAAATGACATTTTTCACTTTCAGTTGTAAAATTTTGAAAAAAAACGACATCCATATATAAATTTTTCGCTAAATTTATTGTTCTACATGTCTTTGATAAAAAAAAAATGTTTGGGTAAAACAAATATGGTTTGGGTAAAAGTTATAGCATTTACAAACTATGGTAGAAAAATGTGAATTTCCGCTTTTTGAAGCAGCTCTGACTTTCTGAGCACCTGTCATGTTTCCTGAGGTTCTACAATGCCCAGACAGTACAAACACCCCACAAATGACCCCATTTCGGAAAGTAGACACCCTAAGGTATTCACTGATGGGCATAGTGAGTTCATAGAACTTTTTTTTTTGTCACAAGTTAGCGGAAAATCATGATTTTTTTTTTTCTTACAAAGTCTCATATTCCACTAACTTGTGACAAAAAATAAAAGCTTCCATGAACTCACTATGCCCATCACAAAATACCTTGGGGTGTCTTCTTTCCAAAATGGGGTCACTTGTGGGGTAGTTATACTGCCCTGGCATTCTAGGGGCCCAGATGTGTGAGAAGAAGTTTGCAATCAAAATCTGTAAAAAATGACCGGTGAAATCCGAAAGGTGCACTTTGGAATGTGTGCCCCTTTGCCCACCTAGGCTGCAAAAAAGTGTCACACATCTGGTATCGCCGTACTCAGGAGAAGTTGGGGATTGTGTTTAGGAGTGTCATTTTACATATACCCATGCTGGGTGAGAGAAATATATTGGTCAAATGTCAACTTTGTATAAAAAAAATTTGAAAAGTTGTCTTTTGCCAAGATATTTCTCTCACCCAGCATGGGTATATGTAAAATGATACCCCAAAACACATTTCCCAACTTCTCCTGAGTACGGCGATACCAGATGTGTGACACTTTTCTGCAGCCTAGGTGGGCAAAGGGGCACACATTCCAAAGAGCACCTTTAGGATTTCACCGGCCATTTTTTACACATTTTGATTGCAAACTACTTACCACACATTTGGGCCCCTAGAATGCCAGGGCAGTATAACTACGCCACAAGTGACCCCATTTTGGAAAGAAGACACCCCAAGGTATTCCGTGAGGGGCATGGCGAGTTCCTAGAATTTTTTATTTTTTGTCACAAGTTAGCGGAAAATAATAATTTTTATTTTTTTTCTTACAAAGTCTCATATTCCACTAACTTGTGACAAAAAATAAAAACTTCCATGAACTCACTATGCCCATCACAAAATACCTTGGGGTGTCTTATTTCCAAAATGGGGTCACTTGTGGCGTAGTTATACTGCCCTGGCATTCTAGGGGCCCAGATGTGTGAGAAGAAGTTTGCAATCAAAATCTGTAAAAAATGACCGGTGAAATCCGAAAGGTGCACTTTGAAATGTGTGCCCCTTTGCCCACCTAGGCTGCAAAAAAGTGTCACACATCTGGTATCACCGTACTCGGGAGAAGTTGGGGAATGTGTTTTGGGGTGTCATTTTACATATACCCATGCTGGGTGAGAGAAATATCTCGGCAAAAGACAACTTTTCCAATTTTTGTATACAAAGTTGGCATTTGACCAAGATATTTATCTCACCCAGCATGGGTATATGTAAAATGACACCCCAAAACACATTTCCCAACTTCTCCTGAGTACGGCGATACCACATGTGTGACACTTTTTTGCAGACTAGATGCGCAAAGCGGCCCAAATTCCTTTTAGGAGGGCATTTTTAGACATTTGGATCCCAGACTTCTTCTCACGCTTTAGGGCCCCTAAAAAGCCAGGGCAGTATAAATACCCCACATGTGACCCCACTTTGGAAAGAAGACACCCCAAGGTATTCAATGAGGGGCATGGCGAGTTCATAGACATTTTTTTTTTTTGCATAAGTTAGAGGAAATTGATTTTTTTTTTGTTTTTTCTCACAAAGTCTCACTTTCCGCTAACTTGGGACAAAAATTTCAATCTTTCATGGACTCAATATGCCCCTCACGGAATACTTTGGGGTGTCTTCTTTCCGAAATGGGGTCACATGTGGGGTATTTATACTGCCCTGGCATTTTAGGGGCCCTAAAGCGTGAGAAGAAGTTTGGAATATAAATGTCTAAAAAAATTTACGCATTTGAAATCCGTGAGGGGTATGGTGAGTTCATGTGAGATTTTTTTTTGGGACACAAGTTAGTGGAATATGAGACTTTGTAAGAAAAAACAAACAAAAAAATATATATATTTCCGCTAACTTGGGCCAAAAAAAAGTCTGAATGGAGCCTTACAGGGGGTGATCAATGACAGGGGGGTGATCAATGACAGGGGGGTGATCACCCATATAGACTCCCGGATCACCCCCCTGTCATTGATCACCCCCCTGGTAAGGCTCCATTCAGACGTCCGTATAATATTTACGGATCCATGGATCGGATCCGCAAAACACATGCGGACGTCTAAATGGAGCCTTACAGGGGGGTGATCAATGACAGGGGGGTGATCACCCATATAGACTCCCTGATCACCCCCCTGTCATTGATCACCCCCCTGTAAGGCTCCATTCAGACGTCCGTATGATTTTTACGGATACATGGATCGGATCCGCAAAACACATGCGGACGTCTGAATGGAGCCTTACAGGGGGGGTTATCAATGACAGGGGGTGATCAGGGTGATCACCCCCCTGTCACTGATCACCCCCCCTGTAAGGCTCCATTCAGACGTCCGTATGATTTTTACGGATACATGGATACATGGATCGGATCCGCAAAACACATGCGGACGTCTGAATGGAGCCTTACAGGGGGGTTATCAATGACAGGGGGTGATCAGGGTGATCACCCCCCTGTCACTGATCACCCCCCCTGTAAGGCTCCATTCAGACGTCCGTATGATTTTTACGGATCCACGGATACATGGATCGGATCCGCAAAACACATGCGGACGTCTGAATGGAGCCTTACAGGGGGGTTATCAATGACAGGGGGTGATCAGGGTGATCACCCCCCTGTCACTGATCACCCCCCCTGTAAGGCTCCATTCAGACGTCCGTATGATTTTTACAGATCCACGGATACATGGATCGGATCCGCAAAACGCATACGGATGTCTGAATGGAGCCTTACAGGGGGGTGATCAATGACAGGGGGTGATCAGGGAGTGTATATGAGGTGATCACCCCCCTGTCATTGATCACCCCCCTGTAAGGCTCCATTCAGACATCCATATGTGTTTTGCGGATCCGATCCATGTATCCATGGATCCGTAAAAATCATACGGACGTCTGAATGGAGCCTTACAGGGAGGTGATCAATGACAGGGGGGTGATCAATGACAGGGAAGTGATCAGGAAGTCTATATGCGTGATCACCCCCTTGTCATTGATCACCCCCCTGTAAGGCTCCATTCAGACGTCCGTATGTGTTTTGCGGATCCGATCCATGTATCCGTGGATCCGTAAAAATCATACGGACGTCTGAATGGAGCCTTACAGGGGGGTGATCAATGACAGGGGGGTGATCAGGAAGTCTATATGGGTGATCACCCCCTTGTCATTGATCACCCCCCTGTAAAGCTCCATTCAGACGTCCGTATGTGTTTTGCGGATCCGATCCATGTATCCGTGGATCCGTAAAAATCATACGTACATCTGAATGGAGCCTTACAGGGGGTGATCAATGACAGGGGTGTGATCAATGACAGGGAAGTGATCAGGAAGTCTATATGGGTGATCACCCCCTTGTCATTGATCACCCCCCTGTAAGGCTCCATTCAGACGTCCGTATGTGTTTTGCAGATCCGATCCATGTATCCGTGGATCCGTAAAAATCATACGGACGTCTGAATGGAGCCTTACAGGGGGGTGATCAATGACAGGGGAGTGATCAATGACAGGGAAGTGATCAGGAAGTCTATATGCGTGATCACCCCCTTGTCATTGATCACCCCCCTGTAAGGCTCCATTCAGACGTCCGTATGTGTTTTGCGGATCAGATCCATGTATACGTGGATCCGTAAAAATCATACGGACGTCTGAATGGAGCCTAACAGGGGGGTGATCAATGACAGGGGGGTGATCAATGACAGGGGGGTGATCAATGACAGGGGGGTGATCAATGACAGGGGGGTGATCAATGACAGGGTGGTGATCAGGGAGTCTGTATGGGGTGATCAGGGGTGATCAGTGGTTCATAAAGGGTTAATAAGTGACAAGGGGGGGTGTAGTGTAGTGTAGTGTTTTGTGGTACTTTACTGAGCTGCCTGTGTCCTCTGGTGGTCGATCCAAACAAAAGGGACCACCAGAGGACCAGGTAGCAGGTATATTAGACACTGTTATCAAAACAGCGTCTAATATACCTGTTAGGGGTTAAAAAAATCACATCTCCAGCCTGCCAGCGAACGATCGCTGCTGGCAGGCTGGAGATCCACTCGCTTACCTTCCGTTCCTGTGAGCGCGCGCGCCTGCGTGCGCGCGTTCACAGGAAATCTCGGCTATCGTGGGAGGACGCGTATATGCGTCCACCCAGAAGAGCTGGGCCGCCGGCAGGACGTAATCCTGCGTACGGCGGTCCTGTAGCGGTTAAAACAAAAGGTCCTTTCTCTTTTAAAGAAGAAGGTCTTGATTCAGGTACCAGACTCAGAAAAAGGAAAGCGATTTTATATGTCCCTTTTTCTTGTACCCAAGCCAGAGGAGTCATTTAGAATGATAATAAACCTAAAATACATAAACCATTTTCTGAAATACCAGATGGAATCAGTACAATCAGCAGTAAAACATCTTTTCACAAATTGCATTATGTACACCTAAGACATAAAGGATGCATATTACCACATTCCAATTCATGAATATTCCCAGAAATACCTAAAAGTGGTGATATCCATGGAAGGACACATCCATCATTTCCAATACAGAGCACTACCTTTCGGAATTTCGCAAGCCCCCAGACTCTTTACCAAACTGATGGCGTAAGTGATGGCCCACATAAGAGAAAGAGACATTTTAACAACACCATATTTGGATGATATCTTAGTGATAGCAGAATCCAAAAACGTTTTATCCTCCCACCTCCTATAAATAATAAAGATATTAAAAGTATTAGGATGGCTGATAAATTGGGAAAAATCTAATCTGAACCCATCCAGAAAATGTCTCTTTTTAGGTCTGATCCTGGATTTGGTAAATTAATGGTGCTTTCTTCCTCAAAACTAAATTTCCAGAATAGGGGAGGATGTGAAGTCTCTAGTCGCATCAAAGAACAGAACCATCAGACAAGGAATGGCGGTGTTAGGCAGGATGACCTCCACAATCCCTGCTGTCAATTGAGCTTTGTTTCACTCCAGGAAACTTCAGTGGCAGATTCTGCAGGAATGGCAGGGATCATTGTCCCCATTGAATGCTTCGCTCTCTCTCACCCCTCAGGTTGTAGAATCCCTAAAATGGTGGCTAGAACCATCAAGTCTATCGCAGGGTCTTCCCTGGGATCTGCAGGAACGATATCAGTTACCATGGATGCGAGTCCGACAGGGTGGGGAGCATATTGTCAGTCGGAAGTCAATCAGGGAGAGTGAAGTCCATTAGAAAGACAGGATTCTCAAAATATGAGGGAGCTGAGAGCAGTTCTACTTGCTCTGGGAGCATTTCTACTGAAAATAAAAGGGAAAGGAGTAAAGGTTTTCTCGGACACGCAATGGTGGTATCCTATTTAAACAGACAAGGAGGAACAAGATCAGAAAATTTTATGTTGCTGACCGCAGAATTTTTTTCTCTGATTATCCCCTGTGTTCCTTTTATCAAGGCAGTTCACTTAAAGGGAACACAAAACAAAAAGGCGGACTATCTAAGCAGGAACCGTTTAGACCAAGGGGAGTGTTGTTTAAATCAGGAGTTGACCTTTTTGCGACCAGACAAAATCAAAAGTGCCAACTTTTCTTCTCTCTAGATCCAGAAGATTCTCCAGCAGGAATAGAATAGGAATGCTTTTACTCTTTCATGGCCCGATCAGCTTCTATATGCCTTTCCATCTTTACAACTGACCCTGAGAGTACTACAGAAATTGAGACAGCACAAAACAAGGCTTATTCTGATTGGCCCCTTTTGGCCAAGGAGAACGTGGTTCACCTGGTTAAGGAAACTATCTCTCGCGGAACCCTGGATTCTTCCGGACAGACAGGATCTTTTGTTTTCCTTCATCCGGAATTAGTAAATCTTCACTTAACATCGTGGTATCTGAGAGGAATATATTAGAAAAAAGAGGGCTTATCTAAAGAAGTGATTTCTACCCTTCTGTCATGTAGGAAAGAGGATACCTCTACAATATACCTAAGAATATGGAAGACATTCTTTAGTTTCTCGAAGATCCCGGTAGATCCATTGGGTCCTCCTCCGATGCCAGAGATTTTGGATTTTTAAAAAAACTAAGAATAAGCATTCTTAAAGTGTCTATTTTGATTTTTCCCTGGCCAATCATCCTTGGATTAGGAGATTTTTCAAGGCAGTTAGCAGAACTAGGCCATGACCAGATTCTCTTCTCCTACGTGGGAATCCTAGTTTTATCTACAATGATGGAACCTCCCTTTGAGCCTCTACAGGAATTACCTATTAACCCCTTAGTGACCACGCACATTTAAAAAAAATTGCATTCCAAGAGCTATAACTTTTTTGTTTTTTCATCAATGTACCTTTATGAGGCCTTATTTTTTTTCAGGACAAGCTATAGTTTTTGATGCACTATTTTGGGTACATATAATCATTGATATAACAAGTATACGTGGCTCACCAGTACCCGGTCTGTGGTCAAGGTGCTCTGTTTTTAGATGATTCACCCTATCATCCAAAAGATGGTATTAAAGTATATAAAGTAAAAACAGGCACTCGCCATCTGGTCTAAATTATAAAATGTCATATTTAATAGGCAATAAAATATTTGATAGGTAATATAATTAAATATGAACCCCTAGCTAATTACATTTGTTATTATTGCTGCTATATATAACATGTATTGGAGGATATAAGTATATTGTAGGGTGGTGAGTATACCTATTCCCTAGCGTTGATAAAGCTGCTGGATGTACTTAATAACGTGATTTAGTGGAAAACAAAAGTTGTTGCGTGATTCTTATAAAACTATGAACAAATATAAAAATATAAAAACATTAGTACAACATATTGCGTGAAGACACGTGCTAAAAAAATATAGTCCCAAAAATCTGTGTAGGAAATATTAAAAAGTTGTCAGTACCGCTTGTTATATTTGCAATAAAAAATGTGATATGCCAGACATAAGTAGGTTAATATGTCATATAACTGGAGTCTCCCTGGAGACTGGGTGATACATTGCAGACTCCAGACTATGTGATGCGCGGACCTCGGCGTCCCGCGTGATCCTACGATGCAGTCTTCAGACTATGTGATGCACAGACCTTGACGTCCCACGTGATCCGGCAAATAAGCGCCGTCATGTGATATTGCATGTGATGCAGAGAAAGTCAGGTGATGATGTTTCAGTAATTGACTCTTCAGGATCTTTCAAGGGCTCAGTCCTTTTAATAAAAATCCAAGATAGAATATATAATGTCGTTGGATATCTTGTATAAAGTTTTAGGTGGGTAGTTCTCTATTCCGAAACAGCCAGACGCGTTTCGAGGTGACAACCTCTTCCTCAGTGGCTTCAGTGTATAATAAAACTACCCCATTCTTTTATAGTGTAATCCAACATGAAATGGATTTAGAATGTTTATCCAATCCTATCCAACCATAAAATTAACTTTCTCAAATAGATTAGTGGAAACCTTTGATATCTTTGCCATCAAGAGAGTATATTGTCCTAAGGGATGAGAAGTGAGTAGATTGGACAAAAAAAAAGCACTTGTGCTTATGTTGCGGTTCTCTTGCGTTTTTTTATTTTATTGCGCTTGTTGATATTTCTATATGCATATTTCTATATGCTTAGGCTGCCTGGGACTCTCCATTCTGCTGCCTCTGAAAGTTTCTCTTTACTTCTTCGTTGTTAGTAGTATCCGCGCTATTATCACCATACCAATTGTGATCACAGGATACAGCAGTTGTGATCACATAATACAAACAAAACAAAGTAGACCGCACCTGCATTTTTATTGCGGTTCTGTTGCGTTTGTTAGTTTCTTGTATTCTTTATTATTTGTAGATGTATATTCTATATATTTAGGCCTCCTAAAACTGTTTGTTATGTTATATCCGGAAACTTCAGAGATTAAGTGTTCAAATGTTAATTGGGGGAGGGGGCCTTCTGCCGAGGAGAGATCCTGATGCTGATAAAGAACCAGACTCAGGATGTCTCATCAGGGAAAGGCACCCATCCCCATATTTATAACAAATAAATAAATTCAAATTCTGAATTGAGACCTCGTGGTAACAGTGTTTCAAAGTCAAAAATCCGTCTGGATTCCTGACGTGACATTTTGGCAATATGATCCCCTCCTCTCTAATGTACATCTATTTTCTCAAAGGCTGCAAAAACCATGCCGCTGGGGTCTTTATTGTGAAATTGTAATGTCTGGAGACTTCATCGTAGGATCACATGGGACACCGAGGTCCACGCATTAGATATTCTACTATTAATTAAACACCCATTTAGGGCAATATCCTAAATTCGAAAAATATGAGGAAGGCGTCAAATAAGGGACGTGGCCCAGGTCGTGGTGCTGTTGGCGGAGCTCCTGTTGCAGGGAGAGGATGTGGTCGATCTGTACCAGCTACACGCACAAGTGAATCCCCTTCCTCAGGTGCGAGTACGTGACAGAACCTTCAGCAGTATTTGGTCGGGCCTAATGCTACTCTACGAATGGTGAGGCCTGAACAACTACAGGCGATAGTTGATTGGGTTGCTGACAGTGGATCCAGTTCCTTCACATAGTCTCCCACCCAGTCTCCTGCTGAAAGACCACAGTTGGCACCTGCAGCCGATGTCCATCAGTCTTTTACCTCACCCTCTTGCAAGTCAGCCAAGCAGTCTGAGCCCCAAGTCATGCAGCAGTCTCTTCTGCTCTTTAATGACTCTGTTAGCAGGGTTTCCCAGATTGAGTGCACCGATGCCCAACCACTTATCTTTCAAGATGAGTACATGGGAGGACCATCGCAGCACGTCCCAGATGATCACAAAACACAAGTGCCAACTGCTGGGGCTTTCAAAAGTGTGCAGACCGACAAGGAAGGCAGGGGTGAAGAATTGGTGGAAAATAATGTGGAGGACAATGAGGTCCTCGACCCCACATGGAATAAAGGTCATGCGAGTGACCTATGTAGTTCGGAAAATGAGGCGGTGGTCACACAGAGCCACCAGCACAGCAGAAGAAGGAGCAGGGTGCAAAAGCGGGGCGGCCGTCCTCTAGACAGCACGCCTCCTACTGCCCACCACAGCAAGGGACCGAGCACACCAAATCCAGCTCCAAGGAGTTCCCTGGTGTGGCAGTTCTTCAGACAATGTGCTGACGACAAGACACGAGTGGTTTGCACGCTGTGCAATCAGAGCCTGAAGCGAGGCATAAACGTTCTCAACCTGAGCACAACGTGCATGACCAGGCATTTAAGTGCAAAGCACAAGCTGCAGTGGAGTAGACACCTCAAAAACCAAGAAAGGTCTCTGGCTCCTCCTGCTTTATCTTCTGCTGCAGTCGCGGCCTCTTCATTCACCTCTGGAGTGACAGTGCCACCTGGCACCCCGCAAACAGAGGATCTGCCAGCCATACCAACACCTGGGTCACCAAGCATCTCCACAAAGTCCCACGGAAGCGTTCAGCTCTCCATATCCCAAATGCTGGAGAGGAAGTAACCCCCTACCCACCCACGATCCCTAGCCCTGAATGCCAGCATTTCTAAATTACTTGCCTTTGAAATGCTGCCATTCCGTCTGGTGGAGACGGATAGTGGTAAAGGTCTTATGGCGGTGGCTATCCCACAGTACATCGTGCCCAGCCGCCACTACTTTTCAAAGCGAGCCATCGTTTCCCTTTACAACCAAGTAGGGGACAAAATCAGGTGTGCACTGCGCAATGCCATCTGTGGCAAGGTGCACCTGACTACGGATACGTAGACCAGTAAGCACGGTCAGGGCTGTTATAGGTAAATGCATTGGTGGCTGGGCCTGAGGAGGATAGCAGTTTGGCGCATGTCCTTCCACCACCTAGGATTGCAGGGCGCTTCAGTTTGCCTCCTGTTGCTTCATCCTCCTACTTTGCTTCCTCATCCTCTACCAGCTCCTCATCCGGTCAGCGTAACACCTTCACCATCAACTTCAGCACAGCCAGGGGTAAACGACAGCAGTCAGTTTTAAAACTTATGTGTTTGGGGGACAAACCTCACACCACGCAGGAGCTGTGGACGGGCCTTGAACAACAGACCAATGAGTGGTTTGTGCCAGTCAGCCTCAAGCCCGGCCTGGTGGTGTGCGATAATGGGCGAAATCTCGTAGCAGCTCTGGGACTAGCCAGTTTCACGCACATCCCTTGCCTGGCGCATGTGCTGAATTTGGTGGTGCAGAGATTCCCTAGAAATTACCCAGACATGTCAGAGCTGCTGCATAAAGTGTGGGCCATCTGTGCGCGCTTTCAGCGTTCTCACCCTGCTGCTGCTCGCATGTCAGCGCTGCAGTGTAACTTTGGCCTTCCCGCTCACTGCCTCATATGCAACGTGCCCACAAGGTGGAACTCCACCTTGCACATTCTGGCAAGACTGTGCATGCAGAAGCAGGCTGTTACAAAACTGTTATTCACCCTGTTAGTCTGAATGGATGAAGCACATGGTGAGAACAATGGATGGCGGCCATTTTAACTCACAGACGCTGTTTGGACTTTTCTACACGGTGCCATCTCGCCGGTATTTGGTGCCCAGAGACATCATTCAGTAGTTTGAAACTACCAAACAAGGGACACGTTTATTAGTGACTATTTTCTGTATAACTTGTATATTTTCGGTGTAACTGGCATAAAACTTGTTATGGGGTTATTGCATGTTTTGGGGTTCCTGTGATATGTTTTATAAAACTGTATTTCTCTGCCTGTGATAATTATATTTGCCATTGTATTCAGTAATCTTATCACAGACAGAGAGGAGGATTTTGCGTGGGAGTGTCTGGGTTTATTGTACGGATTGATTGGTTGTATTTCAAACCCCTGTGGGCAGTACTATGTTGGTGGATTGTAAATAAAAGAGTCTGTATGCCCCAGGGCAGTTAGACCTAGTTTGACCTTCAAATCGCAGCCTCGCCTCGTTATGTGGGGGGAAGATTATCCTAGCTGTAAGATAGCTAGTGGGATTGTTCTATATTTACAGGATCCTTCTGGATATCGAGACGAAGCGGCTCCTCTCTCTCTCCCTAAACAGAGATCCAGACTATCCAAGCGGTCCAGCTTCCAGCTAGCCTGGGAGTAACCGTAACACAGGCGATAGCGGAGTTTCAGCTGCAGCACGCACGGGTGAGTCGCTCGGCGGAACAGCACCACTTCACCACCAATGACTGGGCCTCCATGGGAGACCTGTGTTCCTTGTTGCGCTGTTTCAAGTACTCCATCAACATGGCCAGTGCCGATAATGCCTTTCTCAGCATTACTATCTTACTTCTATGCCTCCTTCAAAAAATGCTCCTGGCGATGATGGAAGAGGATGTGGCACAGGAGGAGGAGGAAGAGGGATCATTTCGTAGGGTTTCCAGCCAGTCATTCCCAAGTGGCTCCGAGGGTAGGTTCCTGCACCCACGAACCCAAGGTACACAATTGTCCAGCCAGGCCACAGTTCTGGAGGATGAGGAGGTGGAAGATGTGGAGGAGGAGATTGAGGAGGAGGAACCATGTTCACAGCAGGGTGGCACCCAGACCAGCTCATGGCCATCACTGGTGCATAGATGGGGGGATACAGAGGACACAGACGATACACCTCCCACAGAGGACAGCTTTTAATTGCCTCTGGGCAGCCTGGCACACATGAGCGATTACATGCTGCAGTGTCTCTGCAACGACCGCCGAGTTGCCCACATTCTAACTTGTGCAGATTACTGGCTGCTGGATCCATGTTACAAGGACAACGTACCGTCCTTAATTCTGTGTAAGAAGAGAAGGTTTCTGCCTCGGCGCAAATCACTGGAGAAGACGATCTTATTGCAAGAAATCTTCTTGGTTTAATAGAAACAACGCGTTTCGGGGATTTCAAACTCCCCTTCATCAGGTTTCATAGTGATACAGTGAATATTACAAAGGAGTAAACATTTATAGGTAAAACAAACCAAAAAAACCGCCAAAACGATGCACCTGGGTGACGCCCCTTTAGGGGAGGAGCTACCCTCCAGGTGTCATCCAAAAGTGCATTTTTTTTTTTTTTTTTTTTTTCTCTTTATTTAAAAAAGACAGGCAATATTCTATTATTTTTATCTGGTTTAGACATAAAACATAAAATCGCTGGCATATTTATTCGATCAGCCTTATATTTGACAGATTCATTTAGACATTCTTTCTGAAAAAGACTCCCTGTCATGTGATCGCAACTGCTAGCGGTCACATGACATAGGAGACCGGAAGTGAAGGCATCCTCTAGTGATCGTGATCCTCTCACAGAGCTAGGGGGAGAAGCTCCCGGCACTACGATGATTCGCATGTGTGTGGCGCATGCGCAGAATTTATTTCAGAATGACCGCTCTGGTATGTCAAGTCAGATACCAAGCGATCGTTTGTAAGTGGTCATATGATTCTTTTTTCTGGTGCTATACTTTTTTACAGGAATCCTGGTTATAGAAAATGCGCTTTAGGGCTTGTAAATACTTCATTTAGGCTGTCACTATCCGTTTTAGACTTTGGTTGGTCATATATTCCAAAATATATAGATAAAAAATATATATATACTGATAAAATCGAAATAAAAAAAAAAAAAAAAAAAAAATAATAATAAAAAAATATAATAAAATAAATAAAAACATTCGATTAAAATATTCAATTAAAATACCATTCGATTAGAAAGTATTCGAAGAGGTTTTTCAATAAATTCGTTAGTATACGAAAAATATTCAATTCAAACTCAGAAAAAAGTCTTAGATGAATAGATTAAGTCATAGAACAGAAACATGCATATTTATAAAAGTGGCATAGTGTCACTATATAGCAAAACCAAGGTATATCATTATATCAGTCTTTCTGTGTGTAAACAGTGGTAACGGCTAAAAATAGCACTATAATAGGGGGACTGTCTATATTTGGTCCGATGTTTGGTCAAAAATCTAGGTTTCTAGTAGACAGCTAGTAGTTGATAGGTAGTGGCTTTTTGTGTGTATATGTTTATAGATTAATTTCGAAGGCCTCGTTCAGTCCATAGGGATTCAGGCTATTAAGTTTAAATATCCAATACATCTCACGACGTCTAAGATATTGGACGTCTTTTTGGAGGTGAGTTGGAATATATTCAATTGGTGTTACAGTGAACCCAATACTGGTACCATCATGATGTTCAGCCGCGTGTCTAGACACGCTATGTTTCATGAATTTTTTCTTTATATTTGAGCGGTGTTTATTAAAACGGTTGCGTAAGGTTTGTATGGTACGGCCTACGTATTGCAAGTGGCAAGGGCACTCAAGTACATATATTACAAAGCTGGAGTTACACGTTAAATGGTGTTGGATTGGAAAGGAGTCTCCAGTAGTGTGACTGTGAAAAAATGTTCTTTGATGAATACTATTGCAGCATAGACATCTTAGGTGACCGCATTTGAAACTGCCTTTCAGGGCCCTAGTATCCATATCCTGATCATTATTCGGATGTGTAACTGGTCTTAACTTGCTAGGTGCCAGAATGTTTTTCAATGTTTTTGCTCTTCTGTATGTGAAACGTGGGATGTCTGGGATGATCTGACTTAGTATTGGGTCTCTTTTCAGAATATACCAATATTTCCCCAAAATCGCCTTAATGGCAGGATGTTTCTGATTGTAGGTGGTCACAAAATTATAGCTGTAGGAGCCTAGATCAGGTTTCTCCCCTCTTTTTTCTGCTGGAACCAAACATTCTAATTGTGTTAGTGTTTTGGCTTTGTCTCTGGCGCCTGTAATGATGCTGCTAGGGTACCCTTTTTGCCTGAACCTGGATGTGAGAATGTTGCTTTGTGTAATGAAGTCTATATCAAGTGAACAGTTGCGCCGAATGCGTTTATACTGGCTAAATGGAATATTTGCCTTCCATTTTCTGTAGTGTATACTATCGAAATTAAGATAGCTGTTGCTATCTACCTTTTTAAAAAAGGTACGAGTTTTTATTTTATTATTAAGGATAAAAATCTCTAGATCTAAAAATTCTATTTTCATCCTATCCGATGTACCTGTGAACGAGATGCCCCAGTTGTTAGCATTGAGGTGGGTTTTGAAGTCCTCAATTGTAGACTTCTCACCATCCCAAATGAAAATGAGATCGTCTATATATCTTTTGAAAAAGACGACATTTGGCCAGAATTTGCTTTGGTATATGAAGGTTTCCTCAAACATTCCCATAAAAAGGTTTGCTAGACTTGGTGCGAAACGCGTCCCCATCGCGGTCCCCCTTGTCTGTTTGTATGTCTGTTCTTGAAACGTAAATGTATTGTGGGTAAGTATAAATTCTATACTGTTTGTAATGAAGGTTTTTTGTTCCATAGGCATTTCGGGGTCGTTGTTTAGAAAAAAGGAAACGCATTTTAGCCCCAAGTCGTGGGATATGTTAGTATATAAGGCTGAAACGTCTAGGGTCAACCATTGATAGCCTTCTCTCCATTCTATATCTTTTATAGATGTTATTAGGGATGTAGAATCTTTTAAATGTGACTTTAGATTAAGGACATATTTCTGGATGTGTACATCAATATAGTGGGAGAGATTTCGGGTGAGGGAAGTTACTCCAGAGATGATAGGTCTTCCTGGGGGATTGGTTGAGTCTTTATGGATTTTTGGAAGATGGTAGAATGTCGCTGGAGTGGATTCTTTTACTAAGATATATTCTTTCTCTTTTTTATCAAGGACACTGGCTGCTGATTTAATTAATCTCTCAAAGTCATCTCTATCTTCAGTAGACGGGTCCTTGGAGAGCGGTTTATAGTAGTTGGTGTTTGAGAGTATGTTATGAGCTTCTTTCAGGTACTCCTCTCTATTTTGGATTACAATTCCGCCTCCTTTGTCGGCGTTTCTAATTATTATATTTGGGTTGGATTGTAGATTTTTGAGGGCTATTCTCTCACACGGTTTGAGGTTATGTTTTTTGTGGGGGTGTGGTATGGTTTCCTGGTTGATTTTTCTAAAGTCATTGGACACTAAAGAATAGAATGTGTCCAAAAAATTACCTTTATGAAAAATAGGATAAAAGTTAGACGGTGGTTTAAGTCCTGATGGGATGGCTCTCACTACATCTCCCTCAGATGTTGAAGTGGTGTTTGTAGCTGTTTGTGGGTTTCTTGTTGTGTTTTCCAGCATTTTAAAATGTCGTTTCAGGGTGAGTTTTTTGATAAACCGGTTTAAGTCTAAAAACAGGTCGAATTCGTTAATTTTATTCGTTGGGCAGAAGGACAGGCCTTTGGATAGTACTGCAACTTCAGCACTTTTTAAAACATATGATGATAAATTGAAGATACCCAGTGGGTTTTCGGTATTTTTTGGGGGTTGGTTCTCAATCAGATTTTCCTTTTTATTTTTGTTTTTGTTTTTTCCTGCTCGGCATCCTCTTCTAAGTTTTTTCTTTTCGCGGGTTTTCGGCCTAGTGGGTGAAAAAAATGTGTTATGTTGGTTGTTCTTGGGCTTTTCATGATGGGGTATGCTGCCGTGGGATGTATGAGCGGTGGTAGAGTCATAAAAGAGGGGCCTGCTATAGAGAGATCTTCTATCGATTGAGGGTCAGAGTGGTTAGTGTCGGTATGTGTATTGGATACCAGAGGGTCGGGTGTTGTACAATACACAGGTGGTGTGCACGTGTGCACCGTGAGAAGCGAGTCGGCTTCTACATCTGAGGAATTGGAAGGAGTGGAGCACCTAGACTGATGTAAAGAGGTTGATGGTGGATGGGTAGAGAAAAGAGTGGGTGGAAGGTTGAGTGGTCCACATTCTGCCGTTATTGTTTCAGGAAATATAATTGATGGGGATATGGTGGATGTGGTATTGTTAGAGATCGAAAACGTACCTAGTTTGCTAGGTGTAAGTAATGGAGTGTGGAACTCCAATTTGGAGAAATCTGGCTGTGACATAGGCGTGCCCCTATTGGAAGGGATGATGTTGATAGAGGGTTTATCTGTATCATGTGTATTATTCTGGGCACTGGGTACTATTTTCCTTGTAACTAGTGATGCTGTGCGGGTAAATAATTCTCTTTGGTCAGATTTGGGGTGAGACTGAGGATGGGGTTTGTTTGTGAATTTGTTTCTATATGAATACATATTACGCGATTTATGATACTGTTGAGGGTAATATTGATTCTGTGTTTGTTTTACGTATGTGTTTGAAGCAGTGGGGCCTATTTCTTCTCTAGTTGTCGTGTTGTTGGGTCCCAGGTTATTTTTTGCCTCTGAGATATGGTGTTGGTTATTCGGTGCGGCAGGTTTTTTCCAATATTTTATATTTTTATTAGCAAAATCACTGCGGTCTCTTGCCAGCTTTCCGCTTTTTTTGCTAAGGGTTTCTTTTTCAAACGTTAGTACCCTTGTGGTGATTAATCGGTCAAATTTAGAAAAATTGATATGTGATCTAAAATTGGACAGTTCTGTATAGCAGTCAGATATTTTCACCCCTAGATCTATATAGAGGGACCGCCTTTTTTCAATTAGTCTGACCATGAGTCCTCTCGCGCAATCTAGTAGGTATTTATCCCATTCCTTGCCAAAAGTCACATCGTCCTTAAAAGAATTGTCGAAACGTAGTCTCAGGCCACGGGGAACAATCTGTTCCTGTACATAAATTTCCAAAAAAATGGCATCCAGATGGTGTTGTATCTCATCAGTTATAAGTTTTTCTAGTTTGTAAAATAGATCTAATAGTGATTTTTCGTCAATAGTACTTGCGTTTTTCGCTTCACTTGTAGTTGTGCTGCATTCTACTTGGTTCCTGGTGTATTGGAAAATCAGGCGTTCACGTTGCTCGATTCTGTTTAGGATGTAATCCATGTCTTCTTTTAGTTGGTCACGGTCCTCTTTTTGGACTTCTTGTTTTGTCCTATGTGCTGCTCACACAATCTGGAGTATCCAGAAACGAAGTCTTTTACCAAGGACAAATCTAAATTCCCCTCACGATGAGGGAAAAAAAGAAGAAAGGAGCGCACAATAGGGTAATATTGTTTAGATAAACGAGTTAAAATGGTGTGAATTATCCACACTCACCTTGTAGGGTTGTGCTAGAATAGGCACAACTCTACTGTAGACTTAGTAGAGATAAGGTCTTTTGTCCAGGGCTGCAGCCGCAGATTGTTGGTTCTTTTCAGCGAGGTGTCCAATCCCCCAGAAAAGAATTTTCAGTGTAAGAAGAGAAGGTTTCTGCCTCGGCGCAAATCACTGGAGAAGACGATCTTATTGCAAGAAATCTTCTTGGTTTAATAGAAACAACGCGTTTCGGGGATTTCAAACTCCCCTTCATCAGGTTTCATAGTGATACAGTGAATATTACAAAGGAGTAAACATTTATAGGTAAAACAAACCAAAAAAACCGCCAAAACGATGCACCTGGGTGACGCCCCTTTAGGGGAGGAGCTACCCTCCAGGTGTCATCCAAAAGTGCATTTTTTTTTTTTTTTTTTTTTTCTTTATTTAAAAAAGACAGGCAATATTCTATTATTTTTATCTGGTTTAGACATAAAACATAAAATCGCTGGCATATTTATTCGATCAGCCTTATATTTGACAGATTCATTTAGACATTCTTTCTGAAAAAGACTCCCTGTCATGTGATCGCAACTGCTAGCGGTCACATGACATAGGAGACCGGAAGTGAAGGCATCCTCTAGTGATCGTGATCCTCTCACAGAGCTAGGGGGAGAAGCTCCCGGCACTACGATGATTCGCATGTGTGTGGCGCATGCGCAGAATTTATTTCAGAATGACCGCTCTGGTATGTCAAGTCAGATACCAAGCGATCGTTTGTAAGTGGTCATATGATTCTTTTTTCTGGTGCTATACTTTTTTACAGGAATCCTGGTTATAGAAAATGCGCTTTAGGGCTTGTAAATACTTCATTTAGGCTGTCACTATCCGTTTTAGACTTTGGTTGGTCATATATTCCAAAATATAGATAAAAAATATATATATACTGATAAAATCGAAATAAAATAAAAAAAAATAAAAATAAAAAAAAACATTCGATTAAAATATTCAATTAAAATACCATTCGATTAGAAAGTATTCGAAGAGGTTTTTCAATAAATTCGTTAGTATACGAAAAATATTCAATTCAAACTCAGAAAAAAGTCTTAGATGAATAGATAAGTCATAGAACAGAAACATGCATATTTATAAAAGTGGCATAGTGTCACTATATAGCAAAACCAAGGTATATCATTATATCAGTCTTTCTGTGTGTAAACAGTGGTAACGGCTAAAAATAGCACTATAATAGGGGGACTGTCTATATTTGGTCCGATGTTTGGTCAAAAATCTAGGTTTCTAGTAGACAGCTAGTAGTTGATAGGTAGTGGCTTTTTGTGTGTATATGTTTATAGATTAATTTCGAAGGCCTCGTTCAGTCCATAGGGATTCAGGCTATTAAGTTTAAATATCCAATACATCTCACGACGTCTAAGATATTGGACGTCTTTTTGGAGGTGAGTTGGAATATATTCAATTGGTGTTACAGTGAACCCAATACTGGTACCATCATGATGTTCAGCCGCGTGTCTAGACACGCTATGTTTCATGAATTTTTTCTTTATATTTGAGCGGTGTTTATTAAAACGGTTGCGTAAGGTTTGTATGGTACGGCCTACGTATTGCAAGTGGCAAGGGCACTCAAGTACATATATTACAAAGCTGGAGTTACACGTTAAATGGTGTTGGATTGGAAAGGAGTCTCCAGTAGTGTGACTGTGAAAAAATGTTCTTTGATGAATACTATTGCAGCATAGACATCTTAGGTGACCGCATTTGAAACTGCCTTTCAGGGCCCTAGTATCCATATCCTGATCATTATTCGGATGTGTAACTGGTCTTAACTTGCTAGGTGCCAGAATGTTTTTCAATGTTTTTGCTCTTCTGTATGTGAAACGTGGGATGTCTGGGATGATCTGACTTAGTATTGGGTCTCTTTTCAGAATATACCAATATTTCCCCAAAATCGCCTTAATGGCAGGATGTTTCTGATTGTAGGTGGTCACAAAATTATAGCTGTAGGAGCCTAGATCAGGTTTCTCCCCTCTTTTTTCTGCTGGAACCAAACATTCTAATTGTGTTAGTGTTTTGGCTTTGTCTCTGGCGCCTGTAATGATGCTGCTAGGGTACCCTTTTTGCCTGAACCTGGATGTGAGAATGTTGCTTTGTGTAATGAAGTCTATATCAAGTGAACAGTTGCGCCGAATGCGTTTATACTGGCTAAATGGAATATTTGCCTTCCATTTTCTGTAGTGTATACTATCGAAATTAAGATAGCTGTTGCTATCTACCTTTTTAAAAAAGGTACGAGTTTTTATTTTATTATTAAGGATAAAAATCTCTAGATCTAAAAATTCTATTTTCATCCTATCCGATGTACCTGTGAACGAGATGCCCCAGTTGTTAGCATTGAGGTGGGTTTTGAAGTCCTCAATTGTAGACTTCTCACCATCCCAAATGAAAATGAGATCGTCTATATATCTTTTGAAAAAGACGACATTTGGCCAGAATTTGCTTTGGTATATGAAGGTTTCCTCAAACATTCCCATAAAAAGGTTTGCTAGACTTGGTGCGAAACGCGTCCCCATCGCGGTCCCCCTTGTCTGTTTGTATGTCTGTTCTTGAAACGTAAATGTATTGTGGGTAAGTATAAATTCTATACTGTTTGTAATGAAGGTTTTTTGTTCCATAGGCATTTCGGGGTCGTTGTTTAGAAAAAAGGAAACGCATTTTAGCCCCAAGTCGTGGGATATGTTAGTATATAAGGCTGAAACGTCTAGGGTCAACCATTGATAGCCTTCTCTCCATTCTATATCTTTTATAGATGTTATTAGGGATGTAGAATCTTTTAAATGTGACTTTAGATTAAGGACATATTTCTGGATGTGTACATCAATATAGTGGGAGAGATTTCGGGTGAGGGAAGTTACTCCAGAGATGATAGGTCTTCCTGGGGGATTGGTTGAGTCTTTATGGATTTTTGGAAGATGGTAGAATGTCGCTGGAGTGGATTCTTTTACTAAGATATATTCTTTCTCTTTTTTATCAAGGACACTGGCTGCTGATTTAATTAATCTCTCAAAGTCATCTCTATCTTCAGTAGACGGGTCCTTGGAGAGCGGTTTATAGTAGTTGGTGTTTGAGAGTATGTTATGAGCTTCTTTCAGGTACTCCTCTCTATTTTGGATTACAATTCCGCCTCCTTTGTCGGCGTTTCTAATTATTATATTTGGGTTGGATTGTAGATTTTTGAGGGCTATTCTCTCACACGGTTTGAGGTTATGTTTTTTGTGGGGGTGTGGTATGGTTTCCTGGTTGATTTTTCTAAAGTCATTGGACACTAAAGAATAGAATGTGTCCAAAAAATTACCTTTATGAAAAATAGGATAAAAGTTAGACGGTGGTTTAAGTCCTGATGGGATGGCTCTCACTACATCTCCCTCAGATGTTGAAGTGGTGTTTGTAGCTGTTTGTGGGTTTCTTGTTGTGTTTTCCAGCATTTTAAAATGTCGTTTCAGGGTGAGTTTTTTGATAAACCGGTTTAAGTCTAAAAACAGGTCGAATTCGTTAATTTTATTCGTTGGGCAGAAGGACAGGCCTTTGGATAGTACTGCAACTTCAGCACTTTTTAAAACATATGATGATAAATTGAAGATACCCAGTGGGTTTTCGGTATTTTTTGGGGGTTGGTTCTCAATCAGATTTTCCTTTTTATTTTTGTTTTTGTTTTTTCCTGCTCGGCATCCTCTTCTAAGTTTTTTCTTTTCGCGGGTTTTCGGCCTAGTGGGTGAAAAAAATGTGTTATGTTGGTTGTTCTTGGGCTTTTCATGATGGGGTATGCTGCCGTGGGATGTATGAGCGGTGGTAGAGTCATAAAAGAGGGGCCTGCTATAGAGAGATCTTCTATCGATTGAGGGTCAGAGTGGTTAGTGTCGGTATGTGTATTGGATACCAGAGGGTCGGGTGTTGTACAATACACAGGTGGTGTGCACGTGTGCACCGTGAAAAGCGAGTCGGCTTCTACATCTGAGGAATTGGAAGGAGTGGAGCACCTAGACTGATGTAAAGAGGTTGATGGTGGATGGGTAGAGAAAAGAGTGGGTGGAAGGTTGAGTGGTCCACATTCTGCCGTTATTGTTTCAGGAAATATAATTGATGGGGATATGGTGGATGTGGTATTGTTAGAGATCGAAAACGTACCTAGTTTGCTAGGTGTAAGTAATGGAGTGTGGAACTCCAATTTGGAGAAATCTGGCTGTGACATAGGCGTGCCCCTATTGGAAGGGATGATGTTGATAGAGGGTTTATCTGTACCTACTGGTAGTGGCAGACAACATAGAGACCCTGGAAATCCATCTCAGGTTAGTCCTGGATCATCTACAGAGCCTAGGTTGGCTCATCAATTGGGAAAAATCGGATTTAATCCCGACCAAACCAGAAGGTATTTTTGGGCATAATACTAGACACAGTTTCCCAAAGATCCTTTCTCCCACCTCAAAAGATAGTAAAACTTCAGACAACTTTAAGGAAGTTCAAGAAGGAAAAATTCTGTTCAATAAGACAGGCCATGCAGGTGTTAGGGAGTCTTTCAGCTTGCATCCCAGCAGTGGCCTGGGCACAATTCCATCTAAGGCCACTCCAGAAGTTCATTTTAGACAAATGGAACAGATCGCAATTAACTCTAGAGAGACAAATATTCCTAGATTCAAAGGCCAAAAAAACTCCCAAAATTGATGACTCATCAAGTCCAACCTAGAGAATGGGATATTCTGGGCACAAGATCTCCCTCTAGTCATTACAACAGATGCCAGCCTCCACAGTTGGGGAGCGGTTGTCCAGGGGAACTCCTACCTGGGAACATGGAGGAATTACGTGAAACAACAATCCTTAAATTTCAAGGAACTGAGGGCAGTGTGGGAAGCACTGAAACGCACGAGTCAGTTGGCAGAGGGTCGTCATGTCCTAGTCTACTCGGACAACGCTACAGCGGTGGCCTTCATCCAACACCAGGGAGGCACGAGGCATCGCCTACTACAGAGCCTGGCAAACAATCTTTTCCTGGGCAGAAGAGAACATACAGTCTCTGTCAGTGGCCCATCTGAAGGGAGCTTTAAACATTCAGGCCAACTACCTAAGCCGGCACAGACTAGACCCAGGAGAATGGATGTTAGCACCAGAAACCTTCCACCTGATCACAAAGAAATGGGGCAGACTGACGGTAGACCTGTTTGCATCCAGGAGAAATCATCAGCTAGACCAGTTCTTCTCCCTCAACCCCAGGGATCATCCTCGGGCAGTAGATGCCTTCAACCAGACTTGGACAACAAACTTGGTCTACGCATTTCCCCCATTTCCACTCATCCCCAGAGTGTTACAGAAGTTCTTAAAAAAGAAATTGTACGCTAATCCTGATAACCCCCTTCTGGCCCAAGAGAAGTTGGTTCTCTCTCTTGAAAGCCCTCAGCATAGAAGCCCCTCTCCTTCTACCTCTGAGGCCGGACCTTCTAAGTCAAGGACCCATTACTCACCCAGACCTAAAAATACTAAAATTAACAGCCTGGATTCTGAAGAATCCAACTTATTAAAGTTGGGTTTATCTAAAAAAGTAGTGAACATCTTACTCCTTAGCAGGAAACAAAGTACCAACGACAAGTATCTAAAAATATGGGAGAAATTTGCTGATTGGTCTGGAACCTCCTTCAACCAGTTCAGAGCCAACATCCCACTTATTCTTGATTTTCTTCAGGAAGGGCTAGATTTAGGTCTATCCCCCAATACCCTTAGGGTTCAGGTATCAGCTCTAGGGGCACTTTATAATACCAAGCTAATGGAACATCCCTGCATATCCAGATTCCTTAAGGCAGCAGATAGGATCAGACCTACCATTAGAAACATGGAGGCACCATGGAACCTCAATACGGTACTAGGGGGTCTAACCTCTGATCCGTTTGAACCTCTGGACTCTACCCATATCAAATGGCTTACCGTTAAAACAATTTTTTGGGTGGCAATAACCTCAGCCAGAAGGGTCTGTGAGCTACAGGCCTTGTCCATCCAAGAACCGTTCCTTTCTGTATTTCAGGACAAATTAATTTTCAGATTAGATCCGGCCTTCCTCCCCAAGGTAGTTTTGACCTTCCATAGGTCTCAAGACATTGTTCTTCCTTCATTTTGTGACGATCTGAAAAATGATCAGGAAATCACTTACCACACACTAGATGTTCGGAGAGCGGTCTTAAAGTACCTGGAAGCTACCAGTCATTGGAGAATAGACAAAAATCTGTTTGTCCAATTTTCAGGTCCTAACAAGAAGGAAGAAAGCGGCGAAAAGTTCCATCTCCAGATGGATTAAGATGGCCATCTCCGAAGCATATAAAGCTCAGGGAAAAGATGTCCCTGCTTCCCTAAAGGCACATTCCACGAGAGGCATGGCCGCCTCCTGGGCGGAGAAAGCTTCAGCCTCCTTACAACAGATTTGCAGGGCAGCAACCTGGAAAAGAGTTCATACTTTCACTAAACACTACAGACTAGATTTAGCTGCTAACGATGACCTAAGATTTGGACGTAAGGTCCTTTCTGCAGTCGCCCCCCCCCCCCCCCCCCCCCCAATAGTATCTTTGATATTTTCTCAGGACTTGGTGTCATGGAGACGACTGGGGAAAAGAGTATTACACTCACTGGTAATCTGGTTTCCTGGAAGTCTCCATGACACCACATATATCCCACCCTTGTTTTTTCCAGCTAATATCTATGATCCTTTTATCCTGGGGTTTTTGTTATAATACACTGGCGATGAAGGGAGGGGGTGGGGTTATTAACCTCTCTGTGTTTTTCCTGTCCAATCAGAAGGAAGTCAATCTCAGGACTTAGGACTCGGTGTCATGGAGACTTCTAGGAAACCGGATTACCGGTAAGTGTAATACTCTTTTTATCTGTTAGGCTTTTTTTTTTTTTTTTTTTTACATTAAGAAAAAATATATCTACCTCCCATACATCTCAATAGCAGGCAGCCCTGAGGATTGCGGATTGGCGTCTTAAATCCGCGGTCATGCCGAGAACAGACATGTCCCTTCTCGGTGTGACCGCAGCTATAAGCCGGCGATCATCAGTCCTCAGCGTTGCTTCCCATTGAGATGTATGGGAGGAAGAAAGGACACGGGCGCTGATGGGTTTTCACTCCAAAATTCCAGTTAAAAAAAGTCATATGAATGTGCCCTGATCCTGGCTATCAGCTTTTACTACTAGAATATCATCTTTGCAGGGGAAATAACTCAACACATTTCCCTACTTAAAGTGGTTCTGCACTTTGTTTTAACTGATGATCTATCCTCTGGATAGATCATCAGCTTCTGATCGGCAGGGGTCCCGGGTGTCGGACCTCCACCGATCAGAAGCTGATTATCTATCCAGAGGATAGATCAGAAGTTGAAACAAAGTGCAGAACCGCTTTAACCCTTTCCTAATACTTGATATACAGTCGTGGCTAAAAGTTTTGAGACTGACACACATATTAGTTTTTACAAAGTTTGCTGCTAAACTGCTTTTAGATCTTTGTTTCAGTTGTTTCTGTGATGTAGTGAAATATAATTACACGCACTTCATACGTTTCAAAGGCTTTTATCGACAATTACATGACATTTATGCAAAGAGTAAGTATTTGCAGTGTTGGTCCTTCTTTTTCAGGACCTCTGCAATTCGACTGGGCATGCTCTCAATCAACTTCTGGGCCAATTCCTGACTGATAACAACCCATTCTTTCATAATCACTTCTTGGAGTTTGTCAGAATTAGTGGGTTTTTGTTTGTCCATCCGCCTCTTGAGGATTGACCACAAGTTCTCAATGGGATTAAGATCTGGGGAGTTTCCAGGCCATGGACCTAAAATGTCAACATTTTGGTCCCCGAGCCACTTAGTTATCATTTTTTGCCTTATGGCACGGTGCTCCATCGTGCTGGAAAATGCATTGTTCTTCACCAAACTGTTGTTGGATTATTGGAAGAAGTTGCTGTTGGAGGGTGTTTTGGTACCATTCTTTATTCATGGCTGTGTTTTTGGGCAAAATTGTGAGTGAGCCCACTCCCTTTGATGAGAAGCAACCCCACACATGAATGGTCTTAGGATGCTTTACTGTTGGCATGACACAGGACTGATGGTAGCGCTCACTTTTTCTTCTCCGGACAAGCCTTTTTCCTGATGCCCCAAACAATCGGAAAGAGGCTTCATCGGAGAATATGACTTTGCCCCAGTCCTCAGCAGTCCATTCACCATATTTTCTGCAGAAGATCAATCCGTCCCTGATGATTTTTTTGGAGAGAAGTGGCTTCTTTGCTGCCCTTCTTGACACCAGGCCATCTTCCAAAAGTCTTCGCCTCACTGTGCTTGCAGATGTGCTCACACCTGCCCGCTGCCATTCCTGAGCAAGCTCTGCACTGGTGGCACTCCGATCCCGCAGCTGAATCCTCTTTAGGTGACGATCCTGGCACTTGCTGGACTTTCTTGGATGCCCTAAAGCCTTCTTAACAAGAATTGCACGTGTTTCTTTGCAAGGCACCATGGTTAACAATGGAAGAACAATGATTTCAAGCATCCAAGCATCACCCTCCTTTTAACAGGTCAAGTCTGCCATTTTAACCCAATCAGCCTGACATAATAAACTCCAGCCTTGTGCTCGTCAACATTCTCACCTGAGTTAAAGGGTTTCTACCACTTAGGTGTCACATATTTAGCTGTCAGACACTAGCGATCCGCTAGTGTCTGCTCTGGCCAACCATCCTAATATAATTGCTTTTGGGGCGGTGGTTTGGCTAAAAAAACTACTTTTATTAATATGCTAATGAGCCTCTAGGTGCTATGGGGGCGTCATTAGCACCTAGAGGCTCCGACTACCTTTAGAAACTGCCGCCCCCAGCGCGTCCCTCCAGCCCGCCCATCTCCTCCTGAATGCGATCCTCGTATGTATTCTGCGCATGCGCAGTAAATGTCTGACAGCTTCCCTGCTCAGACATCTCCACTGCGCCTGTTCCTCGGAGCACTATGGCGTCATCGCGCAGGCGCAGTGGAGATGTCTGAGCAAGGAAGCGGTCAGACATTCACTGCGCATGCGCAGAATACATACGAGGATCGCATTCAGGAGGAGATGGGCGGGCTGGAGGGACGCGCTCGGCGGCGGCAGTTTCTGAAGGTAGACGGAGCCTCTAGGTGCTAATGACGCCCCCATAGCACCTAGAGGCTCATTAGCATATTAATAAAAGTAGTTTTTTTAGCCAAACCACCGCCCCAAAAGCAATTATATTAGGATGGTTGGCCAGAGCAGACACTAGCGGATCGCTAGTGTCTGACAGCTAAATAAGTGACACCGAAGTGGTAGAAACCCTTTAACAAGACGATTACTGAAATGATCTCAGCAGGTCCTTTAATGACAGCAATGAAATGCAGTGGAAAGTTTTTTGGGGGGATTAAGTTAATTTTCATTGCATAGAAGGACTATGCAATTCATCTGATCACTCTTCATAACATTCTGGAGTATATGCAAATTGCTATTATAAAAACTTAAGCAGCAACTTTTCCAATATTTATGTAATTCTCAAAACATTTGGCCACGACTGTACACTCCTCAGTGGTCAAATTAGTGGGAGCTGATATGGACTCAGATTCAGAGGATGATTTCACTAGTAACATTAAATCAGAAGGAGAAATAGATGATATTGAGGAAGATGAAATTGCTTCTTGTCTGGCGGAAGAGGGAAAAATTATTATAATTTTTTCCATCCAAGGACATATTCATCCATTCTAAACCAAAAAATACAGAATCAGTGGGTGAAATATTCAAGATTCAAAATGGAATCAATAAAATCCGCAATTCAGTTGATTTGTCCAGGAGCGGTAATATGCACAGTGGACTTAAAATATGCTAATTATCATGTCCCAATATTTCCTGAGCATCAAAAATCTGAGATTTGCAGTTCAGAAGGATTCATCCATTCAACATTTCCAGTTCCAGTGTCTACCCTTCGGCCTATCCTCAGCAACAAGAATATTTTCAAAAATATTACCAGAAGTCGTTTCCCGGTTGAGGACAGAAAAGGGTATAATAATTATACCTTATATGGACGACTTCCTATTGACAGCTTCATCTGCAACCATTCTATTAAGACAGCTGGAATACACCTTGATGAGTCTGTCCCACTGGGAATGGATCATAAACCTAGAAAAATCAAACCTCATTTCAGAAATGAGGAAGATTATCTTGCGCACCCTACTGGACTCAGAAAAACAATGTTCATTCCTGCCGATAGAGAAACGGGCAAAGATGCGCCAGGAGATTTCTTCATTCCAAAGGAAAGAAGTCTGTTCTGTAAGAACGACCATGTGAATCTTGGGGTTAATGACTTCTTGCATTGCATGACACTTTTGGATTTATACCACCATTTATTGTTTCCTCCTATTAATTTTAACAAAGATTAATCGTTTTAGTTAATTTTAACGTTCCTGTCAGCAGTGACTGGTAGATCCATGACCATGGAGTTTCATTAAAAAAAAAAAAAAAAAAAGCGTAGTGTAACATGTTTTTCCATCCTGCAAAGTGCAGCTAAAAAAATGTATAGGCTAACGTAAATTATAAAAAAAAATTTTTTTTTTTTTTTTTTACAATGGAACGCTATAGTGATTGTCACGGATGATCCGCGAGAATATTGAACTGTCCTCCCAATATTATCAATATTACTCTGCCTTATTGATCAGTAGGTCTATTAAACAGTAATTATTTCCCTAGGCCCCAGAACCTACAATTTGATTATTCAGAGCGTCTCCTTCTGTTGTACCCAGAGAACAACATAGTCCTTTTGTTCAAGTCAGTCAATAGATGCCCAGCAGATAACGCAATTACAGCTGGCTTCCTCAGGTTGACAAAAGAACTTCCCTTTCTGAAGAGATATCACAGCTAGGTGTGAAGACTGCACCTGAGGGGAGCCATATGGTGTCGCTGCCATAAGGGTCTGTAAGCTAGCTTGCTGCAGACAGGCCGGCACCAAGGTTTCCCAGATTGCAACATGAATCTGAGATATGATTTTTACCTTTTTAAGAGAGCCCATGCATCTTACGGACGTAAAAATTACATCATCGTGTCACTCAGAATTCACTGGACGTTTACATAGGACAAACATAACTCTAAGATGTGCCCAGGTAAAGTTATGGTGTTACCCCATCATAGAACCAGTTATAATAGTAATATTTGGTATCCCTGAACTCCATATTTTGTGGGGAATGTGAATATGTGCTTGTTACTTGTGTACAGCGGAGACATCCCGCGATATGGCACATGCCATATTTCAGAACTGACATTCACCTCAGGAATACAGCCTGCCCAGCAGGCGGACTCTCAATTCCCTACCTTGATTCTGGGACCCTTTATAACAAAGACCTAGAATCTGCTAAAGGAGTTCTCCACTTTTAACAACACCTAAAGAGGGCCTCAGCCAGAGAACACGTGGGCTGTAGGCATATTACACTGGGCAAAGGTTTCTTGGACTATTTCACCAACGGACATCTTTTCTGCGGAAACTAAGTATTTTCTTCCTTTTCTCCCTTTTGTTTATTGGACTATACTTTCCTTGATTATTGTGTTATAATTACTGTGCATCGTGATAATTTGTATTGTATATAGATATATAATAAATGACCTCCAAGTCATTTCTCTAGCCATATGCCTGTTTTCAAACACTGCAAAAACTTACCCTATACTCTCCGAAGGGAAAGCTACTCGGTTGTGTTATCTAGATAGTGGGTTCCTTGCTCCCATAAATTGCAAGGTGGTGGCAGTTAAACTACCCTGTGTGTGGTTCCGGTCCAGTTCGTCACACGCTTACTTGCGGTCGGTCGGCGGTCCACTCCCTGCGCTTTCAGCCTATCGACTGTACGGACTCAAGTTAGACTGTCGGTGTGCTGAAAGTGGCTGGGGGGCCTGTTTGCGGATTGACCCCTAGGGGCGCTGTGACGGTTTCGTGACGTATTGTGGCCGCGGCGGTCGCAGTTCGTCACAGTGATGGATGCCACAGTATGGCATCTTTCAACATATTTGTTGGTAAGGCTGATTAGTCATCCTGCATTTGTGGGAGGGGCGGAGGCTCTTCATATACGAGCCACAGCCTCACTCACAGGAGTGTGTTCTCGGGTGCACAGCTGCCTCTGGGTGTCATTAGCAAACTAGCTTCTCTGGTGGTAGGATTCTTTATTTGCAGCATCGAGCCAGAATAGAGCTTGTTATTTTGCTCTCTGCTACCGTAGCATGCACGCCACACTACGTAAGTAGGGTGGGTCGGGGCCGTCTCTCCTGGCCGGTCGGAACGGACTTTGCTAGCGAACGGGAGGCTTCGCCTCAGAATCTGCTACCTCAGGTTTGCTCGTAGGGGCTAAATGCTTAATTTCTTTTCAACTTTGTTTGTTGGTAATAGGAGTTAGTTCCTATAAATCTTACAAGTTTTACTTCGCTTTGTTCATCTCGTATGAAAAGTTACTTCAGCCGGTTTGCTGTAAAGGAAGAGTTACCTGGGCCGCATGTGTCTCCCCCGGACGCAGCGTTTATTGTTTAGGCCTCTTGCTGTAGCTGTTCCTTGCCACGTGTCTCCGCCCCCCCCCCCCCCCCCCCCGCTACCACCATCTTTAGACTTCACGTATTTCACTGCTCCATGTACTTAAAACCCCTGCCGCACTTTTATGCTCTGCTGTTATCCTGAGCGGCATTTATGCTTTTATTTCGTGTCTTATGCTGCATCCGCACGTCTTTACTGTCCAGCACTTTCCTACTCTTGGTTCGTATTCACTCAGATTGGGCTCACATTCAAGCTGCGGTCACCTGTTGGCTGTTACATCCCATTCCGTACCCAGCCGACAGCCAGATCCGTATTACACGCCTGTTATTGCATGTTGTGTACTCTGCTTACAGCTGCTACGGTTACTCCATTTTTAGTCTCGGGACGCACCACCCTGGTGTTCACACCTTGCTCCTCTCACAACCAGAGCGGTGTTCATGCGTCGACTGGTATACCATGTTTGCTCTGCTCACTGTGAGAGCTGTGTTTATACGTCAGCTGTCACAACATATGGGACTCGCACGCCTGGAGTGGCTCTTGGCTTAGAGGATTTCACAATTGTCATCGACATTGGTAGGTCATACGGCCATCTGATACTATTTTCCATGGCACACCTTTCAGAAGTTTTCTTTTTGTTCATTTATATTTTACAGATTAGTAATTGCAGTTCATTTCAGCCTCATTTCATTAAGCTTTACCCCATTTCTTTGTCTTTCTAGGTTATGGTGTCCCGGTTGATTACTAAACCCGTCTGGTTAAGCCCCAATCTTTTCCCCAGCCATCCTTAATTCTAAGGTTCGCATCCCAGCGGCTGCCCGGCCCCATGGGTCCCTGGTGGTTGCTTCGGCCCCATGGCTTCAGGGGTCCGACCAATGGTTGTCTGTCCACCTGTGCAGCTATGCTTTTGGTTTTGAATGACTCGCATCTTTACCTGCTTGCCAGCTTATGTTATTTAGGTTTTTATTTTAGTTAATGTCCGTTATTATCTCTATTTTCTGTCACGTTTCCCTTCGTCTTTCAGGTCATGCAGTTGAATTCATGTTGGGGGTCACCTTCCACGTCGGTCAGGTCTCATTCCTTGCATGTTATTCAGGCTACGTAGTTTATCTTGGGTATCGCCTGCCACATCAGTCAAGCTCCATGGTTTAATTTCACCTACACCTTATTCAGGTCACTTTTATTATAGTCATAATTCTTGATAAAAAAATAAAAAAAACTCGGCCCCATGGCTTCGGGGGCCCAATGACTGTTTTCAGTCCTGCTGGGCTGATTGCCTGGTTGGTTGTCCATCTGGGCTGATTTGGCCCGTATATATCACATACATACCTGCTTCCCTAATTTCCTAATAATCCATGTTGATCGCTCACTTTGTTTTGACCGCAACTGGTCCGGTTCGCCCTACAGCATCATTGTCATGTCTTAAGCAGATATTTCATCTTGCTTTAATTGTTCATGCTTTCGTTCAGGTCCTGCCGGAGGAACAAGTAGGGTAATTCCCTCTAGCATTTCAGTCTCTGATCGTAGTCGATCATATCTTGTCAACCAGGTCCCCGCGCAAAGTCTTTGCCTTTTTACCACGACCAGGAATTCATTTTCGCTGGTAGCTTCATTGCAATTGCATTCCCTCACTCATGGGAGGTCATAGACAGAATCTTGTATATTATGGCTTCGTAGCTTCTTGCCGGATTAACCTCAGACTTCCTACAACCATGTTGAATCGGGTTTTGGACAAGGTTCAGCATTTCCTCACGGTAGAAGATTCAGATAGTAGGTCGGTCTTCTTGTCTCAAGCGTTAATACAATTCTCAGGGGCACACAGTAGAACAACACACGGACCACGGCTAGCAGATAGCTGTTGTCTGGGGAACTATTCAAGGATTCTCTGTATTGGATATATTCTATATATTGGAAGATGAAGACGCAGCACACTGTCGGTTTGGGTGCAAAATCGGGCCAGCAGCACACCATTAAGATAAAAAAAACATGTGTGGTTTATTCACCCAGTGTCATGTAACGACGTTTCAACCGCTTGTTGTGGTCTTTCTCAAGCTCTCATAGCTTATATAACATATAATATATATATATATATCTTCTTGTATACATTAAATTTATGACAAAAACGTGATGTGTGATGTCAGGTGCTTATCTTTTTACCAGACAAAAAAGTGTTGCATGCGATGTTGTTATTTTTTATTTTATTTTTTACGTTTTTATGTATCTGAATTACTGAAACTTCTGTACTCCTTGTCACGTGCCAGGGATCCAAGGCAGACCTCCAGCATGCATACGAGCAGGTCACACGCAAATAGAACAGACATGACAGAAAAGCAGGTAAACAGAAGTGGGAACGATGCCACAGTACCAAGTGCACAGTTCGACCATAGCAAAACCCGGAGGGCGGAGCCAGTGAGCCCTGTACTTCACAGAGCCCCGGATGGTGGGGATAAGTCTGCCGAGGGCTCACTGGTTGCACCTCCAGGAAGGTCCTGGTACACTTGGCCCCTACCTGCCAGGGACATACTGGTGGAACCTTCAATGGGACAGACAAATGGAACCCTAGGAACACACAGGCTAGCGATTTCCCCTCCGGAGGAAGACCTGAACAGAACATACAGGGTAGGAACAGATAATGGACGCAGTTACACACTGGTAGGCGCTCAGATGCTGAAACGCTCTGCTAGGCAAAAACATGGAGCAAAACAGGAACAAATAACATCATACAGAGCAGGAACAGAAAACCACCAGGAACCGAAGCGAAGTGAAACACCTAGCAGCAACAGACAGGACTCAGGACAGACTGAACGGAACAAAATGACAGACAAAACAGAACTGACCCCCAGAACCACAGCTACAGGTCTATATAGATGGGTAATGAGGCATCTGGGAAGACACACCCAGGCACAGCAGACAGGTGAAGTTAACCCCAACAGAACCGGAGCTCAGACAGCTAAGACACACAGGAACAGAACCGGACGTTGCCCCTGTGTCACGACCGCTATCCCAGCAGCAGTCGTGTCGCACCAGACGGAGGGGAAGGGGGGGACCCTTATCTACGGATGGGAAATAGAACGGCCACCCCTGACTAACCCTAAGCTGGCACCTGTCTGCCCTGATACCCTAGACGGGGTGTGAACCCGTGCGGCGAGCAGGATGCCTAAACCCTCAGTCACCCTAACAAGACTAGACTGGGTAAAGGCTGATGGGAGCACTAGTCACCATCACTCATGTCTAGGAGAACAACAGGGGAAGACAGCAACAAACAAACAATCTATAACAGAGATAGACTTATCCAGTCACGAGCAGAGAAGGTGATCCCAATAACGACAGTCCACGCCAGACAAGAGCTCCACAGCAATACCGTCAAACGATCTCCTTCAAAGGTCAGAATAGCACTGGAAGTAAGGACTATATCTGGCAATGACTGCAAGTGAAACTGAAACTAATATAGTAGCTGGGAGTGGCAGACAGGACTCACCTGAGAAGGATGCCTACAAACTCCCAGTCAGGACAAAAAGGTTCACAAGGCAAAACCCGGATGACATACCCTGAACCACGGAGCAAACTCACAAGCTATCGCGAGTAGCTAGTCGCTGCGACCTTCTCCTCCCAGACCTGTCTGGATCAGTCACAGTCGTGACAGTACCCCCCTTTCTACGAGGGGCCACCGGACCCTCAAGACCAGGCCTCTCCGGATGGGACCTATGAAAAGCCTGAATGAGTCTGTCCGCCTTTATCTCTGATGCTGGCACCCACATTCTCTCTTCGGAACCATAAGCTTTCCAATGCACCGAAGAGAGCGGCGAACATATCGTGAATCAACAATCTTTTCTACCTGAAACTCAAGACTGCCATCAACAACCACCGGTGGAGGCGGTAATGGCAATGGTTCAGGAGGTTCTACCTATCTCTTAAGCAGAGATCTGTGGAAGACATTATGGATCCTTAGAGTCTGAGGTAGCTCCAGACGAAAAGCCACCGGGTTAATGATCTTAATTACCCTATAAGGACCAATAAATCTCGGACCTAATTTCCACGACCTTCAACCTTCAACTTGATATTTCTGGTAGACAACCACACCAAGTCATTCACCCCAAGGTCCGGACCTTCAGAGCGCTTATCAGCCACACGTTTGTATCTACCACCAATTCTCTTCAAACTTTCTTGCACACTCTGCCACACTGATGAAAGTGAAGACGCAAATCGTTCCTCCTCGGGAATCCCAGACGGCCCCCCCTCACTAAACGTACAAAACTGAGGATGGAAACCATACGCACCAAAAAATGGTGACTTATCGGTGGATTCTTGACGACGATTATTAATGGCAAACTCGGCTAATGGTAAATAAGATGACCACTCCTCCTGATTTTCGGAAACAAAGCATCTCAAATATGTGTCTAGGTTTTGATTGGTACGTTCAGTCTGACCATTGGACTGTGGATGGAAAGATGAAGAAAACGACAGATGAACCCCTAAACGAGAACAAAAAGCTTTCCAAAATTTAGAAACAAATTGGGTACCACGATCCGAAACAATATCGGAAGGGACCCCGTGAAGCTTCACGATGTGGACAATAAAAACCTGAGCCAGTGTGTTAGCATTAGGCAATGCGGTAAGAGCAATAAAGTGCACCATTTTACTGAATCTGTCAACCACTACAAGAATAACAGTCTTCCCCGCTGATTCTGGTAGATCCGTAATGAAATCCATAGATAGGTGCGTCCAAGGCCTGTTGGGGATGGCCAGAGGTAAAAGACGGCCTGCCGGACGAGTATGATCTACCTTTAGAACGAGCACAGGTAGCACATGCAGACACAAAATTCAACACCTCCTGGCGCCACTTAGGCCACCAGAACCGACGAGACACTAATTCAGAGGTTGCCCTACTACCTGGGTGTCCTGCCAGTGTGGAGTTATGGTGTTCTTTTAGTATCTCCAGGCATAAATTTTCTGGCACAAACAGTTTACCCGAGGGGCAGGAGGCCGGGGCGTCCCCCTGAGCTTCCAACACCCTCCCCTCTAAACCTGAGTGTAATGCAGAGACCACCACCCCCTTTTGCAAAATAGGCTCTGGTGCATCAACATCACCCCCTCCAGGAAAACTTCGAGACAATGCATCTGCTTTAGTATTATTTGCCCCTGGGCGATAGGTTATTACAAAATTAACCCTAGTAAAAAATAACGACCACCGAGCCTGTCTAGGGGTGAGACGTTTAGCAGACTCCAGATATAATAAGTTTTTGTGATCAGTAATCACCGTGACGGGATGAACCGCCCCCTCCAAAAAATGACGCCACTCCTCAAAGGCCAACTTAATAGCCAAAAGTTCCCTGTTGCCAATATCATAGTTCCTTTCTGCAGTAGACAATTTCTTCGAAAAGAAAGCACATGGACGCCATTCACCAGGGGACGGGCCCTGAGATAGTACCGCTCCCACCCCCACCTCTGATGCGTCAACCTCTACAATAAAAGGAAGCGAGACATCTGGCTGTACGAGAATAGGGGCCGAGGTGAATCTCTCCTTCAGAGATGTAAAGGCAGTTTTGGCTGCATGTGACCATTTGGAAAAATCGGATCCCTTTCGGGTCATGTCCGTCAGTGGTTTGACCACCAATGAATAGGTCTTTATAAACTTTCTATAAAAATTGGCAAACCCCAGGAAGCGTTGCAATGCCTTCAGGTTCTCAGGCAGATCCCAGTCCATAATCGCCCGGACTTTCTCTGGATCCATGCAGAAACCTGAATCTGACAACACATACCCCAGAAAAGCAGTTCTTTTACGGCGAACACACATTTCTCTAATTTAGCAAACAATTTGTTGGCCCTTAATATCTGCAGCACTTGTCTCACATGGATCTTATGTGTATCCAGATCCGGAGAATAGACCAGGATGTCATCAAGATATATCGCAACAAATCTCCTGATAAGGTGACTAAAAATATTATTGACAAAATGTTGGAACACCGCAGGCGCATTAGTAAGACCAAATGGCATGACCAGATTTTCATAATGCCCTTCCGGAGTATTAAAAGCCGTCTTCCACTCATCCCCCTCTTTGATGCGAACCAGGTTATAGGCTCCTCTGAGATCCATTTTGGAGAACCATTTAGCACCAGCAACCTGATTAAAGAGGTTGGGAATGAGAGGAAGAGGATAGGGATCTCGGATAGTTATCCGGTTTAATTCCCGGAAATCCAGGCAAGGACGCAGGCCCCCATCTTTCTTTTTAACGAAAAAGAACCCTGCAGCCACGAGTGAAGAAGAGGGTCTGATGTGTCCCTTAGCCAAACTCTCCGAAATATAATCTTTCATAGCCTTCCTCTCCGGGCCGGAAAGATTGTATAACCGGGTTTTAGGTAGTTTTGCCCCAGGTAATAGATTAATTGGGCAATCATATCGACGATGAGGTGGTAACCCCTGACAACCCTTCTCAGAGAACACATCCATAAAATCTGGCAGAAAGGCAGGTAGAGATGTTACAGAGTGTGTAGAGCACCTACTACTCAAGCAGTTGTCCTTACAATGTTCACTCCACTCCACAATCTCCCCGGCCTGCCAATCCACCACTGGATTGTGAGTCACCAGCCAGGGAAGCCCCAATACCAAAGGAGCTGGAAGACTGTCCAGGACATAACAAGAGAGATGCTCTTTATGGAGGTCCCCTACCTGCAGATGGATATTATGGATGATCTGAGTTAACGCTCTCTGAGTAATAGGGGAGGAGTCGATGGCAAAAACAGGAATAGTTCTGCGTACCGGTTCTGGAGTAAAACCCAGAGCCTGAGCAAAGCGTGAATCCACCAAGTTGACCCCCGCCCCACTGTCCAAAAAGACGGAACAGATCTCAGTCTTATTGCCCGCCTCAACGGTAGCGGAAAACAAAAACTGAGACATGCGTATGGAGGAAACGAATACGCCCAGACTGTTATCCTCCGCACAATCTGGGGACTCTAGCTTTACGGCGGCTCCTTTGTTTGTTCTCTTGGGTTCTGAGGGACATACCTTTACAAAATGACCCCTCCCCCCACAACGAACACAAACCTCTGACCTACGGCGGACCTTAGGAGGATTCACCCGTCTAGTGGCGCCCCCTATTTGCATTGGTTTGACTGGATCATAACAAACTGATCCCTGCCCTATAGAGGCCTCTGTAGAATTTAATTGTCTCTCCCTGAGTCGTCTGTCGATTTTATTATGGACAGAGACATAGCAGCCTCAAGAGACCCAGGGACCTCGTATACCGCCAGCGCGTCTTTTAATTTTTCAGACAACCCCTGGCAGAACTGACTCCTAAGGGCCGAGTCGTTCCATAATGTATCAGTAGCCCACCTACGGAATTCGGAACAATATAGTTCAGCAGACCGGTTCTCTTGCCGAAGTCCACATAGCTTAGACTCAGCCAGTGAGACCCTGTCCGGGTCATCATATACAAGACACAGGGCTTCAAAAAACTCCTCCACTGATCGTAAGGCCAGAGAGTCTGATGGTAGGGAGAAAGCCCAAGCCTGTGGATCTCCTTGCAGCAGAGAAATTACAATGCCCACCTGTTGTTCCTCACCGCCGGAGGATCTAGGGCGTAACCTGAAGAACAATTTACAAGCTTCTCTGAAGGTTACAAATTGGTCTCTCCCTCCTGAGAACCTATCAGGTAAAACCACTTTTGGCTCAGGAGTACCTTGGTTTCCCGTAGCAACGGTGGAACCCAAGGATTGCTGCTGCAGCACTGTTGCTTTTAATCCTGCCACTTCAAGGGATAACCCCTGTAATTGTTTCGCCAAAACCGTAACCGGATCCATAGTGGAACAGAAAAATACAAAGCAAAACAGCAAGCAAAAAGAAAAAATGATGATGATGGCAGAGCCCAAAGCTGACGATTGGATCCGAATTGCTGAGGGCTTTCATTTTGATGCGCAGTTTCCAAACTGCATTGGGGCACTGGATGGCAAACATATATTCGTGTTTATAAGCTGCCTCACTCAGGGTCCCGGTACTACAGTTATAAGCAATACTTTTCCATTGTGCTTTTGGCTTTAGCTGACACTACATATGTTTATAATTATGGATATCAGGGCCTATGAGAGCACTGCAGATGTGCACATTTTCTGTTCTTCCACCTTGAGTGAGTGATTTAATGCCAACCAACTTGCCCTCGCAGAGCCCAGATTGCTGCCAGGTTCTGCGGGTCCCCCGGCTCCATTTGTAATTGTGGCTGATGAAGGGTTTGCTTTGGCCCCACATGTCATGTGACCCTTTCCCAGACGCAATCTGGATGACAGGCGACGCATCGGCTGACTAGAGTTGGTATGTAGAGTATGTGTTTGGAATACGCGCCAACAAGTGGAAAGTATTCTTGTCATCCTTACAGATGTCGCCAGACAATGCCACCCTTGTTATTAAAACTTGCATGATCCTGCATAACTTTGTCAGGATTCATGATGCTCCCTTAGGTTCTGGTTTAGAGGAGTCTGGTACCTCTTCTTCTTTCACAGGATTGGAGCAGACTCATCATGGACAGCCTTTACTCTGGAGGACTTGCATGTCGAGACCTCTATGCTGATTACTTTACCAGCCCTCGAGGAATCATTACCATGGCAGATGGAGGTACTTCTTGGCAGACAATGATGTCATCTGGACTTTGGCCATTGTAGTATTTTGTTATTTTACAGTCAGTGTGTTTTTTTTTTTTTAATTTTTTATTGTAGTAGGTATTGTAGGGACTCGCAAGACAAAGAGGACCCTTGACATAGGCTTGCGGGCTGGGGTGTATAGTAGTCAAGACTGTTAGACCAAAAGTACCCAAAAATTTTTGTACAATGAAAATGTACATGATTGTGTCTAACATCAAAAGTGTCTAATGTTTTGCCTACATAAACCTTCAAATACCTCTTTATACCTAATACATTAACAAATGTATTGTAGTCCAGAATAACATGTTTATATGAGTGCTAACTTTTTCCATTATCCATCCTTCTCTTTTCTTAGCATGGATGACACATTAGCATGGTTTACAATTTTCCTGGGATTGTCACACATTGAAGAAGATGTCATCTATCTATATATGTTTAAAGATTGATTTCGCAATACATACTATACTTTTAGTAAAATCATACGGTTTGGAAATAAATAACTATGTGTTTGCATTGTCACTTGTGACCCTTGACGTTTTGAAATAAATGATTGTGTAATATTTCCTATTTTTTATTATAAATTAAGAGATCCACACTAGATTTAATTGTCAACAGTTTTTATTAATAACAATATAAAGGCTTTACATTCAGCCATAACTTAATTCTACAAAATAAACACTAATCAAGGTTCAAAAAGCTCTTGGTTGAAAGGGCCACGAACTTGGCCTGGAATACTACCCACATCACCAGGTGGATTGTACTGTTGGCGGATTGTGCTTTGTGGTGGGTAGTGTGGCCGCCAACAAGTTTGGGGGTCCTGTGAATACAGGGGCATAGGAAGACTGCTAGGCTGTATGTAAGTTTGTGGCATGCTCGATACTGGTTGGGGATTAATAGACCGGGCAAACAGTCACGCCTTCATGGCATCCACAAAGCGAAGTAGCTCCAGTGTGTCTGGTTTGGAGGCCATTATATAAGCTACCGATGTCATTAAAATCATATACATGGTTGTTTTATCTTGAAGCCAGCCTTGGATCAGGGGAGCTAGGCCACCTTACCTTCCTTCCTTCTCTCACTCAACTACTGAATCGCCTGGCTGTCAACCACCGCTCGAGTATCTGAGCAAGATGAAGGATTGGCCCTAGCCCCCCTTCTCTGCTTACCTTGCCTGGCCTGTGCTTCTGAATTGGAAGCGGTAACTCTTCCAGCTTCCACACCAGAACCTTTTCCCTGCAGTTGTTGAGTGGGCAGTTCCTGTGCGCTAAGATCCTCCTCAGCGGCCACAGGACGTGGGGAATGTTGCGTAATAGGAGATTGCTCCTCATGGGAGCTGCTGGAATTGTGCCATTCATCTTCAAGGTTGTCCACGGTGCTGAAATAGTGAAGGAATGAGGATTAGTACATGATTCTGGTTGTGGAAGCATCACACATTATCTCTTCATAAATAAACTTCTGAATATAGAACTACTTTGTAGCAAACACAGGTAGCATATACTTACGGCCTTACTTCCAAAATGGGCCGCAGAAATTGTAGCTGGCAGGTATACACATATTGGTTTTTACGCAAACCGCCATCACCACTATGACCCTTTGCTAGGATTAATTAACAGCGAAATTAATCACTTAAGCATGGATAGTTTTACCTAAGTCATGCCGCTTTTTTGCGTTTGCCTTCTCCCATTGGCTAGCTATCATATCTTGCGCCACCTCCTCCCATGCCCGCTCCTTGGCTACACGGTCATGGTAACCATCACACCGGGTGTCCCAGATTTGGGGTCTTTCTTGGATCTGTGTGATGAGCTTCTCCACATCCATCACTTTTCTGACATACAGCTACTGAAGTCCCTAGGGACTTTCCAGGTCATGTGCTCTCCCAATATTTGTAAACAAAAAGTACATGGCAAAAGTGGGCTGGCCTATAAACCTGAAGAACAGGTGGTTCCGCAAAAACGGATGACATACGGTTGCATTCCTTATGTATTCCGTTTTTTGGGTGGACCAATTGACTTGAATGAAGACAAGCACCGTGATTTGTGGACAATAATAGGACATGTTTTATCTTTTTGCGGTACAGATAAACGGAAATATGGAAACGGAATGCACACTGAGACAATTCCGTTATTTTTGTGGACCCCCTGAAATGAATGGTACCGTATACGGACCAATAAAAACTGTCCATATGTGGAATGAAAAAGAAATGTTCGTGTGCATGAGCTCAAACACACAGGTTAGCAATTCCCCCTTCCAGGGAAGCCAGGAACCCCCTTCTGGAGAAAGACATGAACAGAACATACAGGGCAGGAACAGATAACGGATGCAGTTACGCACTGCTAGGCGCTCAGATGCAGAAACGCTCTGCTAGGTGAAAACATCGAACAGAACAGGAACAAATAACATTATGCAGAGCAGGAACAGATCAGAACAGGACATATCAAATACACCAGAACAGAGGAGGTACAGACGAACAGAGACTAACAATACAAAACCAGGCGACACCATGCAAAAGGGTAACAGAAAACCCCCAGGAACAGAAGCGAGGTGAAACACCTAGCAGCAACAGACAGGACTCAGGACAGACTGACAGATTGAACAAAACAAACTGACAGACAAAAAAGAACTAACCCCCAGAACCACAGCTATAGGTCTATATAGCTGGGTAATGAGGCACCTGGGAAGGCACAGCAGACAGGGGAAGTTAACCCCAACAGAATTGGATCTCAGACAGCCAAGACACACAGGAACAGAACCGGATGTTGCCCCTTGTAACCAGCATACACTGATACAGAACTGGGCATTGCCCATGGCAACCAGGATACACAGATACAGTCAAAGGGGTACACACGGGCAGGTTCACACACAATACTGCAGCCAGCATGCAGCCAAAAGCAACCAGCCTGCACGGAATCACCTTCAGCAAGTACGCAAAAGGCGTGCAGCCAGCCTACACGGCAACACATGATAGGGGGAACCGCACTGTGAGAAGGGAGGTTGATATTTAGAAGCTATGACTTACGGACATTAATTTTAAAGTTACTTAGCTTACCAAATTTCTCAAACTCCTGAAGCACTGATGGTAAGCCTATTCTAGGTGTTGATAAATATATCAGTAGATCATCCACAAATATGAATAATTCATGCTCTGAGGGCCCTACCTTGATTCCCTGAATAGAAGAATTGGGTGTAAGGGCATTGACTAAACATTCCATTATAAGGATATATAGAATGGGCACAACCCTGCCTTGTCCCATTGTGTATAGTAAAAGTGGTAGACAATGTGTTGTTTACTTGTAGCTGTGCAGTCGGATTGTGGTATAAAGTAAATATCTATTCCCGCATGCGTACCCCCTCAATTGAACTGAGATAATGAGAAACTTCCAAATAACCTGGTCAAATGCTTTTTCTGTAGCAACCGTTAATAAACAAGGGAGACTAGTCGGCAGGCCCATGACATCAAACCAATTGATTCCAGGTTGTTATCCCAAGCCTTACGGCCAGTGACGAAGCCTACCTGCTGTCTATGAATGCACCTGGTAATGTAAGGTTGGAGCCAAAATGCTACAAGCTTTACAGTTTCAGGTCAATACTGAGTAATAATTAGATAGTTTGATAGTTCTGAAGGAAGGATCTTTTCCTGGTTTAGGTATGACTGTTATATGACTCTCAGACAATATATTTTGAGAGTTTACAAAACACATCTGTGCCTTCCTACCCGTGCTGTTGGGCATCTACATTTTGGAGAATGGTCTGCTCTCCAGAATGTAAATGCCCAACGGCATAGATAGATTTAGAGTAGGACCTGACTTACTGAGACCACCTTGGCACAGATGCATTTTGATCAAAATATATTTAACAATAGTCTCAGATTTTATCATACCAGAATGAGGTCTTAGTCCATATATAATGTTTGCATCTATTGTGTATTATTTGCATTATTTTCCGTGATTTTTTTTCCTTACAAATGTTGCCATGTACATCCGCATATTCAGTTAACATATCATGCAGGATGTTTTGTATCTTTTTTTCTGTGATTTATGACTGTTATATGAGCCTCAAGAGCTTGTGTAGGAAATGGACAACCCGTATAGATAGAGTTAAATGAGTTTAGAAGAATGGGGTGGAAGGCCTTACCTTAGAAAATCAGGGACCCAGGCTCTTCCCGATCTTTAGTTCCTTAACAGATAACGTATGTTCAGTTCAGGTAAAATATCCATCTTAGCTTGCGGTCTCATTCGAGGGGAGGGACATAGGTCCAAACTCTGTAATATATGCCTGTAGATCTACAATTGAGGCACCAGATGTATGATTATCGCTTCTATCCTGAAGGTCGTATAGCAGGCATGGCCAACCTGCGGCTCTCCAGCTGTTGTAAAACTACAACTCCCACCATGCCCTGCTGCTGTAGGCTCTTAGCTGTAGGCAGTCTGGGCATGCTGGGAGTTGTAGTTTTGCAACAGCCAGAGAGCCTCAGGTTGGCCATCCCTGTCGTATAGGTTAGCGTAGTATGAGCGTAATTTAGAGACAATAACACTAGGTGTGTGAACCAGGCCCTGCGAGGGCGAATTAATAGAGAGCATGTATGACTGAGACATCCTAGGCTACTTTTGTCACCATATAAATAATATTCTTGTTTGATTTTATCCCTAAAGCAAATAAACCTTTAGTCTAAAATAGTAAGGATTTGTTGTCTGAGGGACAATATATCTGCTTTCCTCAATTCACCTGTTTTAGAAATGTTTACTGATGATCTAGGGTTTATGGGAGGAAGGTTCCCAACTGTCTCTCTACAGTGAATTTAGTGATTTTTTTTGTTTCGGCAGGGAATAAACTGCTCCCAGACTTGTCTAGGAGCAACTTATACACCTATAGCCATCAATCGCTCTAAAAATGAATAGTTAGCTCTTTCTTCAACAGTTTTTTTTTTTTTTAAATGTTTTGCAGACTTTGATTGTGGCATAGTGTTCGTGTAGAAATACTCTTTTGGTGAAGTTTAAATCTAACATTAATGTGAGAATGTGATCAAATGATAAGAATCAGAAAGATTCTTTACTGCTAAAGATGTTCAACAAGATAGCATCCGGTGTGACAAATATAGCTCTCTGACTAAAAAGCTGTTTGATTATATTCAACTAATTTCCATGTATTTTGGTGTGCTGAAAACAAATAAAATATTGAAAAAACTCCTAGAAGTCATGATTTGCTACAAAATGCAAAATGGTCTTCAAATTTATTTTAAAAAAAAATAATTTGGGTATTTTTTTATATTATGAGTTTTTAACCAAATTTAAAGTCCAAATTACTATTAATTAAGTCACTTAAGTGCATTTAAGATATAAAATGCCCAAAAAAGCTTAAAGGGGTTGTCCGAGTTATGTAAAAAAAAATATAGCACTGTAAATCTGATTGTCAGCAATATAGACAGTTGCAATAAAAAGTATGTGAACCCTTTGGAATGATATAGATTTCTGCACAAATTGGTCATAAAATGTGATCTGATCTTCATCTAAGTCACAACAATAGACAATCACAGTCTGCTTAAACTAATAACACACAAAGAATTAAATGTTACCATGTTTTTATTGAACACACCATGTAAATATTCACAGTGCAGGTGGAAAAAGTATGTGAACCCTTGGATTTAATAACTGGTTGATCCTCCTTTGGCAGTAATAACTTCAACCAAACTTTTCCTGTAGTTGCAGATCAGACGTGCACAACGGTCAGGAGTAATTCTTGACCATTCCTCTTTACAGAACTGTTTCAGTTCAGTAATATTCTTTGGATGTCTGGTGTGAATTGCTTTCTTGAGATCATGCCACAGCATCTCAATCGGGTTGACGTTAGGACTCTGACTGGGCCACTCCAGAAGGTGTATTTTCTTCTGTTTAAGCCATTCCGTTGTTGATTTACTTCTATGCTTTGGGTCGTTGTCCTGTTGCAACACCCATCTTCTGTTGAGCTTCAGCTGGTGGGCAGATGGCCTTAAGTTCTTTTGCAAAATGTATTGATAAACTTGGGAATTCATTTTTCCTTCAATGATAGCAATCCGTCCAGGCCCTGATGCAGCAAAGCAGCCCCAAACCATGATGCCCCCACCACCATACTTCACAGTTGGGATGAGGTTTTGATGTTGGTGCGCTGTGCCTCTTTTTCTCCACACATAGTGTTGTGTGTTTCTTCCAAACAACTCAACTTTGGTTTCATCTGTCCACAGATTATTTTACCAGTACTGCTGTGGAACATCCAGGTGCTCTTGTGCAAACTGTAAACGTGCAGCAAAATTTTTTTGGGACAGCAGTGGCTTCCTCTGTGGTATCCTCCCATGAAATCCATTCTTGTTTAGTGTTTTACATATTGTAGATTCGCTAACAGGGATGTTAGCATATGCCAGAGACTTATGTAAGTCTTTAGCTGACACTCTCGGATTCTTCTTCACCTCCTTGAGCTGTCTGCGCTGTGCTCTTGCAGTCATCTTTACAGGATGGCCAATCCTAGGGAGAGTAGCAGCAGTGCTGAACTTTCTCCGTTTATAGACAACTTGTCTTACTGTGGACTGATGAACAGCAAGGCTTTTGGAGATACTTTTATGACCCTTTCCAGCTTTATGCAAGTCAACAATTCTTAATCGTAGGTCTTCTGAGAGCTCTTTTGTGCGAGGCATCAGTCACATCAGGCAATTCTTCTTGTGAAAAGCAAACCCAGTACTGGTGTGCGTTTTTTATAGGGCAGGGCAGCTATAACCAACACCTCCAATCTCATATCATTGATTGGACTCCAGTTGGCTGACACCTCACTCCAATTAGCTCTTGGAGATGTCATTAGTCTAGGGGTTCACATACTTTTTCCACCTGCACTGTGAATGTTTACATGGTGTGTTCAATAAAAACATGGTAACATTTAATTCTTTGTGTGTTATTAGTTTAAGCAGACTGTGATTGTCTATTGTTGTGACTTAGATGAAGATCAGATCACATTTTATGACCAATTTGTGCAGAAATCCATATCATTCCAAAGGGTTCACATACTTTTTCTTGCAACTGTATATAAGCTAAGCAAGTTTTTTTTGGGGGAAAAAAAATATTATTTCCTCATTTCCCTAGTTCTCTTCTTGGCCCTTTGTTGTTATTTGCAGGTAAACAATCTCTGCCCCTCCCCCCTGCAAAGTGCTACTGTGAGTGACATGTCTGACTACTGGGATACTGAGCAGCATGCTGTATGTGTAAGCCTCAACACTGAGTCTGTGCTTCTAATGGTAGAAGGGGTTAATCTTTCCTGAAGAATCTGACTTTGAAGATGATGCAAGACCAAATTTGTTTTCTCAGAAGGAGATGAATGATATGATAAGAGACTTGAATCTTCGTTCCTTACTTCGCCCAGGAAGACAAGTTGGTTTATTGCAGGCATCCTCAAACTGCGGCCCGCCAGCTGTTGCAAAACTACAACTGCCAGCATGCCCGAATGGCCTACAGGTATCAGCCTACAGCAGGTCATTGTGGGAGTTGTAGTTTTACAACAGCTGGAGGGCCGCTGTTTGAGGATGCCTGGTTTTTTGCATCGATGTCGAAGGTCTGATGGGTCAATTTAAAATCCAATAGGATTCAGAGCAATGGCGTCTTTTTTATCGATTCTTCAAAAAGAATTCTCAAAGCAGTTTTACTCCACAACGGTGGTTTTTACGCTTCCAAACCTGTAGGTCATTCCGTACACTTGAAGGAAACCTACGAGAACTTGGAATTGGTTCTTCGTAAACTTAAATATGAAGACCATGGTTGGCAAGTGTGTGAGGACTTGAAGGTCTTGTGCATGCTGCTCGGGCAACAAGTTGGGTATACCAAATACCCTTGTTTTTTGTGTCTATGAGACAGTCGAGACTGACAAAATCACTGGACAAGGAAGAGTTGGCAGCCGAGGGTGCTAACAGTTGGTGAAAAAAATGTCCTCCAAAAAACTTTGGTACCTTCCCGTAAAGTTCTTCTACCACCTCTCCACATAAAATTGGGATTGATGAATCAATTCGTAAATTCACTTCCAAGAGATGGAGAATGCTTCAAATACTTGGTCGTCAAGTTTCCAGGCCTGTTGGAGGGAAAATTGAAGAAAAGTATGTTCGTTGGACCAGACATTAGAAGGCTTATAGTTGATCAATACCATGACGGATCCTCAAAAAGAAGGGTGGATTGCATTTAAAGAAGTCGTACAGAAATTTTTAGGCAATAACAAACATCCTCACTGCAAAAAGATCGTCGGACGAATGCTGAAAGCAATTTAAGCTTTAGGTTGCCTGATGAGTTTGAAAGTGCATTTCCTCCAGTCCCACCTTGACTACTTTCCTGAAAATTTGGGAGCTGTGAGTGAGGAACACAGTGAACGATACCACCAAGACATTAAAGAGATGGAAAGGAGATACCAGGGAAAATGGAGCATTACAATATTCGCAGAGAGACATTCCAGATGCTACTCACAAGCGTAAATGCACCAAGAGGAGCCTCATAGGGAAGGAGAATCAAGTTTAGTGTGTGCAGGTGAGCTCATTTCAGTTCAAAAAAGGATTTTCATGAAAAAATTGTAATAAAACTTAAAATGTAAAGTCTATTTCCATTTATTTTGAGGTATTGCCTTATTTAACATAGTTACCTAAATTGTAAGGAAACGTGATGTCCTATGACAAAATGGAGGTCATTTTCGGATTTAGCGCACCAAAAAACATAAAGATTACGTGGAATAACCAAAACAGCTCTTGAAAAAATTTTTTTTGCAGACCTTATTTGGCTAGGGGAAAATGCTTTGTGTAGATTAATTTTTTTGTAGTATTTAATTAGAGCATGCAATTTTTTTAAATATTAACATAATGTAAGATTGTATAGTATATTATTAATATGAATAAAGTACGTATTTAAACGTGCTACAAGAAAGTGTATACCGTAACACAAATGTCATCAGTAAAAAGTGACATGAGCTGTGGAAAAAGTATCATACTGACTGGACAATATCACGGATATCATGATGTAAAGCATAAGCTTGTAGTACATGGAAATAGTGGTAAAGCATGAGGGCATGAGTCTCACTTAATGTTACAAAATCATAAAATGATAACATTGCAAAATTCTTTACCAGTAAAATTGTCTTGAAGGCAAGATTTATGGTGCTGAATACGCCAATGTTTAGTTTAGATGGAATCAATAATTATTGATTCCTTCACTGTCAATGTCATCAATAAAGTGAAGGCATTCAATTTGAAGGATTAGTGTAGGGAAATTAAATGTTTTATTAAATAGTTTAGTATAAATCCTCTGACCTGCATTAATAAAACAAATCAATGTTCATTGTGAGTGACCTAATTTTACTTTTCTATTGCATGCATTTATATATACAGTAGCTTCACATTTATAGCTAAAGTTATGACGCTATATATATAGCTATGTTTCTGTATGACACTATATATTTTATACTTCCACCTACATTTATACATTTATTTTTATTTATTACATTTAGAATTATTATTCATTCTATATATTTGTGGCAAAAATGTAGCACATTTACATTATGAAAGCAAAAAACTTGATATCATGTCATTTTATTTGCTCATTTGTGTGTCTCCAACATAGCACTGTAATGCTGTACAATATATTTCAATTGAGCTAGCTATTAAACAGAGTGAGAGAATCTTCAGAGAAGAATGGCAGAAAAACCCTAGATGTGCAAGTCTTATGGAATTGTACCCACGAAGACTGGAGGCTGTCATCGCTGCCAGAGGTACTTCAACTAAGTATTAAGTAAAGGGTCTGAATACAGATGTCAATGCAAGATTTTAGGGGGTCACTGATGACCAGATATACACCTCTTTTGTGGCGTATATCTGGCCACAGATTCTGTCACATGCCATCGTGTGGCAGAATCTGCGACTTCTTGCCCGCTTACGCCAGGTCTATAACTCCTGGTTTAGGCATAGAAAATGGTTTAAATCTAAGACTGCATAAGGATGCTAGCTATCTTTCATTTAGAATGTGCCAAAGTTATGTAGAGGCTGGTGCCTCTATATAACTTCATCGAACTACCGCCAGCTATAGGGCTCATTAAGACCTGCGTCTAAAACGCCGGTCTTAATAAATGTGTTCCATAGTTTTTCCTTTTTATTAAACTAGCAAAGATTTCTAACATTCTGGAATGATGGAGAAGAACAATTTCTCAATGCATTTAGATTTTTATATATTTTTTTAGATCTCCAATCTCTACAATCAGTGTCCATTTTATCTCTTGTGACACAGTGAGGGGTTTTATCTGGGAAGGCAGGTACTTTCCTCCCAACATGGTCGGCTGGGCTGGTTTCCAGCCAGGTGAGGTCAAATACCGGACCGGTGTTTAAGCGCCGGTCCGGGTTTTGGCAGCACCTGGCTGTCCTTAAATAGCCAGCTGGGCTCAGCAACTGAGTCTCTGTTTGGATTTTGTGCTGCACTGGAGGGCTGAGACCCATGTGCAGGGGGAACAGGCCCCCTAAAGCCTGCTGTGGACTACTGGAGGCAGAACTGCCAACAAGGTGACTTGTGCAATATGAACTTTCCATTGTGTGTGAATTAACACCAAAGACTGCAAAGTGACATGTTGTTCTGTACAAATTGAACTTTCCATTTGTGTGTGAATTAACACCAAAGACTGCAAAGTGACGTGTTGTTTTGTGCAACTACCGCAAGTGTGAATAAACACTGAAGTTTGAGTTAACATGTATTTTGCCTCTGTACTGCGTCCGCGTACCCTATCTACCAGAGCGAAACCCCACACTCTGTTTAATAAAAGTCACCGGTAGATTATCGGGAATGATCATTCACATGAATGCTCGTTCCCAATAATTGATCTGTATAAATGTGCCATTAATTACTCCATTAACAAGAAAACGCTCATTCATCAAGTGAAAGCATCATTATTGATGTGGTACCCAAAATCACTGTTTCTTGGTAGCAGGTCATCCTTTGTAAATCTGGATTTGCTTCCAAGAAACAATGAATCTATATAGGGACAATGAACAGCAGTAGTGATCTCTTATCTCCATAAAGAGGAGATGATTACTGCATGTAAACGCAGCTATCACCCCCCACTGATGAGCAGGCAATTATTGGACTTGTACAGTTCCTTTCTGATAATTTCCTTGCCTGTAATTCTGTGTAAAGGGGCCTTAATTGTATATACAGTACATGTTTTAACGGAGCAGGCACCGTTTAGAGAAGTAATGTGTGCTCCTGCCAGTGCAAATCTATGGAATCCGTACACAGCAGACATGTCAGCGGTTTATGTGTGTATGAATTTCAAAACACCCTGAACTTTGGGTGTCTAATTTTGCTGTAAAACAGTAAAATTGATAAATAAAACATTTATTTCAGGTCATTTAGAATGTTTTAAATAAAGTCTAAAAGGTGCATTACCCTTTTGTGGCTAAAGGTCAGACCTTAACAAATCAAAAGTGTCTGTTACATGTTCTGAAGTTACAGGAATCCTTTGAGAGGGGGAGTAGGGTGTAAGTGTCTCTTTTCTTTCTCCCCGCTATCACTTGCAGGTCCACTCTCCTACCCGTCTCTGCCCTGGAAATACAACTTTTCATCTGGTCTCTGACTCTAAACTAATGCTTCTACTTGCTTTGAGTTGGAATGACATGATGTATTTTATATGTCCATGGCAGTGAAAGGTTATAAATCTGTGTTTTGTAAAATAGCAATGCTTCTTTTGCCAATCACTTGACCAGGACCGATTGACAACAGAGGATCTGAAGGAATTGATACAGAAGGCATATTTGAATTTAAAAAAAAAAAAATTTGGGGAGTTTTAAACAAGGTGATGTTACCTTCTATTCTCCAGGTTCCTAACAGTTTCCATGTCTCTCGCCTCCAGCCTGTGGTCCTCAATGCTGTCTCCACTGAAGTCAAGACATCTTCTGTTTCTTTCTAACACAGATTATGAAATGAACCAAATTCTAGTTAGCAAGAACATTCATGGATAGGATATGGCCTTGAAGAGAGAAGTTGGATTCCCCAAAAACACTGATGCTCCTATTCTTAAAGGGAACCTGCCATGTGGATATTTGATTATAATCGAATTAATTATATACAATCATTACCTACCTAAAAGTACCTTAGATGTATTCACTTACTGGTGTGACAGATGGTTACCTCATAATATACACACAAAGATGCCGCATGCTAATGAGCTGATTTGAGTCCAGTGTGATGTCATTGAGTCCAGCGTTTTTTTAATTCAGAGCTATAGCCACTCCCCTGCCCACCTGCTGCTGATTCATATGTAAAATAACTGTCAATTAGCAGCAGGTAGGCGGGGAGAGTCAGGAGCTCATGAATATTCAGGACTCATCATTATGAGCTGGAGCTTTTCAATATAAGATGCTGGCACATTGACTGGGTCAATTAAAGAAAGTGACCCAGTATTTTGCTAAGAGTCTCAGTCACTTATTTATGTTGCCCTTAGTTAGGACACCATAAAACTGGTGACAGGTTCCCTTTAAGTTTAAAGAGGACCTTTCACTTGTAAAAACAATGTGAACTAAGTATGCTGACAAGTAGAGCGGCGCCCGGGGATCTCGCTGCACTTACTATTATCCCCAGGCGCCGCTCCGTTCTCCTGCTATGCCCTCCGGTACCTTTTCTCTGTAAGTTATAGTAGGCGGTGTCTGCCCTTGTCCTGTGGGCGTCTCCTCCTCCTAAGCTGCAGCGCTGGCCAATCGCAGAGCACAGCTCACAGCCTGGGAGAAAAAAAACCTCCCAGGCTGTGAGCTGTGCGCTGCGATTGGCCAGCACTGCAGCCTAGGAGAACGAGATGCCCACAGGAAAAGGGCAGACACCGCCTACTATAACTTACAGAGCAAAGGTACCGGAGGGCATAGCGGGAGACTGGAGCGGCGCCCAGGGATAATAGTAAGTGCAGTGAGATCCCCGGGTGCCGCTCTCCATGTCAGCATACTTAGTTCACATTGTTTTTACAAGTGAAAGGTCCTCTTTAAACTTAAAGGGAACCTGTCACCAGTTTTATGGTGTCCTAACTAAGGGCAACATAAATAAGTGACTGAGACTTAGTTCACATTGTTTTTACAGGTGAAAGGTCCTCTTTAATGCTAAACATCCTCTCTCTTTTTTGTCAGACTCATCTGAAAGCCTCTTTATTTAATGGAGCTGGTTGGGTGCCTTGATTAGGAAATCAAAGGTCCACTGCATGACTAGATCAAGGAATCACATTGTCACTGCCAGGTTGAGCTTAGGTGTTTGCTCCCAAAGGCTCTGGCGCAGCAGAAAGTATTAAATGGCTAGGTATATTTCCTATGCTAGTTAAAAATGCAAACATAGCAAAATATGAAACAAATTTGACATTTCTGAATTTAAACATTTTCACATTGTTAGTTACCCAACACCTGCACTTCCTGTCTATCTTATACACAGGTGTCTTATGTCATATGTTTCTCTAGATTTGTGATCTTTCTGGGCCCATCAGCTAGTAGCCTCTAGTCTATTAATGTATTATGCTTTATGTTTTTCATGGTTGGAAAAATACTAATTAGAACAGGATAAACAGACAGATAATGAGGCAGGATGTACTTTTTTGGTTCATAATCTCGTTAAACTTTTGTATAGTTCCTCTCCATCTCCTCACTTGTCTCCTTCTGCATGGCTAACGTTCCTAGCTAATTAAAAAAACACTACATCATTGTTAAATAAAACTGTACCCAGGATTACCCTAATTTCCATATGCAGATTTATCTGCATTGACAGCCCTCTCTTTCTTTTCCTTCTCCCTCTCAGTGTCTCTCCCCATATCTTTGGGCATTGCACTGAGACTGCTTCCAGTAGCTACCTTCCTAATATGCACACAAATGAGGAGGTTGTAAAGACAATGGATAACTGATGCAACTGCTTTTAGAAACCTACTGCATTATTTTACCTTATTTTAACTTCTTCAGCCTGTGGAGCATGCTTCTACGGATGTAAAGCTGAAAACATCATGCAGTGGCTGACAGCTGTTTCTGCATTTCTACTACAGAAAACAGAAAACCTCACAATGTGAAGGAAAATGCTGTATCCTTATATTGGCAATGCATAGAATATGACCGTGTATAGCCTTGGACTTATTGATGACCCGAGAAAGGATGTGGAGTAATATTTTACAGTTTTTAAGGTAAGCAAATGCATTTCATGTTTTATACATAATATACACAAGTGTATTTTGTTATATGGCTTTAGGTCATAGGAAGAGCATGAATGGCATATTATTTGTAGTGTAGTTATAGAAGTTCTTATGTATGCTGCATGCTTACAGCAGGCACAAAAGTCCCAGTGCCTTCCCTAGAAATTAGCTTTGATTTTGTTTTCTTTGAGCACAAAATATTAAGATGATTTCAATGTACTTCAATTTTTCTAAGAAGCATTTTTAAATGAAAACGTTTAAGAAGCTTCCTGTGTATTTTTGCAATTTTAGCAAATATTTGAACTGTGATTAAAACAGTGGTTTCCTGCAATAAAGTAATTAATGTTACAAAATTAAGTAGTGTTTAATTTGTCTGTTGTGAAGCAAAAGAATAAGGTAATAATTTTTATTGTACTATTCAGTCTCAAGACGTTCTCTGTGTTAATTGGGTTAAAAAAATTGCAGCACTTATTAGAAATTCTAATTTCACAATGCAGCTCTGACAATACGCTCAGCCTGTGAATTATTCACATCTTTAATTTGCTCACTTAATGACAGTGTTCTGTAATCAGAGAGCAGAGCCTGCTTCCCATGCATTATGTATGACGCTCAGGACTTAAATGCAGGACATTATGAAGCTCTCAGTGGTTCAGTAATTAGTTTTCCACAAGGCGGTACTTAGATATTAAAGTACTGGAACGCATATTTCAAACAAACTGCATGCTGTAACTAATGATGTTTTATCCCCAGACAGCCTTGTTCCAATATTTTTTCTAAAGAAACACTTGTTGATCCTAGAAAATAAAGACAAGTGGGAAACAACCTATTTAAGAAAGTAGTGATTTATCTTTTGATTTGTCCCTTCTGTTATTATCAGGGCAGATGACATATCAATATTTTTAAAAAAATGCTTTCTTGTGCTGTTACTGGTACAGTAAAGATGCCAACCCAGTGAGATAGGATAGAATAATTAAAGTATTTTTTAGTGAGGCCTACCTGGAAAACCATGGCCCACAAAACTACTCCTATATAGTATGTATGGTTGGCACTCGTGGGTTGGGGTTTACAACCATCACAGAGCATCAAGGGAGACTAGCTTTATTGGGCCCATCCCAAACTACTTCTTTATAAATCATGCAAACTTACTTTTTGCTGTTAACATCAACAACTATTGTAATGAAGTACTACTGCAGCACAGTAAAGGACCTGATTTGGAGAATAGCTACTCTATGCATTATTCCATGCCATTGGTCCTACCACAAAAATGATAGGGAAGAGGTTATTGCTTGCAGGCTAAGACTAAAGCCATCTTTTGTGAACATGATTGAAGTTGTCACTGTGTATACTGAACTATTTTACTTTTTATTATAAAGCTAAAATATTGTTTGTTTAAAGGTGAGTGAGAAAATGTTATAGGGATTGTGTAGTGGGTAAATATTAATAATAGGATAGGTCATCAATATCAGCTGTTTGAAGCTGTAGTGGGACTCGTACAAGCACTGCTTCTACTTTCAAATTTTCTGCGTGTTGTCTCGCTCGCCTCAAGAGAATTGGACGAGCAGTTGTAATTACACTGTGCTGCCTCTGCAAGTAAGTTGAACGAGATGATACGCTGATTGCCAGGGGTGCCGGGAGCTGCTGTTAATATCCCAGTTCTCCACTATGGTGAGTACTCAGCTTAGTTATTTTTAAAGGGGTTCTCCAGGCTATGAGGATAGGTTATCCATATCAGATCGACAGGGGTCTGACACCTGACACCCCTGCCAATCAGCTGTATGGGGAGACATGCTGTCTCCCTTCTCTCTTCCTGTGTGCTACTGTATGTCTATGGGACCACAGCAGAGCAGGAAGAGAGAAGGGAGATGACACTTGCACACTGCTCGCGCAGTCTTCCCATACAGTTGACTGGCGGCGGTGCCGGGTGTCGGACCCTCGCCAATCTAATGTTGATGACCTATCCTGAGAATAGATCATCAATATAAAAAATCCTGGACAATCTCTTTATGGTAGACAAACATTGTGTGGATCAACACACCTGTTCCTCCTTAGGGGGGCACTCATACAACCATATGTATTAGACGTCCGTGTTGCATCCATATTTTTTTGCAGACCAATTGACCTCAGGAGCCTCTTGTCACAGCTTATGGCAAAAGTACTGGACAAAGTACTACTGCATGCAGAGTTACTTTGTCCAGTAGAATTGTGGAAACCCAATGGATACCATCATAGACATTGGCCTCTGTTGATGTCCAGCTCTCCCCCCCCCCACACATTTTTGTGTTCCCAAAAAAAGTGTAAAAGCGTTGTGAACATATCTTAAAATATCTAGATGCACCAAACATTTTAAAAATGTTATCATTCAGCTTGCACCACCGTGAAAGATTTAGTACAGTTTTTGCCCGTCCGATCTAGTTTTATCCTGTCAAACTAGGAAGGTAAGAAATCTGCCCAAGTGCATCTATGGAATTCCACTGTGGCTTATAAAATGTGGATGGTAGGCAGGCCTTATAACTTTTTTTTTTCAAACCCTGCCAAACCCCACATAATCATATGTACAAACCAGGCACAAGTTTTTGACCAAGGATGGTGTGAACTGTTGCTTTTACCTTTTGAACTGAAACGTACTATGAGGATTTACTTCATAGCTTCATTAAAGGGGTTGTGGCACTGTGACATCACAGTGTTAAAATTCTTGTGACATCATTATCTTTGTCATCACTGCTCAGAGATTTAATAGTTTTTAACTTTGTGTTGTGACACCAATTCATTATTTTATTTTTTTGGCCCCATGCACACGACTGTAACTGTTTTGTGGTCCCCAATTGTGAATACTCAAAAGACGGATCTATGGAATTCAATGGGTTCATGGTTTGCATTTTGTGGACAAGTATAGGACATGTTCTATCTTTTTGCGGAACAGATATATGTATGCGGGAAGCAGACTTCTCACCCATGTGCTTTCCGTATCCCTAAGTCAGTTCTGAAAAGAGAATAGACAGACTAAGTAGGCAAAATGTGGACCACAGACCCATTGAAAACAATGGGTCTGCAAATAAAATGCGAACAGCACATGGACCGCATCCATATCTTGCGGATCCGTGATTTGTGGAATACGGAAACACTTTTTAATGGAAAAAGTTGCAAAAATAAAATCTCCCCCACATATTTGGTATATCCATAACAACCTGCACTACACAGTTATCATATCATTTATCCAGTATAGTGAATACTATAAAAAAAAAGTGCCAGAATTGTTGCTTTTTGCTGATTTGCCACCAGAGAAATGCAATTAAAAGCAATCATAAAGTGTTGTGCTCCCCAAAATGATACGAATGATAAGTACAGCTTGTGCCCAAAAAATAAATACCTCACACAGCTCTATAGAAATAAAAATAAAAAAGTTATGGGTCTTGGGATACAGCAGTGCAAAAAGTAGTAAAAGGCAAAAGAAAACTATATATATTTGGTATCTCTGTTATCGTACTGATCCAAAGAGTAATGTTATCATGTTATTCATGCCGAAAAATGAACACTGCAAAATTAATAATGTAAAATCTCTGTTGCAGTATTGCCATTTTTCCCATCCCCCATCCCCCCAAGAAAAGGTTATAAAACTAATAGAGTAATAAAAGTTAATCAGTAAATTATGCATAACCCGAAATGGCACCATTAAAAACTACAACTTGTCCTGCAAAAAACAACAAGTCCTCTTGGAATGCGACAATGGGGAAAAAAAAATGCAAGAAACTATATTTTATTCGTAAAGAGTATCTGAGTTTTAAAAAAGTGTACATAATGGCTGTGCCTCATTGTACAATCATATCTATGAAGGAGTAGGTGTTTTTTGGGCTTCCCTAATGTCTTCTTCAGCCAAGTTTTTCCCTCCTTCACCTGCACAGCTGGATGCATTTCTCTAAGACGCAATGGGAGTCTCCCTTCTGTGGAAGTCTGCCAGTACTATACTGATAGCGACTTCAGTTCCTTTACTTCCCACTATGTTTTTTTTCCCTATAGGGAGCACACACAGCAGATGAGGTGAGGAAGAACACACAAACAGGATGCTCTTCTGTTCTTGAAATGCTCCATGCATATTAGGTGGAAGTGAGACCCCTAGTGGCCATGACTCATTAAAGGGGTTGTCCAGGTTCAGAGCTGAACCTGGACATATCTCCTTCTTCCCCTACTCAGCCTCCCTGATATGAGCATCAGAGCATTTCATGTTCCGATGCTTTCCTTTGTGCAGCGCTGAATCTCTCAGGACAAAGACATTTTCTGGAGATCCGGTGACGTACTGGCACTAATGGGCGGGCTTTAGCCTGTAAAATGGCTAGGGTAGCACTAAAGCCCGCCTACCAGGAACACTGCTGGGAGGAAGCCTCCGCCCAGCAGTGTGCCAATGTAAACAAAAAACCCCTTGAAGAGCATCGGAGCATGAAATGCTCATGTCAGGGGGGGCGGGAGGGGTGAAAATGGAGATATGTCTGGGTTCAGACCCGGACAACCCCTTTATCCCTTTGCTTTCCTGCGCTGTCTTTAAACATGGCGTTTGCTCAGATGCCATAGCCGACGAGTGCCTGCTGTGCAAAAACAGGAAGCAATGTTTGATTATTGATGATGCCGACCATGGACATTTAACCCCTCAGATGTTGTGGTCAATTGCTACCATGGCATCTGAGCGGTCTTTCCCCAGGAGCACATCGCCGATGGCGCCCCCTTATTAAGATCGAGTTAGCCGTTTGTTTATTGTGGCAGCTTTTTCCTTCTGTATGTTCCGAGGCCTGCCACAGCCATGTGCAGGAAAGGCTGTTTCACGGAACCTGGGAAGATTGCCTATGGGACAGTTCTGCAAACAAGATGTAACAAGATTCTTCTTTTGTTTCAGAATTGGCATGTAAAGAGGTCCTGTCACCACAAAATGCAGTGCAAGCTGACAGCACAATGATATAGAGCAGGAGATGCTGAGTGGATTGATATATTTTTGTGGGACAAGATTCAGTAAACTCTGTAATTTATATATTTGCATTCTTTGCATCCTTGTGAAGAGCATTGGTACAGGAACAAGGTGTTTTCGGTGATTTATAGCATTGTGTATATATGTGTGCATAAGAGATAGCTATCAATCACTGATAACCCCTCCCTCCTGTACTGATAGTTTTTTACAGGAAGTGGAAAAAGCAAAGATATAAATGTATAAATTAAGTTTTACTGAATCTTTCCCCACAAAACTATATATCATTATGCTCAGTTTCTTCTGCTCTATAACATGGTGCAGTCAGATGTCATTTCCTTTTGTGGTGACACATCCTCTTTAACCACTTCAGCCCCGCTAGCTGAAACCCCCTTCATGACCAGAGCACTTTTTATACTTCGGCACTACACTCCTTTCACCGTTTATCGCTCAGTCATGCAACTTACCACCCAAATGAATTTTACCTCCTTTTCTTCTCACTAATAGAGCTTTCATTTGGTGGTATTTTATTGCTGCTGACATTTTTACTTTTTTTGTTATTAATCAAAATGTAACGATTTTTTTGCAAAAAAATGTCTATTTCACTTTCAGCTGTAAAATTTTGCAAAAAAAACCACATCCATATATAAATTTTTCGCCAAATTTATTGTTCTACATGTCTTTGATAAAAAAAAATGTTTGGGCAAAAAAAAATGGTTTGGGTAAAAGTTATAGCGTTTACACACTATGGTACAAAAATGTGAATTTCCGCTTTTTGAAACAGCTCTGATTTTCTGAGCACCTGTCATGTTTCCTGAGGTTCTATAATGCCCAGGCAGTAGAAAACCCCCACAAATGACCCCATTTCGGAAAGTAGACACCCTAAGGTATTCGCTGATGGGCATAGTGAGTTCATAGAACTTTTTATTTATTGTCACAAGTTAGCGGAAAATGATGATGATTTTTTTTTTTCCTTACAAAAAATAAAAAATTCTAGGAACTCGCCATGCCCCTCACAGAATACCTTGGGGTGTCTTCTTTCCAAAATGGGGTCACTTGTGGGGTAGTTATACTGCCCTGGCAATTTAGGGGCCCAAATGTGTGAGAAGAACTTTGCAATCAAAATGTGTAAAAAATGGCCTGCAAAATCCGAAAGGTGCACTTTGGAATATGTGCCCCTTTGCCCACCTTGGCTGCAAAAAAGTGTCACACATCTGGTATCGCCGTACTCAGGAGAAGTTGGGGAATGTGTTTTGGGGTGTCATTTTACATATACCCATGCTGGGTGAGAGAAATATCCTGGCAAAAGACAACTTTTCCAATTTTTTTATACAAAGTTGGCATTTGATCAAGATGTTTATCTCACCCAGCATGGGTATATGTAAAATGACACCCCAAAACACATTCCCCAACTTCTCCTGAGTACGGCGATACCAGATGTGTGACACTTTTTTGCAGCCTAGATGCGCAAAGGTGCCCAAATTCCTTTTAGGAGGGCATTTTTAGACATTTGGATCCCAGGCTTCTTCTCACGCTTTAGGGCCCCTAAAAAGCCAGGGCAGTATAAATACCCCACATGTGACCCCACTTTGGAAAGAAGACACCCCAAGGTATCCAATGAGGGGCCTGGCAAGTTCATAGAATTTTTTTTTTTCGCATAAGTTAGCGGAAATTGATTTTTTTTATTTTTATTTTTTCTCACAAAGTCTCACTTTCCGCTAACTTAGGACAAAAATTTAAATCTTTCATGGACTCAATATGCCCCTCAGCAAATACCTTGGGGTGTCTTCTTTCCAAAATGGGGTCAGTTGTGGGGTGTTTGTACTGCCCTGGCATTTGAGGGTCTCCGCAATCATTACATGTATGGCCAGCATTAGGAGTTTCTGCTATTCTCCTTATATTGAGCATACAGGTAATGAGATTTTTTTTCCTATCAGCCTCTGGGCTGAAAGAAAAAAATGAACGGCACAGATTTCTTCATTCGCATCGATCAATGTGGATGAAAAAATCTCTGCCAAAAAAAAAAAATGGAGGGGAAAGGCGTCTGCCAGGACATAGGAGCTCCGCCCTACATCCATACCCACTTAGCTCGTATGCCCTGGCAAACCAGATTTCTCCATTCACATCAATCGATGTGGATGAATAAATCATTGCCGGTATTTTTTTTATTTTTATATATATATATACAAAGTGTTTGCCAAAGCATAGGAACGCCGCCTCCTCCTCAGCTCGTATGCCTCGGCAAACATATCTGTTACTGCAGAGGAGAAAATCCCGTCTTGCAGCGCCGCATACACCGACTTGCGTGTAATCTGACAGCAGCGCAATGCTTCTGTCAGAATGCACATCGGTGCTGCAGCTGGTCGATCGGTTGGTCCACCTGGAAGGTAAAAAAACAAAAAAAAAAAAAGAAAAAACCAGGCCGCAACGCAATAATTTTATTAACTTTGCAACAGAACATATAAACTTTAACTTTTTTAACTGAACATTAACCTTTTTGCTTACTGGTGTTTTTTTTTTTATATTTTTTTTTACCTTTATAGAACAAACCTCTCCTTCCCCATGGGTCAATGTGCAAAGCGCAAATCGCCCAAAGATGTGGCGAAGTGCGTTATGCACTTTGTCCCATGTGAAAGGAGACATTTGCAGCAGCAGTGAGTGAATGGGCCCTAATAGCCCTGTGTGCCTGTCCTGGTGAGATGATCCCTATGCTAATAGTGTACCTGTGAGTGGTACTTCCGGAAACACTCTCCAAAGCATAGGGCAGGGTGGTCAGGACAGTCAGGACAGAAATAGCGGGTGTCACGCCTTATTCCACTCCTGCTACAGACACAACATCTTTTTCGGGGTGACGGTTGGGTTGAGGTACCAGGAACGACATTGGGGAAATGTCGCTCGTGTAGACGGCTAACTACACTGGTGGATGGGGCCACGGAACCTCCTGGGTACAGGAGGTTCTCGATGATCTCTTCCTGAAATTTGAGGAAGGATCCAGTTCTCCCAGCCTTACTGTAGAGAACAAAACTATTGTACAGAGCCAATTGAATTAAATATACAGACACCTTCTTATACCAGCGTCTGGTTCTGCGGGAAACTAAATACGGAGACAACATCTGGTCATTGAAGTCCACCCCTCCCATGTGAAGGTTATAGTCGTGGACTGAGAGGGGCTTTTCAATGACACGGGTTGCTCGCTCAATTTGTATTGTCGTGTCTGCGTGAATGGAGGAGAGCATGTAAACGTCACGCTTGTCTCTCCATTTCACCGCGAGCAGTTCTTCGTTACACAGTGCGGCCCTCTGCCCCCTTGCAAGACGGGTGGTAACGAGCCGTTGGGGGAAGCCCGCGCGACTAGTTCGCGCGGTACCACAGGCGCCAATCCGTTCTAGAAACAAATGCCTAAAGAGGGCCATACTTGTGTAAAAATTGTCCACATAAAGATGGTACCCCTTGCCGAATAAGGGTGACACCAAGTCCCAAACTGTCTTCCCACTGCTCCCCAGGTAGTCAGGGCAACCGACCGGCTCCAGGGTCTGATCTTTTCCCTCATAGATCCGAAATTTGTGGGTATAGCCTGTGGCCCTTTCACAGAGCTTATACAATTTGACCCCATACCGGGCGCGCTTGCTTGGGATGTATTGTTTGAAGCCAAGGCGCCCGGTAAAATGTATCAGGGACTCGTCTACGCAGATGTTTTGCTCTGGGGTATACAAATCTGCAAATTTCTGGTTGAAATGGTCTATGAGGGGCCGAATTTTGTGGAGCCGGTCAAAAGCAGGGTGGCCCCTGGGACGGGAGGCGATGTTGTCACTAAAGTGCAGGAAACGCAGGATGGCCTCAAAACGTGCCCTGGACATAGCAGCAGAGAACATGGGCATGTGATGAATCGGGTTCGTGGACCAATATGACCGCAATTCATGCTTTTTTGTCAGGCCCATGTTGAGGAGGAGGCCCAGAAAAGTTTTAATTTCGGAAACTTGGACTGGTTTCCACCGGAAAGGCTGGGCATAAAAGCTTCCCGGGTTAGCGGTGATAAATTGTGTGGCATACCTGTTTGTTTCGGCCACAACTATGTCTAAGAGCTCCGCAGTCAAGAACAGCTCAAAAAATCCCAGGGCCGAACCGATCTGAGCTGTCTCAACCCAAACTCCAGACTGGGCAGTGAAAGGGAAAACTACGGGTGCGGCTGAAGTTGGGGACTGCCAATCAGGGTTTGCCAGCACCTCTGGGATTCTAGGGGCTCTACGGGCACGTCTTTGCGGTGGCTGCGACGGGGTCACTACTGCACGTGCCACCGTACCAGCTTCAACTGCCCTTCTGGTGCTCGCTACTTCACCAGGTTGTACGGCAGTGCTGGTACTAGGTCCAGGGAGGGCTGGGCTGCTGGTGTATGCCTCACCACGTAATCCGACAGCACCAGCCCCACTCTGCTGCTCTTGAAGCGGATCCTGCGCAACCTGTGGTCTAGCGACACGGGGCCGGGTACGCCTGGTGCTATCAGGGACCTCAGCCTCCTCGTCCGAACTTTGGGTCAGAGAGCCACTGCTTTCTACAGGTTCGTATTCTGACCCGCTGGATTCATCAGATGAGGGTTCCCACTCCTCATCCGACTGGGTCAGAAGCCTGTAGGCCTCTTCAGAAGAATACCCCCTGTTTGACATTTTGGGCAACTAAATTTAGGGGTATTCCCTGAGACTACCCAAGAAAAAAAAAGCAAGCCTGTCTTACAAAGGGGAGGCTAGCGAAGTACCGGAGGCCGCTGCGGTTGATAAAAAATATCAAAACTGATTTTTTTATCGCCGCAGTGCGTGTAAAGTGACTGTGCAGTGATCAAAAAAAAATTTTTTTTTGTCACTGCGGTGGGGCGGGCATGGGCGAACGCACGTGTGGGCGACCGATCAGGCCTGATCGGGCAAACACTGCATTTTGGGTGGAGGGCGAACTAAAGTGACACTAGTACTATTATAGATCTGACCGTGATCAGTTTTGATCACTTCCAGATACTATAAAAGTACAAATGCTGATTAGCGATACGCTAATAAGCGAATAACGGACTGCGGTGCGGTGGGCTGGGCGCTAACTGATCGCTAACTACCTAACCAAGGGGCCTAAACTATACCTAAAACCTAACGGTCAATACCAGTGAAAAAAAAAAGTGACAATTTACACTGATCACTTTTTTCCTTTCACTAGTGATTGACAAAGGGGTAATCAAAGGGTTAATTGGGGTTCAGGGGGGTGATCTGGGGCTAAAGTGTAGTGTTTGGTGTACTCACTGTGAAGCCTGCTCCTCTGCTGGATCCAACCGACGAAAAGAACCAGCAGAGGAGCAGGCAGCCATATAACAGATCATATTTACAAATATGATCTGATATATGGCTCTGTGATTGGCTTTTTTGAAAATCATCAGCTTGCCAGCCGCGATCATTGGCTGGCAAGCTGATGACGAAATGGTCCTCTTCGAAATGCCGGCGCGAACTGCGCATGCGCGGGCCGCATAGCGCGTCATCTCGCGTCTCGCGAGATGACGCGTATATGCGTCGTTGTGCGCAGCGCTGCCGCCTCCGGACCGCACATCTGCGTTAGGCGGTCCGGAGGCGGTTAAGGAAAAGTATTTTTTGTAAGCTATCAGAGGTAGGATCAGAAGCAATAGAAGATCAGCCTGGGAGTTTTTTCCCTAGTAGTTGAACTTTAGGGGCAATCTCTGGGTCCAACAGGAAAGAGAAAAATGAAGTCCCATGGATCGCCTGACAGCAGTAGACACTTTTCTTCAGTCTTGGGCTCTAGGTCTTTCCTATGCCTTCTCTCCTTTTTATTGATCACCAAGGTTCTGAAAAAGAAAAGGGAAGAAATGGCAAACGTCATTCTAATAGCCCTCATCTGGCATTGTTGGGCTTGGTTTACCTAGCTCTGGGTTCTTTTGGTGGCGGATCCCTGGATCCTACCAGGAGTACTGAATCTTCTGAAACAGGGTCCTATAACTTATCCTCAAGTAAAGGGTCTGCACTTGACAGCTTAGCTATTCAAATGTGGTATCACTATACTCGTACTGACTCATAAAACTGTGAATAGAGTATTTTTTTTTCAATTCCACCTCTTTTGGAAATTTTTTTCCAGCTTCCCATTACATCATAGGCAATATTAAATGGTGCCTGTCCTAGAAAAATATAAGCCCTGATTTGGCTATGTGAACAGAAAAAAAAAAAGTTCTGGCTACAAAAAAGGGAATAACAATAGGAAAATAGCTGCATCAGGAAGGGGTTAACATAGCAGTTTCATGCAGTTTTCGTGAGCGCATTGTACTGCAATAACTGCGTCAGTATACAGTGCAGTATTAGTTAAAGGGTTATTCCCATCTCAGACACTGGGGGCATATTGCTAGGAGGTGCGGGTCCCAGAGGTTCTATGCTTAGAACCAGGTGCGGACTGACAACTCATGGGGCCCCCGGGCAATAAAAGATTATGTTGCCCACCCTCAAGCCACACCCACATATCGCAACGCCCACATCACCTATATCAATATGTAAATCCCAGAGAACCCTTTTACCTTATGTTATCTGTAGTGTTACATAGGACTGCAAAAATACCCAGGAGCTAAATTAAATTTTTAGTTACTTAAAATTTTAGTTATTTAAAATACATAAATTAGGCTACTTTTACACTAGCGTTTTTGCTGGATCCGGCAGGGTTCAGCAAAAACACTTCCGTTACCGATAATGCAACCATCTGTATCCATTATGAACAGATCCGTTTGTATTATCTGTAACATGGCCAAGACGGATCCATCATGAACTCCATTGAAAGTCAATGGGAGACGGAACCATTTTCTGGTGTCAGATTCGTCTTGCTCCACATCCCAGGACGAAAAGCAAAATACAACCTGTTGCGGTTTGCTCTCTGGTCCGGCAACACAACTAAACGGAACGGAATGCATTTCAAAGGATTCCCTTCTGTTCAGTTCAGTTTTGTCCCCATTGAAAATGAATGGGGAAAAAACTAAAGCTTTTTTTTATTTTCCAGTATTGAGACCCTATGACCGAACTCAATACCGGAAAACTTTAACGCTAGTGGGATACTAGCCTTATAATAAAAAAAACACTTGGAGGAGAAGATGAGACGCAGGTCACAGTATTGAGCCAGCTCTACATATAGGAGAATACAACACCACATACCTCTTACATCCAGTGACATCTCCTGTCATGTAGATCTCTTTCCTCTACTCCTCCGTTTGACCCAGACCACCATGACAAATTCTTTTAGCCGCATCTCGTCTCTACAGAGTTTGTTACACAGACATGTTAGATTTCTTATAATTGGGGTCATTTATCAAACTGGTGTATAGTACAATTGGCTTAGTTCCCCATAGCAACCACCAAGATTCCACCTTTATTGTCAAAAGGAGCTGTCTAAAATTAAAAGTGGAATCTGGTTGCAACTAAGCCAGTTCTACTTTACACCAGTTTGATAAATGACCCCCAAATGTCCCTATGGTGTCTACAGCAATTATAATGTCCCCTAGAGTACCTCTAGTAATAATAACATCCTATATTGTGTTCCAGGTAATAATACCTGTATAGTGTCCCTGAAAAATAATGTCCCCTAATATGTCCTTGTAATAGAAATGCCCCTCTAGTTCCTACCCAATAGTGACATCCCCCACACTGCCCCCACAGTAGTAATTGTCCCCCACACTGCTCCCACAGTAGTAATTGTCCCCCACACTGCCCCAACAGTAGTAATTGTCCCCCACACTGCCCCCACAGTAGTAATTGTCCCCCACACTGCCCCCACAGTAGTAATTGTCCCCCACAATGCAGCATGGAAGGGGTTAAACGGCCGACATCTGTGCCAACACCGATGTCGGACGTTTAAAGCAGAGTGTGAGCTGTATATTATAGCTGACAATCTGCTAACCGCTCGGCCATCCTGAAACAGGGGCAGGAGGGGGAAGGGGGACCAGCAGTGCTGCCGCTGGCCATCCTGAAATTAGGGGGGCACTATTGGGGCTGAGCGATCAGAGCGATCGCCGGTGGGCAGACTGGACATGGGCTGCTCTTAGGCAGATTAGGAAAAGCAGCGCATGTGCAGTTACAATAAAGGCATGGACGGCTTTCTCCATGTCGCGTGCAGCCATGGACGAACTGGCTGCATGGAAGAGTGGGGCTCAGGGGGCGTGGCTTACTATAAAAAGATTACCAGACAGATTTTTTAAATAAAGTATATTTGGAATCTCTTTTTTACCCTGCCTCCAACAATGTTGTGTAAAGTACTGATATAGTGGCCAACCCCTTTAACTGTTTGTTCACTGGTGATCCGGCCTCTCTGTTGCGATGCAGTTGCTGTGGCAACTATTCCCTGTGACAGTTGGGCTGATCACCCGATCAGGGAGCAGGTACATTTGGACAATCAGGCTCGGTGCTGGCGTCACATGCTTCCTGTCAGTGGGAGATTTAACCACCTCCCGTCCGCCCGTTGACTATGAACGTCCAGGAGGTGGTTCTCTATCTCTGAATGGACGTTTCTGAACGTCCATTCAGAGATCGGAGCTGCATGCTAATCGTGCAGTTGCCGAGTGGGTTGCCTGATGTCAGTGTCAGCAGGGCAACCCTTAGAGAAGGCAGGGACAGGGCCCAGGTGTCCCTGTTCTGGCCTGGCGGTCATGTGACCGCCGGAGTCGGGTGAGTGCAGGAGCTGTTGGGTCTTTCACTGACCTCGATCAGCCCTGCACTGAGGCTGTACAGTGCAGTATACCGCTGTACAGCCTCTCTGGGGGGTGTATTTCCCCTGTAACTGGGGCTACTGTCAGCCCTAGTTACAGGAGAAATCAATAGTGAAAAAAAAAAAGTGAAGTTAAATGTCCCCCAGAGGTCTTATATGACTTTATAGGGGTAGAAAAGTGTAAAATAATAAAAAATAAATAAAGTGTTAAAATAAAAAAATAAGAAAAGGTTCACATGTAAAAAAAAAATAATCCCCAAGTAAGGAATAATTTTTTATTAAATAGAATTTTTTTAAATAAAATAGGTGTAAAAAAACTTTTGTCACCTTACATCACAAAAAGTGCAACAATAAGTGATCAAAAAGGCGTATGTCCCACAAAATGGTACCAATAAAACCGTCACCTCATTCCGCAAAAATTGAGCCCCTACATAAGAAAATCGCAAAAAAAAAAAATATAGCTCTCAGAACATGTACACATTAAAACATAATTTTTTTGTTTAAAAAATGCTATTATTGTGTTAAAGTGAAATTAAAAAAAAAGTATACATATTAGGTATCACTGCATCCGTAACAACCAGCTCTATACAAATATCACATGACCTAACCCCTCGGGTGAACACCGTAAAAAAATAAAAATAAAAACTGTGTCAAAAAAGCCATTTTTCTCACCTTACATTACAAAAAATGCAACACCAAGTGATCAAAAAGGAGTATGTCCCACAAAATGGTATAAATAAAAACGTCACCTCATCCCGCAAAAAATGAGTTCCTACATAAGAAAATCATTTAAAAAATAAAAAAAACTATAGCTCTCAGAACATGGACACATTAAAACATCATTTTTGGGTTTAAAAAATGCTATTTATTGTGTTAAAGTGAAATAAATAAAAAAAAGTATACATATTAGGCATCGCTGTGTCCGTAACAACCAGCTCTATAAAAATATCACATGACCTAACCCCTCGGGGGAACACCGTAAAAAAAATTAAATAAAAACTGTGTCAAAAAAGCCATTTTTGTCACCTTACATTACAAAAAATGCAACACCAAGTGATCAAAAAGGAGTATGTCCCACAAAATGGTACAAATAAAAACGTCACCTCATCCCACAAAAAATGAGTTCCTACATAAGAAAATCATTTAAAAAATAAAAAAACTATAGCTCTCACAACATGGACACATTAAAACATAATTTTTTTGTTTCAAAAATACTATTATTGTGTAAAACTTAAATAAATAAGAAAAAGTATACATATTAGGTACCTCCACGTCCGTAACGATCTGCTCTATAAAAATGTCACATGACCTAACCCTTCAGGTGAATGCTGTAAAAATAAATAAATAAAAACCATGCTAAAATAACCAAATTTTTGGTCACCTTGCCCTATAAAGTGTTATAACGAATGATCAAAAAAATCATATGTACCCAAAAATAGTGCCAATAAAGCTGGCACCTTATCCCCTAGTTTCCAAAATGGGGTCACTTTTTGGGAGTTTCTACTGTAAGGGTGCATCAGGGGGCTTCAAAAGGGACATGGCATCTAAAAACCAGTTCAGCAAAATCTGCCTTCCAAAAACCATGTGGCGCTCCTTTTCTTCTGCGCCCTGCCGTGTGACCTTACATCAGTTTACGACCACAAGTGGGTTGTTTCTGTAAACCGCTGAATCGGGGTAATACAGTAGGATGCGAAAGTTTGGGCAACCTTGTTAATCGTCATGATTTTCCTGTATAAATCGTTACGATAAAAAATGTCAGTTAAATATATCATATAGGAGACACACACAATGATATTTGAGACATGAAATGAAGTTTATTGGATTTACAGAAAGTGTGCTATAATTGTTTAAACAAAATTAGGCAGGTGCATAAATTTGGGCACCACAAAAAAGAAATGAAATCAATATTTAGTAGATCCTCCTTTTGCAGAAATTACAGACTCTAATCGCTTCCTGTAGGTTCCAATGAGAGTCTGGATTCTGGTTGAAGGTATTTTGGAACATTCCTCTTTACAAAACATCTTTTAGTTCATTCAGGTTTGATGGCTTCCGAGCATGGAGAGCTCTCTTTAAGTCACACCACAGATTTTCAATTATATTCAGGTCTGGGGACTGAGATGGCCATTCCAGAACGTGGTACTTGTTCCTCTGCATAAATGCCTTAGTGGATTTTGAGCAGTGTTTAGGGTCGTTGTCTTGTTGAAAGATCCAGCCGCGGCGCAGCTTCAGCTTTGTCACTGATTCCTGGACATTGGTCTCCAGAATCTGCTGATTACTGAGTGGAAACCATGCGTCCCTCAACTTTGACAAGATTCCCAGTCCCTGCACTGGCCACACAGCCCCACTGCATGATGGAACCACCACCATATTTTACTGTAGGTAGCAGGTGTTTTTCTTGGAATGCTGTGTGCTTTTTCCTCCATGCATAACACCCCTTGTTATGGCCAAAGACCTCAATTTTAGTTTCATCAGTCCACAGCACCTTATTCCAAAATGAAGCTGGCTTGTCCAAATGTGCTTTAGCCCACCTCAAGCGGCACTTTTTGTGCTGTGGGCGGAGAAAAGGCTTCCTCTGCATCACTCTCGCATACAGCATCTCTTTGTGTAAAGTGCGCCGAATGGTTGAACGATGCACAGTGACTCCATCTGCAGCAAGATGATGTTGTAGGTCTTTGGTGCTGGTCTGTGGGTTGACTCTGACTGTTCTCACCATTCGTCGCTTCTGTCTATCCAAAAATTTGCTTGGTCTGCCACTTCGAGCCTTAACTTGAACTGAGCCTGTGGTCTTCCACTTCCTCATAATGTTCCTAACTGTGGAAACAGACAGCTGAAATCTCTGAGACAGCTTTCTGTATCCTTCCCCTAAACCATGATGGTGAACAATCTTTGTCTTTGTTTTGAGACATCCATGTTGCTACTCTTCAGAGAAAATTAAAAGAGGAGGGAAACTTACAATTGACCCCCTTAAATACTCTTTCTCATAATTGGATTCACCTGTGTATGTAGGTCAGGGGTCACTGAGCTTACCAATCCAATTTGAGTTCCAATAATTAGTTCTATAGGTTTTGGAATCAATAAAATGACAACAGTGCCCAAATTTATGCACCTGCCTAATTTTGTTTAAACAATTATAGCACACTTTCTGTAAATCCAATAAACTTCATTTCACTTTTCAAATATCACTGTGTGTGTCTCCTATATGATATATTTAAATGACATTTTTTATCGTAACAACCAACGATTTATACAGGAAAATCATTACGATTAACAAGGTTGCCCAAACTTTCGCATCCCACTGCAAATATTGAGTTTTGTTTGGCTGTTAACCCTCGATGTGTTAAAGAAACAAATGGATTAAAATGGAAAATCTACCAAAAAAGTGAAATTTAAAAATGTTATCTCCATTTTCCTTTAATTCTTGTGGAATACCTAAAGGGTTAACAAAGTTTGTAAAATCAGTTTTAAGTAACTTGAGGGGTATAGTTTCTATAATGGGGTCATTTATGAGGGTATCCACTATGTAAGCCCCACAAAGTGACTTCAGACCTGAACTGGTCCTTAAAAAGTGAGTTTTGGCAATTTTAAGAATTGCTTCTAAAATTCTAAGCCTTCTAACGTCCTAAAAAAATGAAATGACATTTCCAAAATGATGCCAACATAAAGTAGACATATGGGAAATGTTAATTAATAAATATTTTATGAGGTATCACTTTCTGTTTTAAAAGCAGAGAAATAGAAATTTAGAAAATTGTGAATTAATTTTTTTTTGTAAATTTTGGATTTTTTCATAAATAAAGGTGAAATATATTGACTCAAATTTATGACTATCATGAAGTACAATGTGTCACGAGAAAACAATCTCTGAATGGCTTAGATAAGTACAAACCGGATTCCAAAAAAGTTGGGACACTATACAAATCATGAATAAAAACTGAATGCAATGATGTGGAGGTGCCAACTTCTAATATTTTATTCAGAGTATAACATAAATCACGGAACAAAAGTTTAAACTGAGAAAATGTACCATTTTAAGGGAAAAATATGTTGAATCAGAATTTCATGGTGTCAACAAATCCCCAAAAAGTTGGGACAAGTCCATTTTCACCACTGTGTGGCATCTCCCCTTCTTCTTACAACAATCAACAGATGTCTGGGGACCGAGGAGACCAGTTTCTCAAGTTTAGAAATAGGAATGCTCTCCCATTCTTGTATAATACAGGCCTCTAACTGTTCAATCATCTTAGGCTTTCTTTGTTGCACCTTCCTCTTTATGATGCGCCAAATGTTCTCTATAGGTGAAAGATCTGGACTGCAGACTGGCCATTTCAGTACCCGGATCCTTCTCCTACGCAGCCACGATGTTGTGAATGATGCAGAATGTGGTCTGGCATTATCTTGTTGAAGAATGCAGGGTCTTCCCTGAAAGAGATGACGTCTGGATGGGAGCATATGTTGTTCTAGAACCTGAATATATTTTTCTGCATTGATGGTGCCTTTCCAGACATGCAAGCTGCCCATGCCACACGCACTCATGCAACCCCATACCATCAGAGATGCAGGCTTCTGAACTGAGCGTTGGTAACAACTTGGGTTGTCCTTGTCCTCTTTGGTCCGGATGACATGGCGTCCCAGATTTCCAAAAAGAACTTCGAATCCTGACTCGTCTGACCACAGAACAGTCTTCCATTTTGCCACACTCCATTTTAAATGATCCCTGGCCCAGTGAAAACGCCTGAGCTTGTGGATCTTGCTTAGAAATGGCTTCTTCTTTGCACTGTAGAGTTTCAGCTGGCAACGGCGGATGCCACGGTGGATTGTGTTCACTGAAAATGGTTTCTGGAAGTATTCCTGAGCCCATTCCGTGATTCCCTTTACAGTAGCATTCCTGTTTGTGGTGCAGTGTCATTTAAGGGCCCGGAGATCACGGGCATCCAGTATGGTTTTACGGCCTTGACCCTTACGCACAGAGATTGTTCCAGATTCTCTGAATCTTCGGATGATGCTATGCACAGTTGATGATGATAGATGCAAAGTCTTTGCAATTTTTCACTGGGTAACATCTTTCTGATATTGCTCCACTATCTTTCTGCGCAACATTGTGGGAATTGGTGATCCTCTACCCATCTTGGCTTCTGAGAGACACTGCCACTCTGAGAAGCTCTTTTTATACCCAATCATGTTGCCAATTGACCTAATTAGTGTTAATTGGTCTTCCAGCTCTTCGTTATGCTCAAATTTACTTTTTCCAGCCTCTTATTGCTACTTGTCCCAACTTTTTTGGGATTTGTTGGCACCGTGAAAATTTGAATCAACATATTTTTCCTTTAAAATTATACATTTACTCGGATTAAACATTTGATCTGTCATCTACGTTCTATTACAAATAAAATATTGACATTTGCCATCTCCAGATCATTGCATTCAGTTTTTATTCACAATTTGTTTAGTGTCCCAACTTTTTTGGAATCCGGTTTGTAAAAGCGTTCCAAAGTTATTACCACATAAAGTGGAATATGTCAGATTTGCAAAATTAGGCCTGTTTCAGGGTGCAAATGGCCCGGATGTGAAGTGGTTAAAGAGGCAGCTGCTGTCAACAGGTGCCTATGATTGGTCTTTGGCACACTAGCATTTGTACATTTTGGAACTCCTGGATCTTGACTTCTGCTTTGATGTTGGTCTTCCCTCTGCCTGCCGATTATATTTCTGATGTTAGTTCCTGGTATTGACCTTGCCTGTTATTTGATTATATCTTGTATCGGCTCATATTTTACCTTTTGGTTCTGCCTTTGTCAGTCTGTATTTTTACCTCCTTTTGTTTAGACCCCTGCACTTCGTTAAGTTAGGGACCTTTGACCCATTGGGGCCTGTCATTTAGGATGGATCATCCAAGTAGGTAGGGATAGTGGTGAGGTTGGAAGTACAGGGCTGCATTTTGGACGCTTGGGCCCAACAAGCCACCATTTTTTTTACGATACCACAGCGTATTTAATTACCATCTGCCTCCAATAAGGGACAATTTTTGCAACATTTTTAGTATTAAAAAGCATAACAAATGCGATGTTGCAGTGTGTTTTTAAACTTGCTGTTTGTTAACACCATCAGCCATGCGTTTACCCATAGGGATATATGTCAGTGTTACTGACATTATTTTCTATTGCTGTCATTGCATTAAAGAGCTTAAAGAAGGGGAAATGTTCCTAGAAAAAAAAAAGAGAGAGAAAGACGATAGAAAAATATGAGGCCTTGGAGACCTCAGAGTGTCACATACCCATATACCTATTTTCAGGCCAATTGGAGTACTTTTGATTCAGGTTGAATCGATTCAGACCTTGAAAGATTTGACAAACCGGACACAAAACTAATATCAAGAAATTAGCTCATCTCTAGTCTATGGGACCTAAATAAGGAAATGTAGGATTTCCTGGCAGCAAATCAAATGAATGGCTATCCATGTAATACAAGAATGAATCAGGGCCACTGAAACGGGAGTAACTTAACAGAATGTACCATTAGAAAATGACTTGCTGTTTACAACAATTTTTTGTGTTAAAATTTTATTTTTGTTTTCTTACGTTTTACATGTCCATATTTCCTTTAAAACCCTAAAATCATGCAGTGTTTACACTGGCCACTAGGCCTAAAATATGTCATGATTTTCTGTTCTTTGAGAGTAGACAGAATAGACTGAAAGGGTCCTCATTAAAGAGTAACTAAACTTTTGATTAACTTTTTGGTAAAATGTAAAGAATTTTAAAATAACAGGCGGGGCGGCATTGCCTCGGTCCCTCTCTTCAAAGCAACCAAGCCTCTTATATTAGGTCTTTCTCGCCACTCAAAGCGGTACTCTGCCTCCAAGCGTTTTATAAAAGCCAGCGAAAAAAGAAAACAAATACAGTACAGACCAAAAGTTTGGACACACCTTCTCATTCAAAGAGTTTTCTTTATTTTCATGACTATGAAAATTGTAGATTCACACTGAAGGCATCAAAACTATGAATTAACACATGTGGAATTATATACATAACAAAAAAAAAAGTGTGAAACAACTGAAAATATGTCATATTCTAGGTTCTTCAAAGTAGCCACCTTTTGCTTTGATTACTGCTTTGCACACTCTTGGCATTCTCTTGATGAGCTTCAAGAGGTAGTCACCTAAAATGGTTTTCACTTCACAGGTGTGCCCTGTCAGGTTTAATAAGTGGGATTTCTTGCCTTATAAATGGGGTTGGGACCATCAGTTGCGTTGTGGAGAAGTCAGGTGGATACACAGCTGATAGTCCTACTGAATAGACTGTTAGCTGCTTTTTCTTGCCATAATACAAATTCTAAGTAAAAAAAATCGAGTGGCCATCATTACTTTAAGAAATGAAGGTCAGTCAGTCCGAAAAATTGGGAAAACTTTGAAAGTGTCCCCAAGTGCAGTCACAAAAAACATCAAGCGCTACAAAGAAACTGGCTCACATGTGGACCTCCCCAGGAAAGGAAGACCAAGAGTCACCTCTGCTGCGGAGGATAAGTTCATCCGAGTCACCAGCCTCAGAAATCGCAGGTTAACAGCAGCTCAGATTAGAGACCAGGTCAATGCCACACAGAGTTCTAGCAGCAGACACATCTCTAGAACAACGGTTAAGAGGAGACTGTGTGAATCAGGCCTTCATGGTAGAATATCTGCTAGGAAACCACTGCTAAGGACAGGCAACAAGCAGAAGAGACTTGTTTGGGATAAAGATCACAAGGAATGGACATTAGACCAGTGGAAATCTGTGGTTTGGTCTGATGAGTCCAAATTTGAGATCTTTGGTTCCAACCACTGTGTCTTTGACGCAGAAAAGGTGAACGGATGGACTCTACATGCCTGGTTCCCATTGTGAAGCATGGAGGAGGAGGTGTGATGGTGTGGGGGTGCTTTGCTGGTGACACTGTTGGGGATTTATTCAAAATTGAAGGCATACTGAACCAGCATGGCTACCACAGCATCTTGCAGCGGCATGCTTTTCCATCCGATTTGCGTTTAGTTGGACCATCATTTATTTTTCAACAGGACAATGACCCCAAACACACCTCCAGGCTGTGTGAGGGCTATTTGACCATGAAGGAGAGTGATGGGGTGCTGCGCCAGATGACCTGGCCATCACAGTCACCGGACCTGAACCCAATCGTGATGGTTTGGGGTGAGCTGGACCGCAGAATGAAGGCAAAAGGGCCAACAAGTGCTAAACATATCTGGGAACTCCTTCAAGACTGTTAGAAGAATATTTCAGGTGACTACCTCTTGAAGCTCATCAAGAGAATGCCAAGAGTGTGCAAAGCAGTGATCAAAGCAAAAGGTGGCTACTTTGAAGAACCTAGAATATTACATATTTTCAGTTGTTTCACACTTTTTTGTTATGTATATAATTCCACAAGTGTTAATTCAAGTGTTAATTGCTGTCCATGTTGCTGAACAGATCTATGCTAAAAGCGTAGATCTGTTCAGTGTACGTAAAATACAGTACAGTACAATATATATTGTACTGTACTGTATTATACAGACATCTGACCCACTGGATCTTCAAGAACCAAGTGGGTCTGGGTCCAAAAAATGTAAAAAAAAAAGTGAGTAAAATGTAAAGATAATAAAAACACTTATCACTGAATAAAAATAAAAAAAAAAAAATACACTACACATATTAGGTATTGCCGCGTCCGTAACAACCTGATCTCTAAAACGGTCATGTTACTTTCCCCGCACGGAGAACGCCATAAAAATAAAAACTATCAGGAAATTAAAATTTTGCCCACCTTACTTCCCAAAAAAGGTAATAAAAGTGATAAAAAAAAGTTGCATGTACGCCGAAATAGTACCAATCAAACCGTCACCTCATCCCGCAAAAAATGAGCCCCTACATGAGACAATGGCCCAAAAAATAAAAAAAAATAAGGGGACACTATAGCATGATTATTTTTTTTTGTTTAAAAAATGATATTATTGTGTAAAACTTACATAAATAAAAAAAGTATATATATTAGGTATCGCCGCGTCCATATCGACCAGCTCTATAATAATATCACATAAGCTAACCCCTCAGATGAACACCGTAAAAAATAAAAAATAAAAACTGTGCTAAATAAAAAAAAAAAGTGTCACCTTACATCACAAAAAGTGTAATAGCAAGCGATCAAAAAGTCATATGCACCCCAAAATAGCGCCAATCAAACCGTCATCTCATCCCGCAAAAATCATACCCTACCCAGGATAATCGCCCAAAAACTGAAAAAACTATGGCACTTAGACTATGGAAACACTAAAACATGATTTTTTTTTTGTTTCAAAAATGAAATCATTGTGTAAAACTTACATTAATTCTTGTGGAACACCTAAAGGGTTAACAAAGTTTGTAAAATCAGTTTTGAATACCTTGAGGGGTGTAGTTTCTAGAATGGTGTCATTTTTGGGTGGTTTCTATTATATAAGCCTCACAAAGTGACTTCAGACCTGAACTGGTCCCTAAAAATTGGGTTTTTGAAAAGTTCAGAACAATTTCAAGATTTGCTTCCAAACTTCTAAGCCTTGTAACATCCCCAAAATATAAAATATCATTCCCAAAATGATGCAAACATGAAGTAGACATATGGGGAATGTAAAGTAATAAATATGTTTGGAGGTATTACTATGTATTATATAAGTAGAGAAATTGAAACTTGGAAATTTGCTATTTTTTACAAATGTTTGGTAAATTTGGTATTTTTTTATAAATACATTTTTATATTTTTACTTCATTTTACCAGTGTCATGAAGTACAATATGTGCCGAAAAAACAATCTCAGAATGGCCTGGATAAGTTAAAGCGTTTTAAAGTTATCACCACATAAAGTGACACTGGTCAGATTTTCAAAAAATGGCCTGGTCCTTAAGGTGAAAATGAGCCGGGTCCTTAAGGTGTTAAGGTTATGAAAAAATATGGAAAGCAGAAGTTTGTAGCTGGAGTCAATCTTCTAACGCAGAGTGGGGAATTTCCGGCCCACGGGCCACATACGGCTCATGGGATCATTTTGTGTGACCCCCAGTCCCCTGCCAGAGCACATAGGGAAAAAGCTAATGACTACTTCCGTTATGGAAGTGGTCATTAGCATGTGGGAGGCACAGGAAGATGAAAACAGCACTGGCTGTACTCACCTTCCCTGGTCTTCTTCCAGCCCCTCTCCGTGTCCTGACATGTACAGTGTCAGGACGTAGTGCACGTAGACACGCACTATGACCTGACCCTTTGCGCTGTCAGGTCACAGTACAGCGCGATAGGAAGAACACCAGGGAGGGTAAGTGATTCTGCCAAGTGGCAGAACCGTCCGGAGCTGGAGAGGTAAGTTTATTATTATAAAAAAAAAATTAAATGTCTTATCTGCGGTCTGACTGGGGTTGATCTGAGGCTGGGGGTCGGATCTGAGGAGGGTCTGATAGGGGTCTGATCTGAGGCTGGGGGGTCTGATGGGGGTCTGATCTAAGGCCGGGGAGGGTCTGATGGGTAAGTTGAGAATTTTGTATGGCCCGCAATTGATGTCACAAATATCCAAATGGCCCTCAGCAGCAAAAGGGTTCCCCATCCCTGTTCTAAAGATACTTAAGATTATCATTCAGTATTGTATTAGTTATCCATTGTTTTTGATCCAACAATTAGTTAGTAATGTATATTTTTTATATTTTACGATCTGTGTAGAAATTTGAGATCTTCACAAAATTTTAGTTAATAATGTCAGCACTTTTGCAAGTGAAAAGATTTTATGCTCTGTTAAACTAAAGTCCCTGTGCAATTGTATTTAATTAGACTTATTCTGTGTGAGGAATGCTCAAACTTGAATTACTTCAAAGGGTCATTGGAAGTGATGCTATGAAACATATCCCACAGTGATAGTTAAAGCTGCTCATGGCAAATAAAGGTAGATGAGAACCAATTCATCTGTACAAACCTCTACTCTATGGATAACCTTGCTGGTTCTACAATATGCATTACTTAAATTGCTGGCCCTTATGTGTCACTGTATGCTTCTAGGCTTCTGCTGATTTAGTGTTTTGCTAATGGCAAATAACAAAGTGTAAAGTTACTCTGTAAACTAAATTATTGAATTGTGGGGTGTAATGAAGGGATAGATGTATTATACAACTAAACAGCAAATAATAAACTGAAGATCCCACAAACTGAACCTGCTCTTGGTCACATGTTTCAGTATTGATCGTGAATTTTTTATTTCTGATCTAAAATTGTACCTAGGCTACCATTTGCTGAAAAACTGCAAGACTCACAAACACATATTTCCGGTATTAATGGATGTTCTTACTCTCCTGAAAGTAGGCCCATATGGACAACCCAAGTTCAATACTGTGACATTAAACTATAGTAGAGCAAGACAGTATCTCTGGGTTCTCTCGTGCCTGTAAGGAAGAAGAGAAAAAAACAATTCTTAAAAATAGAGGTATACTGAATATTAAGGCTGTGTACCCGAACTATATAGAGTGACGGGCGCCAGAGGGTGGGTAAGACACCAAGAAGACGACAATGTGATGGGGAATATTAGAGGAAAGGCTGCCAAGTGTTCAAGGTATAGCAAGGCTAACCTGCAGAGATTAATAGGTATACGGCATAGGATGAATAACTAAGTGCCGTGAGTTTTTTTTAATAAAGGAAAATTTACCAGACGCTGGATGTCTGGCTGCCATCATTTCTCCCATTCTACAAGTAAACCCGGCCAGGGGGGCTCTGCCTGAAGGTGTCTTGAGCTTTAGCCAACAGACATCCCCCCAGTAAAGTGAGTTCTATTTTAATTATACCTTATTCTCTTCTTACTGTATTTATTCTGACACAAGAATGGCGCCATTTTAGTGGGTCACAACTTTACGGTTATCTGTGGTGCCCTCTTCCTTTTTATTAGAGCATCCATTATTCTCTTGCGCCTGCCATTTTTGTAAAATATGATAATGTGGATCTGATGGACATTTCCATCCGGTCTGTCTTTACTGAAAGTTAAGGAGAGTCTTTATTACCAAGTGACAGTTCTCATGAAACTTGTTCGCTAGGCAGCAGTACTTAGTATAAATGTAAAATATTGCTACAAGGGGCTCTTATATTGACCAATTCTGATTTTGATAATTATTTTTACAGCAGCACAAAATCAAGTAAAAAATGTTTGTGTTTTTTTTGGGTTGGAAAGATATGCAGGGGCAGCTGCTTTCCCTATTGAAATTCTCTGTGCACTAAACCAAAAAGAAGCACTTGATACTGGCACATGGGGGGAGGAGAGAGGCACTTGATACTGGCACATGGGGGGTGGGGAAGGAGAGAGGCACTTGATACTGGCATATGGGGGGAAGGAGAGCTGCACTTGATACTGGCACATGGGGGGCACTTGATACTGGCATATGGGAGGGAACCTGATACTGGAACCTGGGGGGGCACTTGATACTGGCACATGGGGGGCACTTGATACTGGCACATGGAGGGGAAGAGAGGCATTTGTTACTGGTACATGGGGGTACATGTGGGAGAGGCACTTGTTACTGGCACGTGGGGGGGAGGCACTTGTTACTGGCACATTATTGGGGGATATCTATGGGGGGCACTTTTTACTGGCACATTATTATGGGGCAATGGGGGTTCTACTGAGGCTACAAAGAAGGGGTATTTTAAATGGGGGGCTCTGTGTGGTACTAGTATTATCAGGGGTATTATCTGTTTCCGCAGTATAGTATTGGGGAGCACAGCCACACAGTATTGGGGGTAGTAGGATGATTTTTCCAGAAGATGGGAGGATGATGGAAAAGTAGTAAACTAAGATTTTTTTTTTGTTGTCAAACTGCGGAGACAGAAAATGGCGACAAAATGGTGGTCTGGTCTGAAAGGAGAAGACAAGGACAGAGAACATCTACATCAAAGGAGACGTCACTCGATGTAAGAGGTATGGGGTGCTGTATTTCTGTAGTGATGGGATCAGGGGCGTAACGATTGCAGTGCGACCACGGGGTGGAGGCGTAACATGGGTGTGGCTGGAGGTGGAACATGGGCGTGGCTGAAGGCGGAACATGGGTGGGGCCTGGAAGGGGTCCCTTGATCTATTTTGCCCGGGGCCCTGAGGGTTCTCAGTCCACCCGTGGATCCAGGGTCTTGTCTTTCTATTTAATTCCCTTCCTGGCTATATACCAGTGCCAGTGATAGTTTTTGACTCACTAGCTGTGTTCCTAGTTCATATGCTTATCTGGATTGCTCATGCTTCTGACCCCAGCATGTCTTCTAACCACTCTTTATCTCTAGTTTGGTACAGCGTAGCCCAACCTGTTTTGACCCATTTACATATAACTCTATAGGGAAAGCTGGCTGGGTACTAGTCTTAGGGCTCATTGTCCTTGTCTGTCCCTACCTACAGTCGTTACAGGAATGCAAAATTGTGACTGCAGCTCTTAAAGGAGTTTTCCCACAAAAAATATTGAAGAAAAGGCAGCACCCTGACTTCAGTGAAGAAAGTGTATTTCTTTATTCACCCAATACTCAATGCAATGTTTCAGCTCAACTCAATGGAGCCTTTGTCAAGCAATGACTCATGTTTCAAAACATAATTATGTTGTTCACAATGGAATATGGTGCAGTTATCAGAAATATCGCAATAGTACGTTACCAGTGTACAAATTAATGAAAATGCTTAATTGATCCCTAATAACCCTGATGGTGCACCTGTTTTAATAATTAAAAACATGAATACGGAATACATGATATGTAGGCTCACCATGCTTGGGACTCTGAATGCATAAACAAAAGTTGTCATTTCTAGGCAGAAACTGCGCATATGTCAGCTTTTATACATTGATGCATGCCTAGTTTCTGCCTAGGAACGCCAACTTCTGGTGGTCTGATCTGAGGTCTGCTTCACATGAGGGACTTATTAACATGGATGTTTAATCTGAGGTCTGATTGGGGGTCTCATAAACATTAGGCCTCTGATTTGAGGTCTGATTGAGGGTCTTCTAAAAATTGGGCATCTGATCTAAGGTTTGGTTGGGGGTCTGATCTGAAGTCTGAATAGAGCCTTATTAACATTGGGGGTCTAATCTGAGGTCTGATTGGGGGTCTTAGTAACAGTCAGGGTCTATTCTGAGGCCTGATTAATATTGAGTGTCTGATTGGAGCTCTGAGCTGAGGTCTAATGAAAAATATTTTTTTCTTGTTTTCCTCCTTTAAACCCTGCATCTTATGGGCAGGTGAATCTTATAGGACGAAAAATATGGTATATATTCAAATTAAATCTCTCTCTCTCTTTATCTCTCGGGCCGAACACATCGTGATATTCGGGTGCTCGACCGAGCACCTGAGTATAATGAAAGTCAATGGGAGAACCCGAGCATTAAACCAGGTACCCCCTGCTCTGAAGAGGGGAGTGTAACGGATCTCCTGGCACCCCGACCGGGTACCTCCGTCGATGGATGCTCCTAGTGGTTCCTGAGGACTCCAAGCACTCCACTTGACACCGTAAGCACTGCAGACCCCACGAACCGCCGAAGCTTGGTTGAGGTCTTACTGTCTCCTACCCACCCTGGACCTACGACAAGGATCCAGGCTCCAGTAAGTGAACCTCTCCTAAATCCAGAGAGCAGGAACAGCTCTTAGAAGAGCAAGTGGTTATAGCCAGGGGAGTATAGCAAATCTTCAGCTTATAGCAATACCCAGTGTCGATCAGTTACCCAAACACCAGCCTCAACATGATGAAGGGTAAAACAGGAACTCCCTTTATTGAAGATCAATTGAGTATATATACAGTTCAAGAAGTCTAAAAACATAACGCAATCAACCATGAACAACAGGCAAACAGACATCTTCACCCCCTCCATAATGAATGAATAGGAAGAGAGGAGACACATGTGATGGGATTATCTCCTGGGTGTATCATAGGGTGATCTACTCATTTAGGAGTCGGCTGCTATTATAATCAACTATCTTAATCCCATCACTAACACAATCAGTGGGAGTCTCAGTGCAGAGTTAACCCTTTTTGTGTTGCTGAATCCACACCATGCCTTTTTAATGGGCAATAGGAAATATGTGGCACATAAATGACACACATAAATCAGGGTTCATAGTTCCTTGTAACCCCAAAAGGTCTTAGCGGGTCTCCATAGTTCTCAGTCCATAGTCTGTAGGAAGGAGGCTGGCCCTCCGGCTTCTCCAGCATACCCAGTGACAGTTCAGTCCGTCACATTTCTCCCCTCCCAACAGTAGACTAACCAGGTACCTGACCTCCTGTCGGTCAGTGCCTGAGTTAGTCGAGTAGCCCACCCATAAACAAACACTGGTCCTGTTGAGCTCTGGGGCCTGGCTCTGTTCTGTATGTCCCCAGCTGTTGAGTGGGCACCTGCTACTCCTTGCTTCATTGTTGTTCTTTAGCTTGGAGCTGTAGGTACTTGGTGGGCAGAGGCCAACTGCGCTCTGCCCAAATGCCAGCTCTTCTGCTGGGGTAGCTAGTGGGGAGTCAGGCTCTGGACAAGAGGATAGGGGAGGGCAGAGGCCGGCTGAACTCTGCCCAGATGCCAGCTCTTCCTCTGGGGTAGCCTGTGGGGAGTCAGGCTCTGAAGAAGAGGATAGGGGAGGGCAGAGGCCAACTGCGCTCTGCCCAGATGCCAGCTCTTCCACTGGGATGGGGTCAGGGAATCCTGCCCCCATTACCTTGTTGCGGATCAGCTGGGGAGAGGAGGGATCATTTACCTCCTCCTCCTGGCATTCCTGCGGGGTTGGTTGGGGATCCGTACCGGCCGTCCAGCATCCCGGTAGGCCTGGTGCAGAGACTGCGGTTCCATCTGCACCATTGGAGTTAGGAGTGCTGTCCCCCTGTGGTTGGGGAGAGAGACCGATTGTCTCCTCTCCCTTTAAGGTACACTGCCACTGGAGAATGGAGACGATGCTCTCCTCTCCCTGCAAAACATACTGCCACTGGGGAGCAGGACTGACTGTCCCTACTCCCTGAAACTCCGGCTGCCGTTGGGGATCTGGGCCAACCGCCCAGCATCCCTGTAGGGCCGGTGGAGAGATCTCGGTCCCATCTCCACCTGCCATATGGGGTTCCCTCCAGGACCAGTCTATGAGGTCCCCTACCTCTGTAGCTGGTACTGAAGCAGGGGATACTTCAGTCGGGTCTTCCCAACTGTAGGGTTGTAGGTCTGGGACTGCCACCCAGCTCTCTGGCAGTGTATATTGGGGCTGAATTGAGCTGAAGAAGTATTGGTAATCCTGCTCCAGCTCCCACTCCTTTGTCACTAGGATGCCAGGTCTAGTCTCACCTGTCTCGCTGTAGCCCAATCATGCATAGCCTCCCTGTAGTCATAGATATCCCAGAACCGGGACTCTCCAGCATTTCCGAACTCCGGTTCTGTGAAAGTCTCAAACAACAGGCCAGGGCCATCATAATCCTCATCCTCGGGTCTGTCATGCTCAGCCATCCAGGGGAGTGCCGAATCACATACCACCAGAGTGCCTGGTAGGCGTCGTCTAGCTAAAGCTCCTTCCATACCAGGCTCTCGAGTTCTGTCACCCACTTATCCAGGGGCTACTTTCCCAGAAGGGGCATTCACAGGGCCACTCGCATCCGCAACTGCTGCTCCTCACTGAGGAGACTCTCGCCCCGCCGACGCTGTACATCTTCCAGGGCCTCGTAACAGACGCCTTTCTGGACTGCATCCCTTCAGTCCGGCTCATCCTCCTCCTCGTAGTGGAACGCTGTCCGAAGACTAGCCGATTCCATCCTGCTGTAGACAGGGGCGCTGTACGGATACTAGCGTTGCCCTCAATATACTCCACCAACGGTGTCTCCGCGCTTCTTCTCCTCACACTAGGACGCCATCTCACTGCTTGCCACCAATGTAACGGATCTTCCTGCACCCCGAATGGGTACCTCCATCGATGGATGCTCCTAGTGCTTCCTGAGGACTCCAAGCACTCCACTTGACATCGTAAGCACTGCAGACCCCACGAACCGCCAAAGCTTGGTTGAGGTCTCACCGTCTCCTATCCACCCTGGACCTACGACCAGGCTCCAGTAGGTGAACCTCTCCTAAATCCAGAGAGCAGGAACAGTTCTTAGAAGAGCTAGTAGTTATAGCCAGGGGGGTATAGCAAATCTTCAGCGTATTGTAATCCCCAGCCAGTGACGATCAGTTACCCAAACTCCAGCCTCAACATGAGGAAGGGTAAAACAGGAACTCCCTTTATTGAAGATCAACTCAGTATACAGTCGTGGCCAAAAGTTTTGAGAATGACACAAATATTAGTTTTCACAAAGTTTGCTGCTAAACTGCTTTTAGATCTTTGTTTCAGTTGTTTCTGTGATGTAGTGAAATATAATTACACGCACGTCATACGTTTCAAAGGCTTTTATCGACAATTACATGACATTTATGCAAAGAGTCAGTATTTGAGGTGTTGGTCCTTTTTCAGGACCTCTGTAACTCGACTGGGCATGCTCTCAATCAACTTCTGGGCCAATTCCTGACTGATAGCAACCCATTCTTTCATAATCACTTCTTGGAGTTTGTCAGAATTAGTGGGTTTTTGTTTGTCCACCCGCCTCTTGAGGATTGACCACAAGTTCTCAATGGGATTAAGATCTGGGGAGTTTCCAGGCCATGGACCCAAAATGTCAATGTTTTGGTCCTGGAGCCACTTGGTTATCACTTTTGCCTTATGACACGGTGCTCAATCGTGCTGGAAAATGCATTGTTCTTCACCAAACTGTTGTTGGATTGTTGGAAGAAGTTGCTGTTGGAGGGTGTTTTGGTACCATTCTTTATTCATGGCTGTGTTTTGGGGCAAAATTGTGAGTGAGCCCACTCCCTTGGATGAGAAGCAACCCCACACATGAATGGTCTCAGAATGCTTTATTGTTGGCATGACACAGGACTGATGGTAGCGCTCACCTTTTCTCCTCCGGACAAGCCTTTTTCCTGATGCCCCAAACAATCGGAAAGAGGCTTCATTGGAGAATATGACTTTGCCCCAGTCCTCAGCAGTCTATTCACCATATTTTCTGCAGAAGATCAATCTGTCCCTGATGATTTTTTTTGGAGAGAAGTGGCTTCTTTCCTTGACTGTGCGTGCAGATACGCTTACACCTGCCTGCTGCCATTCCTGAGCAAGCTCTGCACTGGTGGCACTCCGATCCCGCAGCTGAATCCTCTTGACTTTCTAGGACGTCCTGAAGCCTTCTTAACAAGAATTGAACCTCTTTCCTTGAAGTTCTTGATGATCCTATAAATTGTTGATTGAGGTGCAATCTTAGCAGCCACAATATCCTTGCCTGTGAAGCCATTTTTCTGCAACGCAATAATGGCTGCACGCCTTTCTTTGCAGATCACCATGGTTAACAATGGAAGAACAATGATTTCAAGCATCACCCTCCTTTTAACAGGTCAAGACTGCCATTTTAACCCAATCAGCCTGACATAATGATCTCCAGCCTTGTGCTCGTCAACATTCTCACCTGAGTTAACAAGACAATTACTGAATTGATCTCAGCAGGTCCTTTAATGACAGCATTAAAATGCAGTGGAAAGTTTTTTTTGGGATTAAGTTAATTTTCGTGGCAAAGAAGGACTATGCAATTCATTTGATCACTCTTCATAACATTCTGGAGTATATGCAAATTGCTATTATAAAAACTTAAGCAGCAACTTTTCCAATTTCCAATATTTATGTAATTCTCAAAACTTTTGGCCACGCCTGTATATACAGTTCAAGAAGTCTAAAAACATAACGCAATCAACCATGAACAACAGGCAAACAGACATCTTCACCCCTCCATAATGAATGAATAGGAAGAGAGGAGACACATGTGATGGGATTATCTCCTGGGTGTATCATAGGGTGATCTTCTACTCATCTAGGAGTTGGCTGCTATTATGATCAACTATCTTAATCCCATCACTAACACAATCAGTGGGAGTCTCAGTGCAGAGTTAACCCTTTTTGTGTTGCTGAATCCACACCATGCTTTTTAATGGGCAATAGCAAATATGTGTCATATAAATAACACACACAAATCAGGGTTCATAGTTCCTTGTAACTCCAAAAGGTCTTAGGGGGTCTCCGTAGTTCTCGGTCCATAGTCTGTAGAAAGGAGGCTGGCCCTCAGGCTTCTCCAGCAGCCCCAGTGACAGTTCAGTCCGTCACAGGGAGGGTGCCTAGTTTATTAGAAAATGTCAGAAATTGTTGGTAACACCACCAAAATGGTTCTGTAACAGCATGAGGAGGGTGTATGGATGCATCTTGGACTCGCTGGTTGCTGCTGGGAACTATGTTGTCCAAATAGTACGCCACTTTTACATAATGACAATAATACGCACAAAACCAAGGAGAAAAAAATAGATTTTAGAGGAAAAATTGATAGAAAACATTCTTTCCTCAATATTTCTTTGTATATAAAGTGCAAGTGCTGCCAAAAATTACAAGGAAGAGGCACTCCGATATACCCTTAGTTACACATAAAGTAGGGCATCATACACACCATTTAAAAATTATTAATTGATGGCCTGCTGGTGACCCTCAAAAACATTAGGAGCAAGGGCCTGCTGATCTGACCATCTAAAACATTATGGGTGGTGGCCTGCTGCCGCTTTGGTGACTCTAGTTAACCTGGGGCCGATAGCACGTCCCCGTGACATCGACGATCCATTCGGATGTCTGGCCTATCAATTTTCGATGTAATTGTCAGCTCGAATGGAAAATCAGTGTTTGATTCCAGAGAGAGAGCCTGAGAGACTGCAACCACATTCAAGGAAGGCAGGCGGGTGGCGCGCAAATCACACACTCCCGACTCGTGGAGGTAGTGACGATAAATAACAATACAGGACTCTTAAGATGCCCTGTTATTGGAATGAGTAATAAAAAATTACAGGGAATGTCACTGCGGTATTTTGGATGAGGAAACGTTTTACAGGAGAAGCCCTGCTGCAGCTTTGTTGACTCTAGATAACTTCCGCGCGTCCTTGTGAAGTCCACGATCCATTTGGATATCTTCCCTATCAACTTTTGATGTAATAATCAACTCAAAACCATCATAACTACGGGTAATGTGGAATCAGTGTTTGATTCCGGAGAGGCAGCCTGAGAAACGGCTACGGGTACCACATCCAAGCAATGCAGCATGCACGCAAATTACCTATTAGGTATAATAAGCGGAGGGCCTGCAGGTGAGCTGACCCTTTAAAAGATTTAAGTTTTGAGTTGCTGGCCTGCTGGTGAGCTGAGGTGGAACCGACAAACCCAACTTGATTTTGATGGCTGCATTAATCTGCAGGTGACCGTCATACAGTTCTACAGATTCGTTTACATCTGCATCTTTCTCAACAATCTGTGGCCTCAGTCTTTTATCCAGACTCTGTCATTGTGCCAATATGTGGTCTCCTCATGCTGCCATCTCCACACCATCAGGGCCGTCTTTAATATAAGGCTACTTTCACACTAGCGTTCGGGCGGATCCGTTCTGAACGGATCCGCTCATAATAATGCAGACGGAGGCTCCTTTCAGAACGGATCCGTCTGCATTAAAATGGCAAAAAAAAGCTAAGTGTGAAAATAGCCTCGGACGGATCCGTCCAGACTTTCAATGTAAAGTCAATGGGGGACGGATCCGCTTGAAGATTGAGCCACATTGTGGCATCTTCAAACGGATCCGTCCCCATTGACTTACATTGTAAGTCTGGACGGATCCGCACGGATCCGCACGCCTCCGCACGGCCAGGCGGACACCCGAACGCTGCAAGCAGCGTTCAGCTGTCCGCCTGTCCGTGCGGAGGCGAGCGGAGCGGAGGCTGAACGCCGCCAGACTGATGCAGTCTGAGCGGATCCGCTCCATTCAGACTGCATCAGGGCTGGACGGCTGCGTTCGGGTCCGCTCGTGAGCTCCTTCAAACGGAGCTCACGAGCGGACCAGCGAACGCTAGTGTGAAAGGAGCCTTAATTGGACCCTGGGTAAAAATTTACTTGGGTTCCCTGGATCCCGCCTTACCACACCCTAGCATAGAATCACGCCCTCCACCACAACACACAAAAAAAAAAAGAATCCACACACTTGGTAGAGTACAGTGAATGACTGTAAATACTTCCAGTTTTGAAGACTCTAGCGGTGTATTTTCTTCTGTTTAAGCCATTCTGTTGATGATTTACTTCTTTGATTTGGGTCGTCCTGTTGCAACACCCATCTTCTGTTGAGCTTCAGCTGATGGATAGATGGCCTTAAATTCTCCTGCAAAATGTCTTGATAAACTTGGGAATTCATTTTTCCTTCGATGATAGCAATCCGTCCAGTCCCTGACGCAGCAAAGCAGCCCCAAACCATGATGCCCCCACCACCATACTTCACAGTTGGGATGACTTTTGATGTTAGTGTGCTGTGCCTCTTTTTCTCCACACATAGTGTTGTGTTTCTTCCAAACAACTCAACTTGGTTTCATCTGTCCACAGAATATTTTGCCAGTACTGCTGTGGAACATCTAGGTGCTCTTGTGCAAACTGTAAACGTGCAGGAATGTTGTTTGTGGACAGCAGTGGCTTCCTCTGTGGTATCTTCCTATGAAATCCATTCTTGTTTAGTGTTTTACGTATCGTAGATTTGCTAACAGGGATGTTAGCATATGCCAGAGACTTTTGTAAGTCTTTATCTGACACTCTAGGATTCTTCTTAACCTCATTGAGCAGTCTGCGCTGTGCTCTTGCAGTCATCTTTACAGGGCGGCCACTCCTAGGGAGAGTAGCAGCAGTGCTGAACTTTCTCCATTTATAGACAATTTGTCTTACCGTGGACTGATGAACAGCAAGGCTTTTGGAGATACTTTTATAACCCTTTCTAGCTTTATGCAAGTCAACAATTCTTAATCGTAGGTCTTCTGAGAGCTCTTTTGTGCGAGGCATCATTCACATCCGGCAATGCTTCTTGTGAAAAGCAAACCTAGAACTGGTGTGTTTGTTTTTTATAGGGCAGGGCAGCTGTAACCAACACCTCCAATCTCCTCTCATTGATTGCACTTCAGTTGGCTGACACCTCACTCCAATTATCTCTTGGAGATGTTATTAGTCTAGAGGTTCACAAACTTTTTCCACCTGCACTGTGAATGTTTACATGGTGTGTTCAATAAAAACATGGTAAAATGTAATTCTTTGTGTGTTATTAGTTTAAGCAGACTGTGATTGTCTATTGTTGTGACTTAGATGAAGATCAGATCACATTTTATGACCAATTTGTGCAGAAATCCATATCATTCCAAAGGGTTCACATACTTTTTCTTGCAACTGTATTGCTGCTGTCACACACAATATTCCTTACAAGGACTTTTGGGTCTATGAAAAGTTTTTGTAGAAAATTAAATTCAATTACACCCCCTACACTCTCTGTCCCTACGTATTCTCAGCTCTCGCTGACTTAGAATGAGCCAAACACGCGTCATCGGGTGCTATATACTGGTATTACAGTGAGGGCAGTACTTACCTGCAAGTGCAGGGAGGAGACTCGAGCATTGCGCTTTGGTATTCGGCCGAGCATGCTCACTCAACACTATTGGCTACTGCTGCTTAGTTCTCTGCTTCAGGCAAAGTGGGCGATCTTGGAGGAATGGTTCCAGACTGCTTGTTTATCAGGTTATCATCTGCACCATGTACATTTTACATGTTCCTGATAATTGCCCTGATCATCAGCCCATGTAAAAGGGCCCTTAGCTTTAAAGATTTTTTTTCACCTTTGTGCACTTTTTAAAATTTCAACCTCATGTTGAACCCCCTGAATTGCGTTCAGTGTTTTATTCTCGTGAATGCAATCCATTTTATCCTATCACCTATCAGTGAAAAAAGCATTGCATCTGGAAGTCTTCCATTTTCACACAAGCCCCATTTAATTCTCTGGGGCCAGGACTGCTTGAAAAATGCACAATATAGAACATGCTGCAATTTTTCCCAAATGCAGAGATTATCAGTGATAAAGGCGCTCATAGGCACATGCTCATTGAAATGAATGGGTCAGGATTCAGTCCATTTGCAACATGCATCGCATCTGCTCTTACAAAATTAAGCAGAATACTGTGATTTGATTTTCATAACATTTAGCACCCTGTGCAACCTTTCCTTTGTGCCTCCCTGAGTGGCTTTCTCTCACCCTTCACATGTCTGTGATAGCAAATTGACAGATTATTACACATAATTTGCATAGTTTTCCATATTTTCTGTACTATAAGACGCGCCTGATCATAAGATGCACCTAGGGTTTTAGAGGAGAAAAATAAGAAAATAATGTTTTTTGAAATACAGCCATTTTGGGCAAACAAATTTAATTGAGGCCTATTCTGGTTAAGGGCGTGTGAGATACACCCTGTACATACTGTCATTCTATTCTACTATTAATTAAACATCCATTTAGAGCAAAATCCTAAATTTGAGAAATAGGAGAGCGTCAAATAAGGGACGTGGCCCAGGTCGTGGTGCTGCTGGTGGAGCTCCTGTTGCAGGTAGAGGACGTGAATGATCTGTACCAGCTACACGCACAAGTGAAACCCCTTCCTCAGGTGCGAGTAGGCGACAGAACCTGCTGCGGTATTTGGTCAGGGCTAATGCGGCTCTACGAATGGTGAGGCCTGAACAAGTACAGGCGATAGTAGATTGGGTTGCTGACAGTGCCTCCAGTTCCTTCACATTGTCTCCTAACCAGTCTCCTGCTGAAAGATCAGAGTTGGCACCTGCAGCCCATGTCCATCAGTCTTTCACCTCACCCCCTTGCAAATCAGCCAAGCAGTCTTAGCCCCAAGTCATGCAGCAGTCTCTTCTGCTTTTTGATGACTCTGTTAGCAGGGTTTCCCAGGGCCATCCACCTCGCCCTGCCCCAGAAGTGGAAGAGATTGATTGCACCGATGCCCAACCACTTATCTTTCAAGATGAGTACATGGGAGAACCATCGCAGCACTTCTCGGATGATGACGAAACACAGGTGCCAATTGCTGGGGCTTTCGAAAGTGTGCAGACCGACAAGGAGGGCAGGGGTAAAGACTGGGTGGAAGATTATGTAGAGGACGATGAGGTCCTCGACCCCACATGGAATCCAGGTCATGCGAGTGACCTATGTAGTTCGGAGGAAGAGGCGGTGGTCGCACAGAGCCACCAGCACAGCAGAAGAGGGTGCAGGGTGCAAAAGCGGAGCGGCCGCCCTCTAGACAGTACGCCTGCTACTGCCCACCGTAGCAAGGGACTGAGCACACCAAAGCCAGCTCCAAGGAGTTCCCTGCCTTGGCAGTTCTTCAGACAATGTGCTGACGACAAGACACGAGTGGTTTGCATGCTGTGCAATCACAGCCGGAAGCGAGGCATAAACGTTCTCAACCTGAGCACAACCTGCATGACCAGGCATTTAAGTGCTAAGCACGAGCTGCAGTGCAGTAGAAACCTCAAAAACCAAGAAAGGTCTCTGGCTTCTCCTGCTTCCTCTTCTGCTGCAGTCTCGGCCTCTTTATCCACCTCTGGAGTGACAATGCCACCTGCCACCCCACAAACAGAGGATCTTCCAGCAACACCACCACCTGGGTCACCAAGCATCTCCACAATGTCCCATGGAAGCGTTCAGCTCCCCATCTCCTAAACACTGGAGAGGAAGAGGAAGTACCCCCTACCCTTCCGTGATCCCTAGCCCTGAATGCCAGCATTTCTAAATGACTAGCCTTTGAAATGTTGTCATTCCGTTTGGTGGAGACGGATAGTTTTAAAGGCCTTATGGCGGCTGCTGTCCCACAGTACGTCGTGCCCAGCCGCCACTACTTTTCCATGCGAGCCATCCCTTCCCTGCACAACCAAGTAAGGGACCAATTCAGGTGTGCACTGCGCAACGCATTCTATGGCAAAGTGCACCTCTCTACGGATACGTGGACCAGTAAGCACGGCCAGGGGCGTTATATCTCCATAACAGCACACTGGGTAAATGCAGTGGCGGCTGGGCCTGAGGCGGATAGCATTTTGGCGCATATCCTTCCACCACCGAGGATTGCAGGGCGCTTCAGTTTTCCTCCTGTTGCTTCCTCCTCCTACTCTGCTTCCTCATCCTCTACCGGCTCCTCCTCCAGTCATCGTAACACCTTCACCACCAACTTCAGCACAGCCAGGGGTAAACGACAGCTTGCAGTTTTACAACTTATCTGTTTGGGGGACAAACCCCACACCGCGCAGGAGCTGTGGACGGACAACAGACTGATGAGTGGTTGGTGCCAGTGAGCCTCAAGCCCGGCCTGGTGGTGTGCGATAATGGGCGAAATCTCGTTGCAGCTCTGGGACTAGCCGGTTTGCCGCACATCCCTTGCCTGGCGCGTGTGCTGAATTTGGTGGTGCAGAGATTCCTTAAAACTTACCCCAATATGTCAGAGCTGCTGCATAAAGTGCGCTTTCGGCGTTCTCACCCTGCTGCTGCTCGCCTGTCAGCGCTGCAGCATAACTTCAGCCTTCCCGCTCACCGCCTCATATGCGACGTGCCCACAAGGTGGAACTCCACCTTGCACATGCTGGCCAGACTGTGCGAGCAGCAGCAGGCGATAGTGGAGTTTCAGCTGCAGCACGCACAGGTGAGTCGCTCTGCGGAACAGCACCACTTCAGCACTAATGACTGGGCCTCCATGCGAGACCTGTGTTCCTTGTTGCGCTGTTTCGAGTACTCCACCAACATGGCCAGTGCCGATAGCGCCGTTCTCAGCGTAACTATCCGACTTCTATGCCTCCTTGAAAAAAAGCTGCTGGCAATGATGGAAGAGGATGTGGCACAGGAGGAGGAGGAAGAGGGATCATTTCGTAGGGTTTCCGGACAGTCATTCACAAGTGGCTCCAAGGGTGGGTTCCTGCGCCCACAAACGCCAGGTACACAATTGTCCAGCCAGGGCACAGTTCTGGAGGATGACGAGGTGGAGGATGAGGAGATGGAGGAGGAGGAACCATGTTCACAGCAGGGTGGCACCCAGACCAGCTCATGGCCATCACTGGTGCGTGGAAGGGGGGATACAGAGGACACAGACGATACAGCTCCCACAGAGGACAGCTTTTTGTTGCCTCTGGGCAGCCTGGCACACATGAGCGATTACATGCTGCAGTGTCTCCGCAATGACCGCCGAGTTGCCCACATTCTAACTTGTGCTGATTACTGGGTGGCCACGCTGCTGGATCCCCGTTACAAGGGCAACGTACCATCCTTAATTCCCTCACTGGAGCGGGATGCACCGTAAGATGCACAAGCGCACGCTGGTAGATGTACTGCTGGTGGCATTCCCACCTGACAGGGGGGCACAGTGGAAGCACAAGGCGAAGGCAGAGGACGAGGAAGAGGTCGCCAACGCAGCTGGGGTCCTGCCAGCACCTCAGAAGGCAGGGTTAGCATGGCCGAAATGTGGAAAAACGTTGTTAGCACGCCACAACGATCAGCACCACCAGCTGATATGGAACGTCTTAGCAGGAAGCAGCATTTCACCAACATGGTAGAGCAGTATGTGTGTACACGCCTACACGTACTGAATGACGGGTCTGCCTCCTTCAACTTCTGGGTCCCAATTTTTTTAAATTAATTTATCTTCCTTAAATTTGGTCTCTTTTTCTCACGCTCCCTCTCCAGCGTGGAACCCTGATTCGCCGATAACCCTGATCAACATGGTAGGCTCAGAAAAGAACATTGAAAGTTGATAGAAAAGATATCCAAATGGATGGTGAATGTCACTGGGGCACCTCTACATAGGTGACAGGAACATACATTTTGAAAAATCGTCAATTACATTGTCAAGTGAAATTTTTCACATTTTGCCGGATAGAAACCCCTGCTCTGCATAGTTGACAGGGAATAAAATTTAAAAAGTCTTCATTAATTGATGCACGACGCACCCTTTCATTCAATGCTTAAACTTTAAAAAGTTGCCCCACTTTTACGCTTTACTACTTTGTCTCATATTTCCACTCTATAATTTGAAATTTGAAAAAATGAATCCTCCCTTGAATGTGGTCTCTCTTTCTCACGCTCCCTCTCCGGCCTGGAACCCTGATTCCCCGCCACCCGTGATCACCATGGTAGGCGCATAAAAGAACATTGAAAGTTGATAGAGCAGATATCAAATTGGATTGTGAACATCACGGGGACGTGCGACATGTTGGGGCAGTAAGTATGCACACGCCGACACGAACTGACTGACGGGGTCAGCCCCTGCAACTTCTGGGTCTCCAAATTGGGCACATGGCCTGAGCTTGCCCTTTAACCCTTGGAGGTGCTGGCCTGCCCTGCAGCCAGTGTATTGTCTGAACGTGTGTTTATCATGACTGGAGGGGGTTATTACAGGTTATATTTCCCAATGTTTTGGGGTGTACCCTAATTTAAAAAAATAAAAATAAATGTAAAACCAAAAAGCAGTGTAGGCTAGCTCCTCCTCCACCGCTGCTTCCACCTACACCACCATATCCACCGCCTCCATATGGACCTGGTCCTCCTAGATCAAGATTTTATTTTTATTTTTTACGTATTTTATGTTATTTAAAGTCATTTCCCTATCCACATTTGTTTGCAGAGCACTTGCCATGCTCTTAACCACATCTTGATGCCATTTGCAGCCCTCTAGCCCTTTCCATGCCATTTTTACAGCCATTTTAGTGCTTAAAAGTTCGGGTCCCCATTGACTTCAATGGGGTTCGGGGTCAAGTTCGGGTCAAGTTCAGGTCCCAAACTTGAACTTTTTTCTGAAGTTTGGCTGAACCTGTCGAACCTGAACATCCAGGTGTCCGCTCAACTCTATTTTTCAGCAAACCTCAGATCAGACCCCCATTGCTCATCAGATCTCAGATTAGATCTCAGATCAGACACACATTCTTTATCAGACCCCCAATGACAAAATGAATAAATTAACTTACCTCTGGCACCGCCACTCTAGATCCAGTGTTCTTCCTGCACTTACCGCTCCTGCGCACCTCGCTGCACTGTGACCTGATGTCGCACAGCGCACTTACTCTGTGTGATGTTAGGTCACAGCACAGTGAGCGGCGTCATCAGAAGAAGACCAGAGATCAGAGAGTACAGCCAGCACAAGGAGCACTGTATTCACGGTTCTGCTGTGTATTAGTGAGCGCTTCCATAATGGAAGTGTTCACTATAATTTGCTCCATAAAACGCACTGCCATAAATTCAATTATAATTTACTGTTCAATGAATTCATATGTGCATTTTACCTTCAGCAGATGCCTTTCCCCAAAGGCTGCTTAAAGACAAAAGCCCACTGTGGCTATCAATAAATCTTGCCCTGAACAGCGGTGTTATTGTTAATTCATTAGTTAATATACTTTTATTTTTTCATGTGCAGTACATGAAGAATGCAATCTGTATTTTAACTACTTTGCACTGATCTAGGACAGATATTCAGAAGTAGAACCCTGAGAGACACTGTCTGGGACGGGAGAGAATTACAGTTTATTGTAGTGGTAAGACCCCCGTCCCCCCATCCAGTGTAAAGAAAATTGCACATTCTGTGTATTTTTCATTTACTGCATTAAGCCAACAGCTGACATTGTAAATCAAATGCAATTACTGCATGCTTGGAACCATATCTACTTGTTATTGCAACTTGTAAGGGAGAACTAATTTCTATGAGGTGACTGCCCTAACCAGAAATTGATTTTAACAGCCTCATCACAGAGAATATGAGTCCCTGTTATTGCTCTGGAGTTAATAGCATTCTTAGATACTAATCCAAATCTGAAAAGCTTTTGTTTTAATTGAGGAATAACATTCATTTTCATCAGTATAGAGAATGATATCCAATCCATTTTAATTAGGACAAGGCAGAAATGTATTTCAAAGTAATACAGGAGTTTAATGGGAAAGATGATCAAACACTTTAAGAGGAATACAATGTTAAATGCTTACCATTTGAAAATGCCTCTAAACCTTTGTTTTATTGCTTTGTGTAGTCCTCGCTGCATCCTTTATGCATATCTTATCTGTGTGCTGATGTTTCTCGGTCTCACTTGGATATCGTGTATATTTTAAGAGATTTAGGAACCAGTCAAATCCCTTTCGTTGTCCCTAGTCCCCAGCATGCCATATAACATTTAGCGTATGGACACATGTGCAGGTTTCCTGATACAGTTTTGAAAGCCAAAATCAGGAGTGGATCATAAAAGGAGAGAAAGTAATAAAGGATGGCCACAACTTCTCTTTTTTTTTTAAATTGGCTTCTATTACTGCATCAAGAAACTGGACTGTGTGGTCATACCCTAAATGTGACAGGGGAAGCTCATTTGCAGGGTGGCTGCAAAACATTTTGTGGGTGGCTGCAAAAGATTGATGAGGACACATAAAGGCATATCTGTAAATTACATTAGGAGAGCTATACAAACATCCCAACCATAACAAATGGTCCTGGTTGGTGACAGACTGCCTTTGAAGGCACAGTATTAAACACAAATACATACAGTGTCTTAAAAAAGTATTCATACCCCTTGAACGTTTCCACATTTTTTTCATATTACACCCACAAACTTAAATGTATTTTACTGGGATTTTATGTGATAGACTAGCAAAACGTAACAAGTATGTGTGAAGTAAAAAAAAAAAAAAAAAAAGATACATGGTTTTCAAAATTTGTAATAAAAAAAAATCTGGAACGTGTGGCGTGCGTTTGTATTCAGCCCCCTCTGAGTCAATGCTTTGTAGGACTACCTTTTACTGCATGTACAGCTGAAAGCCTTTTGTGATATGCTTCTAACAGTTTTGCACAGCTAGGGGCTGACATTTTTGCCCATTCTTCTGTGCAAAATAGCTCAAGCTCAATCAGATTGGATGGAGAGCATCAGTGAGCAGCAATTTTCAAGTCTTGCCACAGATTCTCAATGGGATTCAGGTCTGGTCTTTGACTGGGCTATTCTAACACATGAATATGTTTTCATTTAAACCATTCCATTGTAGTTCTGGATGCTTAGGGTAGTTGTCCTGCCGGAAGATAAACCTCCGCCCTGGTCTTTTGCAACCTCTAGGTTTTCCTCCAGGATTACCCTTTATTTAGCTCCATCCATCTTCCTATCAACTCTGACCAGCTTCCCTGTCCCTGCTGAAGAAAGGCATCCCCACAGCATGATCCTGCCACCACTATTTTTCACGGTGGGAATGCAGTGTTCAGGGTGATGTGCAGGGTTAGTATTCCGTCACACATAACGTTTTGCATTTGGGCCAAAAAGTTCAACTTTGGCCTCATCTAACCAGAGCACTTTATTCCATATTTTTGCTGTGACCTCTACATGGCCTGTGGCAAACTGCAAATTGGACTTCTTATGGCTTTCTTGTTGCCACTCTTCCATAAAGGACAGATTCTCCTCCACAGTGATCATGGGCCTCTTGGCTGCTTCTCTAATTAGTGCTCTCCTTGCCTGGGCTGTCAGTTTAGGTGGATGGCCATGTCTTTGCAGTGCGTGAAACTCGCAGCGTGTGTCAGTGCAAGGTCTTGTTCTGTCCACCCCTTCTCTGAAAGGATCGCACAGCATTATACTGATTTATAATGCTGTGTAACCCTCAGAGTCCTGAAATCTACTGAATTATACTGACATAATACTGTCAGTGTAATTCAGTCGATCTCAGAACTGTCAGGATAACACAGTATTATAAATCAGTATATTAAAATCAGAGGACAGGAGGAGCGGTATTCAGAACGGGACTTTGCACTGACACATGCTGCAAGTTCCTTGAATTAAACTTGCTTGTTTGTCTGGCCTTATGGACCCAGTGAGATTTTGCTTTTTACTTCCTACTTTTCCTGAGACATAACTTTTAGATTTTTTTTTGTTGGGTGATCTATAGTTTTTATTGATGTCATTTTGGGGGGTGTATGATCTTTTGATCTTTTTTTATCAATTGTTTTGGAAGGTGAATCTGCAAAAAAACTGTGAATCAGCCATTTTGATTTTTTGTCCAATTGCAGCATTCACATTGCATACGTTTATATTTTAATAGTACAGGCACTTTGGGAAGTAGTGATGCCAATCATCTTTTTTTATTTATTGTTTAGTTATCTTTATTTTTAATATAAATATAAAGTCCCCCTAAAAGGACTTAGAGATCACTTCTACCACAGGCTTCTACCACAGCCTATGGAGCTCTGCCGCATAGCAATTGAATAGCTGCCTCAATCTTGCCCCAGGGATAATGTTTGTGTCCCGGGAGCACAGCTTTTCCAGGGAAAGACTGCTCAGATGCAATTGACTGCAGTATATGAGGGGTTAAAAGTCTGCAATAGCTGTTGTAGCCAATCATGGACAATGTCTACTGGTGTCTGTTGTGTAAAACAGCAGGCACCCATGTGTCTATGGTGCACGCTCAGCTTCTGAGTGGCTTTTGGTTGTATGATAAATCTGGCATATCTATATACTGTCTGTCTAAATCTTTGCGCCACAATGCACCACAATTTTATACAAAATCGAGTAACAGAATAGTGAATTATTTTTCACGTACAGAGGTTGCATATAAATCTGGAGTGTGATACATGTAAAACCATATTTATGCAAACAGGGGATCCTATTATATGATATATCATGTAATTACAGATTCCATCAGGGCATTGCTATTGTTTACATGGCCCATGCCCAGAAGCTCATGTTACTGATTGGCCAGGGAATGTACCATTTCTGCACATATCTTATGGGTAAGTTATAAAAATTTTCATATGATTTGCTGGCCCTTTTAAATGAAATGTATTAAGGCAGGGATGAAATAAACAACATTGTATTATTATTACTTGAGTAGTAAATAATAACAGTGTAGAAAGTTTAGGATTTTAGTGAAGAAAGCAATTTCTACCTTTTGTAAGTCATCATGTTTTAACATGTCAGAAAAAAGGCTTCTATGTGTATATATTGCTGTTACATACTTGTTATAATGCCATCTGCTGTTCTTTTGATTTTCTCTCAAAACGTCAACCTAATGTATCCATTGTTGGTGGTCACTAGGGATGAGCGAAACGACTTCGGATGAAACATCCGAAGTTTATTCGTTTAAAATTTCGTTCTAATACTGTACGGACCAGGAGCTTCGTACAGTATTAGAATGTATTTGCTATGATGAGCCAAAGTTATTTGTTCGCGAAGTCTCGCGAGACTTCGCGCAATAACTTCATAAATTAAACCATTTCCCGAACTTGCTTTCAGTTCCAAGGTACCACTTGGAACCGAACCCGAGTTTGGAAAATGTTTTTTTACAGTACAAATTAATTTATAAAGTTATTGTGCGAAGTCTCGCTCCTGCTCCGTACAGTATTAGAACAAAGTTTTATGCAAATTTGCTATGGATGTTTTATCCGAAGTCGACTCGCTCATCCCTAGTGGTCACACATGCCCAGTAGCTCAGTACCAATACATGGGTCCTCTTTTACATGAGCAGTGGAGTGATTCTTGCTATTGTGCAGGTTGGCCAGTAAGAATAGGCGTTCTAGAAGTTGCCAACTTTCACCAGCACTAAATGCATTAGGTTGATGTTGTAAAACAACAATATAGTTTTCACTCCCTCCTCAGCCCCAAAGTGCTCATGCTCATTCTGACCTCTGTGCTGAAGTCCTGGACACTTACTTCAAAGACAAGATTGATAACATCCATCACAAAATAATCTCCCAGTCCCCATTCAGCATTGATCCCCTCTGTCCAACATTCCTTTTTCTCTCTCCTCATTTGACCCTATAACAGAAGAGGTCTCCAGCCTCCTCTCTTCTTCTTGACCAACGACCTGCAGTAGTGAACTGTTTCGATCACATCTCCCCCAGTCTCTCTCCCCAGCTGTCATTGGTCACCTAACTATAATATTTGCCCTCTCTCTTCAGGCATCGTTTCATTGTTACAGATCTGCGAGTGATGACCCACTGTGCCAACTTAAACTGGTGTAGAGCTAACCCTAAGGGTGTCATTCTAATGTTCCCCTGGTATTCATCCTTTAGCCCCTGTACAGGCATTTGGCCTTCACTACAGGTAAGCAATCAGACTGCTATCTCCTGAGATAGTCACAGTGTAGTTGACAGCTGACCCAATGGGTCTAGGGACTCTAGTGTGGCACTGAAAACTTAGGATACAGAAAATGTATCAAAACCATAGGAAACCTGCAGGAGCAGTCTGATTAGTCACTAAGGCTTAGATACAAGTTACTAGATCTGAACTTCACACTGGTAGTGTAGATAAATGAGGACACAGAAAAAACATCAGGCTGGGTGGTATTAAAGACACAGACAGGGTAGGCTGGGTTCTTGATAGAAACATGAACAAGGCAGATGGACAGGATTAACTTAAACATGAACAGAGCTGTAACCAGTGGCGTACCGCCCATAGAGGCAGACCACGCCACTGCTATGGGGCCCGCGGCCCCACCCACACTATTTGACCCCGCCCACTCATGACATGCAGCCGGCTATGCGGCTACTTTTCTTCAACAGCAGCCCCAACTCTCGCCGCCATAACTTTTTTTTATTTTTCCATTCACATAGATGTATGAGGGCTTATTTTTTGCGGGAGAAGTCGTACTTTAATATGGCATGCAATGTAGTGGGAAGCGGGCAAAAAAATTCCAAATGCGGTGGAATAAAAAATAAAATAAAAAAACAATTTCTCCGCAGTTTTTTATGGGTTTTGTTCTTACGACATTCCCTTTGCGGCAAAACTGACCTATGCCCTTTATTCTCTCGGTCAGTATTTTTTTACATCACCATATTCTCCCCCATAACTTTTTTATAGTTATGATCCCTGCCATGCTACTTCTTTTGACTTGGACTTTTAGATGCAGAACCATTTCATCTTCAAGGTAAGTTAATAATTTTTTTAATCTAGCTTAGGCTACTTTCACACTAGCGTTTTTGCTGGATCCGTCAGGGTTCAGCAAAAAAGCTTCTGTTACTGATAATACAACCGTCTGCATCCGTTATGAATGGATCCGGTTGTATTATCTTTAACATTGCCAAGACGGGTCCGTCATGAACACTATTGAAAGTCAATGGGGGACGGATCAATTTTCTATTGTGGCAGATATTCAGTTTTTCCCAGGAGGGAAAGCAAACTACAACATGTTTCGGTTTGCTCTCTATTCTGGGAACACAACTAAACGGAACGGAATGAATTTTGGAGGATTCCGTTCGGTTCAATTAAGTTTTGTTCCCATTAACAATAAATTGGAACAAAACTGAAGCTTTTTTTTTCGGTATTGAGCCCCTGAGACTGATCTCAGTACCGGAAAACTTTAACGCTAGTGTGAAAGTAGCGTTATCTATAATATTTGATTTCTGTTTTATTTCACAGAACAAATCCTTATTTTAAAATATGTATAATTTTTTTATTTTTTTATTACTGCAACAAATTTGGTTAATAAAAAATAAAAATAAAGATTTATCCCTAACGGTTTCAGTAGGTCGTGTATACATTTCTTTATTAGCAAATGGGGGTGTGGCAGGGGAGGAGCCAGGACAGGAGGTAGGAGGGGCCAGGGGTGGGTAGTGGGTGGGGTTATGGGGCCCAATTCAGATTCTTGCTATGGGGCCCAGTGATTTCTATGTACGCCCCTGGCTGAAACTGGAAGTATAGGAGCACAGAGGTAGGGCAGGTACAGGGCCGGAACATAAACACTAGAGAATAGCAATGTCACGGATGTACCGAGACATACGGACGTTCCCGCGACAGGTGGCAGGAGATCTGTGAGACTGGCAACATTTGGTTTGATCTGACATGTTTTCCTTTTGGATCAAATGACATCTGTGTTGTTTCTGGTGCTTGCCACACTTTTTTTCCCCAGGTCTGGCTATTGTGGTCATTAACCTCTTCAGGACATAGGGCGTACAGGCACTCCCTTATGTCCTGGTACTTAAGGACACAGGGCGTACCTGTGGCCTGCTCAAATCATTGAGCAGGCACTTCGGCTGGGGGGGTCATTCAGACCTGCGGTTTGCGGCTTTTTTCTATTGCGGCGGCGGCTGCGGTGGGGCGGTGCCATCGGGTCCCGATGGGGTTGTGCGGGGGACCCGATGGCATGGAAGGCAGCGCCATGCCTTCTTGAGGCATCTGCGCTGCCTTCCGGTGATGAGCCTGTGAGATCCAGCCCTCTTGATCTCACAGGCCCCGGAATCTGTATGAGTAATACACACTGTATTACTCATACAGCCAATGCATTCCAATACAGAAGTATTTGAATGCATTGTAAAGGATTACACCCCCAAAAGTTCAAGTCCCAAAGTGGGACAAAAAATTAAGTGAAAAAAAAGTTGATAAAATAAAATTTCCCCCCCCCCCCCAAAATTAAAAGTTTCAAGTAAAAATAAACAAAAACGTCATTTTCCCCAAATAAAGAAAAAAAAAATTGGGAAAAAATAGGTAGGGGGGAAAGTATACATACTAGGTATCGCCGTGTTCGTATCGACCGGCTCACATGACCTCACCCCTCAGATGAACACCGTAAAAAAAAATAAAAAAACGGCTAAAAAAAAATTTTTTTGTCACCTTACATCACAAAAAGTACAACAGCAAGCGATCAAAAAGGCATTTGCCCACCAAAATACCAATCTAACCATCACCTTTTCCCGCAAAAACTGAGCCCCTACCTGAGACAATTGCCCAAAAAATAAAAAAAACTATGGCTCAGAATATGGAGACACTAAAACATAATTATTTTTTTTTTAAAAAAGCTGTTATTGTGTAAAACTTACATAAATAAAATAAAAGTATTCATATTAGGTATCTCCGCGTCTGTATCGATAGGCTCTATAAAAATATCACATGACCTAACCCCTCAGATGAACACCGTAAAAAATAAAAAATAAAAACCGTGCTAAATAAACAATTTTTTGTCACCTTACATCACAAAAAGTATAATAGCAAGCGATCAAAAAGTCACACGCACCCCAAAATAGTGTAAATAAAACCATCATCTCATCCTGCAAAAATCATACCCTACCCAAGGTAATCGCCCAAAAACTGAAAAAAATATGTCTCTCAGACTATGGAAACACTAAAACATGATTTTTTTTTGCTTCAAAAATGAAATCATTGTGTAACACTTACATAAATAAATAAAAAAAAGTATACATATTAGGTATCGCCACGTCCGTGACAACCTGGTCTATAAAAATACCACATGATCTAACATGTCAGATGAATGTTGTAAATAACAAAAAATAAAAACGGTGCTAAAACAGCTATTTCTTGTTATCTTGCCTCACAAAAAGTGTAATATAGAGCAACCAAATCATTGTTCCCTAAACTAGTACCAAAAAAACTATACCACCCTATCCCGTAGTTTCTAAAATGGGGTCACTTTTTGGGGGTTTCTACTCTAGGGGTGCATCAGGGGGGCTTCAAATGGGACATGGTGTAAAAAAAAAAACAGTCCAGCAAAATCTGCCTTCCAAAAACCGTATGGCATTCCTTTCCTTCTGCGCCATGCCGTGTGCCCGTACAGCGGTTTACGACCACATATGGTGTGTTTCTGTAAACTACAGAATCAGGGCCATAAATATTGACTTTTGTTTGGCTGTTAACCCTTGCTTTGTAAAAGTAAAAAAAAATATTAAAATGGAAAATCTGCCCAAAAAGTGAAATTCTGAAATTGTATCTCTATTTTCCATTAATTCTTGTGGAGCACCTAAAGGGTTAACGATGTTTGTAAAATCAGTTTTGAATACCTTGAGGGGTGTAGTTTCTAGAATGGGGTCATTTTTGGGTGGTTTCTATTATGTAAGCCTCAAAAAGTGACTTCAGACCTGAACTGGTCCCTAAAAATTGGGTTTTTGAAAATTTCTAAAAAATTCAAAGATTTGCTTCTAAACTTCTAAGCCTTGTAACATCCCCCAAAAATAAAATAGCATTTCCAAAATGATCCAAACATGAAGTAGACATATGGGGAATGTAAAGTAATAACTATTTTTGGAGGTATTAATATGTATTATAGAAGTAGAGAAATTGAAACTTGTAAATTTGCAATTTTTGACAAATTTTTGCAATTTTTTTTATAAATAAAAATGATTTTATTTTTACTTCATTTTACCAGTGTCATGAAGTACAATATGTGACGAAAAAACTGTCTCAGAATGGCCTGAATAAGTCAAAGCGTTTTAAAGTTATCACCACTTAAAGTGACACTGGTCAGATTTGCAAAAAATTGCCTGGTCCTTAAGGTGAAATAAGGCTGTGTCCTTAAGGAGTTAAACCTTCTCTATTTATTGTTGTTTCTCCCACTATGCTATGCGGTTTAGAGCTTCTGTTGGACTTGTGGTTAGCTTCTGCTATTCTGTGCAGGTGGCCTTAAAGCTCAGGCACCCTCTGCATGGAGGGGTGCCTTAGATATCCAGGATTTGGCAGCACATGTAATGGCCCTTTAAGAGGTCAGAGGTGAATGCACATGGCATCCATCCCCAAAGGGGAGAGCAAGGCAGCGGGGGCTAGGGGCAGCTGTTCTAACATCTGTCCTTTATTAAACATTCTGCAATAACCCCACTACTAAAAACAAAATCATTTGACCCAGCCTATGATACTAACTACGACCTGTCTCTAATCTGCTCTTCATGTCTAAACTCCTAGAATGTCTGGTCTACTCTCACCTACTAAGTTACCTATCTGCTAACTCTCTCCTTGACCTGTTACAATTTGGCTTTCATACTCTATGCTCCACAGAAACTGCCCTTAGTAAAGCGTCTGGTGATCTCATGATAGCGAGAAAGAATGGCAACTATTCTCTACTGATTCTTCTTGATCTCTCTGCAGCAGTTGACACTGTAGACCACAAACTCCTCCTTGGTATGCTCCACTCTATTAGCCTCAAGACACTGCACTCTTATGATTTTCTTCCTATCTCTTTGGTCGCACTTTCAGTGTATCATTTGCTAGCTCTTCATTTTCTCCTCTTCCTGCTGGAGTTTCCCAGGGTTTAGTTCTAGGTCCTCTCCATGGTCCTATGGGACAGACCATCAACAGATTTGGTTTTCAGTACCATCTCTATGTTGACGACACCCAACTATTTACTTCTTCTCGTGATATCACAGCAGCAGTACTAAAAACACCAGTGACTGTCTGGCAGCTGTTTCTAACATCATGTCCTCTCTCTATCTGAAACTGAACTTTTTTTCTTCCATCTACTAACCTACCTAAACCTGATATTTCCGTTTATGCCTGATTTTTTCTTTGCTTCCCATATTCAATCACTGGCATGCTCATGTTTAGAAATGAGCAAAGTTTACAAAAATTCGATTTGGCTGCTTTGTGATGAATTACTTTATCACGAAGCGCATGTCTTTGTAAGTAGCGGGTGCAATGATGGGGAACGTCGCACCCCGTCATTGAATCACTCAGATGCCACATTCATCACTGATAGCAGTATGAAACATTAGGGCTTTCAGAGATTAATCATAAAAAAAAATACTCACCTTATACATTTGGGTGCAAAGAGGCCGTCCTGGCCATCTTGATTAAAGATTCTGCGCAAAATCTGGTGCAGTGCATGATGACGTCATCACGTTGGGCGTTGTGGTGGTGTCATACGTCACCTTGCACAAGATTTCACGCAGGATCTTAAATCAAGATGGCCACGGAGGCCTCTTTACACCTAAATGGATGAGGTGAGTATGAATAGTTTTTTTTACCGCCAGTTTTTTTTTTACAGTCAGTAAAAATTGATTTGTTACCATGAAGCACGAGGAAACTCGGCTTCGCAGTGAAACATATTTTCCCTGAAATTCGGATCAAAGTCGTCTTTAGATATTTCGATATTTTCAACACTACTCATGTTGTCTGCACTGCAAGAACATCTCTAAGTGTGCCTTTTTCTCATGGTAGAAATGGTCTAAACTTCATTCTTGTTTTTTACCTACTGTAACTCATTACTAATCTGTCTTCCCTCTCTCCCCTTCAGTCTGTAAATGTAGCAGCTAGGCTGATCTTTTTGCCCTGCCTCTACACCAATGCTTCTAGCCTTAACCAGTCACTTCACTGGTTGACCATCCACTTAGGCCCCTTTCACACGGGCGAGTATTCCGCGCGGATGCGATGCGTTAGTTGAATGCATTGCACCAGCACTGAATACCGACCCATTCATTTCTATGGGGCTGTTCACATGAGCGGTGATTTTCACGCATCACTTGTGCGTTGCGTGAAAATCGCAGCATGCTCTGTCTTGTGCGTTTTTCACGTAATGCAGGCCCCATAGAAATGAATGGGGTTGCGTGAAAATCGCAAGCATCCGCAAGCAAGTGCGGATGCGGTGCGGTTTTCACACACGGTTGCTAGGAGACGATCGGGATGGAGACCCGATCATTATTATTTTCCCTTATAACATGGTGATAAGGGAAAATAATAGCATTCTGAATACCGAATGCATAGTAAAATAGCGCTGGAGGGGTTAAAAAAAATTAAAAAATAATTTAGCTCGCCTTAGTCTACTTGATCGCGAAGCCCGGCATCTCCTTCTGTCTTCATCTGAGCTTTGTGCAGTAACAGGACCTGTGGTGACGTCACTCCAGTCATCACATGATCCATCACCATGGTAAAAGATCATGTGAGGGATCATGTGATGACCGGAGTGACATCACCACAGGTCCTAGAAAAATGGAGGTCACCACAGGTCCTGTTGCTGCAGACAGCTAAGATCAAGACAGAAGGAGATGCCGGCTACACGAGCAAGTAGATTAAGGTGAGTAAAAATTTTTATTTTTATTTTTAACCCCTCCAGCTGTATTTTACTATGCATTCTGTATTCAGAATGCTATTATTTTCCCTTATAACTATGTTATAAGGGAAAATAATACAATCTTCAGAACATCAATCCCAAGCCCGAACGTCTGTGAAGAAGTTTGGGTTTGGGTACCAAACATGCGCGATTTTTCTCACGCGCGTGCAAAACGCATGACAATGTATTGCACTCGCACGGAAAAATCGCGGGTGTTCCCGCAACGCACCCGCACATGTTTCCACAACAGCCGTGTGAAAGAGGCCTTACAGTTCAAACTTCTCACCTTCACCCACAAAGCTCTCCACAGTGAGACACCTACCTACATACCCTCCCTCATTTATGTCTACCATCCTACTCCTGCTGTCCATTCTGCTAATGATCTAAAACTAACATCTTCCATAATTTGAACATCTCACTCCTGCCTTAATATTTCTCTTGAGCTGCACCAGCTCTCTGGAATGCACTGCCCCAGACAAACAGGTATAATTCCCAACTTTCTTATTTTTAAATGTGCCTTAACAACACATCTTTTTGGGCAGGCTTATCGTGTTTCCTAATCTGACTCCTGCCCATTTACCTGCCTTCTTCTGACAGTAATCCCCACATTCTATACACTAGCTCATACAGCTCTGTCTGCATTACTCTATTTAGTACAAAGATAACTAGACCACTTTAGAAAATTGTCCATTTAAAATTTTCCATGTCACCAACATGTTCTCATAGATTGTAAGCCCTTGCGAGCAAGGCCCTCAGTCTTCGGGCTTCATTGTATAGATGTATATTTTGATTTGTACAGGTACCCTCTCAATTGTGACACGACCCAGAATATGGTAATGCTATGTACCACGGCTGTGCTTGGTGACTGATGAATGATGATTAATTATGTGACATCACTGGCCTAGGGAAAGCTGCAAGAAGGCCATGGTGCTTATAGGAGTGCCGAGGCATTCTCAAACAGCTGATTGTCGGGAGTCTCAGTTGTCAGACCCCCATGATCAGACACTGATGACATTTCCAGAGGATAGGTCAAAAGTTAGAAAAAGTTGGAAAACCTCTTTATTTCTATCAAGAGTTGTCATTTGCAGGGTGAGTTGCATTTTCTGCACATAAAATGGATTGAATAACTTTTCTTGTATTATTAGAGGTTAACTGAAAAAAACTGAAATTCTTTATGACATTCACCATGTGGTATAAATACTGTTAACTTCATTCCCTAAGTCGTTACAATTATGCTGATACCAAATTTCTTTAGTTGTTTTTGCAGAAAAAAACCATTTAAAAGCAGAAAAATAAAATTTTACATTTTTTTGGCGATTCCATTTGAAGTTTTCTTTGGTGCCATATTGCGATGCACATGAGAGCAATACAGCATATATTGCATCTAAGTTCTATTTTTTACAGTGTTTACCACATGGGACAGATAAAGGATTAAAGGGGTTGTCTGGTTTCTGATACCGATGACTTATCCTCCGTATAGGTCGTCAATAACATATTGGCTGGGGTCCAACTTCCAGCATCCCCACTGATCAGCTGTTTGAAGGGAATGCAGCACTCCTGCTCTCTGTCGACACAGCATTTCACTACACATCCTTAGTCCCATCTGAATGGGATGGAGGAGCTGTTATGACACCTGCTTGCCACTGCAATGCAGAAGGCAAGCAGGTCAACAGAGAAGTGAAAAATGTTGTATATCTAGTGAGCTATCCAATAAAACGTATCTGTCAATAAAATACCACATAAACTAAAGTCAGAGATAGGAAGTGTTCTATCTCAACCTACAATTTTGAAGATGAATTATGGGGAAGATTGAGCACACAGTTGCATATCAAGGTCATGGGATATAGTGAAAAGTCAGCGAGATTTGTGCCTCCACGTCATTTAAAGTGAGCCAGCAAGCTATACCAGTCTTGGACAAGTCCTTTTCCAGACAAAAGTAGTGGATAGTTTTTTTTAGGTGTAAGAAAAAAATCAGGGGACCTCCCAGGCATGGAATAGGCAAATCATATCCGTGGAGTCTGGGCAATACATCCATCTTTAGGGTATTGATCAGTCTAAACCAAAAAGGGTGGAGATCAGTCCGTTTGTGGAGATCAGTCTAAATGGAATGTAGAAGCAGTTTATAGTTAAAAAGTGAGTCAGGCTTGCCCCAGAGAGATAAATGACCAGGTATTTGTTGGATCCACTGGCCCAGTAAAATTTAAAGCAGTTTAAGGTTTTCGCCTATATCACAGGTAGTATAATATTCAGGAGTTCTGCTTTCTGAACATTCACCTTAAAATGACTGAATTTGCCAAATCTTTCAAACTCACATAGAACAATTGGAAGACTGATTCTAGGATTAGATCGGTACACTAGTAGGTCTTCTCAGTGAATAATGAGAGTTTGTGGTCTTTCCCATCTATTTTTATTCCCTGACTGGAAGGGTTAGCCCTAAGGGCATTAGCTAATCACTCCAAAACAATTGTGTACAAAAAAGGGAAATGGGGCACCTTTGTCTTAGTTCCTTTATAAATAGGGAAAGAAGTGGAGAGAGTGCCATTTACTCAGACATATGCCAAGGGTCCCTTATATAACACCATTATCTAGTCCCTTATTCGAGATTCTAGGCCTAAATGGACAAGAGAGGATTCTCAAAACCCCCAGTGTACACGATCAAATGCCTTTTCAGCATCAAGCGTTGGTTGACAAAGGGGTTGATTAGATTTGCGTGGCTATGAAACCGATCATTTTAATGGTATTATCCCTGGCCTCGTATCTGGGGATGAATCCTACCTGGTCCTTGTAGATACATCTAGGGATAAAGGGCTGGAGTCGGAGAGCTATCGTTTTGGCAAATATTTTCAGGTCAACATTGACCCTGGAAGGGTCTTTCCCTGGTTTGGGGATAACTATTGATACATGCTTGTAGTGACTGGGGTTGGAAGAGACATCCTTTAGATATGGAATTAAGTGTTTTTAACTTATATCCATTGTATCAGCCTTTTGGGGTATAAGTGTCACGGAAGGTGTGGTAAGGGAAGCAAACCAAACAGAACAAAAGTACACAAAACAACAGGCTAGGCCCCACAGCTAGGGAACAGGGAAAGGTCACCTCCTGACTATCCCTGAGCCCTTTCCCTGACTGCTACCAACATGAACAACATGATCTTGATTGTAGAAGTGTTCATGCACTCAAACCTAATCCCTGCTGCAACTGATACAAACCCTTAGCTAGGGAGCAGGGCGAAAAGACAACCGGTTCCTTGCACGGGATGAAGGAACCTGCATCTACCTAAGGCCTAGCCAGTACAAACAACAGAAGGGAATGAAGGAGGACTTAACTGAAGACGAACTGGGAGCAGGAGATCCGCAAAACACCAGCAGAGAACTCCAGGAGAAAGTATATACTGCAAGGGCTATAGTGAGAGGCAGGAATAAATAGCATTACTAACAAGCTAATGAGAAAAACCTGTGAGGGGGTGGGATCCTGCCCAAAGCCACAACAAAGCAATCTGTCAGATAGGTTCATGTGCAGCAAGTCTGACAGATCTTCTCAGATCACTCACAGTGCAGGGCGTGACAATAAGCTTCCTTGTGCTCGCTTGGCAGTCTCCATTGTTATCACAAGTGAGCTGCCCTATTTTAGATATACTAATCAAAGTAGTTTCATAGTTATGTAAATTTGGCATGTAGCTTAAACCAGGTAAAATTGGTGGGCATTTTCAATCCTGACCATTACAGCTACAGTCCAGCTATTAATTGCATTTGTCTTTGCCTTCTGCCTTCTAACTGTTGATTGAATGGGCACATCTGCTGCATGTATGTCATCACTTGCAGATAACAGTACATTATCATGCTTGTAGTCAAGGCAAACCAAAATGTGCTGAATTTGTCAGGGTGTCTGTGGTGTTAACAGTTGTATTCTTCACATTTTTCACAAATTCTGCTTGTAAATATTAAACAGGAAGCTTTATGATTTACTTCCAGAGGATGAAAATCTGTTCTGGTCATGTGATGATCACAACAGAGCCTGATCTCACCCATTAATGGCGTTTTCCGACTTTATATTTTTATATTCCGACTTTATATTTATAAATTATAATTGTAAAGTTTAGAAGGTATAGAAAATAAAATATTTATACTCACCATTCCAAACTTCCTTTGTTCTATACCCAACGCTCCAAAGCGTTTTCTTTTCATGACTCTAGTGGTGAAGTGCGTGATACCAAAGTTGAATTGAGTGAGCTGCTATACCTTGCACAGGAACCATCTACTGTCTATGCCCTCCTTTGGATTATGTATGTTCTTTGGGGAGCTAGTTTCTACACCATTTCCTTGTTGTCTCAGTCCGTATTAAGAGAAAAGTAATGTAGCATGAGTGGATTAAAATTGCCTTGCACAGTAGGAACAGCAAATGTAGTAGTAAAAAATTTGTATTTTTATCAAGCAGTAAGTATGCTGTGTGTTGTTCACTACCTAGGTGATCACATCTATAAGGACCACATACCAGCGCCTGTCTCCGAATGGGTAGCGTATACTGTTGAGAGATGCTTTTTCTGTAATGGCTGAATTTTCATAGCATACGATGAGGTGGAATCTGATAGAGAGACCTTCGTGGAAATAGTTTAAAAAAACTGTTACAGACTTCATTTCTTATTTTAGTTTGGATTTATTTTATAGGGAGTTCAAATTGCTCTTATTAAAAAGCCACTATTGCTCAATGGACGCAGCAGTTTAATATTTTCCATGGCACACAAGGCAGATTTTTACTTATGTAGAAAGGGTTTCCAATCTCTACATTATTCCCCTGTCAGCTCTTCTAGCAGTCTTTTGTTCATAAAAATGTTACTTTGGAAATGCTTTGTGATGCTCCTATCTTTTCATTATTGCTGGTCAACCATGCTGTTTTTTCATTGCCTAAGGGCATGTCTCTTCAATTTATTCTTATTTAATCATTTTCTATTTTATTTTGATAAAGGAGCTTTATTTTCTTTGTCAGATCACTTAATTAGGCTCTCTGCAATATGCTTATCCCAGCAGTTACTTTCCAGTGTTTCATCACAAACAAATCCATTAAAAACACTTTAGGTCCGTGACTCATATGAGCTGTAAATCCTCAGCACACTGTCCTGAGTGAATTACAGTAGAAGAGAGATATTTCATATCACACAATAACTGCACAGTACGTGACCTTCTGTCATAATCAAGTCATGTTTGAATTGTGTTGCCTTTTTTATAAACCATCTCGGTGTTTCTAGACATCTTCTATATATGCCGAGTGTTTATAGATGAGCTGTAGTTTGCATAATAATAAGCAATTTCTACTGAGGGTATTAATTATGTAACTCATTTGCATACTAAATAAATATCCTCCCATAAACTAACCACTTTAATGGCAATATGCTCAAAACTACTATGATACAGGATGCTGGAAAAGTTGAGTGTTATATTTTCTAGTTTTGCAAATTTACTAATTTTCATGATAAATCATTTGTCAACAAGCATTGCAAGGGTTTAACCATATCTTGATATCTTTCAAGATGTCCTTAATTAAAGGAGTATTTCAGCAGAGAAAAGGGTTTGCAAAGGGTTGAAAATGCTGTTAAAAAATTAGCAAACCTTATACTCAACCAATTGATCCCCCATCACTGTTGTTTGGTGGTCTCTGCTGCTGCCCTCCTGTCCCGAAACGGTAGGATTTGACTGCATTCAGCTAATCACTGCTGTAGCAATGACCCACCTCAGCCAGTGAATGGAAATGGAGCACAGTGGAGACTTGGGCTCCATTATAAAGGCAGCATCAGGGGGTCAATAAGGTGAGTATATAAGATTAACTAAGGGGTATCCCAATAACAACAATTTAGATCATTGGGGATCACTGAGACCCCCACTGATTATGAAAACTGGGGTCCTGTGTCCCTCTGTATGGATGGAGCAGTTGTCAAGCATGCACGCTGTTGCTTCATTTATCTCTATGGGGCTGCTGGGGATAACCAAGCACATTGCTGTTGTGATTTGTGGGCATCCCAGTGGTTGGAACCCCACTGATCTGTTTTCTCTTGTCCACTGGATAGAGGATAACTTGATATGACCAGAATACCCCTCTCTATATATAAAGTGATGCAGTGGGTGCTTTTTCAAGAAAACAGATATTATATACAGTGAGTGTGATTTTGCAAGTTCTCCCACTTAGAAATCATGGAGGGGTCTGAAATTCACATTGTAGGTGCATTCCCACTCTGAAAGACAGAATAAAAAAAAAAAAATCGGGAAATCACATTGTATGATTTTTAAAGAATGTATTTGTCTTGCACTGCTGAACATAAGTATTTGAACACCTGAGAAAATCAGTGTTAATATTTGGTACAGAAGCCTTTGTTTCCAATTACAGAGGTCAAATGTTTTTTGTAGTTCTTGACCTGGTTTGCACACACTGCAACAGGGATTTTGGCCCACTCCTCTACACAGATCTCCTCTAGATCTGTTAGGGATTGGCGCTGTCACTGAGCAACACAGTTTCAGCTCCCTCCAAAGATGTTCTATTGGATTTAGGTCTGGAGACTGGCTAGACCACTCCAGAACCTTGATATGCTTCTTATGGAGCCACTCCTTGGTGTTCCTGGATGTGTGCTTCGGGTCGTTGTCACGTTGGAAGACCCATGCATGACCCATCCTCAATGCTCTGACTGAGGGAAGGAGGTTGTTGCTCAAAATCTCACAATAAATGGCCCCATTCATCCTCTCCTTAATACAGTGCAGTCATCCTGTCCCCTTTTCAGAAAAGCACCCCCAAAGCATGATGTTACCACCACCATGCTTCACAGTAGGGATGGTGTTCTTGGGATGCAACTCATCCTTCTTTTTCCTCCAAACACAACGAGTGAAGTTTAGACCAAAAAGTTCTACCTTGGTCTCATCTGCCCACATGACTTTCTCCCATGTCTCCTCTGGATCATCTAGATGGTCATTGGCAAACTTCTGACAGGCCTGGACATGTGATGACTTGAGCAGGGGAACCTTTTGTGCAAAGCATGATTTGAAACCATGATGGAGCAGTGTTCTACCGACAGTGACCTTTGAAACTGTGGTCCTAGCTCTCTTCATGTCATTGACCAGCTCCTCTCTTGTAGTTCTGGGCTGATTTCTCACCTTTCTTATCATCAGTGATACCCCATGAGGTGAGATATTGCATGGAGCCCCATTCCGACGGAGACCGACAGTCGTCTTTAGCCTCTTCCATTTTCTAACAACTGCTCCAACCGTTGATCTATTTTCACCAAGCTGCTTGGCAATTGCCCTGTAGCCCTTTACAGCCTTGTGGAGGTCCACAATTTTGTCGCTGGTGTCTATGGTCTTGCCCATGGTAGTAGTTGGCATCTGACTGATTGTGGGGTGGACTGGTGTCTTTAAAGAACTAAGACAGGTGCTACTAAGTTAGATTAATGAGTGGAATAGAGGTGGACTTTTTTAAGGCACAGTAACAGGTCTTTGAGAGCCAGAATTCTTGCTGTTTCTCAGCTGTTCAAATACTTACAGTATGTTCAGCAATGCAAGACAAATACATTCTTTAAAAATCATACAATGTAATTTCCTGATTTTTTAAATTTATTTGGTCTCTCAGAGTGGGAATTTCAGACCCTACAATGTAGATTTCAGACCCCTCCATGATTTTTAAATGGGAGAACTTGCAAAATCGCAGGGTGTTCAAATACTTCTGTTCCTCACTGTAAATGTAGTAAGAAATCAGCTTTTACTGTATGACTTTTTATAGATGTTCACGTCAGTGACAATGTGTAGGAGGGGAAGCAGGACCTCCATCCCCTACACAGTCCTGACAGTCAGCTTTTTACATGAAAATTATGGAAGATAAATATAGTCGAGCTCAGCATCTCCCCATTTTATCCTGTGCTACCCTTAAAATAGGTACTCATAGGCGATCTAAAATATCCACTTTAAATGTTTGATTACAACTAAGCACACTTCTTATTGGAGGAATATTTATGCAGCTGTAGGAAGAAACAAGGGGCCATCATTGACTGTCGGTATGTGTCCTAAACTCGTAAGGTAAGAGACGTTTTTATTTTCCTGAAGTGTCATTATTGCTTTGCAGTCCGACACTTTAGCTGTTTAGTATAGCTATAAAGCCAATCCGGGACGGCTCTTACTGGGAGTAGCCAAAGTGCTGGGTGGGTGGGTGGATACTCCCCACGTTCCAGGCCAGGTCTTGGGAGACTTATAAAAAGCAGTCATCATTAATCAGGTGGTGTGGATTGTCCTCCCTCTCACAGTGAAGCTGTGGAGTCTATGTTTTGGATCTGAAGATCTGTGCAAAAGGGATGATAGCCGCATGCTGGAAAACAGGCCCCTAAAGCCTGTTGGGGACTGCTTATGAAAAACTGCTATCAAGGTCAATGTTTGTGTTCTGTCTTTCCATGGTGTGAACAAACACCAAAGAACTGTTATATTTTTTTTTGCCTTCTGTTTGAATAAACACTGAACTATTTAAGTTAAATACTTTGTGATTGCCTCTATACTGCGTCCGCTAACCTGCCTAACAGAGCGAATCCCCACACAGCATATAATTTGTTGATGAGAAAAGTGTCTTACTATGTCACAGGCAAACCACTAGCATATATGTGTGTTAACAAACATATGCCCACCCTTGATCCAGTTCATTAGGTTCATCGCTGTTTCCATCAGTGCCATAGACTTTAGTGCAGTGTCAGGATATTGATGACCTATCCCCAGGATAGGTCCTCAATATCAGATTGTGGGGGGTTGGACATATGCCAGTGTTGGTCTCCCTGCTCTGGTGTGAGATGTGCCTAATTTATTAAAAGGCAGATGCCTCTTGATAAATTAGGCGCATCTCTGCCGTGGTGTGCGCCTGAAACTGAAGTCTATGCCATCCAGGGTTATAGTTATAGTATAGTTAAAGTATAGTAAGTTATAGTTAATCCGGTGGGCCCCACGAAGTCCTGCCCCTTCCACAAAGCCCCGTCCCCTTTCCCTTGCCACTTTAGAAAAGTGGCAAGAAGCCTAAAAGGTCATAAATTATGGTGCACATATAACATGCCCCATGTGATACTTTTTAACGCCACAGTAGTGGCATAAAGGGCTTAATAGATGTCCCTCAATATGTATTATATGGAAAGATGTATTATGAATCATCATAAATTAAAAAAACATTTTTCTTGTTTACGTAGTTATTAGAAAATGTATTTTAAAGTATAACTGTTGGTTTATACAGTGCCTTGTGAAAGTATTCAACACTATTTTGCTGCAAGTAGTGAGTACATGTGTATTCACCTCCCTTGCCATGAAAAATAAATTGTAAGCCATGCATAAGAAAAACACATAGAAAACATTTGGAGTTTGCCAAACAGCATATGGCGGACTCTCCAAACACATGGAGGTTCTCTGGTCAGATGAGACAAAAATTTTACTTTTTGGCCATCATGGGAAATGCAATGTGTGGCACAAACCTAACTCCAACCATCACTACAAGTACACCATTCCCACAGTGGAGCATGGTGGTGGCTGCATTTTGTTGTGGGGATGCATTTCATCAGCAGGTACTAGAAAACTGCTCAAGATTGAAGGACAGATGGGTGGCAGTAAAATCAGCGCAGTTCTACAGGAATACCTGTTTCAGTCTGCCATTTATTTCACGCTGTGACAGAGATTCACCCTCTAGCAGAACAGTGATCCTAAACATACTGCTAAAGTCACACTGATGTGGGGAAACATTTAAATGTGTTGTAATGGTCTAGTCAAAGTCCAGACCTCCATTCATATGAGCAACTGTGGCATGACTTGAAGACTGCTGTACACCAACGCAACCCATCTAACTTGAAGGATTTGGAGCAGTTTTACCTGGAAGAATGGGCAAAAATTCTATCTAAATGTGCACCTGTATTTGTAGCAAAATGTGGCCCTACAAAGTATTGAATTTAAGGGGGTGGATACTTATGTCCATTAATTAAGGGAAACAATAAGGAAGATGAATACACTCACAAGGCACTTATATCTACATATTACTATATTTAATAGTCTTTACAAATTTAGTTTTGTAAAACAGTTTACTTATTCATACATTGGTTATAACAGCCACTTGTAGAGTAAATGCTGTGGATTTCCTCCATCAGAATTGTCTGTACAAAGTCTGCAGCATTTACAGAAGCCATGTAGTGGATCAGATTTGAACAATATTAGAAGCAGAGAAGAAGAACCCGCGCTGACTTGTTTCCTACTGTTGTGCGCATAGACCGGTACATCTGGTGTTGTATTGCGCATGTCCACTATCGGCAGTGATTCCTGGAGGAATTGTGGACCCTAGAGGCTTCCGTAGCTTTGGGTGTGACGTCACACTACAGATTTCCAGGACGACGATCCAAGCACGGCTGCCCTGTGCGCGCGCAAGCTACCTGCCGGAGCTGCTCACGCACCATGAGGCAAGCTGAAGACAGGACCAGACGAAACAGCAAGAGGATCACTGCTGATAGTGGACATTCGCAATACAACACCAGATGTACCGGTCTATGCGCACAAAAGTAGGAAACAAGTCAGCGCGGGTTCTTCTTCTCTGCTTCTAATATTAGGTCTCCTCCTACTCTGTGTTTTTTTTGGCAATTAACCCTACAGTAGAACCCTGCAGCGACGGGGCCTACACATAGTCCTATTGTGTGGGCTCATTTCTACCCCCCCCCCCCCCCCCACACCCAGACGGCAGCGCGAGTGTTTACTTTCTGCTTTTTACAGATTTGAACAATTCTCATCTATACACTGCACAGAGTGTCTGCACTGGAAACTGGACATAACATGCCTTGCGGATTTTAAATTTGCAGCAGAATCCACATGATTTGATAGGCTACATGCACACGGCCGTATGTGTTTGTGTTAGGCTACATACACACGGACGTATGTGTTTTGCGGATCTGAGAAAAAAAAAACGGATGACATCCATATGCCATCCGTTGTTTATTTTTTGCGGATCCATTGTAACAATGGAGAACAAACTGGAGAACAACAGGACATGTTCTATTTTTTTTTGCGGGGCTACGGAACAGACATACTGATGCAGACAGCACACGGTGAATGAAATGAATGGTTCTGAATCCTATCCGCAAAATAAAACAAAAATGGAGCGAACACGGAAACAAACAACGTTCGTGTGCATGTAGCCTTATGCTTTAGGTAATAACGATGTGGAAAATCCCCAGCAGACCCACTAAGTGTGGCCATACTAATATAGCTTTTATTAAGTCCACTAAACAACATTGACACGTAGGAACACGGAAACCACTAGGATACATCAGTGAAGACCAGAGGCTAGGAACTAGTACTTGTTTATTTGTGTTGAAGAAATCTAACATGAAAGGTTCTTCACATGGTTAGTATTCTGTAGCCCCTGTAGCTATGATCTAGCAATACACTTGGCCCCTTATGTGGTAATGGTTTGAGCTAGGTTTATTTGAACTTCAATTGATTTCTGATTGTGTTATTGTTACACAGCCCTGCTTTCATACAACACATTATTAATGTACAGTGAATTGTTTTCCAAAATAAAATAGTTTTACAGTGCAGCATCAATATAATAATGATATTAGGAGTGATTTATCATGTAGGGAATTTTTTTTTAATTAGTTCTGCTTCAGTTCTGTAAATTGCGCTAAAGTTATCAAATGTTGTTTGGTACATCATTAAATATGTCTTTAAATATGCCTAGAGATGTTACTACTTACGCCACCTTCTATTGGAGTGAAATTATGTTGTGCTAAAAAAAACATTTTTTTCAAATTGTCTTTATTGAAAGTTTTCAATAGTTTTTCAGTTTCACAGTATCTTATCTGTGAACACCGGTTTACATTAAACTTTTACCAAACTGCTAACACTAGCTTAAAGGAGTGTTTAGGAGCTGTTGGAGAACTAGACATAAGGGCTACAGATCGAGCTGCCAGAGCATGTCACGACCATGTTCATGGTCGTGACTCCTTGGGAGCCGCATGCAGTTGCCCGCGGTCTGGTGTTGTGTCAACCGCAGCTGGGGGCACTTAGTTGTTTGCCTCAAGTGCGGTTGCCGCGGACAACAGGTATGCGTGCGGCTGCTTTTGGTCATGTGTGTGTGTTTGTAGGCACTTTGAATGTCTGGTGTGCACTGTGTTTTATGTTATGTGTGCACTCTGACATTTTCCCTTCGCCTGTGGCTGCCCGTGGCAACGTGTGGTGTTGTGTACATGTGGTGGCAGTGTCTCGGCCTTCTGGCCGGCTCCCAGGACACGTTTGCCACGAATGTCGTTGTCGACGGTAACAACTGCAGTGAGAGTTGGTTTGTGTATTCCCCTTTTTGTGGTTTCACTACACTCCCTGGTTAAGGAAGGTTTAACTCCCTCAGTGTGTGTGCACTGGGTGTGTCTGAGTGTGGGTGTGGCTACTTTGGGCTATAAAGCCTCTGCTGGTTTCAGTTAACTGAGGGGTTCTTCAGCCATGGTTGCTGGAGACATCCTCCTGTTATTTACCATCTGCCAGTGGAGGCCACCCTTGTGGTCATAAGTTTATGTCTATGTGATGTTCAGTTGATATTTTTCTTTTGTTATTTGGTGCAGCTATGGATCTGGGTTCCTGTGTGTGGATGTGTGTTTGCTGGGTTCATTTAATGTTGTGTGGACATCAGCTTGCCAGCACAGGGATCCAGTCAGCAAGGCTGTGGCAGGTAGGTGGAACTAGTTCAGTTCACCTGCCATATCCATAGGACTGTTTGTGTTCCCCTTTTCCCTGCAGCTTGGCCAGTGAGACTCCATGTCCAGAAGGAACAGGTCGTCTTACCCTGCTTCTAGTTTAGGGCCACCCTGAGGGCTTCAAGGTTCCGGAGTATGAGCCCTCCTACCATCAGGGTCGGCTCATACAGCTAGGAGTCAGGGTCAGATTAGGGATGCGATTAGGAGGCGACCTGCTCCCTAATTCTGTCGTCCTGGTCGAGCAGCGACCACCATCTTCTGTCATCGCACGGCTGAGGGTTTTCCCCATCCTCAGCCGTGACAGAGCAGCTCTCAGATGGATTCAGTAGGAAGGTGAACAACAGTCTGCAGTTGTAGCTGTAGAGGAAACACTTTAAAAAAATAATAATAATACAGAGCAATTGAAAAAATGAGATAAGCCTAAAATAAGTAGATTGCTATAATAATAATTATAATAATAATGTGATACCGAAGGTTTACAGAAACTTTAAATCCATTGGAATTATCATAGTTTTGTTGCCTTACTTTTTTAAGACAAGATTTTAGTGCAAAAGGCTCATTTTAAGCCATACTCCTTTCCTTCTAAGCTACTGCTCTTTTAAAGTAAAGCACAGTACAGTATGTCAAAAAATACTAGTTGCAACATTTTGTGCCATAATTCTACACAAATTCAAGGTAATGTATGTGCTGCAATATTCAAAAGTAAAAATGATAAATGATAAAGTATACCAATTGGTGAACAAATATTACATTTATTAATTAGAACAGTGTAGAATATATCATATTCCTTTATGTATTGTTGCTCTTGCTTTACATTTCATAGTATAGCTGAGATTTTGAGGATTAAGCCACGGCACATAGATCTGACCACAATGGAAATATTATTCCTGCTATGAACATAAAGCACTGCAACAACCATAAGAAAATACATTTTGTTGTCAGGGACAGACATGAGCAGCAGAAGAGGATATGGGCTTCTAGATTTCCATCTACTTATTTAAATGGTCACTGAGTTTTGAGCAAGCTTTTGATATGTCATAGAGACATATGCAAACTATTGATCAGTAGGCTCTGAGTTCTGAGACCTCCACCGATCCCTCAAACAAGGAGATAAAAGTGCTTGTATATCGCACATTCTCCTTACTTCAGGGGATTGAATCGAGAACGTCCACGGATTTTCTGTTGAGTCCACGATGCTTCCTATCCTGCAGTGAGGAAAGAGAGAGTGCAATGTGTGAGTTTTTCTTTTACCTCATTCTAGGGATTGGACTCAGCACTAGAGATTGGACCACCAATCAAAACTTTTGTTACAGTATATCTCTACGACATATCTACGAGATATCAAATGTTTGCTGAAAACTCAGTGACCCTTTAATGGGACATATGGTATGTCCACCCATGTGCTCACCTGAATGAAACTAGTGTGCTAAAAGAGCAGCTTACCTAAGGGAGACATAAAGTGTTTGTGAAGTCACACGTGTAACCGACAGACACACTTGTGATATCACAGTAGCTTCTCTGACTAAAAAGCACTGGTAATATTATAACAGCTTACCTTCAATGAAACCTTACCAGCTCACCTGACAGACACACCTGACAGAGTATGTCCACCTGGCAGAAAACTGTGGCGTCACGTCATTTCACAGTAGCATTGCTTACATGCAAACTGAGTAAAGCAGTATCCCTGTGCGTTTGTTTTCTTATGCTAGACATGGATCTTACATTAAATTATAATAACAGCAAAAGAAAACAAAGACATAAGAATGTAAAATGTAATGCTTTCTCAGTTTAATTTTATGATAGTACTCAATGATGGATGTAATACAATTATTGAACAAAATGCCATGAATGTTTGTGAGGATCCAGCAGATGGCAGGGCAGCTCCAACAGCTGCATCTCCGTGAATTTGAAAATGGTTGGTGTTTATTGTTTAACACCTTTGTATGGTAAAAGATCAAAGAATTCTATAACATTGTACATTTTATGGCTAACTATGTAACCTTAGGATGGAATGCTTACCTCCTAGTAATATCAGGCTGATCTGCTAATGAATACATGAAATGTCTGGCTACAGTATGTATTAGTTATGCATATGGTCAACCATAGAACTTGCTGTATGGGAAGTAGAAGCATTTATGGTCCATTTACACAGAAGGAAAATCTGCCTAATTTATGAGGGATGAGCATTTGTCAAAATGCTTGTATCTGATAATTGATCTGTATAAAAGTGCAAATGCATGTTCTTCAGGGGATCATGTCTTTTGGCCGATACCCTAAAATCATTGTTTCTATGCAGCAGATCACTGCTGCATAGATGTTGTATAAACAGGGATCTGCTGCCTGGAAACAATGAAACTGTATGGAGACAACGGATTTTTCGATAAATTTAGTAGTGACTTTTTATTTGTCAGCAGTTGTTACAATAGTTTGATGTTTCAGCCAAACTGGCCTTGTTCAGACTAATGGCGCTTGTGAGGAAAAGGGAGAATGGAGAACAAGCGCAGTAGAGAACAGCGTGTGTAGCAGCACGCTAGAGAAAAGGAGACAAGAGATTGCTATATTGACTGCTTGTCTTCACACGAAGGAGATGATTGCTGCATGTAAATGCTGCTCTTATCGCCTTGAAAATCGGGCAGTTATTGAGAATGTTTTATTTGTTCACAATAATTTCTTGCTAAATGAGTCTGTGTAAAAGGACCTTATGACTCTTCATAACAAGTCAGAGCAATATGTTGGAGGTACACATCATTCATGGGTATTCCCTGACACATACCTTTAACATACAGTATACTACTGTATAGCCATACAGTGACATACAGGGCATCGGCCATTGGCTACAATGTTAAAAAAGAAGTATACAATGCAGTATATTTTACAGAGGTAACCAGCTCTATATAAGTGAAGTCTGCTACACTTTCCTATATGGTAAAAAAATTTAAATAAAATAAATAAAAATGATTGTTTTTCATCAAGTGAGCGGAGGCTTGTAACTACAATGGGTATATGCACTCGGAGCTTTCCAGGAACATGCACTGAACAATTTCACATTACTGTAATAGAGCTAATAGTGAGCCATACACTCCTGCCTAAAGATTTTCTTCTCTGTCTGAAATTGTCAATAGTATTCTTCAAAGGCATAATGTGGGGGTTTATATGGCAGTACATTATGGGTAGAAAAAAATGAAACGTTAAAACCTTGCTTTTGTTAGTAAAAATAAAGGCATAAAAAGTTACAATGAATGCATTTTAAAGTTTAAAACTGTAGATCACCTTCTAAGTACAGATGAGCAAATTTCTAAAATATTTGTTCCTGATTCAGGTCTGAATCAAATATGCTCCAATTGCCCTGAACGTTGGTATATAACACTCTCTAGTGAGTAGTGTTGAGCAAATAGAGCTTCAGATTATAGATCCAAAGTCGATTCGTTCTAACACTTCGTTTTAATGCTGTACGGAGACCTGTCTCCATACAGCATTAAAATGTATTGCCTCAGTTGAGGCAAAATTAGTTTCACCCTAAGTTGCGTGAGACCTAGGTGAATGAATTCGGTATTACTTTCTAAATTTTGAAAACAATTTCAAATTAGCAATCCGAAGTCAGGGTTTGGTACCAAGGTACCAGACAGTCCCAAACTCGAATTTGGATACCAAATTTGAAATGTTTTTAAAGATGTAGAAATTAATACCGACATTAATTCTCTGTAGTCTTGAGCGACATTAGCTTGAGACATAGCGGCGATACATTTTAATGTTGTATAAAGACCGGTCACTACAATTTTTTTGGGTAGGTGAAGTGACGAAAAAACGGCAAATCAGGCATTTTTACAGCGTTCACAGTACAGGATTAATACATTAATATTTTACTAGTTCAGGTGTTTTGGGATGTGGTGGTGCAAATGATCTTTATTTTTTATTGTTTATATTTATTTTTATTATGGGGAAAGGGGGCAATTAGAGTTTTTATATATATTTTTTTAAAACATTCCTTAACTTAGGTTTTCACAAATAATTTTTTTTTTACACATTTTAAGTCCTCTTAGGAGACTTTAACAAGCAATTCTTAGATTGCTTTCCTCAGAGACAGCAATGAATTAATATTGCAGTCTATGGGAGTTGCGCTATGTTCCTAGGGAACCCTGTCACCCGCAGACCTTCATAGGAACTAATGCTATTATAGCCTTGGATCCTTAAAAGACGGGACTTCTTCTGTACATTTATGGCAGATGTCCAGAAGTGGTTAAATAGCTTCCACTCCTTGAGGAAAGCTTTCTACAAGATTTTGGAGTGTGCCTGGGAAATATTTGCCCATTCATCCAGAAGAGCATTTGTGAAGTTGGACACTGATATCAGACTAGAGAGCCTGGCTCACAATCTCTGCTCTAGTACATACTAAAGGTATTTGATGGGGTTGAGGTCAAGCCTTAGTGCCGGCCCGTCAAGTTCTTGCAAACCAAACTCACCCAACCATAACTTTAAGGTAATGTTCTTATGGAATTTCCCAAACCCAGATTTGTCCATCAGACTTCCAGATAGAGAAGTGTGGTTCATCACTCCATGGAAAACGTTTCCACCACTCTAGAGTCCAGTGGCAGCATGCTTTAGACCACTTCATCTGAAGCTTGGAACTGGTCTTGAAAAGCATGCATGCAGCTGCAAGTTTTTGTTCTCATATTAACCCCTTCCCGACTGCCATACGGCTATATATGTGCTAGCTGCACATACCCAGTACAACTAGCACGTGTATAGACGTCATGGCAGGTCTTTAATCCAAGCGCTGCAAAGTGCTTGGATTTAAGCTTCTGCCCCAGCCCTGCTGCTGTCATGGACAGCATACAGTGCAGTAATGCCGGCAAGGGACCAATCAGAGTGGCCCCTTGCCGGCAATCGATCCAATTGGTTAGTCTGTGCAGACTAACCAATCGGATCAGAGCCTGAAATCAGGTAATGTGTCCTGGTGCCCCCCGATCTGTGCCCCCCTGTGCGCCTCCAACCCCCCTGTGAGCCCTGCCTCTGCCATCTGTCCCCACCTGCCCCTGATGCGGTTCCCCCCACCAATCCATGCTTCCAGCCCCTGATGCGGTCCCCTCCTCCCCATCCATGCATCCTGCCCCATCTGTGCCCCCTCAATGCTGGCCGTACCACCCCTTTCCAGCACTGCCCCGATGCGGTCCCCCTGCTGTATTTGATGGTGGTGGCTCCATTCCTGAGCCGCCGCCATCAGCAGCTAGTGTCAGCTCTATGCTGACACTCTGCTGCAACCCCTTAGATGCCACGGCAGCGGCATCCATGGGGTTACTAGAGGGAGGGGGCTCCCTCTCTCAACTATCGGGGCTGCCGTGCTGTGATGGCAGCGCCCGATGGTTGCCATGACAACAAGACGCTTTGCAAAGGCGTCTGGTGTTGCCATCTAAAGGACATCTGATAGTATTATGCTTTGCAATGCAAGAGCATTACAAAGTATAGTACAGCCATCAGCCATAATGGATCTTCAAGATCCAAGTGAGGCTTGATAAAAAAAAATATGAAAATAATAAAAGTAAAAATAAATAAATAAAAATGTAAATTAAAAAAATAAATTGGCATTTCCTATAAAAAACTGAAAAAAAAAACCCTGCACATATTAGGTATCACCACGTCCGTAATGACCGTCTCTATAAATATATCACATGATCGACCCCGTCCGATAAACACCATAAAAAAATAAAATAAAAACTGTGTCAAAAAAGCCATTTTTGTCACCTTACATCACAAAAAGTGTAACACCGAGCGATCAAAAAGGGGTATGTCTAACAAAATAGTACCAATAAAACCTTCACCTCATCCCGCAAAAAATGAGACCCTACATAAGAAAATCGCTAAAAAAAAAAAAAAAAAACTATAGCTCTCAGAACATGGAGACACTAAAACATAATTTTTTTATTTCAAATATGCTATTATTGTGTTAAAGTGAAATAAAAAAAAGTGTACATATTAGGTATCGCCACGTCCGTAACATGCTCAATAAAAATATCACTTGACCTAACCCCTCAGATGAACACTGTAAAAAAATAATATAAAAACTGTCAAAAAAGCCATTTTTGTCACCTTACATCACAAAAAGTGCAACACCAAACGGTGTATGTCAAACAAAATGGTACCAATAAAACCATCACCTCATCCCGCAAAAAATGAGATCCTACATAAGAAAATCGCTCAAAAAATAAAATAAAAATATAACTCTCAGAACATGGAGACACTAAAACATAATTTTTTTTATTTCAAATATGCTATTATTGTGTTAAAGTGAAAAAAATAATAAAAATTTACATATTAGGAATCGCCACGTCCGTAACAACCTGCTCTATAAAAAAATAGGACATGAATCTTGTAAAAAATGCAAAATATCAAAACGGTGCCAAAACAGCAATTTTTTGGTTACCTTGCCTCAGAAAAAACATAATAATCAAAATTAAAAATCATATGTACCCCAAAATAGTACCAAAAAAACTGGCACCTTATCCCCTAGTTTCCAAAATAGTGTCACTTTTGGGGAGTTTCTACTGTAAGGGTGCATCAAGGGGGTTTAAAATGGGACATGGCATCTAAAAACCAGTCCAGCAAAATCTGCCTTCCAAAAATGATGCGGCACTCCTTTCCTTCTGCTCCCTGCCGTGCGCCCTTACATCTGTTTACGACCATATGTGGGGTGTTTATGTAAACCGCAGAATGGGGATAATAAATATTGAGTTTTGTTTGGCTGTTAACCCTCAATGTGTTAAAGAAAAAAATGTAATAAAATGGAAAATCTGCGAAAAAAGTGAAATTTTGAAATTTCATCTCCATTTTCCTTTAATTCTTGTGGACCACCTAAAGGGTTAACAAAGTTTGTAAAATCAGTTTTAAGTAACTTGAGGAGTGTAGTTTTTACAATGGGGTTTTGGAAATTTTCTTAAAATTTTAAGAATTGCTTCTAAACTTCTAAGGCTACTTTCACACTAGCGTTCGGGTGTCCGCTTGTGAGCTCCGTTTGAAGGGGCTCACAAGCGGCCCCGAACGCATCCGTACTGCCCTAATGCATTCTGAGTGGATGCGGATCCGCTCAGAATGCATCAGTCTGGCAGCGTTCAGCCTCCGCTCCGCTCAGCAGGCGGACACCTGAACGCTGCTTGCAGCGTTCGGGTGTCCGTCTGGCCGTGCGGAGGCGTGCGGATCCGTCCAGACTTACAATGTAAGGCAATGGGGACGGATCCGTTTGAAGATGACACCATATGGCTCAATCTTCAAACAGATCCGTCCCCCTTTGACTTTACATTGAAAGTCTGGACGGATCCGTCTGAGGCTACTTTTTTAACAATATAATGCAGACGGATCCGTACTGAACGGAGCCACCGTCTGCATTATATGAGCGGATCCGTCTCAGAATGCAAGTGTGAACGTAGCCTAAGCCTTCTAATGTCCTAATAAAATAAAATTACATTTCCAAAATGATGCCAACATAAAGTAGACATATGGAGAATGTCAAGTAATAAATATTTTATGAGGTATCACTTTCTGTTTTAAAAGCAGAGAAATAGAAATTTAGAAAATTGTGAATTTTTCAAACTTTTGGGTAAATTTGGGATTTTTTCATAAATAAAGGTGAAATATATTGACTCAAATTTATTACTATCATGAAGTACAATGTGTCATGAGAAAACAATCTCAGAATGTCCTGGCTAAGTAAAAGCGTTCCAAAGTTATTACCACATAAAGTGACACGTGTCAGATTTGTAAATTTTGACCTGGACACTGGGGCATCAATGACCCTTGGTCATGTAAGGGTTAATACCAAAGGAGGTTTGAAACTCTGCAGTTACTATGTGCCTCAGCGACCCTTCTCTCTAACTTTACCTGCTCTGCCACTTTGTGGCTGTGTTGCTGTGCATCCTAGACACTTCCACTTTGCAGTAATATCACTCACAGTTGATAGTGGAATATGTGGGAGGGAAGGAATTTTGCAAACTGACTTGTGGCAGTGGTGGCATTCTATTACAGTACCATGCTGATATTCAGTAGCTTTTTAGAATGACCCATTCTTTTACAAATGTTTGTAATGTTTCATTTTGTTTTCAGGGCACTCTTTTAATTATAAATGGCTGGTTGGCAGGACTTGATTTAATTAGATTATATCAGAATGACAGTTTTCATGGCAGCAAATAGTTAAGATCACTCATGCATTTTAAAAGTCATACCTATCTTCCGAGAATCAAGAGGTTCTCTGGGGATGACAGAACAAGCATTAGTAATTTATCTGAGTTATTAAAAACTTAGCCTGATGCCAGTACGTTGTATGAGGCAAATAATCATCCTATACTCACCTGTTTCTCCTGTGCTGCGGGAATGTCGAGGTACATGGCACATAACTGCTGCAGCGTTTGACTGGCCTCAGCGGTATGCAGTGCAACACTGCCATACATCTTGACATTACTGCTACAGTGTTGAATTGTGTTAAGTGAAATTAAGTCAAACAAATGGACTTCAATTCGAATTTCAGGAAAAAATTGATTTGCCACAAACCGAATTTCTGTGGTAACCAAACTATTTTTCCTGAAATGGTGGTAAAAAAAAAATCCCCCCAATAAACCATACCATGTATTTGCTCGCAGAGAGGCCTTCATGGCCATTTTGATTGAAGAAACTTCTTGAAATCTCTCGTGACATGTAAACAAATGGATAATGTAAGTATGTATCTTTTTTAACCCTGATTAACCCCTTAATTTTAATGTCAGATGCCACAATCAACAATGAACGGGGCATCTGAGGGGTACAATGAAGGGATCGCCATTCCTCATCATTGCGCCCGCTACATACATTGGACTGAGATTCATGACAAAGTAATTTGGGACAAATCAAATTTCTTTGTGAAATTTGGCGAAGCAACTGAATCAATGTTTGATAACTTCGCTTTTCTCTAGTAATATGTGCAAAACAATTAAGGAAGACTGGATGTGCAGCGATGAGAAAAGTGCAGGGTAAACAGTTGAGTATTACATTTTAACCGCCTCCGGACCGCCTAACACAGATGTGCGGTCCGGAGGCGGCAGCCCTGCGCACGACGACGCATATACACGTCATCTCGCGAGGGCCGGGATTTCCTGTGAACGCGCGCACACAGGCGCGCGCGCTCACAGGAACGTAAGGTAAGCGAGTGGATCTCCAGCCTGCCAGCGGCGATCGCTCGCTGGCAGGCTGGAGATCCGAATTTTTTAACCCCTAACAGGTATATTAGACGCTGTTTTCATAACAGCGTCTAATATACCTCCTACCTGGTCCTCTGGTGGTCCCTTTTGTTAGGATCGACCACCAGAGGACTCAGGTAGCTCAGTACAGTCGCACCAAACACCACACTACACACCCCCCCCCCCCCCCCCCGTCACTTATTAACCCCTTATAAACCCCTGATCACCCATGATCACCCCATATAAACTCCCTGATCACCCCCCTGTCATTGATCACCGCCCTGTCATTGATCACCCCCCTGTCAGGCTCCGTTCAGACGTCCGTATGATTTTTACGGATCCACGGATACATGGATCGGATCCGCAAAAAGCATACGGACGTCTGAATGGAGCCTTACAGGGGGGTGATCAATGACAGGCGGGTGATCACCCATATACACTCCCTGATCACCCCCCTGTCATTGATCACCCCCCTGTCATTGATCACCCCCCTGTCAGGCTCCGTTCAGACGTCCGTATGATTTTTACGGATCCACGGATACATGGATCGGATCCGCAAAAAGCATACGGATGTCTGAATGGAGCCTTACAGGGGGGTGATCAATGACAGGCAGGTGATCACCCATATACACTCCCTGATCACCCCCCTGTCATTGATCACCCCCCTGTCATTGATCACCCCCCTGTAAGGCTCCATTCAGACGTCCGCATGATTTTTACGGATCCACGGATACATGGATCGGATCCGCAAAAAGCATACGGATGTCTGAATGGAGCCTTACAGGGGGGTGATCAATGACAGGCGGGTGATCACCCATATACACTCCCTGATCACCCCCCTGTCATTGATCACCCCCCTGTCATTGATCACCCCCCTGTAAGGCTCCATTCAGACGTCCGCATGATTTTTACGGATCCATGGATACATGGATCGGATCCGCAAAACACATGCGGACGTCTGAATGGAGCCTTACAGGGGGTGATCAATGACAGGCGGGTGATCACCCATATACACTCCCTGATCACCCCCCTGTCATTGATCACCCCCCTGTAAGGCTCCATTCAGACGTCCGCATGTGTTTTGTGGATCCGATCCATGTATCCATGTATCTGTAAAAATCATGCGGACGTCTGAATGGAGCCTTACAGGGGGGTGATCAATGACAGGCGGGTGATCACCCATATACACTCCCTGATCACCCCCTGTCATTGATCACCCCCCTGTCATTGATCACCCCCCTGTAAGGCTCCATTCAGACGTCCGCATGTGTTTTGTGGATCCGATCCATGTATCCATGGATCCGTAAAAATCATGCGGACGTCTGAATGGAGCCTTACAGGGGGGTGATCAATGACAGGCGGGTGATCACCCATATACACTCCCTGATCACCCCCTGTCATTGATCACCCCCCTGTCATTGATCACCCCCCTGTAAGGCTCCATTCAGACGTCCGCATGATTTTTACGGATCCATGGATACATGGATCGGATCCGCAAAACACATGCGGACGTCTGAATGGAGCCTTACAGGGGGTGATCAATGACAGGCGGGTGATCACCCATATACACTCCCTGATCACCCCCCTGTCATTGATCACCCCCCTGTAAGGCTCCATTCAGACATCCGCATGTGTTTTGTGGATCCGATCCATGTATCCATGGATCCGTAAAAATCATGCGGACGTCTGAATGGAGCCTTACAGGGGGGGTGATCAGTGACAGGGGGGTGATCACCCTGATCACCCCCTGTCATTGATAACCCCCCTGTAAGGCTCCATTCAGACGTCCGCATTTGTTTTGCGGATCCGATCCATGGATCCGTAAAAATCATGCGGACGTCTGAATAGAGCCTTACAGGGGGGGTGATCAGTGACAGGGGGGTGATCACCCTGATCACCCCCTGTCATTGATAACCCCCCTGTAAGGCTCCATTCAGACGTCCGCATGTGTTTTGCGGATCCGATCCATGGATCCGTAAAAATTATACGGACGTCTGAATGGAGCCTTACAGGGGGGTGATCAATGACAGGGGGGTGATCAGGGAGTCTATATGGGTGATCACCCCCCTGTCATTGATCACCCCCCTGTCATTGATCACCCCCCTGTAAGGCTCCATTCAGACATTTTTTTTGGCACAAGTTAGCGGAAATTTTTTGTTTGTTTTTGTTTTTGTTTTTTCTTACAAAGTCTCATATTCTACTAACTTGTGTCAAAAAATAAAATCTCACATGAACTCACCATACCCCTCACGGAATCCAAATGCGTAAACATTTTTAGACATTTATATTCCAGACTTCTTCTCACGCTTTAGGGCCCCTAAAAAGCCAGGGCAGTATAAATACCCCACATGTGACCCCATTTCGGAAAGAAGACACCCCAAGGTATTCCGTGAGGGGCATATTGAGTCCATGAAAGATTGAAATTTTTGTCCTAAGTTAGCGGAAAGTGAGACTTTGAGAAAAAAACAAAAAAAAATCAATATCCGCTAACTTATGCAAAAAAAAAAAATTTACTAGGAACTCGCCATGCCCCTCATTGAATACCTTGGGGTGTCTTCTTTCCAAAGTGGGGTCACATGTGGGGTATTTATACTGCCCTGGCTTTTTAGGGGCCCGAAAGTGTGAGAAGAAGTCTGGGATCCAAATGTCTAAAAATGCCCTCCTAAAAGGAATTTGGGCCCCTTTGCGCATCTAGGCTGCAAAAAAGTGTCACACATGTGGTATCGCCGTACTCAGGAGAAGTTGGGGAATGTGTTTTGGGGTGTCATTTTACATATACCCATGCTGGGTGAGAAAAATATCTTGGTCAAATGCCAACTTTGTATAAAAAAATGGGAAAAGTTGTCTTTTGCCAAGATATTTCTCTCACCCAGCATGGGTATATGTAAAATGACACCCCAAAATACATTGCCCAACTTCTCCTGAGTACGGCGATACCACATGTGTGACACTTTTTTGCAGCCAAGGTGGGCAAAGGGGCACATATTCCAAAGTGCACCTTTCGGATTTCGCAGGCCATTTTTTACACATTTTGATTGCAAGGTACTTCTTACACATTTGGGCCCCTAAATTGCCAGGGCAGTATAACTACACCACAAGTGACCCCATTTTGGAAAGAAGACACCCCAAGGTATTCCGTGAGGGGCACGGCGAGTTCCTAGAATTTTTTATTTTTTGTCACAAGTTAGCGGAAAATGATGATTTTTCTTTTTTTTTCTTTTTTCCTTACAAAGTCTCATATTCCACTAACTTGCGACAAAAAATAAAAAATTCTAGGAACTCGCCATGCCCCTCATGGAATACCTTGGGGTGTCTTCTTTCCAAAATGGGGTCACTTGTGGCATAGTTATACTGCCCTGGCAATTTAGGGGCCCAAATGTGTAAGAAGTACCTTGCAATCAAAATGTGTAAAAAATGGCCTGCGAAATCCGAAAGGTGCACTTTGGAATATGTGCCCCTTTGCCCACCTTGGCTGCAAAAAAGTGTGACACATCTGGTATCGCCGTACTCAGGAGAAGTTGGGGAATGTGTTTTGGGGTGTCATTTTACATATACCCATGCTGGGTGAAAGAAATATTTTGGCAAAAGACAACTTTTCCCATTTTTTTATACAAAGTTGGCATTTGACCAAGATATTTTTCTCACCCAGCATGGGTATATGTAAAATGACACCCCAAAACACATTCCCCAACTTCTCCTGAGTACGGCGATACCACATGTGTGACACTTTTTTGCAGCCAAGGTGGACAAAGGGGCACATATTCCAAAGAGCACCTTTCGGATTTCGCAGGCCATTTTTTACACATTTCGATTGCAAAGTTCTTCTCACACATTTGGGCCCCTAAATTGCCAGGGCAGTATAACTACCCCACAAGTGACCCCATTTTGGAAAGAAGACACCCCAAGACATTCCGTGAGGGGCATGGCGAGTTCCTAGAATTTTTTTTTTTTTGTCGCAAGTTAGTGGAATATGAGACTTTGTAAGAAAAAAATAAAAATAAAAAATCATCATCATTTTCCGCTAACTTGTGACAAAAAATAAAAATTTCTATGAACTCACTATGCCCATCAGCGAATACCTTAGGGTGTCTACTTTCCGAAATGGGGTCATTTGTGGGGGTTTTCTACTGTTTGGGCATTGTAGAACCTCAGGAATCATGACAGGTGCTCAGAAAGTCAGAGCTGCTTCAAAAAGCGGAAATTCACATTTTTGTACCATAGTTTGTAAACGCTATAACTTTTACCCAAACCATTTTTTTTTTTGCCCAAACATTTTTTTTTTATCAAAGACATGTAGAACTATAAATTTAGCGAAAAATTTATATATGGATGTCGTTTTTTTTTGCAAAATTTTACAGCTGAAAGTGAAAAATGTCATTTTTTTGCAAAAAAATCGTTACATTTCGATTAATAACAAAAAAAGTAAAAATGTCAGCAGCAATAAAATACCACCAAATGAAAGCTCTATTAATGAGAAGAAAAGGAGGTAAAATTCATTTGGGTGGTAAGTTGCATGACCGAGCGATAAACGGTGAAAGGAGTGTAGTGCCGAAGTGTAAAAAGTGGCCTGGTCATTAAGGGGGTTTCAGCTAGCGGGGCTGAAGTGGTTAAATAACTCAGACAACCCCTTTAAGGCATTTAATGTATAAAATCCTGGAGAAACTTTTAAGGAATTTCAGAAAATAGAATGTTTTGATCATTGTTGTATTTTGTTTTCACGTTTGTCGCTCATGTAAATGTACACCCTCAGCTTTTAAATTATTGCTTATGTTTATTTCTTTGAATACATGTTTTTTCCTGGTTAAATGCAGTGCATGGTACAGTATGAAACAAACCTGCAATCGCAGCTAAAGTAGTAAGAATTTGTAAGAAAGTGACATAACATAAGTAATTCTAGTAAAGAATTTGTCTAATTGCATCCATTTGCTTAAGTAAAAACAAGACATCCAGTAAACACTTCACAAAGTTAAATCACACCATTAGCTTTAACCATGTTTTAGTAATAGTAATCTATTCAAAGCAAAACTGTATCACACCGATGAAGAGACAGATAGCGTACAGCTAGTGACATCCAGTGGTTGTTTGGTACTCATTAAAAGAATTATGAGAACAGTTACGGAGTGCTTAGCTTCCTGTGCTTTCCTTTTCATAGTACGTTTGTAGTACGTTGCTTTTCTTATTTAATTGTTCAGCTTTAGTTCATTCCTGCACTTACTGCTTTTGCCCTGGGTCCACAGTTCTGGAATCTTTAAATCATTAAAACTGGTAGCAGTCACATTTTTATCATACTCATTATGTCCTGCTCTACAGGTGTTCATGAATGAAAGGTAAGGCTGTCTGTCTAGCTGTCTAAAAACAGTTAAGGTGGATTTAAACTGTACAGTTGTCAGACCGATTTTTGGGAATGGACGTTACTACGAACGCTGGTTCTCGATAATTATCTCATGTAACTGTGCCACTAATCACCCGATAAATGAGCAAAGCAATTGTTCATCAGTTGAAATAATTATTTATGCAGCACATTAAATCATTTATTGGCAGCAGATCATGCTGTGTGAACAGGGATCTGCTTCTGAGAAACAATAGTAACATAGTTTATAGGGCTAAATAAAGACATCCGTCCATCCAGTTCAGCCTGTTATCCTCAAAAGTTGATCCAGGCAGATCAAAAAAAGAACAAAAAGAAAAACATAAAAAACATGAGATAGAAGACAATTTTCTTCATTGTTGGGGAAAAAATCCTTCCTGTCTCCAGAAATCAAAATAACTCCCTAGATTAACAATCCAGTAACTATAGTAACATAGTAACTATAACCTGTAATATTATACTTCAGAAGAACATCCAGGCCCCTCTTGAACTCTTCTAGTGAACTCACCATCATCACCTCATCAGGCAGAGAGTTACATAGTCTTGTTGCTTTTACCATAAAGAATACTCTTCTATGTTTGCATAGAAACCTTATTTCCTCTAGTCATAGAGGATGTCCCCTCGTCACAGTCACAGTCCTGGGGATAAATAGATGATGGGAGAGATCTCTGTACTGACCCCTGATATATTTATACATAGTTTTTAGATCTCCCCTCATTCGTCTTTTTTCTAAAGTGAATACCCCCTTGATAATCTTTCAGGGTACTGTAGTCCATCCATTCCAGTTATTACTTTAGTTGCCCTCCTCTGTACTCTGTCCAGCTCTGCCATGTCTGCCTTGTTCACAGTACTCCATGTGTGGTCTGACTAGTGATTTGATGCACCCCATAATCTTATTGGCCTTGCCAACAACTGCCTGGCATTGGTTGCCACAGTTAAATTTACTGCCAACTAAAGTTCCCAAGTACTTTTCCATGTCAGTTTTACCATTTAATGTTTTATTTCATCATTTCATATGGTGGCTCACTGTTTAGAACTATGGCCTTGCTGGGGTCTCAGGTTCAAATCCGACCAAGAACAACATCCACATGGATTTTGGATGTTTTCCCTGTGTTTTGGTGGGCTTCCTCCGAGTACTCCAGTTTCTGCCTACACTCCAAAGACATACTGATAGGGAACTTAGAGTGTGAGCCCCATTAGGGAAAGCAAGTGATGATAATATCTGTAAAGCGCTGTGGAATATGTCAGTGCTACATAAGTGAGTAAAATAAATAAATAGCATCAACAGAAAAAATTTATATTTTATTGTGCAACGATTCTACAAGATCATTAATAAATTTATTGAAGAGAATAGGGCCCAATACTGTTTAGAACTTACCTCCTCATAGAAACTGATTAGATTAGTTTGACAGAACTGATGCCTCATAAATTGAGATGAGCGAATCGAAGCTGACGAAGTGGAATTCGATCTGAATTTTAGGAAAAATTTGATTCGCAACAAATGCGAATTTCCTCGTGCTTTGTGGTAATGAATCACAATTTTCCTACAACTGAGGCTACATGTGTGAGGACTGAGGACATGGGGAAAGGAAATCTTGGAAGGCAGAATCACCCAGATTGACATGTCTGCATGCAACCAATCAGCAGCCACCAAGTCCTGTGATATCACAGCCTTATAAATACGTCAGCCATTTTAGATTCTGCCATTTTCCAGCATTCAGAGTGCAGGGATAGACGTGTGAAGGCGCTATGGACAGCAAGTGGAAAAACCTCATTGTGGGAAAAAAAGACAGAAAAAAAAGATTTATAAGTGCAGGGAAAGGATAGGGAGGAATCATTTCACAGCATCTTAGTTCAGGGACAGACGTCAGAAGGCGCTAGGGACATTGATAGGAAAGTGATTTACAATTGCAGGGAAAGATTATTTGGGGATCCAAATAGCCATTATACAGCTCTGTCATTCCAGCTATTTGTTATTGGGCTGCAAGTGCTATGTTGAAAAGCTTTTAGTGGCTTATATCTTAGTATCTTTAGTATATTATATAAGTAATAGAAGAAAAATATATACTCATTTCACTTCTGCAGTTATTTCTGGTTAAAGCATATAGGGGCGTATTTTAGTTAAAAAAATACTAAAAATATATGCACTGCACTGTTGCAGTTATTTCTGGTGAAAGCGTATATGGGCGTATTTCAGTACTACAAGAAAAATATATACACACTTCACTCTTTACGTTTTTTCTGGTCAAAGTATATAGGGTCGTATTCCAGTACAACAAGAAAAATATATTCTCAGTGCATTTCTGCAGTTACAACTCATATCCACTTCGTATGGGACGCATTAAAAACATTCCTGCGGGGCCTATATCTGAGTAAGATAAACATTAAACACATGTTTGCTAAAAGTGAGAAACAACTTGAGGAGCAGATCAGGATATATGAGAAGGAGCTCATCCAAAATCAAGATACATCTACTCAATTGCGTTTAAAATTAGCGAAGGACAAATTTAAATATTATGTAACTAATAAGGCTCAACAAAGAGATTTTTTTGCTGGCCAAGATATTTCTGCGAATCTGGTAAAGCTGGTAGACTTCTATCATATCTTATTCAAAATCAAAAGAACAGTAATAAAATAAATCATCTTAAGTTGAGCAATGGTAGAGTGCTAAGTGATCCAGAGGACCTCAAGCGGGAGTTTGCAGATTACTTTGCAAATCTATGTACAGTAGATCTGAGCATGTAGGAAACAAGGAGGATATTGAATTATTTGTTAATAGTATTGATATCCTGGCCCTTACGGATCAGGATAGTGCCATCCTTAACAGAGAAATACAAGTGAGTGAGTTAAGGGAAGTGATGGGTTTGTATCCAGGGGAATGCTTCCCCAGGATCGGATGGATTTCTATTTGAATTATACCGCAGTTATGGAGAAATCTTGTTTCCCTACTTATTGCAGGTTTTTAACGAATCTAGCGAGGTAGGTAGTCTTCCAACCTCATTATCCGAAGCACTAATTACCTTAGTGCTTAAAAAAAGGTAAGGACGAGCAGGGGATCGGTTCTTACCGACCGATTTCACTGATAAATAAGGACTATAAAATCTGTGCTAAAATACTAGTAAATTGTCAGAAAAAATTCTTAAACTGATACATCCAGATCAAACTGGATTAATCCCTAAGCGATATGTCTAAACAAACGGGAACGGGTGACGACTGCTCCATCCTGTCATTGGATGCCACTAAGGCATTTGACAGGGTGGAGTGGAACTAAGCAAATAGTTATGAGCCTCCTATTGGATAATTACCGCATGGGCGATTATCTTTCAGCTGGCAATAAGTTATTTAACCCCAACTGGTGCAATGAGTTGCTTCTCATTTCTTAAACAACCATGTCAAAAGACACATCTCGTGGTCGTGGAAAAGATGTTAGTCTGTGTGAGAAGGGTCAAATCATTGGAATGCATCAAGCAGAGAAAACATCTAAGGAGATTGCAGAAACTACTAAAATTGGGTTAAGAACTTTCCAATACATTATTAAAAACTGGAGGGATAGTGGGGACCCATCGTATTCATATTCGAGGTAGAAATGTGGCGGGGAAAAAAATCCTGCATCCAACATCAGAACTCAGGGCTATGTTTAATAGTAAAAGTAAGAGCATTTCCATATGCACAATGCAAAGGGAACTCAAGGGATTGGGACTGAACAGCTATTTAGCCTTAAATTTAAAACCACTAATCAGTGAGGCAAAACATGAAAAAAAGGCTTCGATTTGCTAGAGAGCATAAAGATTGGACTCCGGGGCAATGGAAGAAGAGTCATGTGGTCTGATGAGTTAAGTTTTAACCTGTTCCAGAGTGATGGGCGCATCAGGGTAAGAAGAGGGGCAGATGAAGTGATGCACCCATCATGCCTAGTGCCTACTGTACAAGCCTATGGAGGCAGTGCTATGATCTGGGGTTGCTGCAGTTGGTCAGGTCTAGGTTCAGCAACAGTATGTGCTCCAAGAATGAGGTCAGCTGACTACCTGAACATACTGAATGACCAGGTTATTCCATTAATGGATTTTTTTTCTTCCCTGATGGCACGGGCATATGCCAAGATGACAATACCAGGATTCATCAGACTCAAATTGTAAATGAATGGTTCAGGGAGCATAATACATCATTTTCACACATGGATTGGCCACCACCGTTACCAGACCTTAACCCCATTGAGAATCTTTGGGATGTGCTGGAGAAGGCTTTGCGCAACAGTCAGACTCTACCATCATCAATGCAAGATCTTGGTGAAAAATTAATGTGACACTGGATGGAAATAAATCTTGTGACATTGCAGAAGCTTATCGAAACAATACCAATGCGAATGGCGATTATTTTTTTGATTTTTTTTTGGGCAGTGTATTTATGGAAGGTTATGAGGAAGATGAATCTAAAGATAACTTCATTAAATGGGTTCAGCTGCTTTAAAACAGCCCGACTGCAAGAATTACCATCAATGGGGACTAGTCAAATACCTTTGAATTACACCGTGGTACTAGACAGGGCTGCCCCTCTCTTCGCTATTAGTTGCCATGTTTCTTGAACCCCTCACCATTAAAATAAGATCGGATATAAATATAAATGGATTGGGGGTCAGGGGCTTGCAGAATAAAATCTGTCTATATGCGGATGACATTCTCATATATTTAAAGGAGGGATGGACAGCTTTACCATATTTAAAGAAGGCAATAAACAAATTTGGTAATATATCAGCGTATGAAGTTAACTGGACCAAGTCGCAACTTTTATCTTTAAATAGTGCCCCTCCCAGCGGGACGGTAAACATCAGAACAATTGAACCCTCAGCATACTTGGAGTATTTGGGGATTAAGATAGGAGCTAAATTACAGGATTTTGATGGATTGAATCTGCCTCCCTTGGTTGATAAAATAAGAGTATGGCAGAAATTGACGCTAAGTCAATCAGAGAGAATCTCTCTTGTAAAAATAGTTTTGCTTCTGCAAATTCTGTATATAATCTCCATCTGCCCAATCTGGATTAAAGACTCCTTTTTCAACTTACATGAATGCCTAATAAATGTTTTTTTTTTTTTTTTTGAACAATAGATTTTTTATTCAATTTTTGAATAGGTTACTAGTACAAGTTAGAATATATGGGGGAGAAAGAGAGTCCGAATTAAACATACATTTTTATGGCTTTCAGAAGGGGCTATCTCTCCCATATATGCAGGGATACTTCTTGGCAGACCAAATCCAATGGTGTTTGGGACAGGGGACGATAGCCTTGTGCAACATCTTACCAGAGAATTCGAAAGTTCTCAACGAGATATATTTAGTGTATTAGAATCTGGGTTTCTCTGTATCTGGGGGAAAACGTGTCCTATAAGTAGGATGTTACACAAGGTTTGGGTAAAATTTAAGAGTATATTGGGAATCTCAAATTGTTTAATATTCACCCCACTATGGCATAATTGTAATTTAGGCGAACTTAGGTTTATAGATCATAAGTTTTGGGAAAGTAGGGCCCTTAATTGGCTAACACAGTTAGTTAATGTAGAAGGTATTAGACCTCTTGATAAAATAAGTGCTGGTCACGAGATAAATATTCTTCTTAAGTTTAGATATGCACAATTAAACACGCTTTTAGCTTCATAAAAAAATAGAAATTATATCCAGATTAAAGAAGACGATTTCACAAATTTTTGTTATAAATTTAAAGATAATAGGGTTTCTATTTCACGAGTATATAAGAAAATAAAGTTAGGATTGGGAAGAGTCACTAAATTCACGAGTGAAATTAAATGGAAAGTAGAGATTGGACCTAAAAGGGCACTTACATGGAGGACTATCTATAAGAATATCAAAAGGGCATCTTTATCCAGCAATTTCAGGCTTATCCAATTTAAGATAATACATTGTTTATACTACACTCCTTCATTGCTTTCTAGGATATATAGAAATTCGGATCATCGAGTGAACAAGCAGACTTTATACACTTGTTATGGAAATGTCCCATTGTACAGTCTTATTGGGTTAAGATTTTTGAGGAAATGTTAAATAGATCTTGTCAGAAATATTTGCTAAGAATAGAACTATTGATATGGGAGTCAGTTCCCTACCAAAACCCCCAGTAAGAAGTTAAACAATCTTTGGTTGAAAGGTCTGATGCTCGCTAGAGTAATCATTTGCTAGAAATTGGGGTTTGAATAAGGCACCCTGAATTTGATATATGGTTAAGGATAATGAATAAGACCAAAAAGTATGAAAGGGTTCTATATGAGTGAAAGCAACAGCTTCCACAGTGGGAGCTGACTTGGGGAAAATGGAATTAGGTATACTTAATATTCTCTGGTCTGATTGGACTTCCGGAATCAATATTTTAGCTGAACATATTGATATTTATGACTCTCTCTGGCTCCCTAGGCGATGATGATGGGTAATAGGTAGTGTTAGGTGGGTTAGGGTTTAATCATTTGAATAGATTATAAATACTGTATTAATGTAAAGGATAGTCTAACACTCAATGTTATGATTATATAAGAGCATTGTGGAAAAAAATTAAATTATCTGCTCAGTATATACAGTGCTGGACTCTCTATATAATTATCTGCTCAGTATATACAGTGCTGGACTCTCTCTCTCTCTCTCTCTCTCTCTCTCTCTCTATATATATATATATATATATATATATATAATCTGCTCAGTATATACAGTGCTGGACTCTATATAATTATCTGCTCAGTATATACAGTGCCGGACTCTCTATATAATTATCTGCTCAGTATATACAGTGATGGACTCTCTATATATAATTATCTGCTCAGTATATACAGTGCTGGACTATATATATACGAGTCCAGCACTGTATATACTGAGCCGATTAATATATACATATATATATATATATATATATATAAAAAAGCAGCACACAATAAGTACGGGTGCAAATCCTCCTAGGTACCCGAGACCAAGATCCCCAGTGTATAGACCAAAGAAAAAAGGCAGCACTCCAATTTGTGATGAAAAATGTGGACGGTTTATTCACCCATCTAGAAACAACGTTTCAGCTCTCTCTTTGGAGCCTGAGTAACATGTGCATATCAGCATACATAAGTAGTGCAAGTAATTAACAAAGTTCCAAATTGGTATACAACAATAAAGTGCAAGTGCATAAATAATATAGCCGTGTAGAGAGTATAATTCATCTGTCTTCATAATTCAAACCCACATAGCTGTGAACATGATCATAAAAATTCCATAACATGATCGATACGGTGCAAAATCGCAAAATATACATGATTGACAATCAAATGTGGTAAAGTGTACAAGGTGTATTTCAATAATAAATGAATTAAAACATTGAAAACCTTTGAATGGATCACGTTGAGCCAAAGAGACCTGGTGGGAACTGTTGGCGTCCGGAAAAGTAGTCGATGCATGCGCCGCTCCGTCTGCTATAACGAGAGACACAAAGTAGTTATAAGGAACATAAAGACCACAACAAAGATGGCCGCTGTTGAACATCGCACTAGGGCGCATGCGCATGCCAGTAAGGCCGGCAAGCATCCCGTATAGAACTGACAGACACATCTACAGTGTCCAAAGGACCGCAGTAAAAAGCAGACAAAGCTGATCCATACATAGAAGACTGACGGGTGAGCGCCGGCCCCCAAATGGAATGTCTGTACCAGCGGGGCGGTGCTGCATCGGAGCAAATAATGTATTAATTTTGAATATGACAGCACCACCCGCCAGTGAGCAGTGTCACCCGAGTCCCATTAGGGGCTGGAGTGGCACCGAAACACAGACAGGGGCTGTCACTAGGAAAGTAGTAACCCCACATAATAGACTGATAAATAACATATAGGTGGATCGCCAGCACAGTTCCTCCAGTCTTCGCCATACGTGACCATTCATAACATACAATCCAAAGTAGTGTCCTACAAAAGAGGAAAACACAGTTTAGTATATAGCACATGTTGTTTTCCATACATAGAATCAAAGTCGAGGGCACAAGCATAACCAATGACTAGACAACCCTAAATTCTACATTTAAGCCCTGTGGCTTCAAGGTACCCAGTGTATAGATCCAATAGAGCTCTCGTCTCTTCAACAATTCACCACCTCGCCTTGAGGGGGTATTTGCTCCAAAATTCTAAAGCGCAAATCATTTTGTGTATGTTTGGCCTCAGTAAAGTGTTTTGATACGGGAAGATCCATTTTTTGTTTTCTAATAGAATATCGATGTTGATTGAGATGGGGTTTGACGTCCCAAGTAGTCTCACCTAACCACATAAATAACATAGGACGAGTCACATGTTAAGTATTGCTTCATTTTGACTCTTTGTCCAGAAACCGGGTGAACAAATGAGTCACCTCCTAACATCAAATTGCAGTTTACACAATTGTAGCATGGAAAACAACCCTTTCGAGTAGTTCCAAAATATGTCTCGCACGTTTCCCTGGAAGAGCCAATATCGGACTTAACCAATCTGTCACCTAAATTGCGACTACGTCGATATGAACATAAAGGTAAAGATTTCAATTCCTCCACTTTCTCAAAATTGCTAGTTAGTATTCTCCAGTGTTTTTTGATTATAGCAGCAATACTATCACTGTTGGTACTGAACTCCGACACAAAGGGAATACGGGCTTGGGAACGTTTAGTGTCACCTAGTCCCTCCCTGATGGCCTCTTTAGTTCTTGAATACGTTTTTTAGGGTATTCACGTGTCCGAAATTTGTACCCCATTTCTTGCAATCTATTATCTACTGCAGTAGGATCTTGCACAATTTTCTTAACTCTAAGAAGTTGACTAAAAGGAAGTGACCTTATCATAGGTTTTGGGTGATGGCTCTCAAAGCGTAACAAAGTGTTCTTATCTGTGGGCTTCACATATAGGTCAGTCACTAGCCTATCATTATGAATGCTAACCTGAGTGTCAAAAAATGGTATGGTTTCCTCAGAATGCGTCTATGTAAATTTCAAGCTAGGATCAATGGTGTTCAAAAAACTGTGGAAGGCGATAAGGTCCTCTGCAGCGCCGACCCAAATCAGGAAAATGTCATCAATGTAACGCCACCACCCCAGCACATGGCTGAAGTGGTGGCTCACATAGACAACAGACTCCTCAAGATGTGACATGTAAAGATTTGCATAGGTTGGCGCCACATTGGACCCCATTGCGGTCCCACGCAATTCTAGTAAAAAAAATCGTCCTGAAACAGAAAGTAGTTCCGAGTGAGGATAAACCTCAACAGAGAACTTAAATATTGCTGGCAATCAATGCTGTATTGTGTCTTCTGTAGGACTTGTTCAATGACTCGTATGCCTAGTTCATGTTCTATGGAAGGATATAAACTTACCACATCAAAGGAAGCCAACACTGCCCCCTTGGGGATAAACAAACCATCAATCTTTGTCAAGAAATCATTGGTATCTCTAATGTAGCATCTGGCTGACATGGCAAAAGGACGCAAAATCTTATCAAGAAAGATAGCTGCTTTACAAAACAATGAATCCCTCCCCGGGATGATAGGGCGTCCCGGAGGTGAAGTCAATTACTTGTGTATTTTAGGTAAAGTGTATAAAATGGGTGTAACCGGTTTATCACAATATAAAAAGGCAAAGATACTGTCATCAATAATGCCCTTCTCCTTAGCTCCAATCAATATTTCCTTGAGCTCTCTAAGTAGCACAAACTTAGGATCATTGTAGATCCTTTCATATACATTAGTGTCTGCAAGCTACCAGTCTGATTTCAGCCACATAGGATCTGGTGTCCATGACCACAACCCTACCACCCTTGTCCGCAGACTTGATGGTGAGGTTGCGGTCCGAAGCCAGATCTCTAAGTGCTGCCATCTCTGCTGAAGTCATGTTTGCAAATTTAAGTGGTTGCTGAGATGTTTCCTGTTTGAGACTCTCGGTGTCGCGTTTGACTGCGAGACCAAAAGCCTCAATAGCAGGATGATTAGTTACTGGAGTAAATACTCTTAAGATATAAACCCATGCTTTTCAAATTTAACTCACTGGTATGTGTATTTTCAGATAAAGGTTTATCATCTTGGTCCGCAAACCACACCTTTAATTTAATTGTACGTAAAAATCTCTGAAGATCCATTTCTAGATCAAACCACTTAGTTGTGCTCACAGGACAATAGGATAGACCCTTATTTAATACAGATAGCTGTGCAGTATTCAAATCCACTGAAGAGATATTTACCACTATAGCTTGCATCTCAGAGTCCTGCCCCGTTGGGGCTGCATATTTTTCCCATTTCATCTGCTTGTGTTATCGCCTCCCCCCTCGACGGGTCCTGCCGACACGGGGGTTCCCCCTAAAAAAGGTGTGGATGACATCATAGAACTAGAGTCTGGCTAGGGCCCTGTGGCATTATCTCGGGCTATATGACCCTCTAACTTCTTAGAGGTAGATGGAGAGATGGATCCATCCAGGGGAGAAATATGGATCCATATCTCCATCTACCTCTAAGAAGTTACAGGGTCATATAGCCCGAGATAATGCCACAGGGCCCCAGCCGGACTCTAATTCTATGATGTCATCCACACCTTTTGTAGGGGGAACCCCCGGGTCGGCAGGACCCGTCGAAGGGGGAGGCGACAACACAAGCAGATGAAATGGGAAAAATATGCAGCCCCAACGGGGCAGGACTCTGAGACGCAAGATATAGTGGTAAATATCTCTTCAGTGGATTTAAATACTGCACAGCTATCTGTATTAAATAAGGGTCTATCCTATTGGCCTGTGAGCACAACTAAGTGGTTTGATCTAGAAATGGATCTTCAGAGATTTTTACGTACAATTAAATTAAAGGTGTGGTTTGCGGACCAAGATAATAGACCTTTATCTGAAAATACACATACCAGTGAGTTAAATTTGAAAAGCATGGGTTTATATCTTAAGAGTGTATTTACTCCAGTAACTAATCATCCTGCTATTGAGGCTTTTGGTCTCGCAGTCAAACGCGACATCGAGAGTCTCAAACAGGAAACATCTTAGCAACCACTTAAATTTGCAAACATGACTTCAGCAGAGATGGCAGCACTTAGAGATCTGGCTTCGGACCCCAACCTAACCATCAAGTCTGCGGACAAGGGTGGTGGGGTTGTGGTCATGGACACCAGATCCTATGTGGCTAAAATCAGACTGCAGCTTGCAGACACTAATGTATATGAAAGCATCTACAATGATCCTAAGTTTGTGCTACTTAGAGAGCTCAAGGAAATATTGATTGGAGCTAAGGAGAAGGGCATTATTGATGACAATATCTTTGCCTTTTTATATTGTGATAAACCGATTACACCCATTTTATACACTTTACCTAAAATACACAAGTCATTGACTTCACCTCCGGGACGCCCTATCAACTCGGGGAGGGATTCATTGTTTTGTAAAGCAGCTATCTTTCTTGATAAGATTTTGCGTCCCTTTGCCATGTCAGCCAGATCCTACATTAGAGATACCAATGATTTCTTGACAAAGATTGATAGTTTGTTTATCCCCAAGGGGGCAGTGTTGGCTTCCTTTGATGTGGTAAGTTTATATACTTCCATAGAACATGAACTAGGCATACGAGTCATTGAACAAGTCCTACAGAAGACACAATACATCATTGATTGCCAGCAATTTTTGAGTGCTCTGTTGAGGTTTATCCTCACTCGGAACTACTTTCTGTTTCAGGACGATTTTTTTCTACAATTGCGTGGGACCGTGATGGGGTCCAATGTGGCGCCGACCTATGCAAATCTTTACATGTCACATCTTGAAGAGTCTGTCGTCTATGTGAGCCACCACTTCAGCCATGTGCTGGGGTGGTGGTGTTACATTGACGACATTTTCCTGATTTGGGTCGGCGCTGCAGAGGACCTCATTACCTTCCACTGTTTTTTGAACACCATTGGATCTAGCGTCAAATTTACGTTGATGCATTCTGAGGAAACCATACAGTTTTTGGACACTCAGGTTAGCATTCATAATGATAGGCTAGTGACTGACCTATATGTGAAGCCCACACATAAGAACACTTTGTTACGCTTTGAGAGCCATCACCCAAAACCTATGATAAGGTCACTTCCTTTTAGTCAGCTTCTTAGAGTTAAGAAAATTGTGCAAGATCCTACTGCAGTAGATAATAGATTGCAAAAAATGGGGTCCAAATTTCAGATACGTGGATACCCTAAAAAACGTATTCGAGAACATTTAAGCAGAATTAAACCCCTTACTAAAGAGGCTATCAGGGAGGGACTAGGTGACACTAAACGTTCTCAAGCCCGTATTCCCTTTGTGTCGGAGTTTAGTACCAACAGTGATAGTATTGCTGCTATAATCAAAAAACACTGGAGAATACTAACTAGCAATTTTGAGAAAGTGGAGGAATTTAAATCTTTACCTTTATGTTCATATCGACGTAGTCGCAATTTAGGTGACAGATTGGTTAAGTCAGATATTGGCTCTTCCAGGGAAACGTGCGAGACATATTTTGGATCTACTCGAAAGGGTTGTTTTCCATGCTACAATTGTGTAAACTGCAATTTGATGTTAAGAGGTGACTCATTTGTTCACCTGGTTTCTGGACAAAGAGTCAAGATCAAACAATACTTAACATGTGACTCGTCCTATGTTATTTATTTGTTGATGTGTCCCTGCCACCTCCTATATATCAAAACCCATCTCAATCAACATCGATATTCTATTAAAAAACAGAAAATGGATCTTCCTGTATCAAAACACTTTACTGAGGCCAAACATACTCAAAATGATTTGCGCTTTAGAATTTTGGAGCAAATACCCCCCTCAAGGCGAGGTGGTGATAGAACTGAATTGTTGAAGAGACGAGAGCTCTATTGGATCTATACACTGGGTACCTTGAAGCCTCAGTGCTTAAATGTAGAATTTAGGGTTGTCTAGTCATTGGTTATGCTTGTGCCCTCGACTTTGATTCTATGCATGGAAAACAACATGTGCTATATACTAAACTGTGTTTTCCTCTTTTGTAGGACACTACTTTGGATTGTATGTTATGAATGGTCACGTATGGCGAAGACTGGAGGAACTGTGCTGGCGATCCACCTATATGCTATTTATCAGTCTATTATGTGGGGTTACTACTTTCCTAGTGACAGCCGCTGTCTGTGTTTCGGTGCCACTCCAGCCCCTAATGGGACTCGGGTGACACTGCTCACTGACGGGTGGTGCTGTCATGTTCAAAATTAATACATTATTTGCTCCGATGCATTGTATCTGTGACCTCCCCACTGACAGAAGAAGTGGGCTCACAATTTTGTGGACCCCATCCATTATGTGGTGGATTGTGTCACGGAGCGGATATGCTGTCAGGTCTGGACAGCAGGGTGTTTGCGGTTTGATGACCGCGCCGCCCCGCTGGTGCAGACATTCCATTTGGGGGCCGGCGCTCACCCGTCAGTCTTCTATGTATGGATCAGCTTTGTCTGCTTTTTACTGCGGTCCTTTGGACACTGTAGATGTGTCTGTCAGTTCTATACGATGTTCAACAGCGGCCATCTTTGTTGTGGTCTTTATGTTCCTTATAACTACTATGTGTCTCCCGCGATAGCAGACGGAGCGGCGCATGCGCCGACTGCTTTTCCGGATGCCAACAGTTCCCACCAGGTCTCTTTGGCTCAACGTGATCCATTCAAAGGTTTTTAATGTTTTAATTGATTTATTATTGAAATACACCTTGTACACTTTACCACATTTGATTGTCAATCATGTATATTTTGCGATTTTGCACTGTATTGATCATGTTATGGAATTTATATGATCATGTTCACAGCTATGTGGGTTTGAATTATGAAGACAGATGAATTATACTCTCTACATGGCTATATTATTTATGCACTTGCACTTTATTGTTGTATACCAATTTGGAACTTTGTTAATTACTTGCACTACTTATGTATGCTGATATGCACATGTTACTCAGCTGGACAAAGGCTCCAAAGAGAGATCTGAAACGTTGCTGCTAGATGGGTGAATAAACTGTCCACATTTTCCATCACAAATTGGAGTGCTGCCTTTTTGCTTTGATATATATATATATATATATATATATATATATATATATATATATATATCGGCTCAGTATACACAGTGCTAGACTCTCTTTTTAAAAGAAAAAAAGAAAAGAAAAAAAAATTCACTTCTTTAAACCTAACACTTTTGTCTACAAATGTCATTCCAGTTGTTTTACTCTGCCTCCTACTGGAGTGAGTTTGTGTCTTTTCAAAAAAGTTGTAGTGATAAATTTGGAGTGAAACTAATTAACGAAGATAACCATGCCCACTTTCCTACCCACTTTTCAAAATTGGATTCACTGGTTACAACATGTTTGTGCAAATAAACTTCAAAAATCTTAAAGCACTATTTTAAACCTTTTTAAAGCCAGAATTCTGAAATACAGAGTGTGATAAATTTCTCTTCAAGTGCTTATCTCTACATTAATATTACAACCTATGTTATTATATACTGTTCTGGAAGCATTAGTCATCATTGTGACCCAATATGATCAGCTGTTATGCTCAAGGGAAGCTTTGCTGCAGCAGGGGAAGTATATTATGAAATAGCAGCCATTCAGTGAAATACTATATTACACTGAATGTGCAAGACAATCTTTGCTTTTCATCCTTCTATGAATTCTATGTAAATACAGAATTAAGAACAATGGAGATAAAAAGCCTATAGACAAATCTATATGGATAAATAAATTTGCGTAATAATATAATCATAATTTTTTCATGCATATTTGGTAGCACACAAAGTAAGAAAATCATGTTTAGAACAAAAATAATCAAAAAAAACTTAGGAGACACAACTGCAAGGAAAGATAAACCAGTGAGTATCCTTGGGATTCCCCATTTAGTGTCCCCTAAGGCAAATATGTTTCAGGCACCACTCCAAACGTCAGTGAAAAAATGATATTTTTATAATGTATTCCAAATCACAGTACTGACCCTTGGTTACAAAACCTCAGTTGTACAAATGAGCTACACAAATCTTAATTATAAATACCAAGTGGGCAAATTAAAATGTTACACATCAAAATAAAGAATGTTAGCAGAAGTCTATAGATCTAAGACATGTTAAAAATAATCTAGAAAGATCCATCAACTTGATCTATGAAAACAACTTTTCATTGGGTTCGACCAACAAGGATAGTTCTCCGTGCTCCTCTCAACCCTAAAGTAACTGGATCAACTGGAAATCTAGAATCTGTCTAAAGGACATGAGCAAATAATCCCATAAAATGCTAAATTCAAAATATAAATGTTCAAATGGTATTTGATATGCCCAAAAATTGACACTAACACAATATCAGAAGCAATACAGCTACTTATTAGTTAAGGCTACTTTTACACTAGAGTTTTTGCAGATCCATTATGGATCTGCAAAAACGCTTCCATTACAATAATACAACCGCATGCATCCGTCATGAAAGGAAGAGGTTGTATTATGTCTTCTATAGCTATGACAGGATCCGTCTTGAACACCATTGAAAAGTCAATTGGGGACGCATCCGTTTTCTATTGTGCCAGATTGTGTCAGAGAAAATGGATCCATCCTGGCACACAATGTAAGTCAAAGGGGATGGATCCGTTTTCTCTGACACAATCTGGCACAATTGAAAACGGAACCTTCCTAAATTGACTTTCAATGGTGTTCAAGTCAGATCCGTCATGGCTATAGAAGACATAATACAACCGGATGCAGGCTGCAGGCAGTGTGTTGGTGTCCGCCTCCAGAGTGGAATGGTGACTGAACGGCAAACTGATGCATTGTAAGCAGATCTTTTTCTATTCAGAATGCATTAAAGCAAAACTGATCCGTTTTGGACCGGATCTCACAAACAGAAAGCAAAAACGCTAGTGTGAAAGTAGCCTAAGCTAGTAGTTTGGTTGACCATCACTGAATAGTCAAAAATGCCTTCTTTACAGTAATTAATTATTAACTAGGCGTCTAATATACACAAGTTAGTTTCCTGGCCTGAGTAGTGCATAAATAATGCATCACAGAGGATACCTGAAGGCTGTGCCTGAAAAGCTGATTGGCCACTTTGGATTTGTGGAATTATGAAGTTTCATTATTAAGAGTGTAGGCAGCTGAGAGATACGCTTAGCTTCGGGGACTTTGAAAGCATAAGCTGTCTCATTAGGGAAAAGGGAATGAGGCAAAATATGCAAACATGTTAGCTATAAAAAAAAGGTAAGCTTCAACGCTGGATATTTTTCTAAATATAGGGTTTTCATTTTATGCAACTTAAATTCCACAAGCCTATCTATTTCAAAGGAACCTTATTTCATCAGAGAAAGCTTCTCTCTAAAGCATTTTGTTTTGTATCAAGAGCAATCTTTAATATTTTACTGAAAAATCCACAGGTAGCTTAATAGGTTCTGCAGCCGAGCTGGCACTTGGAAATGAGAGAGAGAAGACAGTCCAGGGTTCTTGCTAGAACGTGTGTTGTGCATGCAATTAAATCTCAAGGTCAAACAATTTACAGACAATTACTTTTCTCACATCTCCAGAAATGCCTGCTTACGCGTCTTTAATTTTAAATGATACTGATATTCCAATTCTCCACAAAGGTTAATGCTGACTAAATCCAGCTGTGACCTGACACGATACGACAGCGCAGTAGCTAATTATCCTCTGGATAGTCATTTACTCGAAACCATTAAGAAATAGGCCGTGAGGGAGATTTAGGACCCTGACAAAATGTTCGCCTGACTTTTTTCTTCTTTAAGAGAGGACAGTGTAAAAATAAATAAATAAAAATATGATATTTGCTAAATGTTAGCCATTTGCTTTGGTGGCAGAAAATTCTTCATGCCGTGTCTATCACAGGTTAGTGTGCTAACTAGCTTGTTTTATCCATTCCCTAAGGCTGCCACTAAATGTTGGTGACACATTTTATAGTTGTAGAATGAATTATGGCGTACACAAAAGAAAGGAATTAAGATACCCTTTATTGTATAATTATAATATATAAAAGTAACTGATCTTTACCAGACCATATCCATTACTATACTTCTGTACAAAAGATGAATCATTGATATGCTTGATGGCTGATGGATTACTATAAATATTAGTAGTGAGCGAATTGAAGTTCACAAAGTGGACTTCTATCCGAATTTCATGAAAAATTTGTTTTGCCGCGAAGCAGAATTTTTTTGTGCTTCATGGTAATGAATCAATTTTCCCTGCATGACAGAAAAACAAAACAAAAATAATCATACTTACCTTATCCGTTTGAGCTCAAAGAGCCGGCTCCTGCCATCTTGATTGAAGATGTTGCTAAAAATTCCATGTGCGGTGACGTATGACTCTTTGCGATCAAATGGATGAGGTAGGTATGATTTTTTATTTATTAACTTCATTTTTCACTGTAATATTAATGTCAGATCAGCTATGAACGCGGCATCTGAGGGGTACAATGATGGGGAGTGCAAATGCGCTGTCATTGCACCCACTACTTATTGTACAAAGAAATGCGCTTCGTGATGAATTCATCAAAAAGCAATAAAATATTTTAAATTCGACAAAGGAGCTGAATTGAATTTTTCAATACTTCGCTCATTTCCATTTTTCATAAAGCTTTAAAAGCGGTTGTCACATGAAAAATATATTCAACAGTTTTTAAACAATCAGCTGGATCTGAATACTTTTGTAATTGCATGAAATAAAAAATGTATCATAACTGCTACATTATCCAGTGAAATCTATCTGTATAGCGCCACCTGCTGTTTGCTCCTTTTCTAATTTCTCTGTCCTGCTCACTGAGACGGAAGCACATGCTCGGTTCTATCCTTCAACTGCCACCAGCTTCAGCAGAAGAACACACCAGAGAAAGGAAACGCCCCCTTAGGCTAACAGCTTAAATCTATACCATTGGAGCAATGAATGAGAATGTCTCTGGATTCATGTGAGGTACAGAGCTGGTTCTAGCTTTGTTATAAAGAGGTTGTCATGTACTAAATTATTTATAATTCTCATATTTTACATTATTCATTGTATAACCCCTTTTAGTGTTGACAACTACATTTATATAATATTATGGGGGATATTTTTCATGAGGTACACTTTTAATACCAGCTTTCAGGACTGGGTTGGCGTAATTTGCACCAAATTTATCAAATGTCAATAGTATTTGATAAATTTGGTGCATCTTGACGTCTAACACTTCTTAAATCAACTTGAAACGTTAAGCATACCCACTTTTTTAAAACTGTAGTGAGTGCAAAATGTTGCAAATTATTTTTTTTTAAAGCCCACAAGGTTACAAAGCCATATTTTGTGACTTTTTTGAAGCCAGAATTCTGGAGTACAGGGTTTGATAAATCCTTCCCTATGTATTTTAATATATTTAATAATTTCCTGGCACCAAATTTCCTAGTGAATTGAATGCATCCTCAGATGTATTTGCTTCATTTAGATTTATAGTTTAGTGAATTAATTTTCTTTATCTTTAGCCCTTTTCTTTAGCCTATTCAGCTATTAATGAATTAAATCCTTATTTATTTGAAAAATAAATATGTGTCCAAATTAAGCAATTATGGATATAATCTTGATAAAAAATTCTGTACCATTTTGTATCTACTGCATCTATGCATATCTATATGTCTCCATGGTAACAGACTACAAGCAAGCTCTAAATAGTCTGATCCTGCAGTCAGTTTGACATTCATTTGTCCCTTACTTCCTGCTAAGCTATCAAATGAACAACAGTAAGAATTAGGAGAGAGATGGAAGATAATATGAAAAAAAAATGTTAAAAATTTGGATCTACCAATTATTGACTGCAGGAATGTAGTATAGGAGTTATTATATTGATATATTAGGCTACATCCACATCAGCATTTAGAAATCATTTAGAGTTTGCCAAATCGGCATAGATGAATAATTCTGGAAACTGCTGGATCCTCATTGACTACAATGGGATTAAATGGGGATAAGGCTGTTTTTTGGCATAAACTCAGACTTTCAGCCAGACAAAAAGTTGTGCATGCCGGAACAGCCTGACGGATTTCTAAGCGCTGATGTTAAACTAGCCTAAAATAAGCATGCCCAACATTGGCATGCTATGGCTGCTTTTACTGATTGAATTGCTGGAGTGAGTGCTTTCTGTGAGAGTGGAGACCACTCTAGATCACACAAGATAACGCACTTCCAGCCTTGAGAATGTAATATTTGTAGGTCCAAACCTGATACCCTGAGACCAGAGACCAGATACTCTAGTGACCAGAGATTGTAAACCAGCTAGTTCACTAGACCATGAAACCACACGCTATAAGTGTATAATGGAGACTGTGGATTGTGGCCATGTTATTGTGCTTCTTGAGATGCACTGAGACCTGAATTAAGAGATTGTCATGTAGCTAGTTGCGGCCACCTATTACACCTGTTGTAAGTACACATTAAGTGCAGAAAGAGTCCTATTGCTAGTGGCTAGTGTCTGATATATGTACCCTGTGTGTGTAGTGTAAAGACTTTTACCATTGAAAACTGCTTGTGCAATGTACAGACTGCCCTGTTACCAATGGAAAATGCTTCTGGAGTATAGAGATTGCCCTGTTGCCATTGGCAACCACCCATAGAGTATAATAACTTCATGTTTGCAACTGCTTGTGGATATATTTTCCCATTTATGCGTGTATAACACCCAAGCTCTGTGCCACAATACTGTGTGTAACTATCAAGTGTATGCCCTCTCTGAGAGACTGTAACAGGGTAACTGCAGTGACAGGGTTGCCATAACCATCTTCTTCTGGTAGAATCTCCCCTACTAAACACTGTACTCGGCAGACCTGTGACTTTTTAAAGCCACTTTTTAGGCGTAAAGGGAATGATAAATCTCCCCCATTGTCTGTTTTTATTCTCCAAAATTTAGCTCTTTATAGTCGTTTACGGGAACTGTGGAAAATTACTAGCTTCTCAGTTCACAGACTGGAAAGTCCAAAAGTCTATCTTCTGGCTGTGAATTAGCTCTTTTCACAGTGTAGTACAATAATAGCGCAAATGAACAAGATATATAACAATTAGTATTGAGTGATTTGAGCTTCGGATCAGAGATCCAAAGTCGATTCTTTCAAACACTTCGGTTTTAATGCTGTCTCCACATACATCATTAAAATGTATTGCCTCTGTGTAGGCAAGATTTATCTCACCTGAAGTTGTGCAAGACTTGAATTAATTCAGTAATCACATCTGAGTCTTTAAAAACATTTTAAAATAGCAATTCAAGACACAGATGTGATTACCGAATTAATTCACCGAAGTCTAGCGTGAAGCGAATTTTGCCTACACTGAGGCAATACATTTTAGTGCTGTACGGAGACAGCATTAAAACCAGTGTTTAAGTGAAATCCAATCTGAAGCTCAATTCACTTTAGACTAATTACTAGAGATGAGCGAATCGAAGTTGACGAAGTTGAATTCGATCCGAATTTCAGGAAAAATTTGATTTGCACCAAACTCGAATTTTCTCACGCTTCATGCTAACGAATCACATTTTTTTCCCTAAAATGAGGAACTTTGGGAACAGGGAAGAGACGTCAGCAGGTGCTAGGAACAGTAGTAGAAAAGACTTTAAAACTTTTATTTTGCTGTATAGAAGTTCAGGGAAAGGATAGGGAGGAATCATTCGACAGTATTGAAGCAGAACAGGGTTCCTATTACACTTTGCTGCACTGACTGGGGATCCAAATTGCCATTATACAGCTCTGTAATTCCAGCAAACCGTTCTTGTTATTGGGGTGTTTGATACAACTTTTAACATGGTTTATTACAAGGAAATATTTCTACGTCTTATTTGCCCTTGTGTGGTGCAGTTATATGTTCTAAAGCATTTTTTGGCTTGTATTAGTGGGAAAACAGGGCTTATTAGCCATTGTGTGGTGAAGACTATTAGTGGCAAAAAATTATATATTTGCCATTCAGCGGTGCAGTTATATGTTCTAAAGCCCTTTTTGGCGTGTATTATTGGCAAAAACAAAAATAATTTATTATTTGACATTTAGCGGTGCAGTTGTATGTTCTGAAGCCCTTTTTGGCGTGTATTAGTGGCACAAAAAAAAGTATTTGCCATTTTGTGGTGAAGTGAGAAAATGACAGCCATTTTTGGCTTGTATTAGTGGCAAAAAAATATATATTTGCCATTCAGCAGTGCTGTTATATGTTTTAAAGCCTTTTGTGGCACGTATAAGTGGAAAAAAATAAGGGCCTATTGTCCGTTCAGCGGTGCAGTTATATGTTCTAAAGCCCTTTTTGGGATGTATTAGTGCCCAAAAAATATATATTTGCCATTCAGCGGTGCAGTTATATGTTCTAAATCCTATTGTAGCGTGGAAAAGTGGAAAAAAATAAGGGCCTATTTGCATTTTCAGTAGTGCAGTTATATGTTCTAAAGCCATTTTTGTCATGTATTAATGGCAACAAAAATATATAGCCGTTCAGTGGTGCAGTTATATGTTCTAAAGCCCTTTTTGGCGTGTATTAGTGGCACAAAAAATAGTATTTGCCATTTTGTGGTGAAGTGAGAAAATGACAGCCATTTTTGGCTTGTATTAGTGGCAAAAAAATATATATTTGCCATTCAGCAGTGCTGTTATATGTTTTAAAGCCTTTTGTGGCACGTATAAGTGGAAAAAAATAAGGGCCTATTGTCCGTTCAGCGGTGCAGTTATATGTTCTAAAGCCCTTTTTGGGATGTATTAGTGCCCAAAAAATATATATTTGCCATTCAGCGGTGCAGTTATATGTTCTAAAGCCTATTGTAGCGTGGAAAAGTGGAAAAAAATAAGGGCCTATTTGCATTTTCAGTAGTGCAGTTATATGTTCTAAAGCCATTTTTGTCATGTATTAATGGCAACAAAAATATATAGCCGTTCAGTGGTGCAGTTATATGTTCTAAAGCCCTTTTTGTCGTGTATTAGTGGCAAAAAAATATATATTATTTGCCTTAAGCAGTGCAGTTATATGTTCTAAAACCCTTTTTGGTGTGTATTAGTGGCAAAAAAAATATATATTATTTGCCGTTCAGCGGTGTAGTTATATGTTCTAAAGCCAATTGTGGCTTGTAAAAGTAGAATAAAATAAGGGCCTATTTGCCGTTTAGCGGTGCAGTTATATGTTCTAAAGTCCTTTTTGGCATGTATTAGTGGCTCAAAAATATATATTATTTGCCGTTTAGAGTTATATGTTCTAAAGCCTTTTGTGGTCTGCATAAGTGGAAAAAAATAAGGGTCTATTTGCCGTTCAGTGGTGCAGTAATATGTTCTAATGCCCTTTTTGGCGTGTATTAGTGTGAAAAAGGGTCTATTAGCCGTTGTGTGGAAAAGGGAGAAAATTACAGACTTTTGGGGGTGTTTAAATTCCCTTTTTATTTATTTATTTTATCTAACAGTATGTCAGACATAAAAGTGTCAGGCCCTGTACAGGGGGGTGGCAGAGACCTAAATGTTTCTGACGCAGGCACAGGTTACAGCAGAGTAAGGGGGGCGTGGCAGCAGGAGTCACAGCGAGAGGCCTGAGCTCCTGGTGTCATCTCGTGGTTGTGTCTTGACCAGCAACCCAGCGGTTCTTGAATGGTTGACTCGGTTATCCGCTTTGTCCCAATTGACATTAGACACCCCCAGCCAAGAGTCGTGGGTTTGTCAGACACAACCCTTCATTGGCATGGCCTGGGAGCAGGCCCTGTGCCCTCACCTGTCCTTAGCCTGCCTCTGTCCTTTTCTGTTCCCTCAGCTAGAGAAGTATTACATGCTGCATTTCTTTGCCAAAAAGGCAGTACCAGCCCTGCACACACATGTAGAACAGAAGGTGAGCCAGTCCTTGAGCCTATCGGTGTCTGCCAAAGTGCACGGCAGCGCCGACGTGTGGTGCTGTAACTATGGTCAATACATGTCCTTTACGGCCCACTGGGTGAATATGGTTCCTGCACAGCCACACCAGCAACTTGGCCACATGACGCCGCTTCCTCCTCCACGTTGCCACGCCATTGGTCCAGTGACAATGTCTGCCTCTGCCTCCTCATCCTCCCCCGTGTCCTCAGCCACCACTGCAGGGACAGTTCACAGTGCCCCTCCAGCATACCACATGTGCAGGGCACATTGGTGCAACGCTGTTCTGCACCTCGTTTGCCTGGGTGAACGGTGTCACACAGGGGAGGAACTGCTCTGTGTCCTTTATCAAGAAATCGAATCTGGCTTTCTCCGCGACAACTCAAAATAAGAACCATGGTGACCGATAATGGGAAGAACATGGTGTCGGCGCTGCCTCAAGGAGGGCTGAGTCATACACCCTGCATGGAACACGTGTTAGATCTGGTTGTGAAGCGGTTCCTGAAGTCTTCCATCCATCTTCAAGACATCCTAAAAATGGCCAGGAAACTTTGCATGCACTTCAGCCACTCATACACCACAAAGCACACCCTCCTTGAGCTGCAGTGGCAAAACAGCATCCCCCAACATAGGCTGATATATGACTTTTCCACCCTCCATATGTTGGACCAACTATACGAACAGAGAAAGGCCATAAATGATTTCTTCATGATCCAAACAGACAGGAGTACTCCCCTGTGTAACTTCGATGTCAGCCAGTGGCAGCTCACCCGTGACACCTGCCATTTGCTCAGGCCCTTTGAGGAGATCACGTTATTTTTCAGCCAAAAGCTAAAAAGCAGGAGTGGGTAGAAAACACAGAAGACATTCACGTGTCATCTCTGTTTTGGATCCACAACTTTTTTTTTTGGCTTAAGCAATACTGATGGATTACTGGCCAAATGCTGACCGAGTGAAAGTGGATGCTCCACAGACAGGATCCGTTTTTTAGGGGTTATTGTTCTGACGGATCAGAGGAAGGGCAAAATAATCAGTGACGTCAACGCATAGTTACTGCTGACACCCTCTCCACTCTGTCGAGGGGGGGGGGGCTCTACTTGTATAAGCGTTTAATAGAACAGGATCTGTAGAAATCTATGTGGAATCAGCTGCCGACGGTGTAAAAGGAGTGCGCTTTTTCTTGATGCTAACATTGACCTGTAAGGCTGAGTTCATACTTGAGTTATTTGGTCAGTTTTGGCCCTGTAACTGCCCAAATAAGTGAAGTGTGCAGTGATTCTAAGAGCGACGCTTGTCATCTGCATGTCATACTGACTCGCAGTATTGTTTCACTACCAAAGCAGACTCCCTATGCGTGTTACTCAAAGGCACAGTGTTCTACACCACTAGAAAGGCTCTCTGCAGCCAGGAAATAGACTTTTTTTAACGCGATTCGCCACGAATAAATTCTGATCTAACCAAATATTTTTGAAAATTTCAGCGAACTGTCCGGATCGAATTTTTTAGAAATTCACTCATCTCTAGATTCTCTACTAATTACAATAAGCATATCAAATGCAGTTCAACAATATAAAACAGTAGAAGTGTAAAAAACTGCATAAATCTTATTAGCCCTTCAAAGTTAAGTAGAGCATTCATGGCTTGGCATTAGCATCAATAGAGACAAATGTGCACAAATGTCTATACTCCTAAGTAACCTTGCTTCAGGGCACTACATCAACTGCTGTTTAAGTGAACTTTTACTGATTCTGTGTCACTGAGTCACTGCACCATCTTCGGGTGGGGTACCATGTCCATACCTGTAAGTCCCTGTCTCTCTTAGGCCTCGTTCACACTTCAGTGTTTGGTCAGTAATTTCCATCAGTGATTTGTGAGCCAAAACCAGGTGCAGCTCTAAACATAGAACAGGAGCAGATCTTTCCCTTCTACCTAATGTCTATGGAGGCTCCACTTCTGGTTTTGGCTCACAAATCACTGATGGAAATCACTGACCAAACACTGAAGTGTGAACTAGGCCTAAGGCCTCCTGCACACAACCGTTTTTACCCCCAGTTTACTGGCCGTTATTTGTGTTCCGTATACGGAACCATTAATTTCAATGGTTCAGCAAAAAAAACGGAATGTACTCCGTATGCATTCCATTTCCGTATTTCCGTTTTTCCATTCCGTTTAAAGATAGAACATGTCCTATTATTGCCCGCAAATCACATTCCGTGGCTCAATTCAGGTCAATGGGTCCGCAAAAAAACTGAACACATACGGAAATGCTTCCATATGTCTTCCGTTTCCGTTCCGTTTTTTGCGGAACCATCTATAGAAAATGTTATGCCCAGACCAATTTTATCTATGTAATTACTGTATACTGTATATGCCATATGGAAAAACGGAACAGAAACGGAAACACAACGGAACAACGGATCCATGAAAAAAGGACCGCAAAACACTGAAAAAGCCATATGGTCTTGTGCAGGAGGCCTTAAAAGCAAGTTCAGTGTTCAATGTCTGAAACGATCTGGATGAATTGTGATTATTGAACCAAGCCTAGTTAAATAACAGGTACACAGGTAAGTGTCAACACAAGGGTAAATGCCCTATTAGACCAAACAATATTCCGTCCAATTAGTGAGAACAAGCATTCATAGGAGAATCATGTGCAGGGGCGGGCTGACAACTTATGGGGCCCCCGGGCAATAGGAGTTTATGGGGCCCCTGTGTCCCCGTCCACCTTCAAGCCACACCCACATATCGCACTGCCCACATCACCTATATCAACAAGTAAATCCCAGAGAACCCTTTTGCCTTATGTTATCTGTAGTGTTACATAGGACTGCAAAAATACCCAGGATCCAAATTAAATTTTTAGTTCCCAAATTTAAAGAGGACCTTTCACTAGAATAAAAAATGTAAACTAAGCATACAGACATGGAGAGCGGCGCCCAGGGATCTCCCTGCACTTACTATTATCCCTGGGCGCCGCTCCGTTCTCCCGGTATAGGCTCCGGTATCTTCATATGTTCGGCTCAACTGGGTGGAGATCCCTGAGCGCCGCTCTCCATGTCTGTATACTTAGTTTACATTTTTTATTCTAGTGAAAGGAACTCTTTAAAATACATAAATTAGACTACTTTTACACCAGCGTTTTTGCTGAATCCAGCAGGGTTCAGCAAAAACACTTCCGTTACTGATAATACAACCATCTGCATCCATAATGAACAGATCCGGTTGTATTATCTTGAACATAGCCAAGACGGATCCATCATGAACTCCATTGAAAGTCAATGGGGGACGGAACCATTTTCTATTGTGTCAGATCCTGTCTTGCTCCACATGCCACATGTTGCGGTTTGCTCTCCGGTCTGGGAACGCAAACTAAACGGAATAGAATGCATTTTGGAGGATTCCGTTCTGTTTAGTTCAGTTGTGTCACCATTGACAATGAATGGGGAAAAACGGAAGAGGTATTTTCCGGTATTGAGACCCTATGAGAGAACTCAATACCAGAAAACTTTAATGCTAGTGTGATAGTAGCCTTATAATAAAAAAACACTTGGAGGAGAAGATGAGACGCAGGTCACAGTAGTGAGCCAGCTCTACATATAGGAGAATACAGCACCACATACCTCTTACATCCAGTGACATCTCCTGTCATGTAGATCTCCTCTTTCCTCTTCTCCTCAGTTTGACCCAGACCGCCATGACAAATTATTTCAGCCGCATCTCGTCTCTACAGAGTTTGTTACACAGACATGTTAGAGTTCTCATAATTGGGGTCATTTATCAAACTGGTGTTTAGTACAATTGGCTTAGTTGCCCATAGCAACCAATCAGATTCCACCTTTCATTCTCAAAAGGAGCTGTCTAAAATTAAAAGTGGAATCTGGTTGCAACTAAGCCAGTTCTACTTCACACCAGTTTGATAAATGACCCCCAAATGTCCCTATGGTGTATTCAGCAATTATAATGCCCCCTAGAGTACCCACAGTAATAATAACATCCTATATTGTACTCCAGGTTAATAATACCTGTATAGTGTCCCTGAAAAATAGTGTCCACTAATATGTCCTTGAAATAGAAATGCCCCTATAGTTCCTACCCAATAGTGACATGCCCCACACTGCCATCACAGTAGTAATTGTCCCCCACACTGCCCCCACAGTAGTAATTGTTCCACACACTGCCCCCACAGTAGTAATTGTCCCCCACATTGCCCCCACAGTACCTATTGTCCCCCACACTGCCCCCACAGTAGTAATTGTCCCCCACACTGCCCCCACAGTAGTAATTGTCCCCCACACTACCCCCACAGTAGTAATTGTCCCCCACAGTATCAATTTCCCCCACACTGCCCCCACAGTATTGATTTCCCCCACACTGCCCCACACAGTATTGATTTCCCCCCAGACTTGCCCCACAGTAGTAATTTTTCTACCACACTGCTCCACAGTACCAATTGTCCCCCATACTACCCCCACAGTACCAATTGTCCCCCACAGTACCAATTGTCCCCCACACTGCCCCCACAATACCAATTGTCCCCCACACTGCCCCCACAGTACCAATTGTCCCCCACACTGCCCCCACAATACCAATTGTCCCCCACACTGCCCCCACAATACCAATTGTCCCCCACACTGCCCCCACAGTACCAATTGTCCCCCACAGTATCAATTTCCCCCACATTGCCCCCACAGTATCTATTTCCCCCACACTGCCCCCAAAGTATTGATTTCCCCCACACTTTCCCACAGTATTGATTCCCCCTCAGACTGCCCCACAGTAGTAATTTCCCCCCCACACTGCCCCCACAGTATTAATTGTCTCCCACACTGCCCCCACAGTATTAAATGTCCCCCACATTGCCCCCACAGTAGTAATTTTTCCCTCACTGCCCAACAGTATTAATCCCCCCCACACTGCCCCCATGTAGTAGTTTGCTCCCCATATATTAATTTTCCCCCCATTGTCCCTTCAGTAATATGTATCCTCGCCTCCTGTGTCCCCCAGTAATATCCCTTAAAGATGGCTTGGCACACAAAAAAATAAAATTAAAGCCAATGCTTACCTGTGTCCTAGACTCCTTGCGCTCACTCATAGATGGGCGGGTGCGTGGTACACGTCACTGTGCATGATGACATTATCGCGCCCGCGGACAAGAAAAGGCATTTTCTATGAGAATGCCGGCGATGTGCGGTCCTGCAAAATGCGGAACGCACATCGTCGATGTCCGTGTTTTGCGGATCCACGGATACGTGGGTCCGCAAAACACACACTGGATGTGTGAATGGACCCTAAGGCTGAGTTCACACTTCAGTGATTTGGTCAGTTATTTCCATCAGTTATTGTGAGCAAAAACCAGTAGTGAGGCCTACACAGACATAAGGTAAAATGGAAAGATCTGAACCTGTTCTGTGCTTAGACCCACACCTGGTTTCTGCACAGAGTTGGGTCATTTCCATACAAGACACAAAGAGGTTTTTTTTTTTAATTTTTGATGCTGACACATTGATGTGCTGTTCCTAGTGATGGATCTACTTTTAATTCCATACATTCTCATCTAGCCAGAATCAACAATAAACTTGGTCTTAAAAGTTCTCACCCGGTATTTAACCATTTTAGTTATCATGTTTGAGCATGTGCACAGATTTATGCATTTAGGTATATTTGTTATACTGAGCATACCATAGGGACCCAAAGGGTTTGGAGACAACTCACTTACCCGTAGTAACTTTCATGGCCAACCAGTACTATTATTCTAAGTCATTATACCATCTGTTTCCATGGACGGAAATTGTCATTTGTTGGGTATAGTTGGTCGTCAGAGATAAGAAAGCTTGCAATCTATTCTATTTAGAGATCTCCATATAACCTAATGACTGTGAATGTAAAATACCTTCAGTTAATATATTTTAACAGTAGTCAGATGTTTTTCATCCTTTCACTTAATGTACTACATTTTTTTCCAGGCTTATTTTCAAGTTAATTGTTGTTCCACTGAATTGCCATCTGTTTCCCTTCAATATTTACTTATATACAGATATTTAAGTCTCTACAAGTTTAATAACAATGTGGTAGCTGTGAGAAATTGCATTTATCATGATAAAGCAAAATATCACACATATTTTGCATACTAGATTTATTCACAGAAACAATCTTGAAAATGAAAATGAATCAGTAAGTGGCGTGTTTATGCTTATCTGCTGAAGTGCAAAAATGTATTCATTTTACTCAAATCTATAATTTAGCTTACAGAACGTAGCTGCAAGTATATTTCAACAGAGGTTGTGATATTTTTTTTCACTTTCCACAGTTACACATAGAACTACTTTCATATGTGTGTTACTGTCTAGCTTGCAAATAATGCATTGATATTTAAGAGTATACTTCTTATGATTCACATTATATTTACTTCTAATTAGATTTCAAATAAATCATCTATACTAACATATTAATACATCTTTTTGTTCTAATTCTTTTTGTTCTGACTATTTTTCACTTTGATGATATGTAAACATTTTAAAATAAATTTACTAATTTGCGTCTGACTTAATCTCTGTCTATACTTAATTGAGGCCCCCTTCACGCATGTCTGGCGATTCGGTTCAGTTTCCTCCGTGTGAAGTAAAAAACGCCAGAGGGAAACTGATGCTAAAACTGATCTCATAGTTTTCTACAGGATCTTCATCATACATCTAGTTGTGATGCGTGGTGCCAAATATTGCCAGATGTAAAAAAACATCACTGCACTGAAGTGCAGTGAACATGTCCATCTCCCAGCCTAAAATGGCTGGCCAGGCACAACTGATATATGTGAAGTGGGCCTAACTTTTTTTTTAAAAAATTTATTTTAATTTTTGGACTCAAAAAATACAAGTTAATTGAGAAGACCACCCCTAAAGCCAAACCAGAATTCCTGTCACAGATTTTTAGTCCCATTATATACAGTATTATACGTTCTTCTGTTTTCTTTATAATAGCATGTCTATTATCTCAAAACATGGAAATGAAAGGTTTATTTTCCATGATACACCCAAGCTGCTACTCTGATGAAAGCCATTAAAGGGGTTGTCCAAGGTATTTTTATTGATAACCTTTTGTCAGGATAGGTCATTAATATCAGATCGGTGGAAGGCCAACACCTGCCACACCCGCCGATCAGCTGGAAGAGAAGGTGCACGCAGTGCCAGAGCAGCCTTCTCTTCATTGTTTATCTGCTTGTCGTCGTAACAGTGGCTTTGAGAAGATGTAATTACACCTAAGCCGTCCCATTCACTTCAATGGGACAGCTCATTCCTGTAGACTTGAATAGGAACGAGCTGTCCCATTGAAGTTAATGGGATAGCTTCTTGTAATTACATCTGCTCACTGCTGCTGTTGCGACGGCAAGCAGGTAAACAACAGAAGGCAGAGCTTCCACCGCATGGTGATCCCATAATAATATAGGAGTTACCTTTCATTGTTATACTGGCTATGATATTAATGTGATGACTGCTGAAAGGTGATGTCTACAGAGCAGGACATTTCAGTCTATTGTTAAACTTAGTAGTCAAATTGAAAACTACAATATTGCAGCTTTATTGTAATCTAGATAATGACATGGAACATTAGAAAAGACTGTACCTATTTTTCTTTAAAACATGTTTAAGATTCCTTCAGGAATGGATGCTTTCCGCAAACAATGTATGATGCTACCATTGTAGTGCTCTTGAAACCTGGCAAGGAACCGGATGAGTGCGGGTCATATCGCCCGATATCCTTATTAAATATTGATTATAAGATTATAGCGAAAATACTTGCGGTACGTCTTGGTAAAGTGGTTACCTCCTTAGTTCATTCAGACCAATCTGGATTTATGCCAGGCAGGTCCACCACTGACAACATCTGGAGAGTGCAGGTTGTGACCCAGATTGGACTTAGAAGACAGGAGAGATGGGCATTGGCGTCACTCGATACAGCAAAGGCATTTGACTCTGTTGAATGGCCGTATTTATTTCAGGTTCTTAGGAGGTTTGGATTCGGGCCAAAATTCAGGCATTGGGTAGAGTTGCTATACAAAAATCCCAAGGCGGGCGTATTGGTGAATGGGATGCTCTCGGGCAGCTTTGATTTGAGGAGAGGTACTAGACAGGGTTGCCCGTTGTCACCATTACTATTCGCATTAGCCATAGAACCATTGGCCATGCGCATTAGGGCGGACCCGCAGTATCATGGTGTTCAAATTGGTGACCAAGAGGACAGGGTAGGATTGTATGCCGACGACATGGTGCTCTTCATGTCACAAGCAGAAAACACACTACCTAGAGCGATTTCAACGATCGAAACATTCAGTCAATTCTCGGGATTGCGGATAAATTGGTCCAAATCGACAATCTGTCCTCTATACCAGTTGGAGGAGGCGTTCGACTCAGGAGAGCTGCCAGTGGTACAGAGCTATAAGTATTTGGGTGTACATATCACTAAAGATGTGACGTCCTTCCACGCTCTGAATATTCAGCCCCTACTGGTGTATTGCAGGGAGAAGTTCAGGGTGTGGCAGAACTTACCTTTATCAACACCGGGAAGAATCAATCTGATAAAATTGATTGTATTGCCAAAATGCCTGTACGTCTTGCAGCATGCGCCATATGCGGTTCCCAAACGTTTTTTCCAGAACCTCAACTCTCTAATATCACCCTTCATATGGGGCACAAATAGGCCCAAACTCTCAATAGTTAATTTATCACGTTTTAAGAAGGAAGGGGGCATGTCCCTACCGGATGTATATTTATATTACTTGGCTGGTCAGTTGAGGAATATAAAGTCTTGGGTGGCACCGGGAAGTGGTCTTTGCAGACAGGAAAGACAGCTGGCAGACTATTTGGGGGTTAGTAATCTATGGTCTGTGTTAGAACAACCCGGCCTATATGCACGCCAATTGCTTCCGATTCATAGAGTGGCCATTCAGGTATGGAGGGCTGGCAGGGGGCTGCATGGGGTGGATACGGAACTGCTGGAGACCCCGATTTGGGACATCCCCATGTTCCCTGATCTATTGCAGATGCAAGATAAAACGTTTTGGAAGGAACATGGGGTTGTCACACTGGGCAATCTGTACAGTAATAATGTATTTAATGACTACGAATCCATGAGCCGCAGACATGAGTTACCTAGGCAGGCGTTTTATAGGTTCCTACAATTGAGGCACGCAATGCAAGCTCATTACAGGAATAACCCAGTCCTGCTTTCCAACTTTCCTATGATTGGAGTTATCCGTTCCCAAGGGCCGCGAGGCTTTATTTCAGTATTATATACCCACCTGTTGGACGTTAAGCTGAAAGGCACCCCAATTCAAGCACTAGGCAAATGGAAAGCTAAGATCTCGGACTTCTCTACTGAGGATGAGGCAGATGTTTTAGAGTCCCCCACACTAGTATCACCTGCAGTGAATAATAAGTTTATCCAAGTCTGCATAATACATCAGAGCTATCTGACCCCGTTGCGATTACACAAGATGGGTAGACTTGAACATGCAGATTGTCACAGGTGTGCGTCAGCGAATGCCGATTTTTGGCACCTTATATGGGAATGTCAGTATATACATGCGTTTTGGGACAAGGTAGTTGCATTACTCACTAATCTATTGGGCTCAACAGTACCATTAGATCCGAAGGTCTGCCTGTTTGGAATATTAGATGACACTACGCATACGCATCACGTCAGGATATTCTTGAGAGAGGTACTTTTCTTGGCAAGGAAGGCGATCGCCATGAGATGGATGGGCGACAGACCACCTACCTTGACACAATGGAAACAGCTAGTCAACACTATCATACCGTATGAAAATATAGTATTCAAAAATAGGGGCTGCACAGCTAAATTTCAGAAGGTGTGGGGGACATGGTGTGCTTCTTCAAGTACCGCTTACTCAACACGTGGATTGTCTGAGGCCTTAAGTGCAGAACATGCCGCACAGCATTGATTCTGACGTGTAGGAGGAACTGAGCGAAGTGCATGGAATTGGGTCAGCTGAGACGTCATACACAGTTTTTGTACTCATATTCACTTTACTTGGGTGGGTCTTTGGGTTCGAGGTACTTATAAGATGACAACGGCACAGCACAGGTGTTTGATGTTAAAAGTTTTTATTTCTTGTGATTTTGCTTAAATTACTTGGCAATATGATGTTCCAGTCGTATGTACATTCTGTATGGATACTTTAATTGTATTAATGCTACTGAATATTGTCCTACGACTGTCATTGATACTTGCTTTGTGTTTTCAATAAAGCGAATTAAAAAAAAAAAAACATGTTTAAAATTAAGACTTAATTTAAACAATAGGTAATTTCTATGGGAGTTCATAGAAATGAATGGAGCGTCCATGCCAATTCTAGAATGAGGATTTTTTTTAAGTGTTTTGCAGCATTTTATGTTTTCTTTATTTGATAAATAATTTTTAATATATGTGGGCTTTTTATACAGTGATCCCTCAACATACAATATTAATTGGTTCCGAGGCGACCATTGTATGTTGGAACCATAAGTCTATGGAAAATGGGTAATTGGTTCCAAACCTCAAAAATGTCAACCCGGAATAAGGAAAAAGGGAAGATTGAGGTACATTAAGCACAAAATTGATAGAAATAAAGCAGGTTCTTACCTTAAGCAGTCAGAAGAAGCTTCTGGATCACTCTCTACATGTACGGGAGCATCATTAAGGTCTTTTCTTGGCCTTTTGATACTGATGAAAAAAGCGTCCAACGTAACTTGTTTCTGGCGTTTTTTCTGAAGTAGCTCAGCACCTTGTCTTCATAATCACAGGTTTTAAGCTCAGCAAGAGAAATGTCTGGGTGTTTTCGGACAACACTCTTCACAACTTCCCAGGAAGAAAACAGATTCTTCCTATCTTGAGCTGTGATAACATGGTCATCTTCACAACGCTCCTCTTCTCCACTGTCATGCTCTGTTGACTTGTCCAGCTCAAGTAACTCTTCTGTAGTCAATTCGCTCTCACGGTCTTGAATAAGCTATTCTACATCATCTTTATCAACTTCCAAACCCATAGACTGCGCTAAATTGACAATCTCCTGCTCAATCTAATTTTCTGTATGAACCACAGAAACAGTGGCTTCATGCACTACAGAGGGCCACAAAGGTCTCCAAGCAGAATTAAGGACACAAATAGAAACGTCATTACATGCACTTACAATTAGCCTCACACAGTCCAAGATCATAAACTTTGTTTTCCAAAACTCTTTCAATGTCAAGTTTTTGTCTGCCTCAGTAGCTTCAAAGCATTTTGCAAACATCTTCTTGGTGTACAGCTTCTTGAAGTTTGAGATGACCTGTTGATCCATAGGTTGAAGAAGAGGAGTGGTGTTTGGAGGTGGAAATTTACTTGTGATGAAGTAAAATTGGGCCTCCAATGATTCTGCCAGTGCTGGGACATGACCAAGAGCATTGTCTAACAGCAGCAGTGCTTTTAGCGGCAGTCTGTTTTTCTCCAGGTATGATTTCACTGAAGGACAAAAGACTTCTGTTGCCCATTCATTAAAGACATGTCTGGTCACCCAGGCTATCCTATTGCAGCGCTAGAACACTCCTAAATTGGCTTCAATGACTTTCTTCTGTTTGAAAACTCTAGGGGTATCAGAATGATAAACCAACATTGGTTTTAGCTTAAAATCCCCCGATGCATTAGCACCCAGCAGGTGGGTTAGTCGGTCTTTTATAGGCTTATGTCCAGGAAGACTAGCTTCTTCTCTGGTGATGTATGTTTGCTTGGGCATTTTCTTCCAGAATAAGCAAGTTTCATCACAAGTGAAACCTTGTTGTGGAAGGTAGCCTTCATCATCCATAAGACGCTGAAATTCCAGCTTAAAAGAATCAGATGCTTCACGGTTTGAGCTAGCTGCCTCTCCATGTCGTATCACACTCTTCACCTCACATCTTTGCTTGAAACATTCAAACCAACCTTTGCTGGCTCTAAATTCTTCATAACAACTTCTACCAGCGGCGTCAACACGTTCACAGATAAAGTTTCCAGGAACAGTGTCCCCTCTCATTTGCTTTTCCTTAATCCATAAATACAGCAACCTCTCCATCTTAATAATATGATCTCTGCCTTTGTGAACTGTGGTTGATTTGTCGGTCACTTTTATGCTGTATAGTGTGTCTCTCTTCTTCACAATTGTAGAAATGGTTGATTGTGAGAAACCATACTGTTGACCTAACTCACTTATCTTCATGCCATTGTAGTGTTTTTTTAATATTTCCTGTTTTGTTTTTGTAGGAATGTATTTTTTTTGCCTGTTTGGGAGGCATAATGTCCCTCCAGGGTGCTCTATAGAGAAAAAAAAATTGCCACTGTTAAAAATCCTTCAAAATGTGCTAAATGTGTGGGGGTGGGGGCTTTACTGTTCAGCCTGATTTTGGGGTACTGTACTGTATTTTGTAGTAAAAGCAGTGTGCATATAGGGTTACCGTTTTACTGTAAATTAAGTGTTCAGCCCGCAGCTTGCCTGTCATTCTCCACACGATCCTCACGACACAGACCTACAACACACACGGCATTCAGCCAATCAGCTTTCACAACACTTCAAACTGTAGAGCACACTGATTGGCTGAAGTAACAGTACAGGAGTGATACTGTACTCCAGCCTATCAGCGTATGTCTCTGATTACCGACTGCACACACTGACCTGGAGATGAAACACAGATTGGCTGTATTACAGCCAATCAGCATGTACAATAGTTTGCTTTGGTTGCGCGCCGTTTTACAGAGGCTGCCGCGCTGCCTCACAATCACAAAAGGTATTGTATGTTGAGTCTGTATTCAACTTACAATGGCCTAGAAGAGGCCATTGTAAGTTGAATCCATCGCATGTTGAGTACATCGTATGTCGAGGGATCACTGTATTTATAAAAATATGTTTAAATGCCCTAGAGCAGGCATGCTCAACCTGCGGCCCTCCAGCTGTTGCAAAACTACAACTCCCATCATTCCTGGACAGCTTACAGCTATCAGCCTACAGAAGGGCATGGTGGGAGTTGTAGTTTTACAACAGCTGGGGGTCCACAGGTTGAGCATCCCTGCCCTAGAGGACTTGAACCAGTGATCTCTTGATCCCTTGTACAATAGAGTATTCTGATTATACCAGCAGAACAGCAGACATGGGGGCCTTTACAAGACCCCTGGCTGCCATGACAATTGCTCAGCACCCTGCAATTGAATTGTGGGTGGGCTAATTGAGGACAAAGTGAGCTCCCTCTCTCTGTCTAAGCACTCAGATGCTGTGGTAAATATTGACTATGGCATTAAGGGGTAAAACAACTGAGATCAGACTCATCTCTGATCCCGGCCACTGCAGGAATATTTCAACTGTTTAATACAGTCAAAACCCATAATGTATGTTGTGGACTCCTGAGCCAGCTCCACACACTCTTTGCACACCTGTAACATAAATGTATGTCAGAGTGTGAGAAGGGCCTAAATGTTTTGTAATGTTTGAAAATTAAAGGGGTTCTCCAGGAATTAAGATAAGGAAAATACTTAAATATTACTTTATTATAAATATATTCCCACCTACCTTTCACAATATATAATGGCTAATTTTTTCTAGGGAGCAATCATTAGGAGAAATTAAATGGCCACCATCCTATTAGTACTTAACTAACTAATCATATCCTAATTACACAGCAGGACAAGTTACTTCATAACACTGAGCTAAAGATCTACCTTATCCTCCTCTCTGCTCTGCTTGTCAGGGATTATGATCCTGAATACAGTTCAATATGGTCTTCAGCTGAATCTCTTTAGGAATACAGTTCATGAGGCGACGTGAAGTACAGACAGGAGGTGGGGTAAGGCTGAGGCTTAGCCACACATTACCACAGTCTGTCCTTTCCATCCTCTCTGTACTTTATGTCTCCTCATGACCTCCATTCTAACGCATTCAGCTGAAGATTTTATCATCTGTATTCAAGCAGAGCAGAGAGGAGGATGAGGCAGCTCTTTAGCTCAGTGTTGTGAAGTAACGTGTAATCCTCTGTGATTAGGACAGGTTATGTGTGTACTAATAGGATGGCGGCCATTTTATTTCTCTAATGATTGCTCCCTAGACAAAAGGAGACATTATAACTAATGAAACGTATTTGGGAATATATTTACAATAAAGTAATATTTAAGTATTTTAATTTTCTTAATTCCTGGAGAACCCCTTTTAAGGTTGGCTAATCTGCCTAGAAATGTATGGAGGAATGTGGTGTTAAAAGTTTTTTTCTGGGATTTTTCATAGTCTTCAGGAGAGCAGTGGGGCTTATAAAACAAAGAATAAAGCGTCACTTACCTCCATTTTAGCACTGTGGTTCTGGTGTCTGGGGCCCATCAGACCAGGAGTAAAACTATTGAACCCATGGTTTACGTGACCAGTCAAGGAATCACTGGCCTCAAAATTCATGTGCTATTCATGCCCTAGTGACTGCTGAGGCTAGTGATTGGCTGAGCCATCATGTGAGCAATGGATCTGACATCATCACGTATGGTCTGACAAGGAAGAGGCCCGTGGCAGGCTCTGTTAAAGCCTTATTCACACTTTCATTGTTTTGGTCAGTGATTTCCATCAGTGATCATGAGCCTACACAGAGATAAGGTATCAGGGATAGATCTGCATCTGTTCTTTGCTTAGAGCCGTACCTAGTTTTGGCTCAAAATCACTGACCAAACACTGACTGTCTGAATAAGGACTTAACTGTGAAGGACAAAGGCTTCTCTGTGACACACAAATTTACTACACAGCAGAGGGGATCACTTTTAACCTGTTCCCAAAAACTTACATTGGTGGTCGAGGAATTAAAAATGATGTCCGATCGCGAGTGGAGCCAGGGACCATAGCCGCCGTTGCCTTCTGCTTTAAACAACAGGCACCTGGGACTGATGTATGCGATCAAAGATAACATTGATCTCACACATTTAAACCCTCACACAGAGGGAGCAGCACACTATATGTGCCGGGTCTGCTCTCCTGAATGTAGATGTCCATATAGCATAGGTAGGTTTAGCTTAGGACCTGCCTGACTGAGACCACCTTGGCACGGGTAGGCGGGCACAGATGTGCTTTGATCAAAATATATTGGCTGAGATTTTATCATATCAGAATGAGGGCTTAGTCCATATATAATGTTTGCATCTTTTGTGTTAGTGCATTATTTTCCATGATTTGTTTCCTAACAAATGTTGCCATGTACATCCGCATATTTAGTTATCATATGGCACAGGATGTTTTGTATCTTTTTCTGTGATTTTTCATCATAAAGTGATATGAACTATAGCAGATTTGTGTACCATTTATAGTTTACCTCTGTGAAGGTGGCTTATGCAGCTTCAAGTCCTTACTGACTAGTTATGTTGTTAGAACATTTTGAACTATTACTGTTTTTCAAACAGATTTTATTTCTGAGCCTGAAGGGGTCAGTGCAGACTAAAAGAAATTTTGATCATTTAAATTACTGTCACAATTATCCCATAATGGTTGTATGAAACAGCAATTTTTATTTTGTATTAAAGTAGTACATTTTACATACACAATTCATCATTTTAACATCTATCATTGTGAAATGGACTACAGCATCACAAAAAGATTGCTATTTCAGTTTTGCACTTGTCGCTTCTACTTTTTAAATACAAACCTATCTTTAACTTTTTGCAATTTTAACTGTGCTTCCACACAGTGGAACCTGTATTTCTACACTGTTACCAGTGGGGTACCTCAGGGATCTGTTCTGGGACCCATATTGTTTAATATCTTTATCAGTGAAATTGCAGAAGGCCTTGATGCAGAAGGCCTTTTTGCTGATGACACAAAGATTTGTAACAGGGTTGATGTTCCTGGAGGGATACACCAAATGGAAAAGGACTTAAGAAAACTAGAGGAATGGTAAAAAATCTGGCAACTAAAATTTAATGTTGATAAGTGCAAGATAATGCACCTGGGGCGTAAAAACCCAAGAGCAGAATATAAATTCAGTGATACAGTCCTAACCTCAGTATCCGAGGAAAGGGATTTAGGGATCATTATTTCAGAAGACTTAAAGGTAGGCAGACAATGTCATAGAGCAGCAGGAAATGCTAGCAGAATGCTTGGGTGTATAGGGAGAGGCATTACCAGTAGAAAGAGGGAGGTGCTCATGCCGCTCTACAGAGCACTAGTGAGACCTCATTTGGAGTATTGTGCTCAGTACTGGAGACCATATCTCCAGAGGGATATTGGTACTTTGGAGAGAGTTCAGAGAAGAGCTACTAAACTGGTACATGGATTGCAGGATAAAACTTACCAGGAAAGATTAAAGGACCTTAACATGTATAGCTTGGAAGAAAGACGAGACAGGGAATCAACAAGGTAAAAGAGGAGAGAATATTTAAAAGAAGAAAAACTGCTACAAGAGGACATAGATTTAAATTAGAGGGGCAAAGGTTTAAAAGTAATATCAGGAAGTATTACTTTACTGAGAGAGTAGTGGATGCATGGAATAGCCTTCCTGCAGAGGTGGTAGCTGCAAATACAGTGAAGGAGTTTAAGCATGCATGCAATAGGCATAAGGTTATCCTTCATATAAGATAGAACCAAGGGCTATTCATAGTATTCAGTATATTGGGCAGACTAGATGGGCCAAACGGTTCTTATCTGCCGACACATTCTATGAAGACCCATAGAAGTGAATAGAGACCACAGTACATGCATGGCCACCTCTCCATTCACCTCTATTGAACCGACGGAATAGCTTAGCGAGCACTCTACTATTTTCGGTGCTCCCATAGAAGTGAATGGAAAGTGGCCATGCTTGTGTGGTGCACCCTCGTTCACTTTGGGGGCACTGTTCTAAAGATAGATGCACCACTTCTGGGTCCCACACCTAACTGATATTGGTGGCATATCCTACCAATATGCTAGCAATGTCTAAGATGACAGCAACCCCCTGAAAGGGGTATTCCCATCTGGGACATTTTTGACATATGAATGGGATATGCTATAAATATCCGATAGGTGTGGCTCCCAACTCTTGGGCTCACTCTTACTGGAAAGTGGGGGCAGCCAAGTGAATGAAGAGCAAGCTACACATGCGTGGCTACACTTCCATTCACTAATATGGGACTTTTGAAAATAGATGAATTCTGGCTTGGCAATTTTGTAATTCCCATAATGGTGAATGGATGTATGACTGTACATTTTCAGCTAACTTTCCATTCACTGCTATGGAACTTCTGAAAATAGCCAAGCGCACTGCACAGCTGTTTTCCAAGGTTCCATAGCACTGAAAGTAGAAGACACTGTGGGGGACATTTACCAAGCCCTATACACCACAATTGTGGTATAAAAAAGTCACACATTAAGGCCTCATGCACACGACTGTTTTTTTTTAAGGTCCGCAAAAACGGGGTCCGTAGGTCCGTGATCCGCAACCGTTTTTTCGTCCGTGGGTCTTCCTTGTTTTTTGGAGGATCCACGGACATGAAAAATGAAAAAAAAATCTAAGTCAAGTTTGCCATTGAAATGATAGGAAAAAACGGACACGGATCACGGACACGGATGACAATCTTGTGTGCATCCGTGATTTTTCACGGACCCATTGACTTGAATGGGTCCGTGAACCGTTTGCCGTGAAAAAAATAGGACAGGACATATTTTTTTCACGGCCAGGAAACACGGATCACGGATGGGGCTGCCAAACGGTGCATTTTCCGATTTTTCCACGGACCCATTGAAAGTCAATGGGTCCGTGAAAAAAAGCGGAAAACGGCACAACGGCCACGGATGCACACAACGGTCGTGTGCATGAGGCCTAAGAAGAAAATGGTGCGTGGCTTAGTGGAAGGGGGTGGAAGTTATAGCTAAAGTCTAAGCCAGCCTGTAGCTGGTGTAGACTTCAGTTTTTGGCACATAGCAGGGCAGTGATGTGCCTGATTTCCTAAGAGGCTTCTGCCTCTTAACAAATCAGGCGCATCTCCCGCCAGTTCAGGGAGATCAACAGTAGTGGATGGATCCACCAGTCTTGATATATCTCCGCCTTTGTGTGTGTGATCTCTGTTCAAAGTGGCACCCTGTTCTTCACATAGCTCGCCAAAGTGGAACCTGGACCTATGAAACATTTATGGCATGTTCTATTGATATGCCATAAAAGTCCCAGATAAAATATTTTTTTTTCTTTTGCTACTCTAAGATTATTACCATACCTAAAATCAGTGAGTGGGCGGAAGCAGTTTTCATATCACTGCATTAATAAACTATAATATCACCACTGCTCTGTACTCTCACAATGCATTATAGTCATGAAATATCTTTCCACTCTCATGTATTTTCCATTATATGTTTGTGGTCATTCCAGCAGACTACTGCATTTTACTCCATTTAGATTAATTATGTGTATATAGTAGAAACTCTATGAAAATTGAAATAAATATGCCTTAAATGTCACATTATTAATGCATTACAGTGACACAATTGTATCCAGCTAATAACAATGACTAATTCTCTAGACTGATTATCTGCAAACAAATATCATTTATATCTTGCACAGTGAATAGTATTTTGTCAAAATACAGCAGATAAATTTCCTCTCTAATAAGGAATTTACTAGTGCTGATCGAGCACCAAAGTGCTTGGGTGTTCGGGTGCTCGGGTCGAACAACTTGGGATGCTCGGATGGACGTCAATGGGAGAACCCCAGCATTAAACCAGGCACCCCCTGCTCTGAAGAGGGGAGGGTGTCTGGTTCATAGGAAAAGGTCAGAAATTTATGGAAACACCACCAAAATGGTTCAGGAACAGCATGTGGAGGATGTCTGGATGCATCTTGGATTCCCAGGTCGCTGCTGGGAACGATGTTGTCCGAGTAGTACGCCACTTTTACAGACAGACAATAATACGCACAAAACCGGAGATAAAATCGATTTTAGAGGAAAAATTGTTAGGAAGCATTCTTTCCTGTATATCTACTTGCATATAAAGTGGATGTGCTGCCAAAAATTACAAGGAAGAGGCACTCTGATACAACCTGTATATCAAATAATAGAGGGCCTCATTCATGTTGTGGTACAATTGCTGAGGTAGTGGGACTCCTACACTCATAAAGCCTATGTACTAAGTGAAAGGGCTTCCAAAAATTTGAAGGAACTGGCACTCTAATACACCCTTTATTACACATAAAGGAGGGCATCATACACCCTTGAAAAAGTATGATTGATGGCCTGCTGGTGACCCTCAAAAACATTAGGAGCAAGCAGGCACGGACTGGCCCACAGGGGTACAGGTGAATCCCCTGGTGGGCCCCTGAGCAAGGTGGGCCCCTAGTCTCCCACCCCCTGCAGAAGTGGCACATAACACATTAGATTTACTGCACTACATACATATATTCAATGTACAGCACCTCAACCAGCCTATGTTAATATAAAAAAACTTCTTAAAATATTTATTATATTCGAATGAATCCGTACGGTGGGCCCCCAAAATAAATTTTACTGGTGGGCCCTACATGCCCCAGTCCGACACTGGGAGCAAGAGCCTGCTGAGCTGACCATCTTAAACATTAGGGGTGAGGGCCTGCTCCAGAGCTGACTCTCTAAAACATTAGGGGCGAGTGCCTGCTGCTCATCTGAGCATCGAAAAAATTATGGGCGAGTTTCTGCTGCTGCTGAGCTAACCATTAAAAAAAATTATGGGCGAGTGCCTACTGCTTAGCTAACCATTGAAAAAAATTATGGGCAAGGGCCTGCTGGTGAGCTGACCCTCTAAAACATTATAGTTGAGGGCCTGCTAGTGAGCTGACACTGTCCAATATTATTGTTGAGGGCCTGCTGGTGAGCTGACCCTCTAAAACAATGCATGCAAGAGCCTGCAGGTGAGCTGGCCCTCTAAAAGATTGTAGGTGAGGGCCTGCTGGTGAGCTGACCCTCTAAAACATTATATGCAAGTGCCTGCAGGTAAGCTGAACCTCTATAAAATTAGGAGCGAGGGCAGACTAAAAAGCATGTTGATATGATGGAAGGGGAGGAGGACGAGAAAAGGAAGATTGAACCCTATACCCTTTTTTGTAGTGGAAGGGGTGCATGGGAATACAGTGTGTTCAGTACTTTATAAAAAAAAACACATATAAAGTGTCTTTATGTTCAGCCGCTTTACTCTGGTGGAGCAGAGAAGTCAGGGGAAATCCAGGCCTTGTTCATTTTTATAAGAGTCAACCTGTCAGCATTTTCAGTTGACAGGCGGATCCGCTTATCAGTTATTATGCCCCCAGCAGCACTAAATACCTGCTCTGACAAAATGCTGTCGGCAGGGCAGGGCAGGCCAGCACCTCCAAGGCGTAGAGCGCCAGTTCGTGCCACATGTCCAGCTTGGACACCCAATAATTGTAAGGCACTGAGGGATCATTGAAGACGCTGACACGGTCTGCTATGTACTCCTTCACCTTCTTCCAAAATGTTTCCCTCCTTGTGACACTATGCCCCGCTTCAGGGTGAGTGTGCTGGTGGAGTGTCATGAAACTGTCCCAGGCTTTAGATAGTGTTACCCTGCCTCTGTTGGAACTGCTGTGTGTTCCCCTCGTCTCCCCTCCTCAGTTGCCCAAGGAACTACGGACTCTGCCGCCAGCTTTGTAAGCTGAAAATTTTTGGATACATTTTTATCACAAGGACCTTCTGGTATTCAGTGGCGGATTACAATAGGGACGTTTGGGTTGGCAGCCCCCGGCCCAGCACCGACCCGAACGCCCACATACTGCGGCGGGGCACGGGAGCGCATAGCTCCCTGTCACGTCGCCTATCGCCGCCATAGGCTTTAGGCCTACTAGGCTTGAGACCTATGCGGTAGTGAAATCCCGGCGCAGGCATGCGTGATGACGTCATTATCACGCGCCTGTGCCTGGACACTGCACATTGACGTGTGCACGCCTGCCTCATCCCACCTTGAACCGTCGTCTGCGAGCAAGTGCCTGGCCCTGGACGGTGAGTATTTAGCTTTTCTTTTCTTTTTTTTTTTTCATGTGCCTACTTTGGGGGACATGTGGGGGACGACACACAGAGGAGGACATATTAGGGAAGAGTCGAGACCTCGAGTACATGGGAGGGGGAATGTGGGGGCTGTGTGGGGCTAAATTATTATGGCATTGGGAGGGACTACTATGTGGGGGCAAATTACTATGTGGGGGCAAATTATTATGAGAGGGACTACTATGTGGGGGCAAATTACTATATGGGACAGTGTGGGGGCAAATTACTATATGGGGGCAGTGTGGGGGCAAATTATTATGGGAGGGACCCGGACTACTATGTGGGGGCAAATTACTATATGGAGCATTGTGGGGGCAAATTACTATGTTGGGGCAGTGTGGGGGCAAATTATTATGGGAGGGACTACTATGTGGGGGTAAATTACTATATGGGGCTGTGTGGGGCCAAATTATTATGGGAGGGACTACTATGTGGGGGCAAATTACTATATGGGGCAGTGTGGTGGAAACTATTGTGTGGGGGCAGTGTGGGGTTATTTCTATGTGGGGACAGTGTGGGGAAATTGCTATGTGGGGACAAATTACTATGTGGGGGAAACTATTTTGTGGGGGCAGTGGGGTAAATTCTATGTGGGGACAGTGTGGGGGCAGTGTGGTGGAAATTACTATGTGGGGGCAAATTACTATGTGGGGGTAGTGTGGGGGCAAATTACTATGTGGGGGTAGTGTGGGGGAAAACTATTGTGTGGGGGACATTGCTATGTGGGGACAGTGTGGGGAAATTGCTATGTGGGGACAAATTACTATGTGGGGGAAACTATTGTGTGGGGGCAGTGTGGGGTAATTTCTATGTGGGGGCAGTGTGGGGTAATTTCTATATGGGGACAGTGTGGGAATATTGCTATGTGGGGACAGTGTTGGGGCAGCGTGGTGGAAATTACTAGGTGGGGGCAGTGTAGGGGCAAATTACTATGTGGGGGAAATTGCTATGTGGGGACAGTGTGGGGTAATTTCTATGTGGGGGCGGTGTGGGGTAATTTCTATGTGGGGACAGTGTGGGGTAATTTCTATGTGGGGACAGTGTGGGGTAATTTCTATGTGGGGACAGTGTGGGGTAATTTCTATGTGGGGACAGTGTGGGGAAAATGCTATGTGGGGGAAATTGCTATGTGGGGGGAATTACTATGTGGGGCAGTGTGGTGGAAATTACTATGTGGGGGCAGTGTGGTGGAAATTACTATGTAGGGGCAGTGTGGGGCAAATTACTATGTAGGGGAAATTACTGTGTGGGGGAAAACTACTATATGGGGCAGTTTGGGGGAAATTACTGTGTGGGGGCAAATTACTATGGGGGATTACTGTGGGGGCAGTGTGGTGGAAATTACTATATGGGGGTGTTGCTATTGGAGAGGCATTGTAGGGGCAATTCTATTATTTTTGGGGACACTATACAGGGATTATTGTCTGGAGCACAATAGAGGGTGGTATTATTACTTGGGGCACTCTAGGGGAGATTATAACTGCTGTGGACACTATAGGAACATTTGGGGTAATTTATCAAACTGGTGTAAAGTAGAACTGGCTTAGTTGCCCATAGCAACCAATCAGATTCCACCTTTCATATTTGACAGCTCTTTTGGAAATCCAGTTCTACTTTACACCAGTTTGATAAATGACTCCAATTATGTCTATTAGGGTCACTATTTTTTAAGCAGTATAGTACCTTGGACATTGGGGAGCAAAACGGGCACAGTATTGGGAGTGGCAGCAGGATGACACTGTGGGGACACCAGGATGAGGAGGTTGATGGAAAAATTTAGAAATCTAACGTGTCTGTGTTACAAACTGTAAAGACGAGATGCGGCTGAAAGAATTTGCCATGGTGGTCTGGGTCAAATGGAGGAGAAGAGGAAAGAGAAGGTCTACATGACAGGAGATGTCACTGGATGTAAGAGGTATGTAGTGCTGTATTCTCCTCCATGTCTTTTTTATTATAATTATATGTATTTTAAATTTGGTGACCAAATTTTTCAGTTTAGGACCCAATTTGGGGTATTTTTTTTTGTCTGAAGATGTCATATGGCCTAAGAAGAGACTGTGGCGCTCATGAAGCACCGCAGCCTCTTCATACGAAATAAAAAAACTAAACTAAAATGGGGGGGGGGGGGCAAGTTGGTTAGACAGCCCCAGGCCTATCATGCACTTAATCCGCCCCTGCTGGTATTGCACTATTTTACTCGTCCTCTCCACCACAGAAATGAGAAATGAGAAGTTCTCTTTGTAACGGGGGTCGAAAAGGGTGAACAACCAGTAATCGGTGTTGCCCAAAATGCGTAAAACGCGTGGGTCACGGAAAGGAAGCCTAACATAAAGTCAGCCATGTGTGCCAGAGTCCCAACAGACAAGATTTCGCTGTCATCATCAGGAGGATGACTCTCAATCTCCTCTTCCTCCTCTTCTGCCCATCCATGCTGAACAGATGGAATTAAACTTCCATGGGTACTACCCTCTGTAGCGGAGGCAACTGTCTCCTCCTCCTCATCATCATCATCATCATCATCCAATTTGCACTGAGAAGATGAACTGAGGGTGGTCTGGCTATCAACCAGTCTTCCCCCATTTCTTAATGTCTTCCCCCATTTCCACCTCTTCCACATGCAAAGCGTCCGCCTTAATTGTGAGCAGCGAGCGTTTGAGTAGACACAGACGTGGAATGGTGATGCTGATAATAGCATTCTCGCCGCTCACCATCTGTGTTGATACCGCAAAGTTTCTTAAAACTTTACAGAGGTCAGACATTCATGCCCACTCCTTGCTTGTGAAAAGCCAAAGCTGAATGGAAAGGCGACGACCATGTTGCAGCTGGTATTCCACTACTGCCCTCTGCTGCTCACAAAGCCTGGCCAACATGTGGAACGTGGAGTTCCAGTTGGTGAGCTGGCAATTGTAAGCGCTACTGCAGCGTTGACAGACCGGCAGAAGCTGTTGATGACTTGTGGAAATGGGCACACACGCGGTGCACCTTCACCAGTAGCTCAGGCAAATTGGGGTAGGTTTTGAGAAACCACTGAACCACTAAGTTGAAGACGTGAGCTAGGCATGGGATGTGTGCGACCTTACTGAGCTCCAAAGCCGCCACCAAGTTACAGCCATTATCAGACTCAACCATGCCTGGTTCTAGGTTGAGTGGCGAGAGCCACAGCTCAGTCTGGACTCATCCCTTTCCACAGCTCTGTGGCGGTGTGCTGTTTGTCACCTAAGCAGATCAGCTTAAACACGGCCTGTTGACGGTTCCCCACTGCAATTGCTACACTGCTTCCAGCTACCGACTGATGGCTGACTGGTGCTGCAAGAGGATAATTCTGAAGTGGAAGTGGATGAGGAGGCAGAGGAGGAGATGTTGGGGTTGGAGCCACTAATGTAGTTGGTGGTGGAAACCCTGATGGAATTAGGGCCCGCAATCCTTGCCGTCGGTAGCACCTGTGCCATCCCAGGGTACGACTTGCTCCCAGACTCCACAACATTCATCCAGTGTGCCGTCAGGGAAATGTAGCGTCCCTGGCTGAAAGCACTTGTCCATGTATCAGTGGTTAAGTGGACCTTACCAGTAACTGCATTGGTCAGGGCACGGGTGATGTTACGGGACACATGCTGGTGTAAGGCGGGCATGGCACACCGTGAAAAATAGTGGCGGCTGGGGACTACGTAACGAGGGACGGACGCCAACATCATTTAGTGCTATGGTCTGTGGGTAGGTGGCTGGGTATTTACGCTTGCTTTCAAAGGCCTGAGGTAAGGACATTTGTACACTGTGCTGGGACACGGAAGTGGATGGGGTCACTGATGGTGTTTGCGAAGGTCCAGGTACAGGGCGGGAGGCATCTGGGCCTGCACCTTCGACAGGGGATTGGCCATAACACAGGGGAAGAGGAGGCAGTGGTGTTACCCGCAGACACAGATTGTGGACCCAGGCTTTCGGCCCACCTATTAAGGTGCTTTGATGCCATGTGGCAGATCGTATAGTGGAGAGTGTTTATATCTTTTAACGACGCGCACAAGCATTAAATGAAATAGATTAAATACACCCGAGCGAAGTTGGGTCCTTCAGCTAGTTGATTCATAAACTTCAATCAGGAGTAACAAAGGAATGGCACAATACAGATTCATAAGAATAGATGTTCCAACATTATTACATAGGGAATGCAGCTACTGTGACTGCAAGGTCAATTATTATTTTTGAAGGAACCAGAGTTTTCTCCTTAATTATACGATTTTAATTACAGTGTTTTATTTTATTATGTATCTTGCTATTTAGCTATATTGGTCAGTACAATGAGGCTTGATATTATTTAAGGGTTTGTTTGTGATGAGATATTCCCTGCATACCTCCTGCTCCTCCTCCTACTATAGTTATGTATAACGTCACCAGCATGTCACATTGAAGTGTCAGCCCACTTAGAGATTTTTTTTTGTTTATAACCATTCTTTACTTAATTACATGTACAATGGTAAGTATAACTATCAAAATTTTACACGGTTTCATCAATAGATGACTCCTGCTGAATAACCTCCAAACCTAAAAGTCATAACCCTGTTCAGATACAAATTTTTGCTTGTTGTAAAGGCTTGTATTAAACCAGTCGATTCTGCAGGCAATTGTCGGGAAGGAAGTGTTCCTTCCCAGCAATCACCTGCTTGCTATTGGTGGAGACCACTGCATTTACATGCAGCAATCTGCTCCTTCATCAGGAAATTAGCGGCAGTATTACACTGCTAGGTGATCCCTAACAAGCATTACGATAACGCTCATTAGAGATCATCTGGCAGAAAATCTGCCCATCTAATACAGACTTAGGCCTCTTGCCCATGACTGTATGCCCTCTGAGATATACGGTCCGTGAGCGGGCCATATGTCCCGGAGCGGCATTGATCGTGCGCACTGGAGCGCACAGCATCATAGTTTACAATGATGCTGTGGACGTCATATTATCATTTGAGTGCGGGACAATAGTCCCGCGGGCGTCCCGACGTCCACAGCATGATTGTAATCTATGATGCTGTGTACTCCCTTGCGCACGATCAATGTCGCTCTGGGACATATGGCCCGCTCACGGACCATATATTTCGGAGGTCATATGGTCGTGGTCAAGAGGCCTTAAGTCTACACATCTTTGAATGAGATTAGTTTTAAACGCAAAAACACAAATGCAATTGCACTCTGCAACCAGCACTCTATGCTGGATGTTGGATGAGGCATTGGTGTACATTTTGGCCAAAGCGTAATAAGCCACTCACCACTTCAAGGTCGCCTCCATGAGAGGTCCCTAACACTTGTTCCTACCTGTTATGGGCCATGACAGCCACACAAAGTCCAGGGAGCGCAGGTACAGCATGCACGCCAAGCACACTCTGCTTTTAACCCCGTCCGGTGCCATTACATTACTAGTGTATTACTGTCCAGCAGCGGCTGCATGAAGCGCACAGCGTCATAGCAACCCATGACGCCGTGCGCTCCAGCAGTCAGCAGGAATCCCGGCAGGGTTTTCACGGCCCGCACTCGGCTGCGGAACATGGCCGTGTGCATTCGGCCTTATACTGACTTTAAAACCAGCCTCTAGGGCATACTAACTGGTCAGGTGTGCATGACTGCTTGGAGATCGCCACGCCTCCAATATATACTACAAAGAAAAAATATGGGGGATTCAGCCCGCACAACCCAATGCAGGTGCAGATTGCTATGGCGAAATACAGATACAAACACAAAAACACAAATGCAATCGCACTCTGCAACCAGCACTCTTCCCTGCCTCTATGCTGGATGTTGGATGAGGCATTGGTGTACATTTTGCCCAAAGCGTAATAAGCCACTCATCACGTCAAGGTCGCCTCCAGGAGTGGTCCCTAACACTAGTTCCTGTCTTTGAATAAGATTAGTTTTACTTCAACTCTGAAGGTTCTAAACCAGTGGAAATGGTTCCAGCATACGCAGATAAGATGGATGGGGTTGATTACCTAGCACAATGATGCAAACTTTTGAAATCACCATTAAAAAAATAATCTTAAAAACTTTAGCCTGTGCTTTAAAGGGCAGATATGTGTGAGTAATTGATTGATTAAATCGAGTCTATAGAATCTTGTGATATATCATAGAAATATATGAAAAGATCACTTTGTAAAACTATTGTGAGGTCACATCTCTACTATGGATTACAGTTATGGGCACACCACTTAAAAAATCTGAAGAAATGGAGGCTGGTAAAAGGCTGGCAATGAGATCAATAAATAGAACATGATGGCGTAAGATATGACGTAGCCTGAGAAAGGACATTCATGCACTCTACTGCTCATTGGTCTCTAAATCAGAGTTATATAAAAGCCAACTCTACACTTAAAGCATAAATGTATAAGATAGAGCAAAATCTTTCTACAGTTACATTCTCTCTGTGGTATGTGTTGTGCAGAGATAGGAAGGCTTTTGCCATTTACTTTTTAGATTGTGGCATAAATTCTTCTATTCTATTTATACAAAGCCGTGCAGCAGCATAAATTGCCAGGGGGTAAGGCAAAACACGCCTGGCATCGAGGGACAGTATGCATCTCTTTTCGTGTGTTGGGATTCCCAGTAGACACTGTTTCTATGTCAGTTCAGAACATCAGTGAGAAGTTGCGCACACAGGGATTGTGGCTGATGACTCCCCAGAGACAGTAAAAAATAACACAAAATTTTTATTCATTTTTTAATATTTAGTTTTACTGCTATTGTTAGCATTCAGCAGATAGTAAGACGCTGTTGATCCGCTATATGTACATTTTAAACTGCTCTACCTTTATACAAAGAAAGCTGTAAAAAAACTATCTGAAACGTTTATATAGTGCTAAATGATACATATGCAGTGCATCATATATTCAAGAGACAGCTACACATAGGAGGTTACTGACTCATGATTCGACATTTTATACATGTATTTTATTATAATGTAGGTGCAGCAGTCTGTAGCAAACTTAATCAATACAGCAAATTACATTTATCATGTAGAGAAAGTTAATACAAGGCACTTACTAATGTATTGTGATTGCCCATATTGCCTCCTTTGTTGGCTGGATTAATTTTTCCATCACATTATACTCTGCTCATTTCCAGGGATTACTGCCACTGCTGCAGAGCAGATATGAGGTTACTGGTATGGGAGTTGCTGCTCATGCCTGCCAATGTGCTCTCCTTCAGTCCCTACCACCAGAGAGGCCAGCACTTTTTCCTGTATTGTACCCGCACGGCCACCACTGCTGGATTGCAGGGTGGTCGTAACCCATGGTAATGAGCAGTGTATAATGTGACTGAAAAATGAATCCAGACAGCAAAGGAGGCAATATGGATAATAACAATACACTAGTAAGTGCCTTCAATTAACTTTCTCTACATAATATATGTCATTTGCTGAAGTGAGACAACCCCTTTCAGTAAAAAAATAAATAAGTTCATGCTACCCAGCGTCGGACTGTGGGTTCATGGGCACACAGAGGAAATTTTTGGAGGGCCCGCCCTCCACGTATGCAGAACATGTGCACTGCCTTTGCTGTATTCACTGCACACACACTGGATAGTCAAACAGTTCTAACTGGTTATTTTCAAATCAACCCATAAAAACATCTAGTGACAAATGATTGGCTCCAAAGTCAGCTCCAAATTAGATTGTCTTTCACTGGTTAGTTAGGGCCCATTCTTGTGTCAGAGGCTGCGCCCCCGGAGAATCCCCTAATATTTTGGTGTTCCATTCCAGTTCTATGTCTTGTAAATAAAAAAAAGTCTGCTTAAGGGCTCATGCGCAAGAACATATTTGTTGTCTGTATTTTTTGCGGCTTTGGATGCAGATCCTTTCGCTTTAATGGGGCTGCTAAAGATGTGGATAGCATACCGTGTCCTGTCCGCATCTGTTTGTCCATTCTGCTGCATCCCCAAAAATATAGAACATTTCCTATTCTTGTCCACATGTCAGATAGGACAGTTCTATTATGGGCTGGACGTTCTATTCCGCAAAATGCGGAATGCACACGGCCAGTATAAAACAAGCTGCAGTCGTATGCATGAGCCCTTATGTGTAGAATGGACCCAAACATAGTACCTCCCATTCTCTTGAAGCTGATAGTCCTGTCTAGCAGGAGTGTTGCATGCCATGTTCCTGTCAGCAAAGCCATAAAACTAATAGTCTTATGGCCTTGCTGACAGGAACATGGCATACAACACTCCTGCCAGACAGGACTAACAGCTTCCAGAGTTAATGCTAAACACTTTTCAGTATTTAAAACATCAAGATCAATTATGGCATTGGAAGAGTTGAACGTCATTAAAGAGTTAGTAGAGATCATGCAGCTGCAGGACCAGGGAGTCAACTGCCAGTGAAACCTGGGCTGCCATCCCTGCCTTCTCCAACGCCACATGCACACAGCACTCTTTGAGCCCAGTACAAGCCACTCACTTTTTTCCTATTATCCTCTCCAGTACACAGCCAACGTTTTTTAAGATCCCATGGCTCAGGGATAGCCTATGCTCACCCACAACTGTCCATTGTCAGCTTCTCGCTGAGGTAGCTACATAAATTATGCAGTAGCACATCATCTCCTCTCCCCTTCCCTGTCTCTCCCCCTCTTTTCTTCTATGTCTATTATTCCCTCTTTTTTACTCTGCACAATAATAAGTATTATACCTTGTACTACCAATTTTCTCATTACACATAGATTTGGGTAGTCTTATATACTTGATTCCTTTATGCTTAAAGAGGACCTTTCATGGGATTTTTTTAAACTAATACCTTAGTAAGTAGTCCGCCAGATGCTATTCCTTTTTTTTTTTTTTCCAGATTTGAGCTGCTATGTTCCCCTGTGTGTTCTGGTGCCCAAAATGCTAATGAATACCATCAGTACAACGAGGAGGAGACCTTAGCTCTCCTTAGTGGGCATCTCCTTCTCTCTTTACTGTGATGCTGTCCAGTTGCAGCAGACCGCTTTACAGCTAGGGAGAACACAAGCTGTTCTTGTGAGGTTTAGTAAATCTCACATGATTAGGTTATTGGTTATTTTCTCAGGGCCTCTATAATCCCCTTAACCTCCCCATGTTCCCAAAAGAAACACACACAGCCACAAGTCGGATTAAATCGTCCACAGCAGCCATTTTATTAATAAAATAAATACAAACATAAATAACAATAAATTAACCCTGACGAGGGAGGTCCTAGAAGCCCCAAAAATTAACATTGATGAAAACCAGCATGGCAATTCCATCTTGCCTCCAGCTGTCAAACACCAGCTCGGAGGAACCAACTGATGGACGCCTCTCTGAACCAACCAAGTGCCCAACTATGAGAGTCCAGCCCCACCATTGAGGCCCTCCCATTCTCCAGTACCATCCCATACCACCAGCTTCGAGGTCCGCCCACCGACAACAGCGCACAGCTTGAACCTTACCACCATCAAGCTTGCGCTTTTCTCCACAACATTAAAGCCCTCTCAATACCTCCCTGCAGACCCAGGGACCAAAAGTCGATACCTACTGCGTTGAGGTGCAGCCCGTCAGCTCTCCAAAATCCACCACTACCGGACTCCAACTCAGAATGCCTTACTGCAACCGCCCCGTTCCCGGCCATAAACCTCCCAATCACCCTATTTTCCTTAATCCTTGCCTTATTAATGCGCCTTATTGATCGCGCCTCCCACCACTTCTTACACGGCACTATACCTGACTACACTGTTATCAATGCCTGGAAAAGGGAAAGCAATCGCAATAAATCAAACTTTATGTCCCTGATCATCCATGCTCCCTACATGGCCTAACCCCCAAGTCGATCCAAACGTGCAAAACGATGCACTTCCCTCAAGACACTACCCCACAACATATCTCTGGACCCAAGCCACCTTACTATAGTGACGTCCCTGTCAATGCCCAGTTGGCGCCCGTTCAGCCACACATCCGCCCTCAGAGCCCCCCAAAAAACAAACGAGTGCCCTAGAATCTAGATAAAAGCCGCAGGACCCCCTGAAACATAAAACAAAAGTAGAACCAGATTAAACAACAACACCACCATTACCTCTCCCCTAACCTAACATATGATCTAAAACGGGCCGATTCCCACCTACCAATCCTTTTAATCACCTTGTCGCTCATACCTAGCCTAGCTGCCTCTGTTGCTGTACCAATCCTAAAGGAATTACCAGTGAAATCCCTTGAATCCATTCCCAAATCTCGTAAGCATCTCTTAAAAACCGCAAGAAACTGGAAGCGCGACAAGAACGACCCATCATCGTGCCTAAGAAAGGGGCCGCCCACAAAACATGTACCCCTCCTGTATTCCTGTAAACACCTAACTGGACATAACAAACACTAAGGAACCACAAGCAAACTAACACTGCAACCTCTACCCTCCATATCTGTCTTCGATACTAAAATTTGTACCACAACCCTGTCCTGATACAGGTCTACATCCTCCCCATACCAACCACCCGCACACTTTACACTTTTGCACAGAAACTGTCACCGCCAGTTCTGTGAGAAGGTCTGACAGACGTTCTTCTCTACCTCTTGTATGACGTTCTTTGTTTTGGTTTCACTTTGTCATCTCCTTTCCTTCTGCCAGGTGTCACTTATTTAGACTAATCGTCTTCCTTTATATTGCCTCCCATACTGCCTCACTTTGCGGTTTATACTAGTTCCTGGATGAAGTGTTCACTGCTGGAGGCTGCTGCTGCTGTTTGCTCAGATAAGTCTTTTCCTTTATTGTGTTTCCTTGCTGGCTTGATTCTAGGTGATCCTGACTCCGTCCGTATTAAGTGCAGAGAGTCGGTGGTCATGTCCCCTCACTATTTTAGGGTTTTCAGGTGTCACACAGTCTTAGGTACGTGGGCATGCAATCGTCTACCATTGAGACCCTTGCATGTGCATAGCAGTCAGGGAGAGCTCTTAGGGTTTTAAAGGGCTCACCTATATGCTCCTTAGTTTGGGATCAAGCCAGTCAGTCGTTTATTTATTAGTTCCAGCTATATGCAACTTCACCTGTGACACTAACTCACCCAAGTGAAATGCCCCAAAAAAGGCCAGAAAAAACGCTAACTGATGACCGGCACACTAAACCCACCTGGAAACCAATCCGCAATAACGGCAAATGAAACTGGCCTTCTTCTATCCACCGTTTCTTTAACCCCTCAATACTTGCCAAACCAGGAAGGTTTTAGTAACATCTGGCAAACGCTGTCATTTAAATCCAAAAGCCAAACCTGCCATACAACTATTTAACTGCGCTATCGACCAACCCTGTTCTTTAGCATTCCCCAAGAATATTAACAACAGGACATCCCCTTCATCCAAACTCACCTCCACCTCCTCACACACTGTTCCCAACTACGCCATGTCTTACCGTAAGCCGCCCATGTACCTTCACTCAACGATTCCTGCAAAAGCCCCTCTACTGTACCTCCAAGAGCTCCCACAGGGACTCCGGACACACCAACCCTTCTGTATTCGCTTCCGGGGCCAGCTGTCGAAGCCGCTTCCACTGCTAACGAGAAAGTGCATCCGCAATGCTATTAGAAACCCCAGTCACATGAACCGCCACAATCCAAGCGTTAAGCGACAAAGTAAAAACAAATGTTGTAACAACCGAACCAACGAAAGGGGAAGAAGCAGTCAAACCATTGATCGCCTGCACCACCCACAGATTATCACAAGAAAACAAATCTTCGTCTTTATAAATTTTTGACCCCAAAGCACCACTGCCAGGACTATTGGAAAGAGCTCTAGCAGCGCCACATTCCAAACCCAACCCTTCAAGACCCAAGACTCTGGCCAACTACCTGCACACCACTGCCCGTGACAATATGCCCCGAAACCACCCATCCCAACTGCCTCCTAAAATAAATCTAAATCAAAACTGCCTCAAAAACCCTGCTCAAACTGCTAAGTCACCCTTCAATTTCCGACCCAACCTAATAAAATTATGTGGAGCAACCACCCCCGCCATGGCTGACGCTAAACTCTGACAAAAAAATCGGACCCATTGGAAGAATCTGACAAGCAAAATTCAACTTCCCCAAAAGGGATTGTAAATCCCTCAAGCGTATTTTTGGTGACCTCACTGCTTTATCCATCACGTCCCTCAAATCCCTCATCTTGTCTTCTGGCAGCTGACACTCCAATTTAACTGTATCTATGATTATACATAAAAACTCAACTCAGTCGTAGGACCCACGTCTTCCCTTCCGCTAAAGGCACCCCAAACTACTCAAAAATAGACTGCAACGTCGACAACAGTAACGAACAAACCCGCGAATCCGCTGGACCTAAACAGAGAAAATCATCCAGGTAATGGATAATGGAAGAACACCCTGACACGTCCGCCACAATTCCAGGAAGGAACTAAACGACACCGAACAACCCATCGGCAAACACCTATCAACAAAATACCCGCCATCCCAAAAACAACCCAACAAATGTAAACAATATCTGGATTAACGGGTAAAAGACTAAATGCAGCCTCAATGTCTGTTTTTGCCAATAGGGTCCACGGACCCAATTTCTGCACCCAAGCCACAGCCGCGTCAAAGGAAGTATAGACCACCAAACAAAGCTCAAGATCTATACCAGGGGTGCACAACGTTTTCTGGTTGGGGGCCACATTGCCAGACTGAACCAATGACGAGTGCCGAAATTAAAATTTAAAGGTGTATTAACAACTGAAATATTGTACTTATGGCATATTGAACACACATTATATAACATAAATGTCTGGTTACAGTTCCAGGACTCCCATCTAATGGGAGAAATACATGAAAAATAAATGTGAGCAGCCACAAGACATAGGCATACATGTCTGTTACCAGCTGGTTGGGGGCCGCACAGAATGGTATCAAGGGCCGCATGTGGCCCCCGGGCCGCAGGTTGTGAACCTCTGATCCATACCCTCATTGACCGACGCCCCTTTTGGAAATGATAAGTGGTGAATAAGCTGAAATTTATTTGGCTCCTTTTTGGGAACTACACCCAAGGGGGAAACCCGTAAATTAACCAACGGTAGTTCCAAAAACGGCCCAGCCATCCGCCCCAACGAAACTTCTTTAGCCAATTTAGCAGACCCCACCTCTGGGTGCTCTAACGCCAACGCAGGTTTTTTCTAACAGCCACTAACATTAATGGGGTCGATGGGATACTAAAACCCCACGTGAAACCTCTCTTAAAAAATTCTGCCGCTTCTTGATCCTGTTATCTATTTAGATACCGCTCCATCTTTCCCATCCGCACTGGAGTCGGACCCCTTTGCGAATGCCTGCAGCCAATTTGCAAAAGTGCGCGGGATGAAACGATGCCGACGCTTTTCTTCCTCCTCCTTTTTACTCCCATCCTTCTTACTCATTTCTAAATTAAAACGCTCTAAGGGGAGAAAAGAAAAAATATTCACATACTACCCTTGCCAAATCTGCTCCCTTACCTTCTGCTTCAAATGCACACCTAATGGGCCTTCAAAGCACACATACATTTCCTCTCTCCCCGCATCATCCACCCTGGGCCTGTCATCCTCCCTGCCTGCCTGAGTCTGTACCGATACTGAACCCTCAGCCCTAGAAGCCGAAAACCCTGCCGCCCCAGTGACCCCTGTTCCTACACCCCAGGCCTGTAGCGGAGTGGCACCTGACACCCCTCCCAGGAACCCACACCCGCCAAGCCACACAATAATTGCCCCAAACCCCAAATCAGTTCCCTTTGCCACCCCCCAAACACCCTGGGCAGTTAACTAGCGAAATAAGTGACCCCAATGCTGTCTAACCTGGCTGCCCAGGCATTGTGAACCCTGCAGCTGATGGTCCTGGTTCCTGTCATTCATCACTGGACACAGCAGGTACATTCTTGATGCCGTCACACCGCCGGCGAACTGCTTCCCAGCCTCTGACCATGCTGGATGCGCTCTGCGCATACCCGGATCCCTCTTCTTCCTCCATGCGGGCGGAAGCAACACAAAGCTGCCGTCAAGCTGGAGAGGCCTGTGCACACGCCTGGCCTCGCTGTGCGCAGCCTCGTTTCCCCTGCTGCTGCCTCTCCCATGCTGAGTGGGCCTCCCAGCCACCCCCGAGAGGGGGGATCCCACAGTTCTTGTTCCTGCACCCGCGCTGCTTGACCCTGAATATGGGGGACTGGCAGCGCGGTTTCCTATTTTGCGTTTTGTCATCTTCTCCCTGGCTGTTAGGTGGTTTGCTCCGATTGGACAGCATCACAGTGAGGGAGAAGGAGATATCCACTAAGGATAGCTGGTCTCCTCCTCCCTGTACCGATGGTACTTTTTAGCATATTGTACCTCAGAACACATAGGGAAGCATGGCGACACAACAGTAGAATCTATTTGAAAAAAGAAAACAATAGCATCTGGAGCAGGCGAACTACTTACTAAGGTATCAGCTTAAAAATAAATATCCAATGAAAGGACCCCTTTAAACGAGATTGCCTAATCTTCCTTTGATGATGCTATTGGTCGAGCTCTACTTTGTCTGGATTGACAATAAAATGATTGAACGAGTAGCAGTGGGGAAATCCAGCAAGCAACATTTTTGACCATTGAGATCTATTTTTAAGGAATTTTGCTAATTTTATACATATCGAAAGGTACTAAGAGCTGTATATGGGTCTCTTTTTAAAATAATGTAATACTGATAGAATAGATTTGGTACGGGATTGTTCGCTACAATGCATTTGCTATCTTAATACTACTTCACTCTCATTGTTCTGTATTATAATCATCATATCAGCTCTTTCTTTACAGTTATGCAGTGTACTGTATATGTTTTATCCATTCTGCATAGGCACACTTTGCATCAAGCACACACTGGACCTGATTAAAACCATTCCAATTTCATAATCACAAAGGAGAAAGTTTGTCATGTAAACAGACCCCAAGTTGTTTATAATGTTTATTCACAATATGTAATTTTAAAGTAAAGATCAAATTCTTCCTCAGTTATTTCCACAATGAGCTTAGTGATATCCATTGCCTCTGGATGCCAAGGAAATATTCACTTCTTTCATTTGTTTAATGCAGAGTGAGATGCCTTCTGGCAATGAAGGATGTTTGCTCCATCTTTGTAGATAATAAAATTGCATATAAAACAGGGGGAAAAAATATTGCAGTAAAAACCTCTGCTAGCAGCAAGACTAGTGATTGTTTATGCTCCAGAATCCCCTGTGGTAGAATTAGGTGAGCATGTCTTTTCACTGAATATTTCAGTGGAGTAGGAAGAAGGAAATCCTTTGCTCTTCATCCCAAGTCTTCCCCCAGCATTTACTTCTATTATACACCCTTGCCAGAGCACAGGCAATAAAACCCATTTCTTTTATATGACTTCCCAGTGTGGTTGCACATAGCAATTAGATAGCACGCTTGGCTAGAACCTTTCTACTGTCTTTTAAAGTTCAAACTTCTCAATTCTGAGCATCCATCCATTTCTGAGCCCCCGCTCCTCTTTATTTTCCATCAATGCAATGGGATTTTCTTTGTTACACTTTAGTAGTCTCCTCTTGCTGAAGAGATTTACAACAATTTTGTATATTTTTATATCATAGTTTTGTTTTAATATTTGATAATCTGAAGATAACTAATAGTCTTATTTCAAAATGTATATTTTTTTTAAATAATTAACAAAAACATACTTTTGCTTTAATAATGGTCCAGAAACATACACTAAATAATAAAATAATACAGAGAACTCTTTTTCCCTTATATCCTATATGATATAAAGTTGGCTGACAGAAGCTACCACTAGGGGTAGCTCACTGCATAGTAAAGTTATAATGAACTATATGTGAAGCTGTATTTGTATGTCTTGAGCTCCCCCAATCACTGCAGGTATCTGTACAAAGGCAAGCAGAGGAAGGATTTCAGCACCCTTCCTTATAGACTTCATAGCACTCTCATGTCCTACTTCTGTGGTAGGTATAACAAAATCTTTGCCTTTTAAGAAGGTTGTATATATAGTGTATTTTGGTGATGACATCAAATAATTTTCTTAATTTTAAAATGCAATTGGATATCATAATTTTTCAAGTAAATTAAGATGTATTGAGAAAAGTATATGTACACTTTTCGTGATTTCATTCTCAGAGCTTATCCTCTATCTGGACAGAAAATGTGCTTGTCCACTTTTGATTTCATCATAATCTTTGCGCTAGTTGCAAATCGAAACATATCAATAAGGTTAAATGTGTTATTTGTAAATCAACTTTTAGAAATAGAACCTAGATTGTCTCCAAAGTCAAATCTAAATAGAATTATCTTCTGTGTACATTTTGAGCCTTGTTGTATTGGGGACCCATTATGGGACATTGGCCTACCATAAGATCTACTTATACTTTGAGGGACCAGTCCTTCCCTTGTTTTGTAATTGTACATCAGTATTGAGTATATATAGCTGGCATTTTTTCACTCTAAATTGAGATTGTGCTGGATATTTTGATTGGGGACCCTTTATTGTGCTAGGGCCTCAGCCTATCAGAAGATCTACTGATCCTTTGGTGGACGAGTCCTACCCTTAGTGTATTGTAATTGGTATATGTAGCTGATGTTATGGAGTAAAACACATTATGACTGCACCTTTTTTCAACTCTAAATGGATTTATCTTGTGCTGGACATTTAGAGCCCTGTTGTATTAGAGACCCATTACTGTGCCAGGACCTGGGCCTTTCAGAAGATCTGTTGATACTTTGGTGGACCAGTCCTTTCCTTAGTGCATTGTAATTGTACATTAATATTGGTATATACAGTTAGTTTTATGAGGTAAAACATATTATGACTGCACCTTTCTTAAAAAAAAGCATTGCACAATATATTGCAAAATAACATGTATCTTATGAACACCTTCATTTTAGATGTATTACCTAATATCAGAAGCTGAACTATAAATAGTTAACAAATTATCACTTTTTCTTACCACATACCAAAACTATTCCTACTCTATTATTATGTCTTTCGCATGTAAGTTTAAAGTATTGACTCAATGAGCAGCACATTTTCCTTCTGAAATTACCATGTCCACACCATTAAATGTCTTTTTGTATGTGTCTTACCTCCTGCGGCTTCTGTAGTTAGATATGCTGTCATAAACTGTCTATGGAGTGTGCATACATTTTAAAGGTAAATTAAACATGTACCTTAAGGCACGAAGGAAATTTGTTTATGTATGTGAGTGGTAAAACTGTCATATCTATCAATATATAGCAATATATTCTTGTTGTGATGCTCTATGTCTTAGATGATATAAGTAGTATTGAGTGTCTTTTAGTTTTTTTTTATCTTGAAATTCCTTTAAAGATTTTTTTCCAAGTCTTTATAAAATTTGTCCAAGTTTTGCACATTTTATAAAGTTATAAAAGAACTTATACAGTGGGGAAAATAAGTATTTGATACACTGGCGGTTTTTCAAGTTTTCCCACCTACAATGAATGGAGAGGTCTGTCATTTTTATGGTAGGTACACTTCAACTATTAGAGACAGAATCTAATTTTTTTTTAAAAAAAATACAGAAAACCACGTTGCATGACTATTTAGTAATTAGTTAGGTAGCATTTTATTGCATGAAATCAGTATTTGATCACTTGTTAGTTTTTATTTACGAAGCCCTCCTACTCTACATTTATTACATGTATTAATTGCACCTGTTTGAACTTGTTACCTGCATAAAAGACTCCTGTCCACACACTCAATCAATCACACTCCAACCTCTCCACCATGGCCAAGACCAAAGAGCTGTCTAAGGACACCAGGGAAAAAATTGTAGACCTGCACAAGGCTGGGATAGGCTATATGACAATAGGCAAGCATCTTGGTGAGAAGGCAAGAAATATAGCATTACTGTCAATCTTCCTTGGTCTGGGGCTCCATGCAAGATCATGCCTCGTGGGGTAAGGATGATTCTGAGAATGGCTAGGAATCAACCCAGAAATATATGGGAGTACCTGGTCAATGACCCGAAGAGAGTTGATTACCGTTAGTAACACACTATGCCATAAAATCCTGCAGGGCATGCAAGGTACCCCTGCTCACGCCAGCACATGTCGAAGCCCGTTTTAAGTTTGACAATGACCATTTGGATGATCCAGAGGTGGCATGTGAGAAGGTCATGTGGTCAGATGAGACAAAAATATAAATTTTTGGTATCAACTTCTCTCGTAGAGTTTGGAGGAAAAAGAAGGATGAGTACAACCTCAGGAACACCGTCTCAACAAGTGAATCATGGGGGTGGAAACATCAGACTCTGATGGTGCTTTTCTGCAAAGGGGACAGGATGACTGCACCGTATTGATAGGAGGATGTAGGGGGCCATGTATCGCAAAATTTTGGCCAACAACCTCCTTCTCTCAGTAAGAGCATTAAAGATGGGTCGTGGCTGGGTCTTCCAGCATGACAATAACCCAAAACACAGGTCCTGGAGTGGCCTATCCGGTTTCCAGACCTGAACCCAATCAAAAATCTTTGAGGGGAGCTGAAACTCAATGTAGCCCATTGACAGCCCGAAACCTGAAACCTGGAGAAGACCTGTATGGATCAGTGGGCCAAAATCAGTGCTGTAGTGTGTGCAAACTTGGTCAAGAACCACAGGAAGCGTCTGACCTCTGTAATTGCAAACAAAGGTTTATGTACCAAATATTAAGTTATGTTTTTCTATTGTATCAAATACTTATTTAATGCAATAAAATGCTAATTAATTATTTTAAAAAAATCAAACAATGTGATTTTCAGGATTTTTTTTTTGATTCTTTCTCTCACAGTTGAAGTGTACATCCCTGCTGTTCTGTGTTTACATGGCTGCTGTGGTGATATAGCCATATATGCCACATGACTGGTTCAGCCAATCACTGGTCTTAGTTGCATATGGTACTGGACCGCTAAGGTCAGTGATAGGCTGCAGCAGACACAAGGGGTATATAGCTAAATCACCAGTGAAGCTAAGTAAATACAAACCAGAGGCATGAACCATAGCACCAGCACTGGAATGGCAGGGATTTAAACAATGAATACAAAAAAAAGATCTAAAATTATTGTATAACATATACCACTCAGAAAACCCCTTTAAGGATCTGAATATTATGCATAGTTCTATGTTTCAGGCAGAACATAATAGGTTGCTCATTGATTATGCCTTTTATCACATATAGATCTTTATTTATAGGTGTTGTTTCACAAAAGATGAATCCCTGTCCATAATCTTTCCAGGACCCTTCTCCTGAGTCAGAGTACAGAGCTGAAAACAACCATCTCTCACTGTGTAGTACAGATAACTTCAGCTCTGGCAAGCATCAGGGCTGTACTGCGCATGCGCAAGAACAGAGGGCCAGGTAGGGATACATAGCAACTGCTTGGCCCTATCAATCGAATCAGGGGTGGGGCTGGCCACAATAAGGAGCAGAGCTTTTGGTATGACAAGGTGCAGCAGTGACGCCCTTGTTGCACCAAACAGCTCACTTACATATAGACCAATGGAGGCATAGATCTGGATGGGGATAGAAATGTGTTCATCAGGAGACTATACGAAATCTAAAAATACAGTTGGTTTAGTATTAAGGTATATGGCGACAGATTCTCTTCAAATTTAATAACAAAATGTCAGTAAGCTTCTAAGCTTCCCCTAGTGGCAACTGTTGCCCGACTGAATTTACCAATATGATTATGTGAAGGAAAGCAAGGGATTTGGGGCTCTGTGTTTAAAAAAACAACTTTTAAGCATAATAAAGATGTTTTATAAAATTAATCAGCAAAGAATTTAGGACCTGCCACCTGAAAATGAAATGATAAGAGGAGCTCCACTTTAGAGCAAAGTATGGAGATGCAAAACTATTGGTTTCTTTTTTTATAGTGTTGAATTCTCTTCTACCAGCACGGTTTGTGAATAAGTTTGTTTTCTATGATTCTGAAATAGCACATTTTCATTTATTGTACACTGTGTTTACTAGACTCTTGTCACTTGTGCTGTTTTGTGCATTGAGCATTACTTGCTGTAGATAGAAGAAATAGTTTTACAAGAGCGTGTACTCCACAGAAAAACACTGTCTTCCGATATTTGTTTATTATTGTGAAATAGCTATTAAAGATCTTGCTAAAATGTGACTGCAAAAAGTTGACAGTAAATCAAAGGCTGTTTGCCAAGCCAACCCAATATCCTGTGCACAAATATCATATATTTGTTGAGTTACAGTGGAAGATGGCTTTCAGCAAGGAAATATAAAAATTTTTTCTTAATTCGTTGGGCCGTTTAGGGTGTTAGCAGTGTTGCTGGATGGAATCTAGCTGTCAAGGCATTTAATCAATGAAAGGGTGAGTGTAAGATGTATTTTCTCTCATGGGTATAAAGAAGTTCATTTAAAAAAAAATGTAAGCTGTCTCTTTAGATATGGCTGGGAATCTTCACCTTAAACAAGATATGAGCACGGTTCTTGCTGCTTTTACTCTTCACTGAGCTGAATTAGTCCCTAGATAAAATGGCGAGGGTCCCAGGTTGTGTACTGTGGTGCAGGTGCATGAATCTTATTGCAGGCGCACTGTCAATGCTTTAGTGCTCTTTTGTCATAGCAAATTAACATCAAAAGGTTAGCAAACTGCTTCTTAAAGACTGGCATTTCATATACCTTTCCTTATTATTGTCCTATAGGCATCACATAGTCTGCATTTGCTTAAGCAGCATACTACACTTTTAACTATTTATATTCTTTATTTGCACATGCACCTAGATTGACAGAACATGGAAGGTTTGCCTTTGTTATAACTTTTTTTCCCACATAAATCTTTAGTATTTTATTTATAAATATATAAAAATTATTGTAATATGTTTTATTAGGAGAAAATAGGGAGTCCTGCCTTTCCAGCACCCCCCGTACCCTGCAGGATTCTTATGTTTACAAGCCTCTTTGTCTAACAAAAATATATATTTTTCTTCAGTAATACAGTAAATAAACCCAGGGATGAGATAGCAGCACTGGTATCTCATCCTTAGTGTCTGTGCTGTGAAAGGGAGAGGTGATTCTTAGTGATGAGTGGAGGGGCAATATTCGAATTCACGATATTTAGCGAATATTGTCATATATTCACAAAGTCGAGAATTCGTGATCTCCAGTCATTATTTTTTTGATTGCAAAAATTGTCAATCAGAAAATTAGCGATAAAAATTAGCGATACGAAAATTCGCGAACAACACTACTCCTAAAGTCAAAGATATTGCAGCCTTCTCATTGGCTCACAAGCAAGAAACAGTGAGGGATCATGGGTACTGATGGAAAAAAAAATTGAATATTCGCGATTACGAAGATATAGCACTATATTCTAGATATATTTACGAATTCTCGAAATGCCAATATTCATGAGAAAACTGTATAGTGAAACGTACGTTGAGATTGGAGGCACTTTGGTCTGTATGCTTTTGATTATTACGGGTTATATTCTGGCTCGTTAGTATGTGATGTAATTCGATGTGCTTGTTTAGCTGTCCTTTTATTCTATTCTCTTTTTGGGACATGTATTATTTTTACTATAAGTATTATTTTTACTATAACTTGCATTATGCACTTCAGACGTATTTTTGTACAAATTTTGTGATCCTGAGATAGACTGGGACGCTATATAGAGATGGATGTAGCTAATTGAATATATATTACCATTTACTGCAGTAGCAATGTATCCTCTTTGCTTGCACATGTATGCCGCTGTTGTGACTGTTTTTATATGTTCACAGTTTGCATAATTTAATAAAGATATTGATTTTTGGTATTTGATTGTTCTTTATTAGTTGGGGGACATTCATTCTTTTTGGTGTATAGATTAGTCTGGCCCCACAGGATCCCACTGACAGCATTAGTTGGTGGCCTCCATTTTTTTTTTTGGGTGGGGGATTATACCACATAATGTTTAGCAGATGATAAAGATTTGATTCCCCAACCCTAGAACCCAATAGAGTTGAAAAAAACTAGGAGAACCTTGGTTCACCCTATAAGCCCCAGTACTTTATGCTCTTTATGCACTAATGCACTAAGTAGGCATGAAAGTAAATGTTTCAAATCATAAACACACTTCAATATAATGTACTGAAGGTTTAAAAGAATTGTCTTATGAAAACAACTCTTTCTTCAAATAATAAAATTCTCCCAAGAATTAAAGTTTTGTCTAGTAACATGTCTACTAATATGGAGGGGGCTGTCTTAATGAGATAAAGTAATGCATGTTAATTATGAATGCTCCTACTATCTGATTTAAGATGCTATTTTAGGAAGAATGGGAGTTTGATTAGACTTCTTGGCAGGAAACATGGAAGATCCTAATTTCTAACATTGCCTGAATATATTTCCCCTGATCTTGCAGTTTGCCCGAGGACAGGTAGATATGAATGCCTTCATGAAAATCTTGTAATGCAAGCCTCCAAGCTAAGTATTAACAGCTCCTTTAGGTTAGTTGTAAATACTGTTAGACATTTAGTCCCTAGCCAAATTGCTTTGCTTGTCATATTAGCTTTCAGCTTTAGATTTTCGAAAAGGGTTTATTTTATTTCTCACCTATGGAAGGCTATAGTTGCAATGCATTTCACCATTATGTTTGAAAGGAGCAATTGTTGAAATGGTCCAGCCAAACATATTGTATGTCCAGATACATCTATCATTGTATACAAATTGTGCACTGTGTGCTATACATTTTATTTCCTACAAAGCTATATTGAAAATCAGGATGCAAAAGTATGTATACTTGAAAAAAAGGGCACCCTTGTAAAGTCTGCGGGTATGTTGACGTATACATTGTAGGGATTTTGCCATTGTTTACAGGGACCATACACCACAAACTTGGTGTAAATTAAAGGGTTTTTCCAGGACTTAAATATTGATGACCTAGGCATGGAATATGTAATAAATATGGGATTGAGGGGTTCTGATATCTCCACTGATCAGCTATGGTTCTGTAATAAAACAGTGTAAGAATCCGAAAGACTACTGCTCCATACATTGTGTAGTGGCTGTTCTTGGGTATTGAAGCTCAGCTCCCATTCAGTTGAGACCACTCACCCAAGTCTAGTATTCTTAGGGCAATAGAGATTTATCATGTTGCAATGTGGCTATCATCAATGTAGCTGATTTAGCTTTCTCATAATGATCACATTTGGTTTCACCATTTTGATGAAATTGCATGAATCGTAAAAGGATCTGCAGTCTTCAAATACACAGACCTTTTTTGCAAAATAATGTTTTGTTCTTCTTTAGCTCTTCATGATCCCGTCAAGGAGAACTGACCTGATTGACACTGACCATCACAAGACATTAAAGAGGTTCTCCGGGAATTAAGAAAATGAAAGTACTTAAATATTTTTTTTTTACAAATACAGTACGGTATCTCACAAAAATGATTACACCCCTCACGTTTTTGTAAATATTTTATCATATCTTTTTATGGAACAACACTGAAGATATGACACTTTGATATAATGTAAAGAAGTCAGTGTACAGTTTGTATAACTAACTAAATTTGGTGTGCCCTCAAAATAACACACAGACAAACTGAGTACACCCCTAAGTGTCAATATTTTCTGTGGACACCATTATTTTCCAGCACTGCCTTAATTTTTTGGGGCATCAAGTTCACTAGAGCTTCACAGGTTCCCACTGGAATCCTCTTCCACTCATCCATGAAGACTTCACAGAGCTGATGGATGTTAGAGACCTTGTGCTCCTCCACCTTACGTTTAAGGATGCCCCACAGATCAGACCACAGGACATGGTTCCAGTAATCCCATGTCCTAAGTCTGCTTGTCTTCAGCAAAACTGTTGAATGCTTTCTTGCACATCATCTTTAGAAGATGCTTCCTTCTGGGTCGACAGCCATGTAGACTAATTTGATGCATTGTGCAGCGTATAGTCTGAGCACCCACCCCTTTAGCCTCTGAAGCAATGCTGGCAGCACTCATATGTCTATTTTGAAAAGAAAACATCTGGATTTGATGCTGAGCCTGTTCTGAGTGGAACCTGTCTTGTTAAACCGCTGTATGGTCTTGGTCACCGTGCTGCAGCTCAGTTTCAGGGTGTTGGCAATTAGCCTAGGCCATCTTTATGTAGAGCAACAATTATTTTTTTCAGATCCTTAGAGAGTTATTTGCCATGAGGTGCCATGTTGAACTTCCAGTGACCAGTATGAGAGAATGTGAGAGCGATAACACCAAATTTAACACACCTGCATGCCATTCATACCTGATGCCTTGTAACACTAATGAGTAACATGACAATGGGGAGGGAAAATGGCTAATTTGGCACAATTTGGCCATTTTCACTTTGGGGGGGGGACTCACTTTTGTTGATAGTGGTTTAGACATTGTTGGCTGTGTGTTGTGTTATTTTGAGAGCACACCAAATTTACACTGTTATATGAGCTGTACACTGAATAATTTACATTGTATCAAAATGTTATATCTTCATTGTTGTCCCTTGAAAAGATATAATAAAATATTTACTTAATTGTGAGGGGTGTACTAACTTTTGTGAAATACTGGTATATTCCCAAATACTGTACCTTTAATTAGCTAGAATGGCTCAGTTTGTCTAGGGAGCAATCATCAGGTGAAATACAATGGTTGCTGTCCTTTTAGTAAATACAAACCCTGTCCTAATCACACAGCAGGACAAGTTACTTCAGAACACTGAGCTAAAGAGCTGCCTCATCCATCTCTCTGCTCCGTTTGCCATGGATTATGATTCTAGTGATTGCTCCCCAGACAAAACGAGCCATTAAAACTACAGAAAGGTATTTTTATATATTTATAATAAAATAATATTTAAGTTTTTTCATTTTATTAAAAGGTTTCTTAAAGGGTTTCTCACAATCTTCACTATTAAACAGGCTGACATTATACATGAGCAAATGTCACTTGAATTTAACTCTGCTATTTTTTTTTTTCTGTGTGCCCCCGTTTTTTTGCAATTATAACTTTTATTATATGCTAATTAGCCTCTAGGAGCAGGGAGGGCGTTGCACCTGCTCCAAGAGGTTCCATTCTCCCACCTTCTTCCACTCCCTTCTACTCTTGATTGACAGGGCCAGGCAAGCGTTGGTCTCCTGCTGGCCCTGTCTGCTGGGGAAATCATGCACCTGCGCCGTCCCATTCAGTATTCGGCACAGGTGCAGTCAGGGAAGGACGCTCGCCAGCTGTCGGCTTCCTTACTGCGCCTGCGCCGAATATGTCACAGTGCTCCCAGAAGAGAAGACAGCCGGCATCACAGAGGAGAAGGAGGAGAGTGCTGTAATATCGCTGGATCCTATGTGGTAAGTATTTGCCTAATTGGCCAATGCTTTATTCCCACTAATACCACCAATGATCCAGGGGGCATTAGAAGAAACAATATTTTATATTAAAAAAGCTATACTAATAATTAATATATTTCACCAACAAATCAAATTCATTTCGGCCACCAGATAATAAATATATATATATATTTATATATATATAATATTATATATAGAAAAATAGTAGTGCTTCTGTGAACCCGTGCACCACTCCTTTCGGGGAAGATAGGCTGCTGCAAAGCGGTTGGTCTACCCCATGCCAGTTTGGCTTCCAACCTCCCACTGCTACCACCCTGCTGACTCCCGGCCACGCTAGCAATTTGCTGGCTCCACCGCTGGCTCACAGGCAAGCTGCCACCCTCTTCTCCTGATGATGAAGCCCCTTTTTCACCCGGCTCCCAAGTGCGATCGGCTCCATCATCATTGAGTAGTGTCTGCACATCACTGATATCCTCCTCAATGGTCTCTGGGTCAGGAGCCTGACCGCTCGCAACACAATCTAGGTGCTACTTGCCCACCTAGCAAAGGAAGTGGCGGATGTCTCCTTCAGATCTTGGCTGGGCTGAAGCTGCTTACTGTTCTCTAGTAACTCTTCCTCTGTGAAAAGTGGCACTGAGCGCACAGCATGTAGTGCTTCTCGCAGTGAGGGAACAGAAAAGGCCAGAGGCAGGTTGAGGACAGGTGAGGGCACAGGGCCATGCCAACTAAGGTGTCTAACCCACGACTGTTGGCTGGGGGTGTCACTTGGGATGACGTGAATGACTAAGTTAACCAATCAAGAACTGCTGGGTTGCTGGTCAAGACACAACCGCTAGATGACACCGGGAACTCAGGCCTCTCGCTGCCACTACTGCTTCCATGCCCCATTACTCTGCTGCGACCTCTGCCTGCGCCAGAAACATTCAGGCCTCTGCCTATCCTCTGTGAATGGCCTGGCACTTCTCTGCCTGACATACTTGTAGCTGAACTAAACAAATGAAACGGAAATTAAAACATCCCTAAAAGCGACAAATATATTTTTCTTTTTGTACTGAAATAGTCCACTAAATGCTTTCACCACAATTAACTGCAGAAATGCACTGAGAATGTATTTTTCTTGTTGTACTGAAATACGACCCTACACGCTTAGACCAGAAAAAACTCAAAGAGTGAAGTGCGTATATAGTTTTCTTGAAGTACTGAAATACGCCCCTATACGCTTTCACCAGAAATAACTGCAGCAGTGAACTGAGACTATATATTTCTTGTTGGACAGAAATAGGCCACTATATGCTTTAAACAGAAAACAATTAAAGAATCTGATTGAAGTGCGTATAGATATATTTTTTGAAGTACTGAAATATGCCCTTATACGCCTTTACCAGAAATAACTCCAGCAGTGAACTGAGAATATATATTACTTGTTTGACAGAAATAGGCCACTATACGCTTTGACCAGAAAAAAAGTTTAAGAATCTGATTGTAGTGCACATATATATAGAGTACAGACCAAAAGTTTAGACACACCTTCTCATTCAAAGAGTTTTCTTTATTTTCATGAATATGAAAATTGTAGATTCACACTGAAGGCATCAAAACTATGAATTAACACATGTGGAATTATATACATAACAAAAAAGTGTGAAACAACTGAAAATATGTCATATTCTAGGTTTTTCAAAGTAGCCACCTTTTGCTTTGAATACTGCTATGCACACTCTTGGCATTCTCTTGATGAGCTTCAAGAGGTAGTCACCTGAAATGGTTTTCACTTCACAGGTGTGCCCTGTCAGGTTTAATAAGTGGGATTTCTTGCCTTATAAATGGGGTTGGGACCATCAGTTGCGTTATGGAGAAGTCAGGTGGATACACAGCTGATAGTCCTACTAAATAGACTGTTAGAATTTGTATTATGGCAAGAAAAAAGCAGCCAAGTAAAGAAAAACAAGTGGCCATCATTACTTTAAGAAATGAAGGTCAGTCAGTCCGAAAAGTTGGGAAACCTTTGAAAGTGTCCCCAAGTGCAGTCACAAAAACCATCAAGCGCTACAAAGAAACTGGCTCACATGCGGACCTCCCCAGGAAAGGAAGACCAAGAGTCACCTCTGCTGCGGAGGATAAGTTCATCCGAGTCACCAGCCTCAGAAATCGCAGGTTAACAGCAGCTCAGATTAGACACCAGGTCAATGCCACACAGAGTTCTAGCAGCAGACACATCTCTAGAACAACTGTTAAGAGGAGACTGTGTGAATCAGGCCTTCATGGTAGAATATCTGCTAGGAAACCACTGCTAAGGACAGGCAACAAGCAGAAGAGACTTGTTTGGGCTAAAGAACACAAGGAATGGACATTAGACCAGTGGAAATCTGTGCTTTGGTCTGAGTCCAAATTTTAGATCTTTGGTTCCAACCTTTTGTGCGACGCAGAAAAGGTGAACGGATGGACTCTACATGCCTGGTTCTCACCGTGAAGCATGGAGGAGGAGGTGTGATGGTGTGGGGGTGCTTTGCTGGTGACACTGTTAGGGGTTTATTCAAAATTGAAGGCATACTGAACCAGCATGGCTACCACAGTATCTTGCAGCGGCATGCTATTCCATCCGGTTTGCGTTTAGTTGGACCATCATTTATTTTTCAACAGGACAATGACCCCAAACACACCTCCAGGCTGTGTACGGGCTATTTGACCATGAAAGAGAGTGATGGGGTGCTGCGCCAGATGACCTGGCCTCCACAGTCACCGGACCTGAACCCATTCGAGATGGTTTGGGGTGAGCTGGACCGCAGAGTGGAGGCAAAAGGGCCAACAAGTGCTAAGCATCTCTGGGAACTCCTTCAAGACTGTTGGAAGACCATTTCAGGTGACTACCTCTTGAAGCTCATCAAGAAAATGCGAAGGGTGTGCAAAGCAGTAATCAAAGCAAAAGGTGGCTACTTTGAAGAACCTAGAATATGACATATTTTCAGTTGTTTCACACTTTTTTGTTATGTATATAATTCCACATGTGTTAATTCATAGTTTTGATGCCTTCAGTGTGAATCTACAATTTTCATAGTCATGAAAATAAAGAAAACTCTTTGAATGAGAAGGTGTGTCCAAACTTTTGGTCTGTACTGTATATATACAGTCGTGGCCAAAAGTTTTGAGAATTAAATAAATATTGGAAATTGGAAAAGTTGATGCTTAAGTTTTTATAATAGCAATTTGCATATACTCCAGAATGTTATGAAGAGTGATCAGATGAATTGCATAGTCCTTCTTTGCCATGAAAATTAACTTAATCCCCAAAAAAACTTTCCACTGCATTTCATTGCTGTCATTAAAGGACCTGCTGAGATCATTTCAGTAATCGTCTTGTTAACTCAGGTGAGAATGTTTACGAGCACAAGGCTGGAGATCATTATGTCAGGCTGATTGGGTTAAAATGGCTGACTTGACCTGTTAAAAGGAGGGTGATGCTTGAAATCATTGTTCTTCCATTGTTAACCATGGTGACCTGCAAAGAAACGTGTGCAGCCATCATTGCATTGCATAAAAATGGCTTCACAGGTAAGGATATTGTGGCTACTAAGATTGCACCTCAATCAACAATTTATAGAATCATCAAGAACTTCAAGGAAAGAGGTTCAATTCTTGTTAAGAAGGCTTCAGGGCGTCCAAGAAAGTCCAGCAAGCGCCAGGATCGTCTCCTAAAGAGGATTCAGCTGCGGGATCGGAGTGCCACCAGTGCAGAGCTTGCTCAGGAATGGCAGCAGGCAGGTGTGAGCGCATCTGCACGCACAGTGAGGCAAAGACTTTTGGAAGATGGCCTGGTGTCAAGAAGGGCAGCAAAGAAGCCACTTCTCTTTAAAAAAAACATCAGGGACAGATTGATCTTCCGCAGAAAATATGGTGAATGGACTGCTGAGCACTGGGGCAAAGTCATATTCTCCAATGAAGCGTCTTTCCGATTGTTTGGGGCATCAGGAAAAAGGCTTGTCCGGAGAAGAAAAGGTGAGCGCTACCATCAGTCCTGTGTCATGCCAACAGTAAAGCATCCTGAGACCATTCATGTGTGGGGTTGCTTCTCATCCAAGGGAGTGGGCTCACTCACAATTTTGCCCAAAAACACAGCCATGAATAAAGAATGGTACCAAAACACCCTCCAACAGCAACGTCTTCCAACAATCCAACAACAGTTTGGTGAAGAACAATGCATTTTCCATCACGATGGAGCACCGTGCCATAAGGCAAACGTGATAACTAAGTGGCTCGGGGACCAAAACATTGACATTTTGGGTCCATGGCCTGGAAACTCCCCAGATCTTAATCCCATTGAGAACTTGTGGTCAATCCTCAAGAGGCGGGTGGACAAACAAAAACCCACTAATTCTGACAAACTCCAAGAAGTGATTATGAAAGAATGGGTTGCTATCAGTCAGGAATTGGCCCAGAAGTTGATTAAGAGCATGCCCAGTCGAATTGCAGAGGTCCTGAAAAAGAAGGGCCAACACTGCAAATACTGACTCTTTGCATAAATGTCATGTAATTGTCGATAAAAGCCTTTGAAACGTATGAAGTGCATGTAATTATATTTCACTACATCACAGAAACAACTGAAACAAAGCAGTTTAGCAGTAAACTTTGTGAAAACTAATATTTGTGTCATTCTCAAAACTTTTGGCCACGACTGTGTGTATATTTCTTGAAGTACTGAAATACACAACTATATGCTTTCAACAGAAATCACTGCAGCAGTGCACTGAGAATATATATTTCTTGTCGCACAGAATTTGGCCACTATACGCTTTGACCAGAAATTTTTTTAAGAGTGAAATGCGTATATACAGTTGCAATAAAAAGTATGTGAACCCTTTGGAATGATATAGATTTCTGCACAAATTGGTCATAAAATGTGATCTGATCTTCATCTAAGTCACAACAATAGACAACCACAGTCTGCTTAAACTAATAACACACAAAGAATTAAATGTTGCCATGTTTTTATTGAACACACCATGTAAATATTCACAGTGCAGGTGGAAAAAGTATGTGAACCCTTGGATTTAATAACTGGTTGATCCTCCTTTGGCAGCAATAACTTCAACCAAACTTTTCCTGTAGTTGCAGATCAGACGTGCACAACGGTCAGGAGTAATTCTTGACCATTCCTCTTTACAGAACTGTTTCAGTTCAGTAATATTCTTTGGATGTCTGGTGTGAATTGCTTTCTTGAGATCATGCCACAGCATCTCAATCGGGTTAAGGTCAGGACTCTGACTGGGCCACTCTTAAGCCAATCCATTGTTGATTTACTTCTATGCTTTGGGTCGTTGTCCTGTTGCAACACCCATCTTCTGTTGAGCTTCAGCTGGTGGACAGATGGCCTTAAGTTCTCCTGCAAAATGTATTGATAAACTTGGGAATTCATTTTTCCTTCAATGATAGCAATCCGTCCAGGCCCTGATGCAGCAAAGCAGCCCCAAACCATGATGCCCCCACCACCATACTTCACAGTTGGGATGAGGTTTTGATGTTGGTGTGCTGTGCCTCTTTCTCCACACATAGTGTTGTGTGTTTCTTCCAAACAACTCAACTTTGGTTTCATCAGTCCACAGATTATTTTGCCAGTACTGCTGTGGAACATCCAGGTGCTCTTTTGCAAACTGTAAATGTGCAGCAAAATTTTTTTGGGACAGCAGTGGCTTCCTCTGTGGTATCCTCCCATGAAATCCATTCTTGTTTAGTGTTTTACATATCGTAGATTCGCTAACAGGGATGTTAGCATATGCCAGAGACTTATGTAAGTCTTTAGCTGACACTCTCGGATTCTTCTTCACCTCCTTGAGCAGTTTGCGCTGTGCTCTTTACAGGATGGCCAATCCTAGTGAGAGTAGCAGCAGTCCTGAACTTTCTCCATTTATAGACAATTTGTCTTACCGTGGACTGATGAACAGCAAGGCTTTTGGAGATACTTTTATAACCCTTTCCAGCTTTATGCAAGTCAACAATTTTTAATCGTAGGCCTTCTGAGAGCTTTTTTGTGCGAGGCATCATTCACATCAGGCAATGCTTCTTGTGAAAAGCAAACCCAGTACCTAGTTATAGGGCAGCTATAACCAACACCTCCAATCTAATCTCATTGATTGGACTCCAGTTGGCTGACACCTCACTCCAATTAGCTCTTGGAGATGTCATTAGTCTAGGGGTTCACATACTTTTTCCACCTGCACTGTGAATGTTTACATGGTGTGTTCAATAAAAACATGGTAACATTTAATTCTTTGTGTGTTATTAGTTTAAGCAGACTGTGATTGTCTATTGTTGTGACTTAGATGAAGATCAGATCACATTTTATGACCAATTTGTGCAGAAATCCATATCATTCCAAAGGGTTCACATACTTTTTCTTGCAACTGTATATTTCTTGAAGTACTGAAATACGCTCCTATACGTTTTCATCTGAAATAACTGCAGCAGTGAACTGAGAATATATATTTTTTGTTGGATGGAAAAAGGCCACTGTACACTTTGGCCAGAAAATTTTTTAAGAATCTGATTGAAGTGCATAAGTATATTTCTTGAAGTACTGAAATATGCAACTATATGCTTTCAGCAGAAATCACAGCACCAGTGCACTGAGAATATATATTTCTTGTCACACTGAAATTGGCCACTATACGCTTCGACCAGAAAAAAATTAAAGAGCGAAGTGCAATATTTCTTGAAGTACTGAAATACGCCCCTATACGCTTTCACCAGAAATAACTGCAACAGTGAGTGGCGTATATATTTTTCTTTTTTTACTGAAATACACCCCCTATACGCTTTCAACAGAAATAACTGCAACAGTGCAGTGCGTATATATTTTTAATTTTTTACTGTAATATGCCCCTATTCGCTTTCACCAGAAATAACTGCAACAGTGCAGTGCGTATATTTTTCTTTTTTTACTGTAATACTCCCCTATATGCTTTAAACAGAAATAACTGCAGAAGTGAAATGCATATATATTTTTCTTGTAGTACTGAATAAGATACTAAGATATAAGTCTCTAAAGGCTTTTCAACATAACACTTGCAGCCCAATAACAAATAGGAATGACAGAGCTGTCTAATGACATCGTTCCCTGCACTTGTAAATCATTTTCCTATCAATGTTCCTAACACCTTCTGACGTCTCTCCCTAAACTAAGATGCTGTAAAATGAATCCTCCCTATCCTTTCCCTGCATTTATAAATATTTTTTTCTGTCTTTTTTTTCCCTACAATCGTTTTTCCACTTGCTGTCCCTAGCGCCATCACATGTCTGTCCCTGCACTCTGAATGCTGGAAAATGCAAAATCTAAAATGGCTGCAGTATTTATAGGGCTGTGACATCACAGGGCTGGCTGCTGATTGGCTGCATGCAGGCATGTCAATCTGGGTGATCCCGCCTTTCCAGAGTTCCTTGCCCCTCATTCCTCACATGTGTAGCTGCCATTTTATTAAAATTGCGATTTGTTAGCACGAGTGAATATTCTCGCATTTATTGCAAATCCAATTTTTTCGATTCGCTCATCTCTAGCAGTGATAGCTAACCTCCGGCACTCCAGCTGTGGGGAAGCAACAACTCCCAGCATGCTCCCTTCATTTCTGCAAAGTTCTGAGAACAGTCAAGTAAGTGTGTATCTTGGGAGTTGCAGTGTTACCACACCTGGAGTGCCAGAGGTTAGCCATCACAGTGCTATAGAATTACTTTGAGAGAATAGCAATGCTTGAAGGCAATGTTATTTTCTAAATATTTATACTCACCGTACTGATCCCACACTGCTTCCGTTACGACATCTTCCGACAAGTCCCCTGTCAGTCTCTTTACTTTATGGTTCATCTCGACACAGGAAACATGACTGCTCATAGTCAATCACTAGCTACCCTCCTCCGGTAGTCACATTTCTGTATGTTGAAGGACCAGGAAGAAGAGACCTGAAAGAGACTAAGGAAGGGTTTTTAGCCAGAGTGCCGACAGATGTTTGAATTTTTATATTTTACACCATTCTGAAACTTTTTTTTCTAAATTGGCCAGACTACCACTTTAGCTCTTATGGTTTATGTTGATAGGTTATACTACTGTGAAAAGTGCATTGTGAATTGGACATTATTTTATATTTTATGAGGACTACAATTTCTGGGTTTGCTAATAAAAGCTGCAGAGAAGGGAAAGTTATGGGGTCATTTATTAAACTGGTGTAAAGTAGAACTTTCTTAGTTGCCCATAGCAACTAAAGATGAGTGAATCGAAGTCGATGAAGTAGAATTCAATCCGAATTTCATGAAAAATTTGATTTGCACCAAATCAGAATTTCCTCATGCTTCTTGGTAACGAATCACATTTTTTCCTAAAATGGCTGCTGCCCATGTTAGGACAGGGATGCAAAGAACTCTGGGAATGAGGGATCACACACAATGCCATGCATGCAGCCAATCAGCAGCCAGCCAGCCCTGTGATGTCATAGTCCTATAAATACCCTCAGCCATCTTGGATTCTGCCATTTTCCAGTATACTTAGTGCAGGAAGAGATGTCAGAAGGCGCTAGGGACAGTGCCAGAAAAACTTCATTGTGCTAAAAAAAACTATTTACAAGTGCAGGGAAAGATTATTCAAGGTGTAGGAAAAGGATAGGGAGGAATCATTCCACAGCATTTATGTTGAACGGGTACAGTAGGGAAGGTTACAGCCTGGGTAATAGGAGCAATCCAATTACACCTTACTGCACTGACTGGGGACCCAAATTTCCATTATACAGCTCTGTCATTCCAGCAAACTGTTCTTGTTATTGGGGTGTTACAGCCATTAACAGGGTTTATTACAAGGAAATATTTATATGTCTTATTTGCCCTTGTGCGGTGTAGTTATATGTTCTAAAGCATTTTTTGGCTTGTATTAGTGTGAAAAACGTGTGATGAAGTGTTAAACTTACAGCCCTTTTTGTCGTGTATTAGTGGTTAAAGAAAAATATATTTGCCATTCAGCGGTGCAGTTATATATTTTAAAGTCTTTTGTGCCGTGAATTATTCGCAAAAGAAAAATATATTTGTATCTATTGTGGGGTTTCGCTCTGGTAAATAGGGTAAGCGGGCGCAGTACAGAGGCAAAATATAAGTTCTTAACTCAAAACATCAGTGTTTATTCACACTTGAGGCAATTGCACAAAACAGCACGTAACTTTGCAGTCTTGGTGTTAATTCACACACAATGGAAAGTTCATATAACACAAGTCAACTTGCTGGCAGTTCTGCCTCCAGTAGTCCACAGCAGGCTTTAGGGGGATCAGATTCCAAAAACAGAGAGCTCTCTGCTGAGGCCAGCTGCCTATTTAAGGACAGCCAGGTGCTGCCAAAACCCGGATGGGCACTTAAACTCTGGTCCTGTATTTGACCTCACCTGGCTGGAAACCAGCCCAGCCGCACATGCTGGGAGGAAAATACCTGCCTTGCCAGACACAACCCCTCACTGTGTCACACTATGTACTGTTTACTTCGCTACGTTACATCTTTCTTTACACTGTTAATAATACATGATTAAAATTGAAATGATAAAGTAAAAACATTAAAGAACACACAGCTGTGATCCTATGTTCCCAGTTCCTGGTTGATTCACATACTTTACAGCAATCCATTTAAACCCTGAAGGCAAAAAAGAAGCCTGTATCTTACATATGCATCATAGATTCCAAAAATGAAAAGAAATTGGATTTGGATAGTGCTTACTCAATACATAGACATGATACATGGTAAGAAGGTGCACTGTCTGCCCTGTGATAGATTAAACTACTTTGTAGGAAAATTACTGTGAACCACTCACTATCACCAGCGTAGCTAAATCTTTAATAAAATTCTCTTCCATATTCAACAGTGAAGTATGAAGTACACAAGGAGTAAGGGGGTGGGGGAATACACTGCCATTTATCAAACACAAGCAAGGTCTGCAATCTACAGCTGAATCATTCTTTTTTTACTTGAACTGTCTTTATTGCTACAAGGAAGTAGATGCATTAAAGACGATTCAGCAGGGCTGCATTGCTTTTATGTTTCTACTGGATGAAGATTTTTTTATTTGGTTTTAGGCAGGATAACAGTTTACAAAATATGCCAGAATTCTAATTATTTTACTTAAAAATGCATTGTTGCTAATAATTTGCGTAACTGCAAATAGCAATGTTGTACATAGCCCCAAGGTGGCACTAGTTGGTCACAACTGTTAGCTATGTACGAGTGTAAAAAAGCAAAATATGTATAGCTTACACCTTTATGTGTTTATTATAAATTTATTGAGCATTTTCATAATTAACACAATGTTTTTTTCCTAAAAGATTTCCTATTCACATTTGTTAAAGCTATTAATGCTCTTTAATTTTAGTATGTGCTCCTTGTAGACAGCATTGAGACCATCAATATATTCATTAGGGCTCATGCACACAAATTTATTTTTTTGTCTGTGTCCGTTCCGTTTTTTTTTCTTTTGTGGCCTGTATGCAGAACCATTCACTTCAATGGGGCCGCAAAAAATAAATAAATAGAAATGACTTGGTGTGCATTCCGTATCTGTATATCTGCAAGTCTGTTCCGCAAGCAAAAAATAGAAAATGTCCTATTATTGTCCGTTTTGTAAACAAGGACAGTCATTGTTACAATGGATCCGCAATAAATACGGATGTAACACGAATGTCACACGGATGTCATCCATTTTTTTCCGGATCCGTGTTTTACGAACTGCAAAATACATACGGTCGTGTGCATGACCCCTTATACAGATGACCCTTTTAGGAAGTATGTCTGTATTTTATTTTTTGTTCAGGTGATGGTATACTATATGTTTGGTGCTTTTAGCTAAGGTGATTATGTATTTAAAAAAGATTCAAAGACAAATGTCATGAGGCATTCATTAAAACTCAGTCTACAATAACTTGGGCATTGTGGAGATACTGTAAAATTAATACATTTGGTTTTTTTGTTTTCATATTATATATCATATATATTATATATATATATATATTATAATATTTAGTACAGCGATGTTGTACTGCTTAAAACATGAAATATGCATTTAAAGGGGTTATCCAATGAAAATTATTACTATACAATTATAGCAACATAGTAACATAGTATATAAGGCCAAAAAAAAGACGTTTGTCCATCCAGTTCGGTTTGTTATCCTGCAAGTTGATCCTAGAGGAAGGCCAAAAACCCCTGTGAGGTAGAAGCCAATTTTCCCCACTTAAGGGGAAAAAAAATCCTTCCAGACTCCATTCAGGCAATCAGATAACTCCCTGGATCAGCGACCCTTCTCTAGTAGCTATAGCCTGTAATATTATTACACTCCAGAAATACATCCAGGCCCCTCTTGAATTATATTATTGTACTCACCATCATCCACCTCCTCAGGCAGAGAGTTCCATAGTCTCACTGCTCTTACCATAAAGAATCCTCTTCTATGTTTGTGTACAAATCTTATTTCCTCCAGACGCAGAGGATGTCCCCTCGTCACAGTCACAGTCCTGGGGATAAATAGATGATGGGAGAGATCTCTGTACTTACCCCTGATATATTTATACATAGTAATTAAATCTCCCCTCAGTCTTCTTTTTTCTAAAGTTAATAACCCTAATTTTGATAATATTTCAGGGTACTGTAGTTGCCCCATTCCAGTTATTACTTTAGTTGCCCTCCTCTGAACCCTCTCCAGCTCTGCTATGTCTGACTTGTTCACAGGACCCCAGAACTGTACACAGTACTCCATGTGTGGTCTGACTAGCGATTTGTAAAGTGGTAGGACTATGTTCTCATCACGAGCATCTATGCTCCTTTTGATACAACCCATTATCTTATTGGCCTTGGCAGCAGCTGCCTGACACTGGTTTTTACTGCTTAGTTAGCTGTCCACTAAAATTCTTAAGTTCCTTTTTCATGTCTGTTTTACCCAGTGTTTTACCATTCAGTATGTACGGGTGACTTGTATTATTTCTAACCATGTGCATAACCTTACATTTGTCAGTGTTAAACCTCATCTGCCACTTATCTGCCCAAGCCTCCAATCTATCCAGATCGCTCTGTAGCAGTATACTGTCCTATCATGTGTAATCTGCAAAAATTGATATTTTACTGTGCAAGCCTTCTACAAGATCATTAATAAATATATTGGAGAGAATTGGGCCCAGTACTGACCCCTGTGGTACCCACTAATGACAGTGACCCAATCTGAGTGTGTACCATTAATAACCACCCTCTGTTTTCTGTCACTGAGACAGTTACTTACCCACATGCAGACAATTTCTCCCAGTCCAAGCATTCCCAGTTTATATACTAACCTTATATGTGGTACAGTGTCAGATGCTTTGGAGAAGTCCAGATATACGACATCCATTGATTCACTGCTGTCAAGTCTAGAACTTACCTCCTCATAGAAACTGATTAAATTAGTTTGACATGACCGATCCCTCATGAAGCCATGCTGATATGGCGTTATTTGCTTATTTTTATCGAGGTGCTCCAATATAGCATCTCTTAGAAAACCTTCAAACCCACAACAGATGTTAAGCTTACCGGGCTATAGTTTCTGGGCTCTGTTTTTGGACCCCTTTTGAATATTGGCACCACATTTGCTTTGCACCAATCCTGTGGAACACTCCCTGTCAGTATAGGGTACTTAAATATCAGAAATAAGGGTCTGGTTATAACATTACTTAATTCTCTTAGGATACGGGGGGGGGGGGGGAGGGTTGCCATCTGGTCCAGGTGATTTGTCTATTTTAATCTTTTTAAGATGCCGCTGTACTTCTTCCAAACCTCTGTACTTCTTCAATAGGCAGTTTCAAATGAAATATAATTGCAGTATACATAAGTATCAGTACTAAAAGGAATTGAGATAACACATGTAACAGTGTTATCTTGTGACCAAATCCATTGAAAAAATCAATTAACATTCTTTTGCCATTGTTTACATAACACATTAACCATTCCTTTTAACTCTGCTGCATCTGTATATTAAATAAAAATATTGATCAGTTTTTATGAATATTACATTTTCCTCTCTAGTAGTACCTAGTACCTGTTTATCCTTCTGATCCACCTTCTCCCGCATTCAGAGGTGGCATACTGATAAGCAGGTGAAGTGGTCCAGACACCTTTCCTTCATGCCTACTGCTAAAATCCATACACATATATAGCTATAACTCTTTAGATAGTGAAGAAGGAAATTAGGTTGGCATTACATACCATATGTATTTCTGGGACTATATTCAAGGAACTATCGTCTGTATGGGAGAAGAAGGGGTGAACAAGAACTAATTTGAATGCATCCTGTTAGATGCATATGCATATGCTTTCACAGGAAGGAAATGAAGTCCTCCAGATAAGTGAGTAAAAGAGTTTTAAAAAGTTTTACATTCATGGGAAACCGCCTTTGATAATATTATACAATAATATTTTAAATGTTTTTCTGGCATGTACATAAAACGTACTTAAAAGGCTTAAATGGTTTGTCTGGTTTCTCACTATTTTATTAGAGAATGTTGTTAGGAAATTCTATAATATTTTTATTAGTGGAGCAATGGGCCTTGTTTAGGAACTTCATTTACTAGCCATTGTGCAGAGCTTCTACAAATATTGTGTGTGCATTGATAAACAGCCCAATAACTTCCCTACAGCAGTGCAGGGAATGGAACATGCCATACCATGTGTCAGACTGCAGCTGATCACTAATGGTCCCAGCAGTATCAAAAGAGTGTCTTAACAACAAATCACTGTCCAAAGAAGACAACCTTAATGTTAGCAACTTGTAAGAAAGTAAAGAGTAAATGATGGAATTTCAAAAGATCTTATTCTTAACATGTTCCCAACCAGTGACGGAAATGAGATTGTGAGCCGGATAAAACAACTGCTTCTGAACATCACAAGAGGCTCCTGCTTTTCTGTAAGTGGGATTTATTCTTCCTTATCAGCCTTCTGAGTTCCCTAGAAGAAAACAAACATAGTGGGAAGTAAGGGAAGTGAGATTACTGCATACAATACTGACAGAAGGGAGACACCCACTGCTTGTGAGAGAAATGCATTTAGTTGTGCAGCTGAAACAGGGAATAATATGTTTAGGGAAGCCCAAACATAACTGTCCCTTAGCAGTTATGATTGTACAAAGGAGCACAGCCATTATTCAAACTTGATTTTTGAAATCTCAGGTACGCTTTAATTTCTTATACTACTCTGTGCATGGCATAAAAAAAAAAGATTTTCTATTTTTCCATTCCCCCCCAAAAAAACATGTATTTATTTTATTGTGCAAAAGTAATAGAATGTAAAACAAAGATACATATTTGGTATTGCAAACATTCTGTTTGGGGGCAGCACTTTTTTCCACTGGTTTTGCATCTGTGATGGAGACCCCAGACAGAGCCTCCAATGCAGATGTGAACAACGCCTAACATGTTACTATTACCATACAGTAAACAATACAAAAAACAATGGCAGAATTGCTGTCTTTTTACATTTCTTCCTCCAAGTAATTCATGAAAGGTAATCTACAAACAAATTGCCTACCCCAAAATGGTGCCATTCAAAATTGCAACCCGCCCCCTAAAAATATAAGACTTTATAAAGCTATAAAGAAAAAGTTTCTGGAATGTTTGCAATATTGCTTGGCTCTTAAAACCCAAAATAGGCTGATCCTTGAGTGATTATAGCCTAGTCTGTTATGGTTACACATAGTTACTTTGGTCTCTTATGGGGTCATTTATCAAACTGGTGTAAAGTAGAACTGGCTTAGTTGCCCATAACAACCAATCAGATTCCACCTTTTATTTTTGACAGCTCCTTTGGAAAATGAAAGGTGGAATCTGATTGGTTGCTGTGGGAAACTAATCAAGTTCTACATTACACCAGTTTGATAAATGACCCTATTAGGCTGTAATGAGACTTGTATCGTGGTTTTTGATTCCACAATGCACAGCAGGATCTATCACATTACAGTGGTCAGAGGACCCCACTGACTTACCCGATTGACTTGTTATGGATTCTGTGATGGAGGCTCTGAATGGAAGTTAATTTTGAGGTCTGTCCTTTCTTAATCATATGGAGCTCAAACTGGTCAGCTGAATTATTATTTTTTTGTAAGAAATATATTTGATGTCCCTGTAGGGGATAGGCAATATATCTGTAGATGGTTATATGCTATAGGTCTTGTTGTTTTTAGATTAATCTGGTCTTTTTTTTTCTGTTACAATAGGGTCTAGAATTATTCTGCATTGCTCTGGAATCATTTTATTGTGATGTACTGAAACTAAAAAGATGCTAGCACAAAAATGTTCTCTACTTGATTTACATATAATAGGGGCTACATGTTCATGTTTTCTTTGTGTCTGTCACATTTTTTATTTAGTGGGAGATTCATTAATACTGTCATAGTATGTGTGAATTTTATAATCTGCCAAGTATGTGTTGCACACAGCATAATATGTTTACAAGCCATGTTTCATACCTCTACCTTACAACACCTCGTGGCTGCAACACATGAGTGCCACTAGAAATGCAGTGAGGAGGAGAATGGACTTACAGTGAGACACAATGAGTAGCTCAGAACTCCCCTTCTAATGATGGTGTGGTCTTACTCTTTGGACTCCCAGTGATTACATTTACATTTATACCCTGTCCTGTTAATAGGCGATAAATAGAGATTAGCGAAGTTTTCAAAAATCCAATTCAGACCCTTTGCTGAATTATCCCCAAAAATTTGATTCGATCTGAATTAATTTGTGACGAAGTGCTCTAAAATCAGCTACCATATTTTATGGCTGTAGGGAGTGTGTATATTGATGTATATCACTATGCATTGCGGAAACATGCATAGGTAGTCCACTGTATTAGTGAAACAGTTACTGTGCGTCAGTATGACAGGCAGGTAATAGGTGTCACTCTTAGAATTAGTTCACATTTCAGTTATTTGGTCAATTACGGGTTAAAAACTGACCAAATAACTGAAGTGTAAGCCCAGCCTTACAGGTCAATGTTACCATCTGGTATAATGGACTTAGTGGCGCCGGGTGCCCCCCTGCTGATTCCCCAAAGGAGCTGCTCTGCCCAATGGCCGGTGAATACTAATGGGGGTTAATTAGACTATAAGAGGCATAATAGGGGCTAATGAGGCATATGGCAGCTAATGAGGCATATGGGGGCTAATAAGGCATATGGGCGCTAATAAGAGGCATAATAGGGGCTAATCAGAGGAATAATGGGGGCTATTGAGGCATAAGGGCTTATAATGGGGGCTAATGAGGCATAAGGGCTGATATGGGGGCTAATAAGAGGCATGGGGGCTGATATGCGAGTGATGAGAGGCATAATGAGGGCTAATGAGAGGAATAATGGGGGCTAATGAGGCATAAGGGCTTATAATGGGGCTAATGAGGCATAAGGGCTGATATGGGGGCTAATGAGAGGCATGGGCACTGATCTGGGGCTGATAAGAGGCATAATAGGGGCTAATAAGAGGAATAATGGGGGCTAATGAGGCATAAGGGCTTATAATGGGGCTAATGAGGCATAAGGGCTGATATGGGGCTAATGAGAGGCATGGGGGCTGATATGGGAGTGATGAGAGGCATAATGAGGGCTAATGAGAGGAATAATGGGGGCTAATGAGGCATAATGGCTTATAATGGGGCTAATGAGGCATAATAGGAGTGATGAGAGGCATAATGAGGGCTAATGAAAGGCATAATAACAGTGTCATCCACAGATGCCCCCATAACAGTGTGTCTTCCACAGATCCACCATAACAGTGCGCCTGCGCACTGACGAGAGACAGAAAGAAGGGGAAAGAATCCGCAGAAGCAAGCAGACGACGGCACAGCAGACGACTGAATAGCTTCTTTTGTAAGTAAATTGTTTTATTATAAATGTATCCCTGCATACCGCAATTCTCTCGTATTTTGTAATCTTATTTCTATATACTTATTTTGTTTTTGCCCCCCCATTTTTGACTGTGGTATCTTTGTGCCCCCCTATATAGAGTCACCACTGAATGGACTTAACTGTGCAGGGGCCCAATATTCTACTATACAGTGAAAGAGCACTATAGCAGTGGTATCAGACTGCTATTTCACCACAATTCCAGAATCAATGGCTAATGGAATTATTTATGTAAAAAATGTGAACACCACACAATGAGTAGTATTAGAACACTATTTCACCCCAATCAAGGCTTAATGGTGGTATTCCGTATAAAACAAGGTGTAAAACCAAATACATGAAAAATGCAGCACTATTTCACCCCAACTACAGAATCAAGGCCTAATGTAATTACTTATCTATAATACATGAGTATCTATATACTATTTGAGCGCTATTTTACCCCAATTACAGAATCAAGATGTTATAGAATTATGTATGTATAAAACAATGTGGACACAACAATAGCAGTAGTATTAGAAAGTTGTTTTATCCCAATAAGTGTAGCATGATGTAAAATAATTGCTTATCTATTAAAGGGGTTCTCCGGAAATTAAGAAAATGAAAATACTTAAATATGACTTTAGTATAAATATATTCCCAAATATCTTTCATTAGCTATAATGGTTCATTTTGTCTAGGAAGCAATCATTAGGAGAAATAAAATGTCTGCAGTCTTATTAGTACGCATAAAAACCTACTCGTAATCACACAGCAGTTACTTCACAACACTGAGGTAAAGAGCTGCCTCATCCTACTCTCTGCTCTGTTTGTCAAAGATTATGACCCTGAATACAGCTGATAAGCTGAATCTCTGTAGGAATGGAGTTCATGAGGAGACATGAAGTACAGAGAGGAAGGACAGGACGGACTGTGGTAATGGAGACTGCATAAAAGAGCTGCTGCTCATTATCTACACCCCCCACTATCTTGGTACTTCATGTCTCCTAATGAACGCCATTCGTACAGAGATTCAGCTAAAGATCATATTAAACTGTGTTCAGGATCATAATCCCTGACAAGTAAGAGAGAAAGATGGCACAGCTCTTTAACTTGTCCTCCTGTGTAATTAGGTTTTGTGTGTAGTAGTAGTAGGATGGCGGCCATTTTATTTTTCCTAATGATTGCTCCCAGGACAAAATGAGCCATTATAACTAATGAAAGGTATTTGTTAATATATTTATAATTAAGTCATATTTAAGTATTTTCATTTTCTTAATTCCTGGAGAACCCCTTTAACCAAGGGGGCACTGTTCTATTGACCCCTTCACTCTCCCTATAGTTTAGATAAAGTATCCCTACTATCTACTATACCCATGCTGTCCCTGAACTGTTCCAAACTAAAATTCTGCTGTCCCTAGCGCCTGTCACTTCTATCCCTGCACTAAGTTAACTGTAAAATGGCAGAGACTGGGCAGGATGAGGCTTTTTATAGGGCTGTGACATCAAAGGGGCTGACTGTCTGCTGATTGGCTAGCTGCGCTGCATAATGCATGTTCCCTCATTCCTATACTTCTTACTTTGTAACATATGCAGCAGCCATTTTGTAAAAAATCTGATTCGTTGCCACGATTCGCCAGGAAATTCGGATTTGTGACGAATCCAATTTTTCCTGAAATTCGGATTGAATTCCACTTCGTCAAGTTTGATTCGCTCAAAACTAGAGATAAGTATAGATTCTAAAAATTCGGAATCATTGCTGACGTGTCCGAAGCAACACCCTTGGCAAACTTGTAAGAGTCATTATTAGCAGATCACATATTTTAGAAGATGTTGTATTTGGTCTTCGTTTACCATACAATTGAGTTACTCTGTACTCCAAGGCATAGATTGTGTGCGGTCTTCAGCTAGCCTGTTTTCATTAGTATTAGTCCAAATCAGAATGAATTTTAATTAAGCTTTTTATAATGTTCCTTAGAGCTGGAGGTGCCGACGGATAATAGCTTTCTGTAAAACATGATCTAAATGCCTATACAATAATAAAACATTGCATAAGAAAATTCTAGTTTTTGAATTATATTTTTTCTCTATTTACTTATAGTAAGTAGAATTGAAACTCTTGAAACTCATTTGAAGCAGAACATTTTGTTTGTAGGTTAATGGCTTCTTGACATATTCTGGAATATTTTAAAATAAATTATGCTTTGTGACATAAATGATAGTAAAAAAATTGTATTTAGGCGAACATTATTGTACTATATTTACAGTACCTATTTTCAACTAACACCATGCAGTATCATTGTTTTATCCCATCAGTCAAGTATAGTAAAACTGATCTGGTATTCTGCATGTATCTTGCGTGTCTACAATTTCAAGTCTTAAGGTCTATGGATAACTTTAAGCATCTTTGCGTTTGCAGAGTCTGTGTAAGTCCTACACCTGGCTGCTCATATTTCTGAATCCAACAGAATCTGTCACAGCAGACTTATCTCTGCTCCTCCTTCCCTCCTATACATGGGCATATTATTGGGCTGATTATCACGAATGAACGTTTCTATAAAATGTTGTACCTATTGTGTAAAGGTGCCACCGATTACCCAATGAACAAGCAAATGCTAGTTCATCTGGTAAAAGAATTGTTGATGCTGCACCCAAAATCGTTGTTACAGGGCAGTATATCATGCTGAGTAAACAGGATACTGCTGCCCAAAAATAATGATTCTTTATGTGGACAAGCGATCACATTAACAATCACTTGTCCCCATACAGAGGAGATGATTGCTGCATGTAAATACGGCTCTCATCTCACTGACCATCAGATAATTAATGGGAACAATTGGTTCATTACCGATAATTATCTATGCATCAGCCTGTCTAAAGGGGCCTTTAGACATAACAGCAGGGAAGGGGAGAAGATTGAACACTGCTGATCAATGTGTGGAGAGGGAGAAAGCATTCAAGAATGGCAGCTCACACAGCCTGCAGATATAGTAGGATTCAATACACTAGTGACACAATACTTATCACCTAAAATTTAAAACCAGACTTAAATATAAAGAATGATTAATATACAGAAGCCCATAATTTACTTTAGCTGATTGTGAAATGATAGACATTGTTTAATTGGACGAATTATTAACCCCTTTGCAACATCTTCTGGTGCCATCTCAGGAGCTGCCATATTAGTCTAACATGGTTGATGGTGGAGTGTCTTCCACATTCTGGCTGATCATAATTAGAGATGAGCGAAGTTATGAAAAATTCAATTTAGCTGTTCCGTTGAATTTCACAAAGAAATTTACTTTGTGATGAATTACTTTGTCATGAAGCGCATTTATTTGTATGTAGCAGGTACAATGAAGAGGAATGGCGATTGCACCACCCCTGTCATTGAACCCCTCAGATACCTCATTCTTTGCTGATTGCAGCATCTGAGATTAACATTAAGGGTTTTCAGGGGTTAATCCAGTAAAAAATAAAATACTCACCTTATTCATTTGATCGCATAGACGCTGCCACGGACATCATGATTGAAGACACCGTGCATCTTCAATCAAGAGGCGGCGGCCTCTTCGCATGCAAATGCATGAGGTGCCATTTCAGGGAAAATTTATTCATTACCACAAAGCACAAGGAAATTCGGCTTTGCAGCAAATCGAATTTTCCCTGAAATTCTGATCAAATTTAAATTTTCTTTTAATCTTTATTAACAACATACGAAATTTTTTAACAATCTTTTATCTTCATAACATTCTATAAACCATACCCCACCTCAATTCATTAGCTGCTCATTAGCTTTTTTTTTAAATAATAATAAAAATAGAAATACTGCCCCCTCTCTCACCACTTCACCCCATTACTCCAGCTCATAATACCCACCCACTCCAAGAAATTTACTATATTAGCCATTTCTGCCATAATCTGACAAATCTATATTTTTTCTTAGTATTTGCCAGATGAAATTCCTCTTTAGCCAATGAGGTTTTAGTAAGCCTTTCCCATTCCCTGACCGTGGGAACATCACTACTCCCCCAATACCTGACAATACACTTCCTGGCATAAAAAAGGAGTTTAGAAGCTATTTCTAATTATTGAGGGGTATCTATTTTATCCATTACTCCCAATATGCATTTTTCTAATTGTCTGGGGATTTTGAACCTATGGTATTGCTCTATTCTGTCATTTACCTTTTCCCAGAACGCTTGAGTCTTTCTACATGTCCAGAGTATTTGGACATCGTCCACGCCTACCTCCCCGCATTTAAAACAACTAAAAACTTTAGGTTTATAGCATTTCATTAATATCTTAGGGGAGTAATAAAGTCGGTACAGTATATTAAATTTGGTAATCCTATAAGAAAAATTCTTTGAAACCCTGTTTTTTTCCTGTATCGCCAACTCCCAAAACTCTTCAGGCTGGGGGTTCATAGCATTTTGCCATTTATACATAAGTCTTTTGATGTAGCAGACAGTCATATATTTTAGAAACCAGTTTCCCCCCTACGGTTAATTTGGAGATATTCATTAATGGCTGCAGGAGAGTAGCAATTTGTGTACCTTTTCCTACCGACGATCGCAGTGCTTGTTTTGATTGTAAGTAGAAAAACCTTGGTTCTACCATACCCAATCCATACTCCTTTTTAAGATCATCATATTGTATTATATCCCCCTGTCTCCATATCTGGCCTAGTTTGTAGACACCATGATGGCACCAAATTTTCTGTTCAATTGCCTTTAGTTCTGTAAGATGGGTATTTCCACCAATATGGTGTCAACATGGAGCTCAACCCAAGTCCACAATGCTCTTGCATCCTTCCAGACCCTATCCATCAGCACAAATAACAGTATCTTTCTACCTCCCTGTTGTACCAAGACACCCACTTCTATTAGCTGAAAGATAGTACACTTATCTAACCTAACATTTATTCCTGCAATCATAGAATTATATCTTAGCGTATTGCTCCATGTTATCATATTTTTTATATAGAGGCTGGCCATTGTTTAGAATATTTTTTGGGGGATTATTAACGGTGAATTCCACATAATATAATTTTACTTTGAATACTTTGATTCGCTCAACACTAATCATAATGTTATGTGTATAGTAACCATTATACACTGTACCAATTTCTAGCCACAAGTCACATCCAGTGAAAAAAATGTTTAGTTAGTTTCTTTGTTTGCAGAATAATCACTGTTTTGTAGAATATATACTTCATTGACTTTTGTTTTTGTTTTTTGCAAAAAATTGTTGTGTTATTTCTTTTACTTCATTATATTACTGATAGTGATGAGCGGCACGGGCTATATTCGAATTTGCAATATCTCATGAATATTTGGGCGAGTATTCATCATATATGAACGAATTTGAGATAATTTTTTTGATTGCGAAAAATCGGCAATGTAATATTTGCACAATGCGCGCAAAATACAGGCGTGGGTCACTTTTGCTACATTTTCCTATCTGCTAGAAGTTTTCTGAGACTGGAAAAAATGGTTGGCACGGCAGAACATTAAAAATGGCTTTATATGCAGTTAGAGTTCTCCAATATATTTGCGATTGCGCTAATCGGCACTAATGATGCAAAATACGTGAAACTTCACATTTTAGCAGGTTTATCAGGATCAACATTAATACAAACGACCATAAATGTCCCTAATGCCATAAACCATAATGTAACAAGTGTTGTGGCCAATAGAGGGACACCCATATATAGTAGCTCCCAAGTACACCAAACCAAAAAACAGAAAGAACATGGAGCTCATAAGTACCCATAAAAAAAATATTTTATTACATATACAATATATACTAGACATCATGCTGTTAAGAAAAGGAGGAAGTGACAGAAAAAAAGCACCATCCCGGCTCTACACAGACCGCACTAGTTGTTGAATACAATATAGAAAAGATGCTGAGTAAAACAATATCGCCATGAATCAGCAGTAACAGGATCATGAACAGTAATTACCATCACAGTGGCCAATAATGCATATGTACACACAGGCCACAAGATGATAAAGGACACGATCCCAAATAGAACAATATAATAAAGCCGACTCCCCAAACAAACCGACTATGAGGACCAGGCTGGCGCTACCTCGACAAGGGATTGAAAGTTCATTTGTGATAACAAGTTTTGTTCTTCAGTTGTCTATATGCTTCAATTAGATACATATTCCGTGGCCACACCACCAAATTGCTCCCTTTGTCCGCTGGTTTGTAGACTACATCAGTAAAAGCTCTTTCAACTTGGTCAGACTTTGTCGTTGTTTCCTAGTAAGGTTGTCTAGATAAATAAATTTAGACATTTCCCGAAAGTCCTTGCTGACCATCTTCCCCTATTATCACTGTGACCAGCAGGACACAGTGATGATAGGGGAAATTTTTGTGATCTCTTGCATATCTCAGGGGGCACATCACTTTTAGCTACTCCCTCCTGTTCAGATAATAAGTCCTCTAATGTTTGAAGTGCATATGATAATCCCTTCTCCAATAACGAGATATCAACATCCGAAAATACATGGTCCGACAGATTTATTACCTTAAGATCTTTATCATGTGGATTGGTGTTAGTAGTAGAGTCGTGTTGTCTCTTTTTTCCCGGGCCTTGTCCATAGTCCATTTTTCTCTTATTCATTCCGACCAAAACAAGTGGAATGAGCCACATGTAACTGGGAGTCATTTATGGAAGACAATGAGGACACTGAAGATGATCTACTAAGGGGCCTGTCCTTTTTCTTTCTCCCATATCAGGTATTTTTTATCTATCCGATCTTGAAAAATCTTTTGCACCTCTGCACTAGATTCACTAACGTGTTTGTAGTTGTTCTATCTCTGCGTCCATCTGTCCCAAACTCTTCCTATTATAAGCAATCAAAAGTTCTATGAACTTAACAGAGCTGGCATTGCATATATCTTCACATTTTGAGGTAAAGTTTTCATCCCCAATAGGGAACGAAGGAAACACTTGTATTCTGAGGCCCCGGGGGATAAAGCCTCTCTGGAGATATTTCTCCAAAAAGGCTCTATTCCACCACTCCCGTGTTCTCTTGTGCAGTTAATGCTGTTATGATTTCTGGGTCTCTCTGATAGCCCCTCCATCACCAAGGCCACCAACTGGCCCCTCGTCCTTGAAAACGTCATCCAATTGTGAAAGTCAGGATTGTTCCCTGGCCTTATAGTCCATGTTTAATGACCAATAACGCATATTTACACTCAGGCCCCAAGATGATAAAGGACACGATCCCAAACAGAACAATATAATAAAGCCGACTCACCAAATAAACGTTCTATGAGGACCAGGATGGAGCTACCCCGACACGCGTTTCGGCATGCCTTCATCCGGGGCATCTGTTCTATACTGTATTCAATAACTAGGGCAGTCTGTGTAGAGCAGGGATGGTGCTTTTTTCTGTCACTTCCTCCTTTTCTTAACGGCATGATGTCTGGTATATATTGTATACTGTATTTTTCGCCCTATAAGACGCCCCGGCCCATAAGATGCATCTAGGTTTTTAAGGAGGAAAATAAGAAAAAAAATATTTTGAACCAAAAGGTGTGCTTTTGGTGGGTTTTGAACTAATAGTGGTCTGTGGATGTCACTATTATGGGGGATCTGTGGATGACACATAGCATCTTAACAGTGTCCCTGTGTAGTGAATGACCCCTAATACAGGGGGTGGGGGTCGGCATCTTGTTTTGTAATGGCAGCGGGGCCCAGTGCAGTCACTGTATTCTACTACACCGGGCCCCGCTCACTGTAGTAATCATATAGGCAATGTAAATTCATCAGGCAGGAGGCCGGGCGATGTTAACTTCCATAGCAGGCAGGAGGCCGGGCGAGCGGCCGGGAGGCAGCAGTGTAACTCACTACGTCACGCGCCTGCGCCGCCTGCTTCATTCATAGAGTGGGCGGAGCAGGCGTGTGACGTAGTGAGTTACGCTGCCGACTCCAGCCCGCTCAGGCCGACCTCCTGCCTGCTATGGAAGTTAGTAGTAAGTACCGTACTACAGCCTGAATTGGAGATGAATTAACATTGCCTATATGATTACTACAGTGAGCGGGGCACGGTGTAGTAGAATACCGGTACTACACCGGGCCCCGCTGCCATTACAAAACAAGATGTCGACCCCCCAGTCCCTCCTCCCTCCCACTGATACACATGCCGGCCACACTGTATCAGTGTAAAATTGCAGTATTCGCCCCATAAGACACAGTGCTATTTTTCCGCCCACTTTGGGGGGGGGGGGGGGGTGCATCTTATAGGGCAAAAAATATGTTATGTAATAAAATATTTTTTATGGGTACTTATGAGCTCCATGTTCTTTCTGTTTTTTGGTTTGGTATATCAGGATATAATCTACACTGACTATCTCCCACTAACTATTTGTATTATATATAGAAGCTATCTAACGATCTATCTAATGTAGTGTGGAAAGCACAGAGCACAGCAATGACACTGCTGTCTCTCTCAGAACTACAAAAAACTGTAGAAAATGGCTGCTAGTGAGGTTATTATATAGTCACGGGTAGGCAACTTACCTATTGGTTGCTAGGGATGTTGCTAAGCTCAAAGACATTGCAGCCTTCTCATTGGCCCACAAGCAAGACGGGAGGGTACTGCTGAAAAAAAAACTATAATATTCGAAATTACGAATATATATCACTGTATTCAAAATATTTTAGAATCCTCGAAGTGTCGATATTTGCGATTAATATTCGCGATTCTTCCTGGGAAGTTAACTTTGTATCACTACCTTTTTATTCTATTGTACTTCATCAGTTACAATAATCAGTGTTCCCAAGATTCCAGGATCTTTAATGTTTATTTAACTCCTTTGGGACCTTGTGATTTTCCATTTTTGAGTTTTCATTTTTTACTCCCTGCCTTAACCTTTTAAATTTTTCCATTCACATAGCCAAATGAGGGCATGTGTTTAGTGGGACAAGTTGCACGTTCTTATGGCACCATTTAATAATGCATCAATGTAGTGGGAAGATGGAAGAATTTGAAATGTGGTGGAATTGGAAAAAAACACAATTCCACTATAGTTTTATGGATTTTGTTTCTATGCCATTCCCTATGTATTAAAATGTACCTGTTATCTTCATTCTCAAGATGTTATGACTGTAGGTAGAGACAGACAAGGACAGTGAGCCCTAAGGCTAGAACCCAGCCTGCTTTCGCTACCCACTTTCAGTACAAGCCCTAGGTAGCTAGCGCACAACTATTCAACAGACATAGAAACATAGAAACATAGAATGTGTCGGCAGATAAGAACCATTTGGCCCATCTAATCTGCCCAATATACTGAATACTATGAATAGCCCTTGTCCCTATCTTATATGAAGGATGGCCTTATGCCTATCCCATGCATGCTTAAACTCCTTCACTGTATTTGCAGCTACCACTTCTGCAGGAAGGCTATTCCATGCATCCACTACTCTCTCAGTAAAGTAATACTTCCTGATATTACTTTTAAACCTTTGCCCCTCTAATTTAAAACTATGTCCTCTTGTAGCAGTTTTTCTTCTTTTAAATATTCTCTCCTCTTTTACCTTGTTGATTCCCTTTATGTATTTAAAAGTTTCTATCATATCCCCTCCGTCTCATCTTTCTTCCAAGCTATACATGTTAAGGTCCTTTAATCTTTCCTGGTAACTTTTATCCTGCAATCCATGTACCAGTTTAGTAGCTCTTCTCTGAACTCTCTCCAAAGTATCAATATCCTTCTGGAGATATGGTCTCCAGTACTGAGCACAATACTCCAAATGAGGTCTCACTAGTGCTCTGTAGAGCGGCATGAGCACCTCCCTCTTTCTACTGGTAATGCCTCTCCCTATACACCTAAGCATTCTGTTAGCATTTCCTACTGCTCTATGACATTGTCTGCCTACCTTTAAGTCTTCTGAAATAATGACCCCTAAATCCCTTTCCTCAGATACTGAGGTTAGGACTGTATCACTGATTTTATATTCTGCTCTTGGGTTTTTACACCCTAGGTACATTATCTTGCACTTATCAACATTACATTTTAGTCGCCAGATTTTTGACCATTCCTCTAGTTTTCCTAAATCCTTTTCCATTTGGTGTATCCCTCCAGGAACAGCAACCCTGTTACAAATCTTTGTGTCGTCAGCAAAACGACACACCTTACCATCGAGGCCTTCTGCAATTTCGCTGATAAAGATATTAAACAATATGGGTCCCAGAACAGATCCCTGTGGAATCCCACTGGTAACAAGACCTTGGTCTGAATATACTCTATTGACTACAACCCTCTGTTGTCTGTCCCTCAGCCACTGCCTAATCCATTCAACAATATGGGAGTCCAAGCACAAAGACTGCAATTCGTTGATAATCCTTCTATGTGACCCTACGCTAATTAAGTGCAGAGACGGACAAGCAACAAAAGACAGACAAACATAATACCAGAGTCATACATAAAGGCAAGCCATGCAGTACCAAATCAGAGACAGAGTAGGGTCAGAAGACAATCTCAGATCAGAATCAGATGGACACTGCAGTACTAAATGAGAGACAGAGAGTGGTCAGATGAAAAGTCGGGGTCAGAGGAACGAGCAAAGGAACAAGGAACCAGGAATACAGCTAGTGAGTCAGACACCATCACTGGCACTGGTGTATGGCCAGGAAGGGATTTAAACAGAGTCCCTGGATCAGAACCTGATAGGTCCATGATTCAGAGCTCCATTAGTCAGAAACACTAGCACACAGTAATAGGGCAGCTGACTAAGCAGCCCACTGCTAATCTCCCCCAGCACAGGCGTTCTGCAGTGAGAAACAGAGCATTCTATTCTGTTGCTAAGGATGCTGGGCGTGGGTCGGCAGCGCGTCTCTCATAGTGCGGCCGCCCCAAAGCTGAGGATAGCACCGCTGGAGACCACACAGGTACATTTCTTATACAAGGTCAGTAAGATTATGGCGATACCTCAGTTATATTGTTTTTTTTTTGTTTGTTTTTTTCTGTTATGCTGTTCACTGTACGCGATAAATACATTTATATTTTAATAGTACAGGTGTTTAGTGATGTGACAGTGCAAATAATCATTAATTTTGTTTTTCATTATCATGGGGAAAGGGGGACAATTAGAATTTTCATATTTAAGGTTTTATTTTAATATTTGTAAAACTTGTATGGTACTTTTTTCACTTTTTTTTTAAAACTCCCCCTAGGGGAATTTAACATGTAATCATTAGATTGCTCCCCCCCCCCATAGACTAAATTTACGAATGCAGCCTATGGATTCAATATATTCCTGTGGAGCACTGACAGCTGCAGGCCTAAATAGGAATATACCTTGTACATGCTCCAGGCTATTACCTCCAATAAACCAGTTTCCCAAACTGTGATCTTTGTTAGCACCGATGTGATGGGTGTCTGTTTAAAATGTATACCCACTTATTCAGAGAATTCTATTAGTCACTTATAAGATGGCCCCCATGTATATGTGAACTCAGAAAAGAAGAGATTTTTAAATGTATAAATTGCATGTCATACTGAATCGTTTTCCCACAAAGCTATATATAAATCTGCTCAGCCTCTCCTGCTCTATAACATGCTGCCTGCAGATTGCAAAGCCTTTTGTGGTTACAGGTTCTCTTTAAATTCAGAGATGTCTACAATCAATGGGCATCTAACTTGAGCAGTCCTTGTAGTTATAATTCACTGAATATAAAGCTCTGTAGAATCTCTAGGAACGGAGAGACCTGCAGTGAGTTACGTTGTTAAGGATTGCAGGCTTTCCCAGCACTTAAGTAGTGCAAAGACAAAATGAGAGCTGCCAGAGTTTCTTACTGGAGAAAATAGAAGAAAAATATCTATATAACCATATCTTGGAGAAGTCATTTACAGTTCTATTCATGAGCTTTAGAAGTATGCAGCAATTTATTTGAAGCAGAGGCAGTGTGAAATTTCAATAGCGTTATGCAGTGGTTTTACCAGCGGAGTTGAAGCGAAGCATACATTTTTACTTGAATTCCCTGTCTCCTTAGAGAAGAAATATGCTGAATTAGTCTCACCTGCCTCCAGCCATTTAGCACTTGACCTAACAGTCTTCCTCTGCTTTATATGTACACACAAGATTTTACTCGCTTTATGACTGAAATAAAACATAAAACAAGATTTGACGCCATCAATAAAAATGGCAAATATTGGTATTCCTAATGGGATATTGAGCTTGACAGCTTATTTTCCAAATATCTAACATAACTGTAAATCTTTATAGAATACATTTTATAGACTTGTACACCAATGAAATAAGCAGGAAGCGTGTTTTTCTTTTCTGTGTATTTATGTTAAATAGTGATGGACGAACATCAGCCGGGACAGTTCACGAACGCGCGTTCACGTTCAAATGTTTGCAAACCGCGCGTTCACGGCCGACCCCATTAACTTTAATGGCAGGCGAACCTGAAAAACCGTCATATTTGAAACTACCAAATAGTTACTACAAGTGCACAAATAGCATGGACAGTGACATACCAGAGGGGGATCATTGGCAAAAATTCCCACAAAAAATATGTATTTTAATCAGGGGCCATTTTATGCGTCTTAAAGGGAAACTCAAAAAAATGAGCCCTGCTGGAGCCTAGAGATACTTTATTTTAGGCCACAGTACAGGCCCCAAACATTAGGCATTTACCTGACAGGAAAGAACTTGTGATTATGTGGCTGGAGGTACATTAGGTGGTCACTGGCTAAAAATTTTACTGTACTGTAGGCCAGTACAGACCCCAACAATTAGGCATTAATATGACAGAAAAGAACTTGTGATGATGTGGCTGGAGGTACATTAAGCGGTCACTGGATAAAATTTTACTGTAGGCCAGTACAGGCCCCCAAAATTTTACTGTAGGCCAGTAGAGATGGCCTTGCGGTTCGCCCGGCAGTCGTATGGGCGAACATATGGCGATGTCCGCCGGCGCCATATTCTTTTACATTGTGAAGAACTTTGACCCATGACACATCCATCAGGTGGTACAGGGCAGCCAATTGAGATGTTTCAGCACATGAACATACCCCCTACCTATAAATAAACCCAATCTGGCATTTTATATTCAGTCTTTTGCCAGTGTAGGGAGAGGTTGCTGTGTGGAGCAGGGACAGGCTGTTAGGGATACCAAACGCTAGCTAATAGGGCCACAAAAGTCCTTTTAAGGATTCTGCTGCGATACTGCGTCTACACAGAGTGCCAAACGCTATTTGAACAAATAATTTCTACTGGTGTGATATACCAGTTGCTCCCCCCAAAAAATTTTGAAGCAGGGGTGTTATATACCAATAATATACTTTCTATATTGTGCATTTAGGTAGTGCAGCATTTGTTTGCGGTTTTGCTGTTTTACTGCAGCTACACAGAGTAACAAATGATATTGGAATAAATAATTTCTACTTGTGTGATATACCAATTGCCCCCCCAAAAAATGATTGAAGCAGGGGTGTGATCTAACAATAATATACTTTCTATATAGTCCATTTATGTAGTGCAGCATTTGTTTGCGGTTTTGCTGCGTTACCACAGCTACAGAGTGACAAACACTATTGGAACAAATAATTTCTACTGGTGTGATATACCAGTAGCCCACCCAAAAAACTGATCGAAGCAGGGGTGTTATATACAAATAATATACTTTCTATGTAGTGCATTTGGGTAGTGCAGCATTTGTTTGCGGTTTTGCTGCTTTACCTCAGCTACACAGAGTGACAAATGCTATTGGAACAAATAATTTCTACTGGTGTGATATACCAGTTGCCCCCCCAAAAAACTGATTGAGGCAGTGGTGTGATATACCTTCTTCCACAAATACTGCTCTTCTATAGGAACTTTTGTCACAGGGTCATTTTGAAAATGACAGGCAGAGGAAGAGGCAGGCCATTCCACAGGGGTGGTAGGGGTCAGACAGGTGCACCAGGCCAGAGCCTAAGTGGGAAGTTGCAGAAGGTGCTTGCGATTACGTCAAAGAACGCACCAGACTTAGTTAAGTGGCTCACTCATCATTTCGCTTCTGCACCCTCCTCATCCTCTGTATCTGCACCCTCTTCACTCTCTGCTGTGTGCACCCTCAAAGACACCACCACCATATCCCCTCTGCTTGAGTCAGAGGAATTATTTTCCCATCCATTCAAAGACCTTACAGATGCGCAGCAATTCTTGGCATCGGATGATGAGGTTTCAACCGTCGCCACCCAGCAGTCTGACAACAGTACCCAGATCAGCCCAAGGAGGGTGGTCCCCGCTGTTGCTGCCTACTTCGAGCAGAATGCTATTGTATCTGGAATGAGCCATCCACCATGCACGGTCACATCTGGCGCTCCCAGGACGCCGACACAGCTCCGCAGTGTGGGCTTTGTTTAATGTGTCCGCTGCTGACAATAGTGTTTCCATCTGCAGCCTGTGTTGTCAATGCAAAAGTCGCGGTAAGCCCAAAAATCACCTAGGGACGGCCACCTTAAAAAAGCACCTGGCCTCCCTTCACCGAGCCCAGTGGGAGCAAAGCCATCAGAACCCACAAAGCCACACTCCCAGCGCTCCACATCCTGCCTCTTCACCTTCTCCTCTCCCCTCTCATTTGTCCTCTACACCACCTTCTACCGTGCTGTCGTTGCGTTCATCTGGCAGAAGGCAGGCTTCCATGACCCAAATGTTCTAGCATAAAAGGTTGATGATGCTGGTTAACTCTCTTACCCAACGGCTGACTGCTTGCTTGTCGGAACTGCTAGGCCGCCTACTACTGCCATATAAACTAGTGGATTTAAAAAAAATTGTGGCCATTGGCACACCGCAATTGAAGGTCCCCGGAAGGAAATATTTCTCGCAGAAGGGCATCCTGGAGCTATATAGCCATGTATCTCTGGCACACAGTGTCGGTGCCAAGATACATCTGACCACAGACACGTGGTCTAACAAACACGGGCATGGAAGGTACAAACTGGATTCCAAAAAGTTGGGACACTAAACAAATTGTAAATAAAAACTGAATGCAATGATGTGGAGATGGCAAATGTTAATATTTTATTTGTAATAGAACGTAGATGACAGATCAAACGTTTAATCCGAGTAAATGTATCATTTTAAAGGAAAAATAAGTTGATTCAAATTTTCACAGTGTCAACAAATCCCCAAAAAACTGGGACAAGTAGCAATAAGAGGCTGGAAAAAGTAAATTTGAGCATAACGAAGAGCTGGAAGACCAATCAACACTAATTAGGTCAATTGGCAACATGATTGGGTATAAAAAGAGCTTCTCAGAGTGGCAGTGTCTCTCAGAAGCCAAGATGGGTAGAGGATCACCAATTCCCACAATGTTGCGCAGAAAGATAGTAGAGCAATATCAGAAAGGTGTTACCCAGCGAAAAATTGCAAAGACTTCGCATCTATCATCATCAACTGTGCATAACATCATCCGAAGATTCAGAGAATCTGGAACAATCTCTGTGCGTAAGGGTCAAGGCCGTAAAACCATACTGGATGCCCGTTATCTCCGGGCCCTTAAACGACACTGCACCACAAACAGGAATGCTACTGTAAAGGAAATCACAGAATGGGCTCAGGAATACTTCCAGAAACCATTGTCAGTGAACACAATCCACCGTGCCATCCACCGTTGCCAGCTGAAACTCTACAGTGCAAAGAAGAAGCCATTTCTAAGCAAGATCCACAAGCTCAGGCGTTTTCACTGGGCCAGGGATCATTTAAAATGGAGTGTGGCAAAAAGGAAGACTGTTCTGTGGTCAGACGAGTCAGGATTCAAAGTTCTTTTTGGAAATCTGGGACGCCGTGTCATCCGGTCCAAAGAGGATAAGGACAACCCAAGTTGTTATCAACGCTCAGTTCAGAAGCCTGCATCTCTGATGGAATGGGGTTGCATGAGTGCGTGTGGCATGGGCAGCTTGCATGTCTGGAAAGGCACCATCAATGCAGAAAAATATATTCAGGTTCTAGAACAACATATGCTCCCATCCAGGCGTCGTCTCTTTCAGGGAAGACCCTGCATTTTTCAACAAGATAATGCCAGACCACATTCTGCATCAATCACAACATCATGGCTGCGTAGGAGAAGGATCCGGGTACTGAAATGGCCAGTCTGCAGTCCAGATCTTTCACCTATAGAGAACATTTGGCGCATCATAAAGAGGAAGGTGCAACAAAGAAGGCCCAAGACGATTGAACAGTTAGAGGCCTGTATTAGACAAGAATGGGAGAGCATTCCTATTTCTAAACTTGAGAAACTGGTCGGTCCCCAGACGTCTGTTGAGTGTTGTAAGAAGAAGGGGAGATGCCACACAGTGGTGAAAATGGCCTTGTCCCAACTTTTGGGGGATTTGTTGACACCATGAAATTCTGATTCAACATATTTTTCCCTTAAAATGGTACATTTTCTCAGTTTAAACTTTTGTTCCGTGATTTATGTTCTATTCTGAATAAAATATTAGAAGTTGGCACCTCCACATCATTGCATTCAGTTTTTATTCACGATTTGTATAGTGTCCCAACTTTTTGGGAATCCGGTTTGTACATAACTGGGTGAAACTTCTGACGGCCGTCAAGCATGCAACCCGTGGCACCCGTGTGGATTTGGTGATGCCGCCATGGATTGCATGCAGGCCTGCCTCTAATTCTCCTACTCCATCCTCGGTCTCATCCTCAGCTGACTCCTTTTTTTCCACTGCTTCCACATCTGCCGCTACGCCCCCAAGCTCCCCAGAACCTATTTGACGTGCCAGGTTAGACATTTCCATGCTGTGCTGCGGCTGTTGTGCCTTGAAGCCAAGAGCCCCACTGGTCATGCACACCTTTCAGCTTTGCGGTCACAGGCCAATCATTGGCTAACCCAGCTTTAACCCCGCCCTATTTGACAGTTAGTAAAGTGGTGGGCGACAACGGTGCCAATCTGCTGAGCGTGCTGAAACAGGACAAAATAACTCAAGTGCCGTGCATGGCACATGTCCTAAATGCATTCATGCAGTGATTTGATGCCAAATACCCCAAGGTCTAGGACATCTTGTGGCATGCCAGGAAAATCTCTGGCCATTTTAGAAGATATATTACACGGCCATTGCTCGCCTTGCTGACGTTCAGCGGCAACACCACCTGCCCATCAGATGTCTGATTTGTGACTGCCCAACGCACTGGAACTCCACCTTGTATATGCTTGATAGGCTGCTCCAGCAGAAATGGGCAGTTAACGACTACCTTTACGAACTCTGCGGCAGGACAGGTTCTGGGAGCTTGATTTTTTTCACCACGCCAGTGGCTGCTCATGTGCGATGCATGCAGACTTCTGCGGCCATTTGATGAGATCACCAAACTGGTCAGTCGCAGCCAGGGTGCCATCAGTGACATCGTACCTTACGCCTTTTTCCTGGAGCATGCATTGCATCGTGTCGTGTCATTGATCAAGCCGTCAAGGAGCAGGAGCAGAAAGATGAGGAAGTAGCAATGCTGGATGAATTCCCAGGGGGGGCTATTCCATCTGAGACAAGTCAACAGGAGTCTGAAGAGGAGTCAGAGGAGGATGGTGCCGGGGCAGAGTAGGAACAAGAAGTGCATGCTTTAAACGTTTCTGGGATACCTGGTGTTGTCAGTGGCTGGTGGGAGGAGACCGAGGATGACAATATCCTGGACAATGAGAAGAAGTCAGACCACTCCACCACTTCCAGTTTAGTGCAAATTGGGGCCTTCATGCTCCAGTGTTTGAAGAGGGACCCCCGTATAAAAAGTATAAAGGGCAAGGACCAGTGCTGGGTGGCAACATACTTAAGTCCCCGGTACAAACGCAAAATGGTGGACATGTTACCAGCATCACAGAAGGCTGTCAGAATGCAGCACTTCCAAGCCTTGCTTCGATAAATGCTGCATTCTGCTTTTGCGGGCGCTGGCAGAGGAATTTCCACTCACAGAGAAACAGTTGCAGGTACCAATCCAACAGCGCATGCAAGAAAAGGACGGTTTGAAGATGTGTTGGTCACTTTGGATATTTGATCATTCTTGCAGCCAACCCATCGACAGCCGCACTCCGGATCCATCCTCAGTGAATGCCTAGACCGACAGGTGTCCGACTACATCGGGTTAATGGCTGATGTGGAGGCTCTGAGAAGCGTGGAACCCCTGGACCACTGGCTGTGCAGGCTTGACCTGTGGCCAGAGCTGGCACAATTTGGCATGGAACTGTTGGCTTGCCCCTCGTCCAGTGTCCTGTCCGAAAGAACGTTCAGCACAGCAGGGGGGATCGTAACCAATGAGCGCACTCACCTAGCTCATGACAGTGTGGATTACCTCACATTTCTAAAAATGAATGAGGCATGGATCTCGGAGGAATTCAACACATGTGACAAGTCGACCACATTTGATTGAATTTCCTCATGACAGCCCCCAAATATCCGCCACCGCCCGGAACAAATAATGGTCCCTCTCTTAAGTGAATACAGCAGCATAAAAGGCCTTTTCTGTCTGTTGAATGCCTAACGTTTGTGGCCTCTGAGGAATTCGACACTGTGACGACCACATGTTTCAACTATTATCATTAGTTTGGTTTTTTTCAAGAGGGGGATTTCGTTAGCCATGTTTTTTTATCCAATTGTATATTTTTAGTTATTTTAAACATATGTATTTGACCTGTGTTTGTACTGGCCTTCAGTAAAATTGATATCCATTGACTGTCTAATAGACCTCCAGCCACATAATCACTTGTTCTTTTCTGTATGCTGAATGCATAATTTTTGGGGCCTGTAGTCCACTGGTCTGTTGTAAAATTGATATCCAATGACCGTGTAATCTACCTCCAGCCACATACTTACTTGTTCTTTTCTGTACGCTGAATGCATAATTTTTGGGGCCTGTACTCCACTGGCGTGCTGTAAAATTGATATCCAATGACCGTGTAATCTACCTCCAGCCACATACTTGTTCTTTTCTGTACGGTGAATGAATAATTGTTGCGGCCCATACTCCCGTGGCTTAAAATAACATTTTTCTAGGCTGCGACAGGGCACATTTCAGAGAATTTCCCTTTAGGATGCATAAAAATGTCCCCTGATTAAGACATATTTTTAAATCGAATTTCTGTAATTGATCCCCCTCCAGTATGTCACTGTCTATGTTGTGGGACTATTTGTGCACTTCTACTAAGTATTTGGTGGCTACAAATATGAGCTGAAGGTTTATCTGGTTCACCTGCCATTAAAGTGAATGGGGAACGCCGCAAAGTTGCGGATCACGAACATTTGATCGCGTTCGCACACCGGCCGATGTTCGTCCATCACTATAGGCCATTACAGGCCCCAAAAATTAGGCATTCACCTGACAGAAAAGTACTTGTGATTATGTGGCTGGAGGTACATTAGGTGGTCACTGGATAACAATTTTACTGTAGGCCACTGGAGTACAGGCCCCAAAAATTAGGCATTCCCCTGACAGAAAAGGTCTTTTATGCAGCTGTACATACATAAGACAAGCACAATTCTTTGTTCTTTGTGGTTGCGGATATGTGTGGGCTGGCATGAAGAAATTCAATTACACAAAGTGGTCACAGGTGTTAAATTCCTCCAAGATACATTTTTTGAAATGTGAGGTAGTTGTGAGATAGGCGAGTGCGCTTATCGGTCACAGTCACCCCTTCTGAGCTGAACGTCCTTTCGGACAGGACACTCGACGAGAGGCAAGCCAAGAGTTCGATGCCAAATTGTGCCAGCTCTGGCCACAGGTCAAGCCTGAACATATCAAGTGATTATGTGGCTGGAGCTCTATTAGACGGTCAATGGATATAAATTTTACTGAAGCAGCAGAAACAAACGAAAAGAGAGCTCATATTACCAAAAATATAAATTTTATTACAATAAGTTAAAAGAATTTTTCAGAAAAAAAGGGGAGAAGGGTAAATTAATACATAAGATGCCGTGAAACAAGGTGATGGGAGCGGAGAAAAAACAGCACCACCCTGGGAGGAAAGAGCACACGGTTGAGACAAATAAAGAGATATAATGTAGATAATATCTGACATGGAAATAAGCGATCTTGGGTACAGTGCCCAGTCCATGCAAAAAGTAAATGGAAAGATAGAATCATACAATATCAGGTAAAGCACGGTCAACTCATGCACCCCCACTAAAAGTAGGTACAAACATGTAAAGATGGAAATTGTATCAGACAAGGCAAAGTGCCGGTGGACAAAAATTGACCACACAATCAGCGGGGGGCAATGGAGGACCAGAACTTACATGAAATAAGCGTGTGCAAAGAAACCCAGGGTGGCGCTACCCCAACGCGCGTTTCGGCGTGCCTTCGTCAGGGGCACGCCGAAACGCGCGTTGGGGTAGCGCCACCCTGGGTTTCTTTGCACACGCTTATTTCATGTAAGTTCTGGTCCTCCATTGCCCCCCGCTGATTGTGTGGTCAATTTTTGTCCACCGGCACTTTGCCTTGTCTGATACAATTTCCATCTTTACATGTTTGTACCTACTTTTAGTGGGGGTGCATGAGTTGACCGTGCTTTACCTGATATTGTATGATTCTATCTTTCCATTTACTTTTTGCATGGACTGGGCACTGTACCCAAGATCGCTTATTTCCATGTCAGATATTATCTACATTATATCTCTTTATTTGTCTCAACCGTGTGCTCTTTCCTCCCAGGGTGGTGCTGTTTTTTCTCCGCTCCCATCACCTTGTTTCACGGCATCTTATGTATTAATTTACCCTTCTCCCCTTTTTTTCTGAAAAATTCTTTTAACTTATTGTAATAAAATTTATATTTTTGGTAATATGAGCTCTCTTTTCGTTTGTTTCTGCTATTTCACTCGGGAGCTTTTACCGAGTTACACTTTAGGTGTATCCCCTGTGGCTATTCAGGGTGGGCACTGTCTCCTACCCGCCTTGGGGATACCCTGGGTCATTTCTGTTTGTCTGACCAATTTTACTGAAGGCCCGTACAAATACAGGTCAAATACATATGTTTAAAATAACTAAAAATATAAAATTTGGATTAAAAACATGGCTAACGAAATGCTCCCTCTTGAAAAAACCCTAATGATAATGGTTGAAACACCTGGTCGTCACAGGTGTTGAATTCCTCCGAGGTTAAAAACATTAGGCATTTAACGGACAGAAAAGGCCTTTTATGCTGCTATATTCACCTAAGACAGGGACCATTATTTGTTCTGGGTGGTGGCGGATATTTGTGGGCTGTCATGAGGAAATTCAATTAAACATTGTCGACGCGTCACATGTGTGGAATTCCTCTGAGATCCATGCCTCATTCATTTTTAGAAATGTGAGGTTGTCCAACTGTTGTGAGCTAGGCGAGTGCGCTTATTGGTTATGATCCCCCTGCTGCGCTGAACGTCTTTTCGGACAGGACACTGGCTGAGAGGCAAGCTAAGAGTTCCATGGCAAATTGTGCCAGCTCTGGCCACAGGTCGAGCCTGCACACCCAGTAGTCCAGGGGTTCCTTGCTTCTCAGAGCGTCCACATCGACCGTTAATGAGATGTAGTCGGACACCTGTCGGTGTAGGCTCTCACTGAGGCTAGATCCAGAGGCAGGCTGTCCATGGGTTGGCTGCAAGAATGATCTAATATCCGAAGTGACCAGCACATCTTCAAACTACCCTCTTTTTGCAGGCGCGTTAGTATTGGTACCCGCATCTGTTTTGCTGTGGGTGGAAATTCCTCTGCCAGCGCCCGTAACAGCAGAATGCAGCATATCTCGCAGCAAGGCCTGTAAATGCTTCATTCTGACAGCCCTCTCTAAGTGGGTCTAAGTACGTTGCCACCTAGTACTGGACCTTGCCCTTTATGATTTTTATACGGGGGTCCCTCTCCAAACACTGGAGCATGAAGGCCCCCATTTGCACTAAATTGAAAGCAGTGGAGTGCCCTGGCTCCTGCTCATCGCCTAGGAGAATGTCGTCCTTGGTCTTTTCCCCCCAGCCACGGACAACACCAGGGATCCCCGAAAAGTTTATAGTCCCCCTCAAAGCCTGCTATTCTTGCTCCTCCTCCTCCTTCCCCCAGCCTCCATCCTCCTCTGACTGCTCTTCAGACTCCTGCTGACTTGTCTCAGATGGAGTAGCCCCCCCTGGGAATTCATTCAGCATTGCGACTTCCTCATCTTCCAGCTCCTGCTCCTTGACGGCTTGATCAATGACACGAAGCAATGCACGCTCCAGAAAGAAGGCGTAAGGCACAATGTCACTGATGATGACCTGGCTGAGACTGACCAGATTGGTGACCTCATCAAATGGCCGCAGACGTCTGCATGCGTCGTGCATGAGCAGCCACTGGCGCGGTGAAAGGAAAACAAACTCCCCAGAACCTGTCCTGCTGCAGAGTTCATACAGGTAGTCGTTAACAGCATGTTGCTGCTGGAGCAGCCTATCAAACATATACAATGTGGAATTCCAGCGCGTCGGGCTGTCACAAATCAGACGTCTGACGGGCAAGTAGTGTTCCCACTGAACGTCAGCAAGGCACGCCATGGCTGTGTAAGATTTTCTAAATTGGCCAGAGATTTTCATGGCCTGCCACAAGACGTCCTGGAGCCCAGGGTATTTGGCAACAAAACGCTGAACAACTACGTTCAGGACGTGTGCCATGCACGGCACATGTGTCATTTTGCCCTGGTTTAGCGCGCTCAGCAGATTGGCACCGTTGTCGCACATCACTTTACCAACTGTCAAATTGAGCAGGGTTAGCCACTGATCAACCTGTGACTGCAGAGCCGAAAGCAGTGCAGGACCGGTGTGGCTCTTGGCTTCTAGGCACAACAGCCGTAGCACAGCATGGCAACGTCTCACCTGGGAAGTCAAATAGGTTCTGGGGAGCTTGGGGGCGCAGCGGAAGAGGCAGTAGCAGTGGAAAAGGAGGAGTCAGCCGAGGAGGAGATGGAGGATGGAGTAGGAGGAGGAGAAGAAGAGGCAGGCCTGCATGCAATCCTTGGCGGTAGCACCAAATTCACACGGGAGCCACGGGTTACATGCTTGACGGCAGTCAGTAGGTTCACCCAGTTGGCAGTAAAAGTTATGTACCTTCCCGGACTGTAAAATGGCTGCCATATTGGATTCTTTTATAGGGTGGGGGTGTGTCCATATGCTGAAACATCTCAATTGGATGTCCTGTCCCACCTGATGAATTTGTCATGGGTCAAAGTTCGGCGCAATACAAAATAGTATGGCGCTGTCAGACATCGCCATATGTTCGCATGTTTAGGGAATCGCGAACGCGCAAAGTTCACCACGAAATGAACGCCAGGTGAACCACAAGGCCGTCGTTATTGAAAATATTTAAATAAACCACTTTTTTTTATTACTATCAAAAAATATGTTCATTCTAAACACTTAAACACAAGCATGTAACTCAGCTTGAATTGCTTTACAGCAAAAGACTTGATTAAGGATGAGCTAAATGAATCAGATTTATTATTAATTTCAGAAATATTTGTCCGCCCAAAAAATCCGAAGCGTCTGCGATTTGTTTTGGAGAAATCACATAAAACCGGAGAAAGGCACCATTTTACTATTAATATTGGCAGGGAAAATTATAAGGGAAGAAATGGGCTCAAATGACACTGGGAGGAAGTAATGGAGGTCTTGCCCTGATTGATGAGGCTGTCTTCCAGCCTCTGAGCAAATCAGAGGGGCACTAGGCGGGGAGATCCTTATGTTGAACAAGAAGAATCTCCATACTATGTTGAGCATCTGACCTGGAAGGATATGTCTGGCAATGTCTGACATAAAGCAATTTCAGACACAAGTCACAAATGTAGTGTGATAGGGACACTATACAGAGAGAACAGAGAGATATAATTGTGTAGATTTCAGGGAGGCAAGAGGCAAGATCACCCATAATGCTGTGCAGCCAGCCAATCTGCAGATAACCATCCCATGTGATGTCACAGTCCTATAAAACCCTCATCCTGCGCAGTCACCACCATTGTCCTGTGAGCTGAGCATAGGGAGTGATATAGCAATCGCTTATGCGCTAGGGACAATATTGCTAAAAACGATTAATGGAAGAATATTGGAGAGGGAGAGTGCAGGGAGACATTCTTTTTTATTATTATTTTCAATTCTTTATTAACCGCCTCCGGACCGCCTAACGCAGATGTGCGGTCCGGAGGCGGCGGCCCTGCGCAGAGTCACGCATATATGCGTCATCTCGCGAGGGCCGGGATTTCCTGTGAACGCGCGCACACAGGAACGGAAGGTAAGCGAGTGGATCTCCAGCCTGCCGGCGATCGCTCGCTGGCAGGCTGGAGATCAGATTTTTTTTAACCCCTAACAGGTATATTAGACGCTGTTTTGATAACAGCGTCTAATATACCTGCTACCTGGTCCTCTGGTGGTCCCTTTTGTTAGGATCGACCACCAGAGGACACAGGCAGCTCAGTACAGTCGCACCAAACACCACACTACACTACACCCCCCCGTCACTTATTAACCCCTTATAAACCCCTGATCACCCATGATCACCCCATATAAACTCCCTGATCACCCCCCTGTCATTGATCACCCCCCTGTCATTGATCACCCCCTGTCAGGCTCCGTTCAGACGTCCGTATGATTTTTACGGATCCACGGATACATGGATCGGATCCGCAAAACACATGCGGACGTCTGAATGGAGCCTTACAGGGGGGTGATCAATGACAGGCGGGTGATCACCCCATATAGACTCCCTGATCACCTCCGTCATTGATCACCCCCCTGTCATTGATCACCCCCCTGTAAGGCTCCATTCAGACGTCCGCATGTGTTTTGCGGATCCGATCCATGTATCCATGGATCCGTAAAAATCATACGGACGTCTGAATGGAGCCTTACAGGGGGGGGTGATCAGTGACAGGGGGGTGATCACCCTGATCACCCCCTGTCATTGATCACCCCCCTGTAAGGCTCCATTCAGACGTCTGCATGTGTTTTGCGGATCCGATCCATGGATCCGTAAAAATCATACGGACGTCTGAATGGAGCCTTACAGGGGGGGTGATCAGTGACAGGGGGGTGATCGATCACCCTGATCACCCCCTGTCATTGATCACCCCCCTGTAAGGCTCCATTCAGACGTCCGCATGTGTTTTGCGGATCCGATCCATGTATCCATGGATCCGTAAAAATCATACGGACGTCTGAATGGAGCCTTACAGGGGGGGTGATCAGTGACAGGGGGGTGATCACCCTGATCACCCCCTGTCATTAATCACCCCCCTGTAAGGCTCCATTAAGACGTCCGCATGTGTTTTGCGGATCCGATCCATGTATCCATGGATCCGTGAAAATCATACGGACGTCTGAATGGAGCCTTACAGGGGGTGATCAATGACAGGGGGGTGATCACCCATATACACTCCCTGATCACCCCCCTGTCATTGATCACCCCCCTGTCATTGATCACCCCCCTGTAAGGCTCCATTCAGACGTCCGCATGTGTTTTGCGGATCCGATCCATGGATCCGTAAAAATCATACGGATGTCTGAATGGAGCCTTACCAGGGGGGTGATCAATGACAGGGGGTGATCAGGGAGTCTATATGGGTGATCACCCCCCTGTCATTGATCACCCTTCCCTGTAATTCTCCATTCAGCCATTTTTTTGGCCCAAGTTAGCGGAAATTTTTTGTTTGTTTTTGTTTTTGTTTTTTCTTACTAAGTCTCATATTCCACTAACTTGAGTCAAAAAATAAAATCTCCCATGAACTCAGCATACCCCTCACGGAATCCAAATGCGTAAATTTTTTTAGACATTTATATTCCAGACTTCTTCTCACGCTTTAGGGCCCCTAAAAAGCCAGGGCAGTATAAATACCCCACATGTGACCCCATTTCGGAAAGAAGACACCCCAAGGTATTCCGTGAGGGGCATATTGAGTCCATGAAAGATTGAAATTTTTGTCCTAAGTTAGCGGAAAGTGAGACTTTGTGAGAAAAAAACTAAAAAAATCAATTTCCGCTAACTTATGCAAAAAAAAATAAAAAATTTCTATGAACTCGCCAGGCCCCTCATTGAATACCTTGGGGTGTCTTCTTTCCAAAGTGGGGTCACATGTGGGGTATTTATACTGCCCTGGCTTTTTAGGGGCCCGAAAGTGTGAGAAGAAGTCTGGGATCCAAATGTCTAAAAATTCCCTCCTAAAAGGAATTTGGGCACCTTTGCGCATCTAGGCTGCAAAAAAGTGTCACACATCTGGTATCGCCGTACTCAGGAGACGTTGGGCAATGTGTTTTGGGGTGTCATTTTACATATACCCATGCTGGGTGAAATAAACATCTTGGTCAAATGCCAACTTTGTATAAAAAAATAGGAAAAGTTATCTTTTGCCAAGATATTTCTCTCACCCAGCATGGTTATATGTAAAATGACACCCCAAAACACATTCCCCAACTTCTCCTGAGTACGGCGATACCAGATGTGTGACACTTTTTTGCAGCCAAGGTGGGCAAAGGGGCACATATTCCAAAGTGCACCTTTCGGATTTCGCAGGCCATTTTTTACAGATTTTGATTGCAAGGTACTTCCTACACATTTGGGCCCCTAAATTGCCAGGGCAGTATAACTACGCCACAAGTGACCCCATTTTGGAAAGAAGACACCCCAAGGTATTCCGTGAGGGGCACGGCGAGTTCCTAGAATTTTTTATTTTTTGTCACAAGTTAGCGGAAAATGATGATTTTTCTTTTTTTTTCTTTTTTCCTTACAAAGTCTCATATTCCACTAACTTGCGACAAAAAATAAAAAATTCTAGGAACTCGCCATGCCCCTCACGGAATACCTTGGGGTGTCTTCTTTCCAAAATGGGGTCACTTGTGGCGTAATTATACTGCCCTGGCAATTTAGGGGCCCAAATGTGTGAGAAGAACTTTGCAATCAAAATGTGTAAAAAATGACCGGTGAAATCCGAAAGGTGCACTTTGGAATATGTGCCCCTTTGCCCACCTAGGCTGCAAAAAAGTGTGACACATCTGGTATCGCCGTACTCAGGAGAAGTTGGGGAATGTGTTTTGGGGTGTCATTTTACATATACCCATGCTGGGTGAGAGAAATATCTTGGTCAAATGCCAACTTTGTATAAAAAAATTGGAAAAGTTGTCTTTTGCCAAGATATTTCTCTCACCCAGCATGGGTATATGTAAAATGACACCCCAAAACACATTCCCCAACTACTCCTGAGTACGGCGATACCAGATGTGTCACACTTTTTTGCAGCCTAGGTGGGCAAAGGGGCACATATTCCAAAGTGCACCTTTCGGATTTCACCGGTCATTTTTTACACATTTTGATTGCAAAGTTCTTCTCACACATTTGGGCCCCTAAATTGCCAGAGCAGTATAACTACCCCACAAGTGATCCCATTTTGGAAAGAAGACACCCCAAGGTATTCCGTGAGGGGCATGGCGAGTTCCTAGAATTTTTTATTTTTTGTCGCAAGTTAGTGGAATATGAGACTTTGTAAGAAAAATAAAAAAATAAAAAATCATCATCATTTTCCGCTAACTTGTGACAAAAAATAAAAAGTTCTATGAACTCACTATGCCCATCAGCGAATACCTTAGGGTGTCTACTTTCCGAAATGGGGTCATTTGTGGGGCTTTTCTACTGTTTGGGCATTGTAGAACCTCAGGAAACATGACAGGTGCTCAGAAAGTCAGAGCTGCTTCAAAAAGCAGAAATTCACATTTTTGTACCATAGTTTGTAAACGCTATAACTTTTACCCAAACCATTATTTTTTTGCCCAAACATTTTTTTTTTATCAAAGACATGTAGAACTATAAATTTAGCGAAAAATTTATATATGGATGTAGTTTTTTTTGCAAAATTTTACAGCTGAAAGTGCAAAAAAATCGTTACATTTCGATTAATAACAAAAAAAGTAAAAATGTCAGCAGCAATAATATACCACCCAATGAAAGCTCTATTAGTGAGAAGAAAAGGAGGTAAAATTCATTTGGGTGGTAAGTTGCATGAAGTAGTGTAGTGCAGAAGTGTAAAAAGTGCTCTGGTCATGAAGGGGGTTTCAGCTAGCGGGGCTGAAGTGGTTAAAGAAAAAAGTAAACATACAGGTAAGTAAGAACAATAAAGTTAACAGGCACTGCACAATAATCCAAAGGCTAAATTTACTATTATGTTACCAGAGAAGGATAGTTTCCAAATGATTACACAAAGGTCACTAAAATGTCCTCAAATATGCTTGTCAGTGGCTCCTATACTTGGCTATCGTACAACTCTCCCATGCTCCAATATCTTCAAATATGTATATTTGATCAGCATTTCAAATTGAGATATAGATGATAGATCGCAAGACAGACAGAAACGCGGAATCAAAAGGTGGGCTGCACTTAGGAGGGATCTGAAAGTGGTGAGATTCCCAACAAGGTCAATTGAGGCGAGATCGGGACTGATAGGTTGCAAATCTTATTGCAATTGCCTGGATCAGAGGGCAGGACTACCAAATATGGAAAAAGGATCCTCTCTGTTTTAGACATCTCCAGTAGGTATCCAACCCACTGGCATTATCTAAGCCGGTGATGTCAGGAGTTTTATACCACCTAGTGCAGATTTTATAACCATTCTCCTGTGTTCGGACACATCTGACAATCTTGTGAGGCACTACCACATCAAAAAACCTTTTTGCAGTAAATATATGTAAAGGAAGAAAAAATCAATATACACTGGAACACCTTCCCACTTAAAATATACCTTTTATCATTAGTCTACTAAAATCTGGCCTATAGCCGGACTACATATAACAAGAGAGTTAGAAAAAACATATACTATACATATTACGTCATAATATATAGAATCAAGAGTTATAATGGTAATACACGTCAGTACACCCACATGAAGTTGCTCTGTATGTGATTCACAAATAGTTAAGGATCCAATACCAAGAACCAATGTTTAAGACTCAGTGATCGCCCAATAAATATAAGACCATCATGGAGTGACACTTATACAACATGGTCAGTGTGAATATGAGATGTTTTGTGGTTACTCACGGTTAGCTGAGACACCAAAGATGAGATGTTTCTAGACCAGGTGGTAATCCAACACTGGTGAAAGAAAATTTTCAATCAGGTGGTCATTTAGCACTGATGGAATCCGTGGTGGTCCAGAGGCAGTTGTGATTAGGGAAAAAACTTTTGAGACATAATATCTATTGGGTTAAGACACTCCCTTAAAATGTCAGTATGGGGAGTCCTACCTACACAATTACTGTTACCCTAACTGGACTCAGCCCAGGGTCACCCCTTGAAGGTAGAGGCTCCCTGTCCTCGTGCCTAGCCTGACTCACCCTGTATTACCCTATCCTCAATGACCTAAAGCAAATAACATAACTAAGACATGAAAGAAAACAGGAAACAAACAAATCCCAACGTTACGTTTCCCCAGCCAGTATGAATTCTGACTGGTTCGTCAGGGGAAAAGGAGAGAGATGCTCCTACAGCAATGTCTCATAATAGAGATCTCCGATATCGTGTCCCTCAATCGAGACCCTCCAGGAGTATGAGCCCAGATGCAGGCAATAGATGACCGGTGTCCCCAAGTCTGAATCAAAATCAGCGCCTTTTAAAGTATCCACCCCTAGTTAGTCCCTCCCCCCTGAAGCACTATCCCTCTTCTATACAAACCAAACCAAATTCTACATAGGTCTCTGGAGTAACTTTGGTCAAACATATGAGTGAAAGTACTGTATTACTAAGTTGAATCATAAATCACCTTCCAAGTGCATGCTTTATCAATATAACATGTGGACGCCGATTTGGAATGCAAATGCGTTCCACAGACCGGATATGCGTTCCACAGACCGGAAGTGATGAAAATTGGACATTTATTATCATAATAACAAGGTTCCACCGGGTAGAACATTCTTTTTTAGCCATTATGGGGAAACTACAATTATATGATAAACCCATTCCGGCTACATGATGTACAGAAAAAGGGATCATTTTTGATCCGGTATTTCAAAAAAGGACAGGATTCATGATACAACTTAGAACCCCATTGGTAGTTGGTTAATCCGGAGAAGGAAGGGAAGGGCCAAACCAGTCGGTGGGTCCCAGACATACGGTCACTGAGACCAAACTTATAGTCGTGTCCAAGTGGGCAATTCATAGTCGTGTCCAAGTGGGTAATATAACATATATGGGGACATGACATGGACAAAGGGAGAAGGAGGGAGAAAGAGAGCAGGAGAGCACCCCTTTCATAGTCGTGTCCAAGTGGGCAATTCATAGTCGTGTCCAAGTGGGCAATATAACACATATGGGGACATGACATGGGCAGAGGGAGAGGGGGAATAATGAGAGCAGGAGAGCACCCCTTTCAAAAAGGAGGGGAGATGGTGAGCGGGAAAGCACCCATTTCATAAATAACACCCAAATGATAACTGTTCATTGAGACCATATGGACTGTATGTTTTTAATCTATATATCCACTGGCATTCCTTCTGTAAGATCTTCTTGTCCCAATCTCCCTTACGTGGAGATGGAGGGATGATGTCAATAATTTGGAAGCCCAGGGATCTAGCATCACCCCCATGGAACTCTAGTACATGATTCGCCATGGGTTTGTCTCGTCCATGTCTGATATCTCCTAGGTGCTCTCCCACTCTCCTCAACTCCCTCTTGGTCTTACCAACATAATTCATCGGGCATGAACATGTAATTAGGTAAACCACTCCACAACTCCTACAATTACCAAAATCCCTTATTTCAAAGGTTCTACCCGTTGAGACACTTTTGAAGGTTTTTGATGTAATGATAAATGGACATGCTATGCATCCACTGCATTTAAATGTTCCCAGTGGTCTCCTATCCAACCAGGTTCCAGAGGTTTTTGGTGTTGTATAGAGACTATGTACCAAAAGATCCTAGTGCGGATTTTATAACCATTCTCCTGTGTTCGGACACATCTGGCAATCTTGTGAGGCATCAAGAAAAGCTGTGATATTTCTGACGGGGTAAAGGAGATTCTCAAGTCTCTCTCCCAGAGACCAATGCACGCTGGTTTTGGCATGAGCATGGGGGTACATCGCTTCTTATAAATCTGAGAGATCAGCTTAGTGTACCGATTTTGGTCCGCAACTAATCCCTCAAACCAAGTCAAAGGGCACATCAAAGCTTGTTTAGGCATATGTTTAGAGATAAAGGAGCTCAGGAATGATATTAAAAGTGGGCAAAACCTACACTCAGGAAAAAGCTGTGATATATCTTCTCTCCCAAAAACCTTGCCATCCTCGTTGAATAGAACTATAACTGGCTGTGTGGAGTTATGTATGGAATGAGGTAGACTTTTAAGCAAAGCTAAGGGTGCATGAGCTAAGATGTCTCGTATTTGAATCAGAGGCAAAGGTAGGGGGATGGCACAGTGGGATGACTGAAACCATCTCCATGCTAAAAGTGTGGTTTTAACCATTGGGTTGAAGGACCTGTCTAAACATGGAAAGCCACTCGTCCCCACTAAGAGACCAGTAAAGGGAGATCCAAAGAATGTCTACTCCATAGGTACCCAAGACCTGCCTAGAGGTGGAGCGAACCAGTTCACCACCCTCGATAAACAAATGGCTTTCCCATATAGCTCTGGATCAGGTAGGCCGATCCCACCGTAGGGCTTGAGTTTACTGAGAATGGAGTATGCTAGATGTGCCCTCCTTCCTGCCCATATAAATGTCTAGATTCGCTGTTTCACTGAGGCGCAATATGATCTCGGAGGGGTGTAGTTTAGTCGGAAAAGTGACGAGTGGTTGGGCCCTATTTTGACTCCCAGATGGATAATATATGGGGTGTCCCAGTTAAAAGGGGAGTTAGCTATCAGATTGTGTTTGACTGAGCCAGGGAGGTCTATGATTAGTAATATGGGATTTATTCATGTTGATTTTAAAATTGGAGAAAAGGCTAAACTGTTCCAAAATAAGATATATACAAGGCAGGGCGTTTGTTGGATTATTGGTCATAATGAGAAGATCATCTGCAAGAGCTGAACCGTTATGTTCCTGATGCCCCATTTGGACTCCCTGGATCTCACTTTCTCTTCTGACCGCCTGCAACAAGCATTCCATAACTAGCATGAATAGTAAAGAGGATAAGGGGAAGTGTTGTTTATGATGATTGAGGCTGAAGCATGTGAATAAAAGGAGAAGACTGCTTTAATTAATGAATCGGGGAGCCCAAATGCACTAAGTGAAAGGGCTGACAAAAATTACAAGGAGTCGGCACTCCAATACACCCTTTGTTACACATAAAGAAGGGGATCATACACAGCCTTGAAAAATGATTGATGGCCTGCTGGTGACCTTCAAAAATATTTGGAGCAAGGGCCTGCTGATCTGACCATTTAAAACATTATGGGTGAGGGCCTGCTGCCGCTTTGGTGACTCTAGATAACCTAGGGCAATCGCACGTCCCTGCGACAGTGACGATCCATTCAGATGTCTGCCCTATCAACTTTCAATGTTATTTTCAGTGCCAACCATGGTGACCATTGGTAACCGGGAATCAGGGTTTGATTCTGGAGAGGGAACCTGAGAAATGGCTACGGCTACCACAACCAAGCAAGGCAGCATGCGCGCAAATTACCTATTAGGTATAATTAGGTGAGGGCATGCAGGTGAGATGACCCTGTAAAACATTATATGCGAGGGCCTGCTGGTGAGCTGACCCTCTAAAAATTATATGTGAGGGCCTGCTGGTGAGCTGACCCTGTAAAACATTGTAGGTGAGGGCCTGCTCGTGAGCTGACCCTCTAAAAATTTTATACAAGGGCCTTCAGCTGAGCTGACCCTGTAAAACATTATATACGAAGGGCAAATATGCGAGGGCATTATATGCGACGAATAAGCATGTTGATATGATGGAAGATGAGAAGGAGGATGAGAAAAGGAAGATTCAACCATATACCCTTGTTTGTGGTGAAAGGGGTGCATGGGAATACAGTGTATTCAGTACATTATAAACAACAAATTTAAAGTGCCTTTATGTTCATCAGCTTTCCTCTTGTGGGGTAGAGAAGTCATGATCAATCCAGGCCTTGTTAATTTTTATAAGAGTCAACCTGTCAGCATTTTCAGTTGACAGGTGGCTACGCTTATCTGTTATAATGCCACCAGCAGCAATAAATACCCGCTCAGACAAAACACTCGCGGAAGGGCAGGCCAGAACCTCCAAAGCCCTGCCACGTGTCCAGCTTGGAAGAGTGTTGCCCTGCCTCTGTTGGAACTGAGTGTTCCCCTTGTCTCCCCTCCTTGGTTGACCTAGAAACTACGGACTCTGCGGCCAGCGTTGTCAGATGGAAATTTTTGGAGCAATCTTTCAGCAAGGATCTTCTGGTATTGCTCATCCTCTCCACCAGAGGAATGAGAGATGAGAAGTTCTCTTTGTAGCGGGGGTCAAGTAGGGTGAACGACCAGTAATCTGTGTTGTCTAAAATGCGTATAACGAGCGGGTATCGGGAAAGGCAGCCTAACATGAAGTCTGCCATGTGTGCCAGAGTACCAACAGGCAATCGTCATCAGGAGGATCACTCTCCATCTCTTCATCCTCCTATTCTGACTACCCACGCAGAACAGATGGAATTAAACTTCCATGGGTACTACTCTCTGTAGCGGAGGCAACCGTCTCCTGCTCCTCCTCCTCTACATCATTCAGTTTTGCTATCACCCTGTGAAATGTCTTCCCGCATTTCCACCTCTTCCACATGCAAAGTGTCATCTCCTTAATTGTGAGCAGCGAGCGTTTGAGTAGACACAGAAGTGGGATGGTTACGCTGATAATAGCGTTATCACCGCTCACCATCTATGTTGATTCCTCAAAGTTTCGTAAAACCTCACAGAGGTCAGACATCTATGCCCACTCCTTGCTTGTGAATAGCGGAAGCTGACTGGAAAGGCGATGACCATGTTGCAGCTTGTATTCCACTACTGCCCTCTGCTGCTCACAAAACCTGGCCAACACGTGGAGCATAGAGTTCCTGTGCAAGCTCACGTCGCACAACATCCGGTGAACTGGCAATTTCAAGCGCTGCTGCAGTGTTGACAGACCGGCTTAAGCTGTCGATGACTTTTGGAAATGTGCACACAAGCGGTGCACCTTCACCAGTATCTCAGACAAATTAGGGTAGGTTTTGAGAAACCACTAAACCACTAAGTTTAAGACGTGGGCTAGGCATGGTATGTGTGTGAGCTTGCCGAGCTCCAAAGCTGCCACCAAGTTACGGCCAATATCAGACACAACCATGTCTGGTTCTAGGTTGAGTGGCGAGAGCCACACAACAGTCTGGTCTCTTATCCCCTGCCATAGCTCTATCAGCTTCAGCCCGGCCTGCTGCCACTTCCCTACTGCAGTGCTACACTGCTTCTAGCTACCGACTGATGACTGACTGGTGCTGCACGTGGATAATTCGGAGGTTGAAGTGGAGGAGGAGGTGGAGGAGGAGAAGTAGGGGTTGACGTAGGTGGTGACGGAAACCTTGATGGAATTAGGGCCCGCAATCCTTGGCGTCGGTAGCACCTGTGCCATCCCAGGGTATGACTCGCTCCCAGCCTCCACAACATTCACCCAGTGTCACAATAGGTAGGTAAGCGGGGAAATAACCAAACACAGGAAAACAAACAGAACAAAGGACTAGGCCCAAAAACTATGGAGAAAAGGGTCACCTCCCATCCTAATGATGGATATGCACATGCCCTTGTGCCTAAACCTATAAACCCTGGGCAAACCCTAAGCAGTAGGGAAAAGGGAAGAGGCAACCTACTTTTTAAAACTCGGAGGAAGCAAGCGTCTCCCTAGAGGCCTAGATAAAAGACATAATGGGAAATAACAGAGGACTTAAGAACTATAACCTGCACAGGCCACTGGGGAAGGAGGGATACATAGCCTCACTAACAATCAAACCCAGTACACCTGAGGGAAGGTGGATCCAGCTCAAACCCAAACCAAAACAAACAAAGAAGTCAGACATGTGCAGCCAGTCTGACAGACCTCTGCACATTTACAGGGCAAGGCGTGACACCCAATGTGCTGTCATGGAAATGTAGCATCCCTGGCTGAATGCACTTGTCCATGTGTCCGTGGTTAAGTGGTCCTTCCCATTGGTCAGGGCACGTGTGATGTTACGGAAAACATGTTGGTGTAAGGCGGGCATGGCACATCTTGATAAATATTGGCGGCTGGGGACTGCGTAACGCGGGATGGCCGCCGACATCAGACTGCGGAAGGACTCAGTGTCGACAAGCCTAAATGGCAACATTTCCAGGGCCAGTAATTTGAAAAGCTGTGCATATTTAGTGCTATGGCCTGTGGGTGGGTGGCTTATTTGCGCATGCGTTCAAATGGCTGGATTAAGGACATTTGGACACTGCGCTGGGACACGGAAGTGGATGTGGTTTCTGATGGTGCTTGCGAAGGTCCCAGTGTAGGGCGGGAGGCATCTGGGCCTGCGCCTTCGACGGGGGATTGGCCAGCACGTAACACAGGGGAAGAGGAGGCAGTGCTGTGACCCACAGACACAGATTGTGGACCCAGGCATTCGTCCCACTTATTACGGTGCTTGGATGCCATGTGGTGGATCATGCTGGTGGTGGTGAGGCTGTTTGTGCCCCAGCTCATTTTGGTACAGCACAGGTTGCAAACTACTATTCTTTTTTCCTACGCACTTTCCTAAAAAAAGCACCATACTGCGGAACACCTACCCCTTTGCAAGGGAGATTTCCGCAAGGGGGTTCTCCGTGGAACAGATGCGGGCATGTTTGGTGTGGCCCGCCTTCTCCCTTTTGCCACACCTCTGCCTCTTCCAGCCTGTTGCAGTGCAGCAGATCCCTCCCCCCCTCTGTACTGCTGTCTTTGCTCAGGTTGGGTTAGTGACTTCATCGTCCACCACCTCTTTTTCCACTTCCTCACAGTAGAGTGAGCAGACATCCTCCTGACTTTTTGACCTAACCACTACCTCAGTGATTGACCACTTTGTCTCATCCTCTTCATCAACCTCTTGAGACAGTAATTGCCATTGATTTATTGGCAACTGTGTCTCATCATCATCCACCTCATTAAACAGTAATTCACGTTCCCCACTGTCATCTGCTTGTGATTGTGGATGCTAAAGAGTTTGGGAATCAGGGCACAAGATCTGTCCCTCTCCAAGCATGATTGATGAGAGAGCCACATCAAGGAACGGCGCTGAAAAGAGCTCCTCGGAATATCTGATTGTTGGATTACTTGTTTGCCCAGACTCTCCATGGTGGGAGGAAGGAGGATCAGGGTGAGGATTGGGTTGAGCAGACTATTGGCTACTGAGACTGGACTTGATGGAAGACAGGGTAGTGATTAACCGACTGGAAGCATTATCTGCGGCAATCCAACCAACCACCTGGTCGCACTGGTCTGACTTCAAGAGTGGTGTCCTGTGCGACCCTGCAAACTGGGACATGAAGCTAGGTATCGTGGATAATTGTTTTTCTTGTGCTCTGGCAGCAGGCACAGTTTTACCACGCCCAGGGCCACAGCCTCTGCGTGCACCATCAGCATCACGGCCACTGCCACGTCGCCTTACTGCTCGCCTTTTTCATATTAAATGTTATATATGATTGAAAGTCTGTCACACGTACAGTAGCGTAGGATTTGGAAGTGTATGCGCAAACAATTTTAAAAAGATATTTGGGATGTGGAAACGTCACGCAGGAGATATCCTGCAGGAAATGTCAATGCTGTCACCAGCGGCTAATTAAAAATAGTGATGAGCGGCAGGGGTCATATTCGAATTCGCAAAATTCGCATTATAAAAATTCGTTATAAAAAAATCTCGAATATTCGAAATTGCTAATATATATCACTATATTCTAAATAATCGCAAATTTTTGAAGTACCTATATTTGCGATAAAAATTCGTAATTCGAATATTCATGATCAACACAAATTAAAAATTACAGGGAATGTCACAGGTATTTGGGATGAGGAAACGTTATACATGAGAGGTACCACCGGTAATGTCATTGTCCGCAGCATCTATGCAAAAAAGTACACTGTATGCCAAAGATACATTTTTTAAGCGCACACGTTACACTGCAGATGTGGCCCTGGTTCTGTCACTGTCAGAAGCGGACATCGTCTATTGAAAAAGTACACTGTATGTCACAGATATTTTTGGGATGCACACACTTTACACAGGAAATGTGGCACAGCTAATGTCACTGTCCGCAGTGGACACCGTCTACGGAAAAAGTACACTGGATGTCAGATATTTTTTGGATGCGCACACACTTTACACTGGAGATGTGGCATAGCTAATGTCGCTGTTTGCAGCGGCCTACCTATTGTACGCTATTTAGCTCAGGATGCGCTAAAAATAGGTATTGCTGCCACACACAATAGTCCTTAGAAGGACTTTTGGGTCTGTAAAGTTTTAGCAATTTAGCGCAGTTTGTGCTAAAAAAAAAGCTATTGCTACTGCCACACACAATAGTCTTTAAAAGGACTTTTGGGTCTGTAAAGTTTTAGCAATTTAGTGCAGGTTACGCAAAAAATATAGATTGCTGCTGCCAGCCAATCACTGTAATGCCAGCAGCCAATATGGCTACGGCATTACAGTGAGGGCAGTACTTACCTGCATGTTTATTGGCTGCGTAGCAGTGAGGGCAGTACTTACCACCATGTGCCGAGCATCGAGATGCTCAAGCCGAACTGGTGTACGGCCGAGCATGCTCGATCTTCACAAGTAGATAGCATTAAGGACTCTGGTAGTATTGCCCCTGCCCTCCCTGCCCTGAATAAAGCCTACTTGGTCTTTGTGATTCAAGCATGGGAGAAGCCATGACAAACTGGTGGCCAACATTTTAGCCAGTAGTTTCAAATCTAAGTTTAACAGGGATATCGGACGGTAGTTTGCACAATGAGACCTATTCTTCCCCTCACTGGGGAAATATGGGCCCTAGTCATATCCACCGACAAAGGGACACCAGACAGAGAACTATTGCATATTAAGAGTAGGTGTAGCACTAGGGTTTTATAGAATGTGCTGTAGTATAAAGCATGGCAACCTTTAGGTCCTGGGCATTTTCCATTAGGGAGCTGTTTAATTGCAGCTACTAGTTCATCTATAGTAAATGGGTTCTGCAGAGTCTGTGCTTGAGAGCCAGACATGGGCAATGAAAGAGAGCTGAGAAAAGATGCCAAAGTCCCGGGGGGGTGGGCATGGTCACCCAGTTCAGCCTCTTGTAGATGGTATAGAGAATAGTAAAAGTTCTGAAACTGTGTTGAAATAGCCGAGGTGTTAAAAACCTCTTCCCTGCCAGTGACCTAATCTTATGGATAAAATTGTGGGATTTCCTCTCCATGAGCATAATATTTAAATTGGGAGTGGAGATAAAACCTAGCTGAAGCAGTATTTAATAAGTTCTTCAGTGTTGCTCGTAAATCAGTAGGTTCAACGAGATGGGTATCTAGCAGGGATTGCTTATGGAGTTTTTTCAGGCATTGGATCTGAGAAAGATGTATGTCTATACGGGCTGTTCTATCTTTCTTAAGTCGAGCATCCATACAAATAAACTGACCTCTCATATATGCCTTATGGGTATCCCACAAAGTGTGGGGTGAGGTCTCTGGGAGGAAGTTGAGAGAGAAAAAAAATCCTCAAGTAGGTTTTGAGAGCGTGTTAAAGGCTCTCCAGGGGAGATAAGTGGCTCATTTAATCTCCACCTAAATGAACGAGGTTCTAGGAAGTACAGAGATGTAGGTGCTTTTTAGATATAAACAAGTAGTAGAGCCTCTGATAAGATCCGTGGTCCATCGAAAAGAAGATGTAGTCATGCGTGGAGGGATTGCGAAGTCATAGAAGTCATAGAGGGACAAATGTAATGTTTTCTTAAGATCTTTAAGTGCTTTTGTGGAAATCGCAGATTTCTTAGATGTGGAGTCTAAAGTAGGTTCCATTGAGATCTCCCCCAAGCACCACCACACCCTCCTTTTACGTTTCCTACAAGGAGAGTACATTATGAATCCAGGTGATCTGATTAACATTAGGAGCGTAAACATTGACAAAAGTATATAGTTGGTTAGAAATGGTCCCTTTGAGCAAGATATATGTACACTCCCTGTCTTGAATGTGGGAGGTATATGAAAATGGAAGGCCTTTTCAAATTCAAATGCCCAGACCTCTGGGGGCTGAAGACCCAGATCCACAGTGATGCCATTGCAAGAATATGGAATGAGAAAGATTTGGGTATCTATCAAACTTAAAATGTGTCTCCTGAAGCATCAGCACTGAGCATTTTTCACTCTTCAGGGAGACTTATTCTACATCAGTTTTATTTATTTATTCCTGCATTTACTTATTCCTACCTCAGCTGTAAACTAAGATACGTCATTCAATACCAATAAGATGGAAGCCTTTATTATTCCACTGCCAGAGTGCCAGCCAATACCATTCAGTCTGCACCCCTTAGGAGGGCCAGGTCTGAATGAGGACCATCCTCATCTTTTGCTGTCTTTACTTTTTACAAATCATCCTTCAATGTCTCTATGTCCTAGAAAAGTCAACAAGATGCCGAGAGGAGAAGCTGGAAGTTTCTGATGTCATATTCTCATCGATATTAGATGATGTGGAAAAGGAGGAAAAGCAGATGGCAGAAGAAAGGGTCCTGTCTGTAGGACAGAAGAGTGCTGGAGTTGGAGAATTTGGTATGCCAGAGCTGATTAATATTCTGTCTTTTGTGTTAAATAACCTGCAGGAGATTGCAGCAAGAACAGCAATAATAATATGCATATTGTCCCACCATCTAATCAGCCAAAACCCATACAAGCAACAGCCGCTTGATCCAAATATAAGGAAAACTTTGATAGCCACGAATCAAAATTTCCTAGCAATTCATGGTAAAGAAACGAAGATAATATGAGCCATAATGCTGTGCAGCCAGCCAGTCTGCAGATAGCCATCTCGTCCGCAGATAGCCATCCCCTGTGATGTAACAGCCTTATAAAAAGCCTAATCCCACTTGGTTTCTGTCTTTTTACTGTGAACTGAGCATAGGGAGAGATGTGGCAAGTGCTAGGGACAGTGGTTTAGAAAGCTTTTAATTGTAGAATGTTGGATAGGGACAAAGACAGTGCAGAGACACTGTAGGGTGATTGTAGAGAGAGCATAAGGACACTGCAGGGACAGTGCAGTGACAGTCCAGGCTTTATGTAATTTCCTTGTGCATCTTGTGCCATTCATTGTTATTCTGTTCAGTTATACATAGACGTACTGTGCATCAAACTAATTTTCAACAGGTGAAGTAATATATAGTCATGTTTTTCTGCTTCGCCATTCATACTTCATCTGTTATATTACTGATTCAGTTACTGTATACTATGACCAACAGACACTTACCTGGGCCCTTAAAAGGAATGGGCAGTGGCAAAAATTTACTTCTTTGGCAGAACAAGGGGCCGTGGTAGCAGCAGCCACAGCAACAGGCCAGAGCTGCCACTGTCATCTAGCAGTCATATTTTAACTGTGGTTTAGCTGTACTGGAATCATTGACTCACTCTTCATCATCATCTCAGGTGATAACAGATACACACAGCCAGAAATCTGTGGGCTCCTCTGACACCACACTTAGTTGGCATGGCCAAAGGAACAACCTCTGTGCCCTCACCTTTCCTGCAAGTACTTCTTTAGCTGCTCTTTCTGCTCGGGAAGTAATGCATGCTTCTGGCTCTGCTGTGCTTTTTAGCGAGGATGAGCTTAGTGAGGAAAGTCAGCAGCTACAAGCCAGCATAGACTTGGAGGACAAGTGAGACAGCAGCAGGGTGGCAGTGTGCCAATGAGCCTGCAGGGTGGAAGCGGTGGGAGATCTGGAGCTAAACATGCCCGGGATAGACCATCTGCTTCTCAGGAGCCTACCTATCAGAAAACAACTAGAGGTCAACCCGTTCATAAAGGCAGCGACAGACAGTCAGCACGGAGTGTTGGGAGTAAAATAACATACATTTTTTATCAAGTCACTGGAAGATGTTCATGTGGCAGTATGCAGGATATGATATGTGAGCAGAAGGTGAAGTGTGGCCAGGTGATGGCAATACCGTCTCTGCCTTCTAATCGTGGGATGTCTGCGCCAATGTCCTCCTCTGATTCCTCATCCTCCACCTTGTCCTCAGCCTCCACTGTAAGCACAGTTCAGAGTGGTATTCCAGCAAAGCACAATGCTGTCACGTGGTTCTGCACCTGGTCAACCTGGGTGAACTGAATCACACTGGAGAGGAATTGCTCCGCGTCATCAACCCAAGAAAGGGAATCCTGGCTGTCTTCTTGTCAACTGGAGATAGGAACCATGGTCTGAAAGGATTTGGACCTTTCTAGACCTCTACAACCACCTTGGTTTGATGTCACTGACATCAGGAGAGATATTTCTCAGTTGGAAATAACATGACACACACACAGGTATCACTGAGAAATACTCTAACTTTATTATGCTATCACTTGGCCTTATATAGGCAGTAGAAAAGTTTGCATAACAACAGCGTTAAACCAATCATAGAGATAAACATTGGTGCTCATACACATACTACCGGAACATCCTTATATGGTATGTGTACGTGCAGTAAGCAAAAAGAATAGGTTTTAATCAGTCACATATAAGAATGTATGCAGTTGTGCTGAATGACCCTGAATAAGGCAAGAACGTTTGTACTAGTTCTGGGGGATTCCCAGAATCTGTCCTGGGACAGATAAGTGAACCTAACTCACAGCGAGGGAACTTGAAACAGTGCGTGGGTGAGATGTTATAACAATTCTGCCAAGGCAGAATGGTGTTCCTCTACTGCGCCTCATATGTCGTGGCCCCTCTTCCCCTACTGTGATCTGCCACCATCTTGTGCTGTTACTGCCACTCCGCCACTACTGTTTCCCCCCTGCCACTCTGTTTCAGGGCCACTATTATGACTCTTCGTGCTGTTGCCACCCTCACCACTCTGTTCCAGGGCCACTATTGTAAATTATCATGCTGTTTCCCCCTTAACAGTGTGTTACAGGGCCACTAGTGTCCCTGTTTGGTTGTGTTGATCACATAGAAACATAGAATGTGTCAGAAGATAATAATCATTTGTCCCATTTAGTCTGCCCAATATACTGAATACTATTAATAGCCCCTGGCCCTATCTTATATGAAGGATGGCCTTATGCTTATCCCATTCATGCTTAAACTCCTTTACTGTATTTGCAGCTACCACTTCTGCAGGAAGGATATTCCATGCATCCACTACTCTCTCAGTAAAGTAATACTTCCTGATATTACTTTTAAACCTTTTCCCCTCTAATTTAAAACTATGTCCTCTTGTAGCAGTTATTCTTCTTTTAAATATTCTCTCCTCTTTTACCGTGTTGATTCCCTTTATATATTTAAAAGTTTCTATCACCATTTATATTTCCGTTCTTAGGATCTGTTAGAAGAACAGAAAAATACCAAAAGAAAGGGTCCTCTTGTTTGAGCGTCCAGAAGGCTTCTATCATACGGACAGTATCTTGCATCAGGATTTCATCATGATTTGGAAGCCAAAAGCAAGAGTGGGTCCAAAACATAGAAGACATGCAAATATTTCCATTACATGTTATATCTGTTTTGGATCCCCTCCTGTTTTTGCCTTACCAATACTAATGCAAAAAATTGACCAAAAATTGACCGTTACATTCTCCCTAAAGTTTAACTGCAGGCCAGGATAGACCTGATTTAACGTTCTTCATTAAATTCATTTGGATCGAAGTGAATTTTTGGGAAAAATTTGGCAAAGCAACTGAATACAAAATTTTGGAAAACTTCACTTATGTCTAATTACAGCATCAGACCAACATTGCATTGTTATATACATATTAGTGGACACTTTACTGCATCAGACTGTTTAGTTTAAAGACATTTTACTAAAAATAAATTGCAGTTTTACCCAAACTATCGAATGCATAGCTCAAAGACATTTTACAGCAAACATTACATTTTTATATCAATGTTAGCAGATGCAATCTGCATCAGAACTTGTAGTTTAAAGACTTTTCACAGCAATAAATGCAATTATACCCACACTATTGAAAGCATAGACACTTTACCTCAAACATTGGGTTGTTATACTCATGCTATTATAAGAAGTTCAATAGCCGAAGGCTATAAAGTTCCTGTTTCTGGCCTGTTATAAAACTTAACGTTTAATAATACAATCCTAAAATGTATAGTGCCCAATTATTTTTAAAAATAATAGTCACCTAGTTTACTATCATATTTTTTTCTCCTCTTGTTCTTATTTGTTTTTTTGGGGGGAGTATCTAGTAAAGGAGACCTATGGGAATATTTACTCCATAATCCCTAATAGGTTTACGGGCATTACTTTTTTCAATGTAGCATTTTAAAGTCGGGGTATTTTTATGTTGCCACTTTAGTATCTCTTTAACAGCTAGCTTTATTGCTTGTGTTTAATCAAACAGCCACCTGTCAAGTTAGATCAGATCATTATTTCTAACTCCCTTACTAAGCTCTTATCTCTGTCTAGGTCATTTGCACAGAGCATCTGCAGTACGCTCCGCTGCTCAGTGAGACTAGGGCGTCTATTTTATCTAAAAGCTAATTGCAGCTCCCCCGACATGTTTAGCTGCAGCGTGGCTTCCTCAGGGGTTGACAGTAGCTCCTTAGCCCCTGAGGACGCCGCGCTGCGACGAAACATATCGGGGGAGCTGCAATTAGCAGAAAAATAAAAAATAAGAACAAGAGGAGATAAATAATATGATAGTAAACTAGGCAACTATTATTTTTTTAAAATAATTGGGCACTATATATTTTAGGATTATATTATTAAAGGTTAAGTTTTATAACAGGCCAGAAACAGGAACTTTATAGCCTTTGGCTATTGAACTTCTTATATTTGAATTTTCCTGGGCCGCCTTGGGTCATTTTTAGTCTATTTACCCATGCTATTGAATGTACAGTTCACAGACATTTTACAGCAAAAATTACATTATTACCAAAGTAAATTGTCAATACCATTGTGGAGTGTGTTTGTAGAATGTAAGTGGCATTTAACCCCTTAAGGACACAGCCTTTTTACACCTTAGGACCAGGCCATTTTTTGCAAATCTGACCAGTGTCACTATAAGTGCTGATAACTTTAAAACGCTTTGACTTATCCAGGCCGTTCTGAGATTGTTTTTTCGTCACATATTGTACTTCATGACACTGGTAAAATGAAGTTAAAAAAAATTTACTAATTTATAATACCTAATTTAACAAAAATTTGGAAAAATTAGCAAATTTCAAAGTTTCAGTTTCTCTACTTCTGTAATACATAGTAATACCCCTAAAAATTGTGATGCCTTTACATTCCCCATATGTCTACTTCATGTTTGAATTATTTTGGGAATGATATTTTATTTTTTGGGGATGTTACAAGGCTTAGAAGTTTAGAAGCAAATCTTGAAATTTTTCAGAAATTTACAAAAACCCAATTTTTAGGGACCACTACAGCTCTGAAGTCACTTTGCGAGGCTTACATAATAGAAACCACCCAAAAATGACCCCATTCTATAAACTACACCCCTCAAGGTATTCAAAACTGATTTTACAAACTTCGTTAACCCTTTAGGTGTTGCACAAGAGTTATTGGCAAATGGGGATGAAATTTGAGAATTTCATTTTTTTGGCTAATTTTCCATTTTAACCCATTTTTTCCACTAACAAAGCAAGGGTTAACAGCCAAACAAGACAGTATCTTTATTGCCCTGACTCTGCCGTTTACAGAAACACCCCATATGTGGCCGTAAACTACTGTACGGGCACACAGCGGGGCGTAGAGTGAAAGGTGCGCCATATGGTTTTTGGAAGGCAGGTTTTGCTGGACTGTTTTTTTTGACACCATGTCCCATTTGAAGCCCCCTGATGCACCCCTAGAGTAGAAACTCCATAAAAGTGACCCCATCTAAGAAACTACACCCCTCAAGGTATTCAAAACTGATTTTACTAACTTCATTAACCCTTTAGGTGTTGCACAAGAGTTATTGGCAAATGGGGATGAAATTTGAGAATTTCATTTTTTTGCCTAATTTTCCATTTTAACCCATTTTTTCCACTAACAAAGCAAGGGTTAACAGCCAAACAAGACTGTATATTTATTGCCCTGACTCTGCCATTTACAGAAACACCCCATATGTGGCCGTAAACTACTGTACGGCCACACAGCGGGGCGTAGAGTGAAAGGTGCGCCGTATGGTTTTTGGAAGGCAGGTTTTGCTGGACAGTTTTTTTGACACCATGTCCCATTTGAAGCCCCCCTGATGCACCCCTAGAGTAGAAACTCCAAAAAAGTGACCCCATCTAAGAAACTACACCCCTCAAGGTATTCAAAACTGATTTTACAAAGTTTGTTAACCCTTTAGGTGTTGCACAAGATTTAATGGAAAATAGAGATACAATTTCAAAATTTCACTTTTTTGGCAGATTTTCCATTTTAATATTTTTTTTCCAGTTACAAAGCAAGGGTTAACAGCCAAACAAACTCAATATTTATGGCCCTGATTCTGTAGTTTACAGAAACACCCCATATGTGGTCGTAAACTGCTGTATGGGCACACGGCAGGGCGCAGAAGGAAAGGAATGCCATACGGTTTTTGGAAGGCAGATTTTGCTGGACTGGTTTTATTGACACCATGTCCCATTTGAAGCCCCCCTGATGCACCCCTAGAGTAGAAACTCCATAAAAGTGACCCCATCTAAGAAACTACACCCCTCAAGGTATTCAAAACTGATTTTACAAAGTTTGTTAACCCTTTAGGTGTTGCACAAGATTTAATGGAAAATAGAGATACAATTTCAAAATTTCACTTTTTTGGCAGATTTTCCATTTTAATATTTTTTTTTCAGTTACAAAGCAAGGGTTAACAGCCAAACAAAACTCATTATTTATGGCCCTGATTCTGTAGTTTACAGAAACACCCCATATGTGGTCGTAAACTGCTGTACGGGCACACGGCAGGGCGCAGAAGGAAAGGAATGCCATACGGTTTTTGGAAGGCAGATTTTGCTGGACTGGTTTTATTGACACCATGTCCCATTTGAAGCCCCCCTGATGCACCCCTAGAGTAGAAACTCCAAAAAAGTGACCCCATTTTAGAAACTACGGGATAAGGTGGCAGTTTTGTTGGTACTAGTTTAGGGTACATATGATTTTTGGTTGCTCTATATTACACTTTTTGTGCGGCAAGGTAACAAGAAATAGCTTTTTTGGCACCGTTTTTTTTTTGTTATTTACAACATTCATCTGACAGGTTAGATCATGTGGTAATTTTATAGAGCAGGTTGTCATGGACGCGGCGATACCTAATATGTATACAATTTTTTTTATTTATGTAAGTTTTACACAATGAATTAATTTTTAAAACAAAAAAAAGTTTTAGTGTCTCCATAGTCTAAGAGCCATAGTTTTTTTTAGTTTTTGGGCGATTATCTCAAGTAGGGTCTCATTTTTTGCGGGATGAGATTACGGTTTTATTGGCACTATTTTGGGGTGCATATGACTTTTTGATCGCTTGCTGTTACACTTTTTGTGAAGTAAAATGACAAAAAATTGCTTTTTTTACACCGTTTTTTTTTATTTTTTTTACGGTGGTCACCTGAGGGGTTAGGTCATGTGATATTTTTATAGAGCCGGTCGATACGGACGCGGCGATACCCAATATGTATACTTTTTTTTATTTATGTAAGTTTTACACAATGATTTCATTTTTGAAACAAAAAAAATCATGTTTTAGTGTTTCCATAGTCTAAGAGCCATAGTTTTTTCAGTTTTGGGGCGATTATCTTGGGTAGGGTATGATTTTTGCGGGATGAGATGACGGTTTGATTGTTACAATTTTGGAGTACATACAACTTTTTTGATCACTTTTATTAACTTTTTGGGGAAGTAAGGTGGGCAAAATTTCAATTTCATCATAGTTTTTAATTTTTTATTTTTATGTCGTTCACCGTTTGGGTAAAGTAACATGACCGTTTTATAGATCAGGTCGTTACGGACGCGACGATACCAAACATGTGTAGGGAATTTCATTTTTTTTATTTTTAATCAGTGATAAATGTGTTTTTTGATTTTTACTTTATTTTCACTTTTTTTCACTTTCTTTTTGACCCAGACCCACTTGGTTCTTGAAGATCCAGTGGGTCTGATGTCTGTATAATACAGTACAGTACAATATATAGTACTGTACTGTATTTTACACTTTGTCTGAACAGATCTATGCCTTTCAGCACAGATCTGTTCAGCACCATGGACAGCAGGACGCCTGAGAAGGCGTCCTGTTGCCATGGGAACCTTCCCCGTCTGCTCAGTTATGGTCAGAACTGCGCAGATGGGGAAGGGTAAGGACGGGGCTTGGGGGGCTGCCTGGAGGCTCTCTCCCTCTCCATTCGGAGGGGCTGCAAAGGCACAGCAGCCCCCCGATGGGAGAGGGAGGGAGCTCCCTGCGCTGTTAACCTTTTCCATACAGCGGTCCGTACGGACCGCTGTATGGAAAGGGTTAAACGGCTGACATCGCATCACCGATGTCAGCCGTTTATACCAGAGTGCCAGCAATGTGCTGGCACCCTGGTATGCCCACTAGACGCCAACGATTACGCAATGGGAGGCGGGCGGGGGATCGCGATCCCGCCTGCAGCACCGCCCGCCTCCCGCACCGCCCGCACCGCCCGCAACCCTCCCCCTGCACCTCCCACCCGGCAAAAATCACTAAGGGGTGCAGGGGGGGGGGGGATACAGATATATTTTCGGCATACTAAAGTTTCTGATCCCCGCGGTCAGGGACCGCGGGGATCAGAAACTGCAGAAATCGCAGCAAACCGCAGGTCTGAATTGACCTGCGGTTTGCCGCGATCGCCGACATGGGGGGGTCACGGGACCCCCCAGCGCATTTAGCCTAGGTGCCTGCTCAATGATTTGAGCAGGCACCGGGTTCCGATCACTGCCAGCCGCACGGCAGTGATCAGAAATACACAGGGCGTACATGTACGCCCTGTGTCCTTAAGTACCAGGGCACAAGGGCGTACCTGTACGCCATATGTCCTTAAGAGGTTAATTGCACCTTTGTCTTTAAATTACAGAAAACACTCTTGCATTGTGCTAGTACTATTTAATCATAAGTGTACCTAACCAATGAGTTTTTAGTTATAGAAAACCCATGACTTTTCATTTATAGGCCTAGTGATAAAATAACTAGAAAACAGAAAAGTGCAAAACGAAAGACCCAGGTCCCATCATCCCAGAGTCTGCATGTGGGTAGTAGCTGCACTAGCCATCCAGCCTGTAGTTGTAGTAGGCTACATTATTATTTTATTATAATAAGAGGATGAGATTGTGGACTGGATGGCTGCTGGATGCTGCCTGCATGTCTGAGTGGGAAGCCCCCTCCGCCTCACCTCCAAAAGTTTTTAAACATCTTGTGCCCCCTATAAGGGACAATTTTGCTAGTTTTCTAATATAAAAAAGCAGAACATATGCTATGGTGCAGTGTGTTTTTAAACAAGCTGTTTGTTAACACTGTCAAACATGCCTTTAGCCTTATCTATACAGTGGGGAAAAAAGGTATTTAGTCAGCCATTAATTGTGCAAGTTCTCCCACTTATAAAGATGAGAGGCCTGTAATTTTAATATCACTGTAGGTATACCTAAACTATGAGAGACATAATGAGAAAATCACATTGTCTGATTTTTTAAAAGATGTATTTGCAAATTATGGTAGAAAATAAGTATTTAGTCAATAACAAAAGTTCATCTCAATGCTTTGTTATATACCCTTTGTTGGCAATGACAGGCCTCTCATCTTTTTAATTGGGAGAACTTGCACAATTGGTGGCTGACTAAATACTTTTTTGCCCCACTGTATATGTTAGTGTCACTCTTAAATTATTTTCCATTGCTGTTCAAGAGCTTAAGGGAGGAGGGGGGAGAGTGAGAACAAAAGTTAGTAAAAAAAAAAGAAACAGTTAATGAAAGATACTGAGCAATGTGGGGCGACACGTGCCATCAACATGCCAGTGTGCTGGCCGGGTTGGGAGTTTTCGTGAGGTGTCTTCAATCAAGATGACCTCTACGGCATCTATGCAAGAAAATGGATACATTATTATAATTTTTTAACCTGATTAACCCATGAAAGGCCTCAATTGTAGCTTCAGGTGCAGAGATGAACGTGGCATCTCAGGTGCCAAGGATTAGGCATGACTGCTAGCGCTACCTCTCTATAGCTACATTCCTGCCTATGTGTTAGAGCGTAGTGCATACAAAGAGTTGTTAGTCAACTGATATATGGTGGTAATTCCATTCAAATAGGTATCAATGATAAAGTGTTCTGCACACCTTCCAATGGTGTGACATAGGTAAAACACTATTGAATTATTCTAACCCACTCTCTTCCATGTTTCAGGGTCATAGAGACAGTATAGATGCAAATACAGATGTAGCCAAGCTGAACTTGACTCTGATTGCAGTGGCCGGGTTTTGGGTGGCCCCATCACTACGCTGGTCCTCCGGACACCGTCGAGGTGTCACCAAATGTCGATGCTCTCCGAAAGGGACAGTAAGGTGTGGAGCACCACAATGGGAAATAATTCTAGAGAATCAGGGTCTGCAGTAAACCAGGGTGCTTCTTTACTGAAGGGATTCAGGTGCAAAACAATGCAGGCGAGGCATAGGGCTGGCTTCTCTAGTCTCCTCCCTGGCAGAAGAAGGGTTTGATGCAGAGGAAAGGCCTGAGATAGCTGTCCCTCTATCTCTTCAGAAGGCTGGTACCCTGGTCCAAGGCTGATGATCCACGGTCTGTGGCAGAGTATCCTCGTCTCAGCATCTTCTTCTGGTCACTCAGTATTCTGGCAGGGTCTCCTCTTCCAAGCACTGGTCCCTAACTGACTGACTGCTCTCCTTATATACAGTATTAGCTAGACAATAACATTATAATGTGAGGGATGGAGTGGAGAAGCTCAGCACAACCAGATACATTGTAATACTTTCCATCTCTCATAGACTTACATTACAGCTTAAATGATACTCAATGGCAATGACACAGCAGTTTTTCCAGACAAAAACAAGTCATAACATAACAAGACATATCAACAGAGCTAAAACCAGACAGTCACCAGGTCAGGCTATCTGCGTTTGGTGGTAAACAATGTCTGTTTTTTTTCCGCTCAAAACATAGTCTTCTTTAAGCTCTACGGCAGCTGTGGAAAATTACCAGCCTCTCTTTCAAAGTCCTAACAGTCTATCAGTATTTATTAACCCTTTCCACAGAGCCTTGCAAATACAATGATAATGAACAGGATATATTTAACAACATACATAAAAATGTAATTACACAGTATTAAACAGTAATCCCTTTTCAATTGAAATAAAGTAATACGTTTATAACTTTGCATAGAGGAAATAGACAAATGTCCACAAATGTCCAAACGTCCAAATACCACCTGCTCTATGGCACTACAGTTGTGGCCAAAAGTTTTGAGAATTACACAAATATTAGTTTTCACAAAGTTTGCTGCTAAACTGCTTTTAGATCTTTGTTTCAGTTGTTTCTGTGATGCAGTGAAATATAATTGCACACACTTCATACGTTTCAAAGGCTTTTATCGACAATTACATGACATTTATGCAAAGAGTCAGTATTTGCAATGTTGGCCCTTCTTTTTCAGGACCTCTGCAATTCGACTGGGCATGCTCTGGGCAATCAACTTCTGGGCCAATTCCTGACTGATAGCAACCCATTCTTTCATAATCACTTCTTGGAGTTTGTCAGAATTAGTGGGTTTTGTTTGTCCACCCGCCTCTTGAGGATTGACCACAACTTCTCAATGGGATTAAGATCTGGGGAGTTTCCAGGCCATGGACCCAAAATGTCAACGTTTTGGTCCCTGAGCCACTTAGTTATCACTTTTGCCTTATGGCACGGTGCTCCATCATGCTGGAAAATGTATTGTTCTTCACCAAACAGTTGTTGGATTGTTGGAAGAAGTTGCTGTTGGAGGGTGTTTTGGTACCATTCTTTATTCATGGCTGTGTTTTTGGGCAAAATTGTGAGTGAGCCCACTCCCTTGGATGAGAAGCAACCCCACACATGAATGGTCTCAGGATGCTTTACGAAAATTGCGAATTTTAATAGCGAATATCGGTACTTTGAGAATTCGCGAATATTTCGAATATTGCGAAATATATTCGTATTTGCGAATATTCGATTTTTGTGCAAATACCAGTTCATGCGAATTTTTATGCGAAATTTTGTATGCGAATTTTCGCAATCAAGAAAATAATGCCTGAAGATCATGAATTCGCGAATTCATGATCTTCAGGCATTATTTTCTTGATTGCGAAAATTCGCATAAAATTCGCATACAAAATTTCGCATAAAAATTAGCATGAACTGGTATTTGCACAAAAATCGAATATTCGCAATTACGAATATATTTTGCAATATTCAAAATATTCGCGAATTCTCGAAGTACCGATATTCGCAATTCGAATATTCGTGATCAACACTATTGGCATGACACAGGACTGATGGTAGCGCTCACCTTTTCTTCTCCGGACAAGCCTTTTTCCTGATGTCCCAAACAATCGGAAAGAGGCTTCATCGGAGAATGTGACATTGCCCCAGTACTCAGCAGTCCATTCACCATATTTTCTGCAGAAGATCAATCTGTCCCTGATGTTTTTTTTGGAGAGAAGTGGCTTCTTTGCTGCCCTTCTTGACACCAGGCCATCTTCCAAAAGTCTTTGCCTCGCTGTGCGTGCAGATGCGCTAACACCTGCCTGCTGCCATTCCTGAGCAAGCTCTGCACTGGTGGCACTCCGATCCCGCAGCTGAATCCTCTTTAGGAGACGATCCTGGCGCTTGCTGGACTTTCTTGGACGCCCTGAAGCTTTCTTAACAAGAATTGAACCTCTTTCCTTGAAGTTCTTGATGATCCTATAAATTGTTGATTGAGGTGCAATCTTAGTAGCCACAATATCCATGCCTGTGAAGCCATTTTTATGCAACACAATGATGGCTGCATGCGTTTCTTTGCAGGTCACCATGGTTAACAATGGAAGAACAATGATTTCAAGCATCACCCTCCTTTTAACAGGTCAAGTCTGCCATTTTAACCCAATCAGCCTGACATAATGATCTCCAGCCTTGTGCTCGTCAACATTCTCACCTGAGTTAACAAGACAATTACTGAAATGATCTCAGCAGTTCCTTTAATGACAGCAATGAAATGCAGTGGAAAGTTTTTTTTTGGGATTAAGTTAATTTTCATGGCAAAGAAGGACTATGCAATTCATCTGATCACTCTTCATAACATTCTGGAGTATATGCAAATTGCTATTATAAAAACTTAAGCAGCAACTTTTCCAATATTCCAATATTTATGTAATTCTCAAAACTTTTGGCCAAGACTGTACATGATAACACATGGTGCAATCTTGTGACAAAAGACAATGAAATCAATTGAAATATCAGTTATCTTTTTCTTGCCATTTTTTTTACTTAATGTGTTTACCATCAAGTTTTACTTGGCTGCATCTGTACAGATAAAAACAAAGCAGGGTTGGTACCAAACCTGGTATGAGATGCTTGTCTTTCAGGAATAGATTGAACATTTATTTTTACTTTACTCTGTTCCGCATTGTGAGGAAAGTAAGAGTTTTTTTTCCCCAAAGCTATATTTTTATACTGTATCTTTAGTTAGTAAACATCTTTGTATCAACAAAACAAGCATATTTTATCTGGTTTGGCACCTAGTGAATTAAGTATATACTTAGGGCAGTATACTATAGTTTGAGCTCCTGGCTATGAAGCTTTTCATAACTTAGTTCTTTCTTAATGGCAGTCTGTCATCAAGCAAGAAAACATAGAGAGGACTCCTGTGGATGCGCACACTATGTAGGGGACTCCAGGAGAAGTCCTCACTATGAATTCCACAGCTGGCTTGTTGGCACATGGAGGTGAGTACTGACATACAACTTAATGATCTGAAATCAGTGGCAGGTGTTCTATGAATGTGTTATTGTACATAATAGTACTTGTTGGTGATGGCAGATTCCCTTTAGAGTCAGATAAATGAGGTGGGTCTGCACCAATTAACTGGGTTTAAATGGTCTTTGCTGCAGGCAAGCCACCAGGCCACTACCTCTTAGAATAGTCCTGCTGTAGTTGGCACCTTACCTACTGGGGTCAGAGGCAGCGGTGTGAAGCACCAAGGGATCATTAAGTCAGTAAACAGGCAGAGGTCAAGGCAGGCAGTGATCATGTGCTTCTGTGAAACTAATATGTGGTCACGGCAGGCAGCAAAGGGTCAGTGCGATAGACAGACTAATGTGAGAGCAGACAGCAGAGTATCAGAATTGGTAATTGGGACGAGGTTTGTTACACAGGCAGACAATCAGAAAAGCACACCTTCACTGATTAAACTACCAAGCTAGAAACCTACAGTTCAGACAGCTTCCATCTAGGGAAGGTAAACTAAGTACATACAAGTGGCCAGCCACAGGATGGAACAATTCAGGGTACATGCTGTCCCCTTAAGAGTCAACACAAGCATGCATGCATATCCTAAAGACAGGATGCTGGAAACTGGAGGTTGCGGCCTGCTATACAAGCACTTCGAATTCCGGCCCCGAAACCTGCTATTAGCAGGAGAGAAGGAAGAAGCGGGTCTGGGCCACTGGACCGAGCGGGGCTGGAATCGGTGACTGATGCAGCATTTGTGCCTACCTGGGCATGGACTGCCAGTACAACAAAAGGTTTGGTTTAGTGAGAAATGAGTGTGGTCTATGGAGAGTGGAATAGTTTCTGATGCAACAATGTGGGGTAAAAAAAATGAGTGATTCTAGCGAAATGTAAACCAACTATTAGGTGGTCTAAAGGTATTCCCTTTCTCAATACTGAGCATTGTCACTGTAAGAGAATTAGTAAATTAGACAATAGGGTCAATGCCATACAGGCATGAGGTGTTATACAGCATTTGTGTCATATACCACCACATGCCTTTATTGTACTATTGGCACCAGAGATGTCATATAATTACCTGCACTAGAGTTTAATTTGTCCCTGAAGCTCCAGAAGATTAGGAATCTCTTTGTGTACACAAATGAGGTGTTTATGGTATTCTATAATTATTAATTATGATGCACTACAATATTATTTAAAAAGGGGAAAAGAAAATACAGTACCTAAAGTTTCAACCCTCTGGTGAGGGAGGAAGCAATATATGTCAAATGTGCCTTTTTTCTACTATATTATATGTTTTGGCGCTTTCAGAGCCCCCATCCTCAGGCATGACAGGTAGTAAATGGGATAACTGATTATTGCCAGCTTATTATTCTTGGATCACGGCAGAGAAGATTTGGCTATACGTTTTAATTCCTTGTCAAAATGTAGTGATGGGCGAACATTGGCCAGGACGTCAAATGTTTGGTGAACCCGAAAAACTTTAAGGTCAAATTTTCAGCCCCCAATACTTACTAGAAGTGCACAAATAGTCCCACAACATGGATAGTGATATACCAGAGGGGGATCAATGGCAAAAATTCCCTAAAAAAATATGTATTTTAATAAGGGGCCATTTTTAGGCGTCTTAAAGAGAGACTCTCAAAAATGTGCCCTGCTGGAGCCTAGAAATTTTTTATTTTAGGATAGTGGATTACAGGCCCCAAAAATTAGGCATTCACCTGACAGAAAATAACAAGTGATTATGTGGCTGGTGGTATATTAGACGGTCACTGGATAACAATTTTACTGTAGGCCAGTGGAGTACAGACCCCAAAAATTAGGCATTCACCTGACAGAAAAGAAGAAGTGATTATATGGATGGAGGAACATTAGGCGGTCACTGAATAACAATTTTACTGTAGGCCAGTGGAGTACAGGGCCCAAAAATTAGGCATTCACCGTACAGAAAAGAACAAGTGATTATATGGATGGAGGAACATTAGGCGGTCACTGAATAACAATTTTACTGTAGGCCAGTATAGGCCCCAAAAATTAGGCATTCACCTGACAGAAAAGAAGTGATTATGTGGCTGGAGGTATATTAGACGGTCACTGGATAACTATTTTACTGTAGGCTAGTGGAGTACAGGGCCCAAACATTAGGCATTCACCATACAGAAAAGGCATTTTATGCCGCTGTATATATATAAAACAAGGACCATTCTTTGTTCTGGGTGGTGGCGGATATGTGTGGGATGAAATGAGGAAATTCAATTACATGTGGTCGTCACAGGTGTTGAATTACTCCGAGATCTATGCCTAATTCATTTTTAGAAATGTGAGGTAGTCTACACTGTTGTGAGCTAGGCGAGTGCGCTTATCGGTCATGACCCCCCCCCCCCCCCGATGCGCTGAACGTCCTTTTGGACAGGACCTCGACGAGGGGCAAGCCAAGAGCTCCATGGCAAATTGTGCCAGCTCTGGCCACAGGTCAAGCCTGCACACCCAGTAGTCCAGGCGTTCCTTGCTTCTCAGAGCGTCCACATCTGCCGTTAACTCGATGTAGTTGGACACCTGTCAGTCTAAGCATTCCTTGAGGCTGGATCCGGAGGGAGACTGTAGATCGGTTGGCTGCAAGAATGATCTCATATCCAAAGTGACCAACACATCTTCAAACCGCCCCCCTCTTGCAGGCGCGGTAGGATTGGTACCTGCACCTGTTTCGCTGTGGGTGGAAATTCCTCTGCCAGCGCCCGTAACAGCAGAATGCAGCATCTCTTGCAGCAAGGCCTGGAAATGCTGCATTGTGACAGCCCTCTGTGATAATGGTAACATGTCCGCCATTTTGTGTTTGTACCGGGGGTCTAAGTACATTGCCACCCAGTACTGGTCCTTGCTCTTTATGCTTTTTATACGGGGGTTCCTTTTCAAACACTGGAGCATGAAGGCCCCAATTTGCACTAAATTGGAAGCAGTGGAGTGCTTTGGCTCCTGCTCATCGCCCAGGAGACTGTCGTACTCGTTCTCCTCCCCCCAGCCACGGACAACACCAGGGATCCCTGAAAAGTTTAAAGTCCCCCTCAAAGCCTGCTCTTCTTGCTCCTCCTCCTCCCTCTGCCACCGTCCTCCTCTGACTCATCTTCACACTCCTGCTGACTTGTCTTAGATGGAGTAGCCCCCCACGGGAATTCATTCACCATTGTGACTTCCTCATCTTCCAGCTCCTGCTCCTCGATGGCTTGATCAATGACACTATACAATGCACGCTCCAGAAAGAAGGGGTAAGGTACGATGTCACTAATGGCGCCCTGGCTGCGACTGACCAGTTTGGTGATCTCATCAAATGGCAGCAGAAGTTTGCATGCGTAGTGCATGAGCAGCCACTGGCACCGTGAAAATAAACCAAGCTCCCCAGAACCTGTCCTGCTGCAGAGTTCGTACATTTTGCCCTGTTTCAGCACACTTAGCAGATTGGCACCGTTGTCGCACATCACTTTACCAACTGTCAAATTGAGTGGGGCTAGCCACTGATCGGCCTGTGACCGCAGAGCTGAAAGCTGTGCAGGACCGTTGTGGCTCTTGGCTTCCAGGCACAACAGCTGCAGCACAGCATGGCAACGTCTCACCTGGCACGTTGAATAGGGTAACTTGGGGGAGTGTAGCCGAAGAGGCCGTAGCAGTGGAAAAGGAGGAGTCAGCCAAGGAGGAGATGGAGGATGGAGTAGAAGGAGGAGAAGAAGAGGCAGGCCTACATGCAATCCGTGGCTGTAACACCAAATGCCATGGGTTGCATGCTTGACAGCCATCAGACGATTAACCCAGTGGGCAGTAAAAATTATGTACCTTCCCTGCCCTTGCTTGCTAGACCATGTGTGTGTGGTCAGATGTATCTTGGCACCGACACTGTGTGCCAGAGATATATTCACTTGCCACTGAGCGTGGCCATATAGCTCTGGGATGCCCTTCTGGGAGAAATATTGCCTTCCAGGGACTTTCCATTGTGGTGTGCCAATGGCCACAGATTTTCTAAAGGCCTCCGAATCCACCAGTTTATATGGCAGTAGTTGGTGGTCTAGCAGTTCCGAAAAGCCAGTGGTCAGCCGTTGGGCAAGAGGGTTATCCGGCATCATCAACTTTTTTTAATTTGAACATTTGGGCCACGGAAGCCTGCCTTCTGCCAGATGAATGAGACAACGGCACTGTGGAAGGTGGAGTGGAGGACAAATGGGAGGAGAAAGGAGAATGAGAATAGGCAGGCTGTGGAGTGCCGCGAGTGTAGCTTTGTGGGTTCTGATGGCTTTGCTCCCACTGGGCTCAGGGATGAGAGGCCAGGTCCCTAGGTGAGTGTTGGGATTACCGCGACTTATGCGCTTACAGCACAGGCTGCAGATGGCAAAACAATTTTCGGCAGCTAACACATAAAAAAAATCCCACATTGCGGAGCCACGTGCCGGCGTCCTACAAGCTCAAGATGTGACCGTGCATGGTGGATAGCTTGCTTCAGATACTTTTGCAGTATGTTTTTTGCCCCCGATGCACTGCGAGTTCTGTCTGCTTTTCCTCCTTCTCCTCCCTATCTGCTGCTCCGTCTCTCCCTCTGAACTCCCCTCCTCTTCATCTCTTGTGGGCACCCACGTGACGTCCATCGACACGTCATCATAGTCACCTTCACAATCAATATTTGATGGAAGCAGATATATTGCACCCCTCAATATTTTTTGGTGTGGGCAACAGGTATATCACACCCATTGCAAACAGTTGTTACAATAGTGCTTGTCACTCTATATACCTTCTGTATCGCAGCAGAACCGCACACAACTGCTGCACAATACAAATGCACTTTATACTTTCAATGTTAGAAAGTATATTATAGGTATATCACACCCCTCAATCAGTTTTTTGGGGGGCAACAGGTATATCACACCAATTGCAATTACTTATTCCAATAGTGTTTGTCCCTCTATATAGCTGCGGTATCGCAGCAGAACCACACACAACTGCTTCACAATACAAATGCACTATAATATACTTTCTATGCTAGAATTTATATTATAAGTATATCACACCCCTCAGTATACCACACCTATCGATAGCACACCTATACCAGTCCTTAAATATACTTTTGTGGCCCTATTAGCTAGTGTTTGGTGTCCCTAACAGTCTGTCCCTGCTCCACAAAGCAACCTCTACCTACACTGGCAAAACACAGAATATAAAATGGCTGCCAGATTGGGTTCTGTTATAGGGTGGGGTGTGTCCATGTGCTGAAATGTCTCAATTGGCTGTCCTGTCCCACCTGATGGATGTGTCATGGGTCAAAGTTCAGCGCAATGCAAAAGAATATGGCGCATGAGCCAAGTTCGCCACAAAACGACCGCCGGCAAACCGCAAGGCCATCTCTATCAAAATTCCAGACAGTAGTAGTCATCAAACGTTCAGAGTTTCACCATTGCCCTCTGTAGGGAATGGAAGGCATTATTGTTACTGATACACAAAGTGTCGATCGGTAGCATAAACATGTGTACTTAACATAGAAACACTTGCTACTATCAAAGAATATTTGGGTTTTATCTATATTTTCATGTCTTGCAAATCTTTTCCTTTCTGTTAGTTTAAGCAGAAACCAAGGGAAATCTGTATCATTAAGCATCTACTCTGAAGGAAGCCCACAAAGGTAAAAAGCTGCCCAATCATGCATGATGTAATTTACATCTGTTTGATGAAGTCTTAGAGGCCCAGGAACAATTAATTTGCGTCTTTGCTCAGGTGGCTTTAACACAGGAGAAGTTTGCCAGTAAAATCCAAACTACACTTTTAGAATTTGTCATTTTTTTCATTTTGATGAAAGTCAATTTGTGTTTAATCAAGTATTAAAATTAAACATGCCCCATACCAATTGCAAAATTAGACATTTATTCACTTACCATTGAGAATCTCATAAAATATTCAGTTAGAAACATGCGTTACTCGAATCAGAAAAATACATTGTGAGATCTGATGGGGATGAAGAAGAATGTTACGATTTCTTAGACCATTGTGAAAAAAATCTATCTATCCATTCATCTTATTAATGCGACTGTCTAGAATTAGTAAATTTTGAGGTAATAGATGTGGTGCTCTGTCAGGATCTTCATTTCTTGGATGAGTGGAGAACGGTTACAAAGAGCGTCATTCTGGAGGACTTGTCCTGTCCTTCACTGCACAGACAATCTATTGATTTGACTGGATACTGTATAATGATCCTGTAAGGATGCTGCAGGAAAATACAACACTAATTACAAGGTTTTACCTCAGATCACAGCTGATTGCAGAGGGTCCCAGCAGGATGACACTTTGTGATTAGTCTATTGTCAAAGGATCCTCCTATGTAAGTATAGTTAAAAAACGGGGAACCCTTTTAATAGATTCCGTGTTCTGCAAAAATTCTGGTTCATATTTGTATACATATTCCTACTGGTGTAGCTGTTTCTGTTCAACAGAAATTCCATAAATATTATCTAAAATGAAAATATATGTTTATAAATATTTGAACATAAATTGTATCAATGTTTTTTCTCTGACGTTTTTTATTTTTAATCATAAAAAAATGCTAAAGACAAGCAATGCTTTATAGCTTTCTCAGCAACATGCCCGAACTGCTCACATCACACACAAAAGTGATTCATGTTAAAGAGGGCAGCAGGACTTGGGGAATCAACACCTGCATGCTGTAATATATATTACTTACATACTTTCCAATTCATATAATTTGCATTACAAACATAGCAATTTTAGAACAGAGCAGTTGTAATTTTTCTATTTCTTTGTGTATGATAACAATGATTGAGATTCCAAATTGTACAGACCAAGCATATATATATTGTTTGAAAAATACATTGTTTGGTCAGTGGCCATGTCAAATAAACATACTGTATATATGATGATACTTTTCACATGACAATTTGTACATTTCCTTTAATTCCACTTATTAGTAATTTCTGAATACTCGTTAACCCTTTTCTAGTTCCAAACATAAATTTATGGTCTAATGATATGGACTCTGAGTCCATTGATTTACACTGAGTTTGACTGCCATGCAGGCTCCTGCACACAGTAACACAGTATGCTTGACAAAAACGCCTGTACTATTAAAATATAAAAATATTTATTTCATGCGGTGAACAGCATTATGAAAAAAAAATATCAAAATGGCTTTGCTATTTTATATCACTTAATTTCCCCTGTAGGGATCGTCTCTTATTTGGGGGTCATTCTCACAGAATTATCTTCATAACCACTGGGTTTCAGGTCCAAACAGTGCGATTTATTTGACACTCTTCATACACAGCATGGCATAAAACAAAAGCCTGCCCATCTGGGCTCTACCTAAACATAATAAACATCCTATTCCTAACTCGGCTATACGATAGCGTTCACACATGGAACCAGGTGCGGCTTACCCCAGACATACAGTCCACAAGCCCTCAGGCTGTAACAAGTGCAGTACATTTGGAGGGGGTTGTGGTCTAGAAGTCCTCCCGACTCAGACCTTTCAACACTTGTTCCCGGGCATTGCTGAGTCCCCCAAAGTCCAGGCTATTGCATAGCCACGTGGCCCCTCAGCCTTGCCTAGCTGAGACCACACTGACAGTTCCCTTACTGTTCCCAGGAAAAGCCCGCCCGGACTAGCTGGAACCAGCTATTCTAACTATATTGGTGTCCACCAGCTAACTTAGTGGCCACTTATCTAGGGGCCTTTACTCCACCAAGGCCGGGCCCCTTGGTGACACGCTCCCAGTGCAAACAACACCCCTTTTATCATGCTTCCCCGGGACTTTACTGCACACCTCAATGTTCACATTGCCCCAAAAAATAAATAAAAATTGATCAAAAAGTCATACACACCACAAAATGGTATCAGTTCTAAAGTATAGATTGTCTCACAAAAAATGTAACCCTCACACAGCTCCATAGTCAGAATACCATATGATGATAAAAAGAGGTATCGCTGTAATCATACTGATGCGAAGAATGAAAGGAACAGGTCAGTTTAACTGCTTTGGGAACAGAGTAAAAGCAAAATCCATAAAACTATGGTGGAATTGGGTTTTATTCTCCAATTCCACCCCATTAGCAATTTTTTATTAGGAAGTGTAACTTGTCCTGCAAGAAAAAGCCCTCATATTGTATGTCAACATGAACGGGGGAAAAAATAAATAAAATATACACATGTCGTCGCTCCCCCCTCCTTTTGGCAGCATCATATCTTCTCGCTCCTCCCACTAATTGTGCACCTGGTTGGTACTAATTGATTAATACACCTTTATGTCATTTTTTGTTTCACTTTATTATGTAATTTGTACACACCAGCGTTGTATTTTGATACTGATGTATATGACATTCATATCTATAGTCTACTTTTGTATATATGCACTATTTGTGCTTTTTCATATGCACTAATTGCACTTTATTGTCTATGTTTGCTAATTGATTACATTGTGATGTAATAAGGGGTGGGATTATATATACCCCACTTTTACACTGTGTTCATTGCTTGAGAAAGGCTCTTGTATGAGCTGAAACGTTGCCATCCACATGGGTGAATAAACACCATTCATTTTACTTGGAGTGCTGTCCGTTTTCTTCTATCTATATATATATATATATATATATATATATATATATATATATACACACACACACACACACACACAACTGTTTACATGAAAGCAAAAACCTACATTAATATTTATATAATTTATTTATTATTACTTTAGTATTAGTTCATCTCAGGATTTCTTGTATAAAGTTGTGGCAGTGTAGAAATTAATTTTCTATTAGCATAAAGTGTTCATCTGTCAAATGCACCTGGGAACTACCACTAATGGAATGCAAACTAGAATGTTGAAACCCATGAAATCATCTAGCTTACCCTGCTGTAATAAAATTATTTATATATTGTGGGGACTCGCTTTGGTAGACAGGATTAGCGGACGGAGTATAGAGGCAACTACAAGTTTTTTGATCAAACTGTTCAGTGTTTTATTCACACTTTAGGCAAGTGACAAAACAAACAGTCATAGTCAAACAAAAACCTTGCGGTGTTGGTGGTAATTCACACTATGCGACAATTCTGCCTCAAAATGTACTTGCTGATAGCAGCACCAACCTGTTAATATGCCAAACAGGTAGTAAGCCTTCATTCAGACACAAGGCTCCCAGATCCCAACACAGAGACCTGGCTTCTGAGCCCAGTTGCCTATTTAAGGACAGCCAGGTGCTGCCAAAACCCGGATCGGCATTTAAAATCCGGTCCGGTATTTGACCTCACCTGGCTGTAAGTCAGCCCAGCAGCACATGCTGGGAGGAAAATACCTGTTTTCCCAGACCAAACCTCTCACTGTGTCACATACCCCCCCTTTGTTCAACCCTGAGTGGGTGAACATATGCCAGACAGTGTACCCGGAACAGGGCATCCACGTTTCCCTGTAAACCAGCCTGCCCTGTGTTCCACTGAAAACTTAAAGTTTTGTAGGGAGAGAAACCATTGGGTGACCCGGGGATTTCTGTCCTTGGCCTGGCTCATCCACTTGAGTGGTCAGTCACCAGTCGGAATTTTCTCCCCAATAAATAATAGTGGAGAGATTCTAGTGCCCACTTGATAGCCAGGCACTCTCTCTACACTATACTATACCGGGTCTCGGCTGGGGTGAGCTTACGGCTGAGGAAGACAACGGGATGCTCCTCCCCCAGTTGACTTCCTGAGACAGCACAGCACTGAGGCCCACCTCAGAGGCATCGGTCTGTACTATAAACTCCCTTTTGAACCAGGGACCTGCACAGGGCCGAATTAAAAGCGGAGAAAGCCTCTTCCGCCCAATCATCCCTGCGAACCATCATTGACATGTGTACCTTCAAGAATCCTGTCAAGGGCGCAGCTAGAGTAGGAAAGTGGGGAACAAACCTCATGTAATAGCCCTCCATTCCCAGGAATGACTTTATTTGCCTAGTGGTGACAGGTCGTAGCCAATTCCGTATCTCCTCTATTTTATTCACTTGGGGTTTGATGACTCTGCGCCTAATGACATACCCCAGGTACTTAATCTCTTCTAACTCTATCGCAAATTTTTTGGGGTTAGCAGTTAGGCCAGCTTTCCGAAGGGAGTCCACTACAGCCTGCACTTGGATGCTACGGTACTGTTATGACAATATCGTCCAGGTAAGCCAAAGCACACCGACGATGTGGACGAAGCATAATGTCCATTAGTCGCTGAAAAGTGGTGTGGGCACCATGCAGACCAAAGGGTAAGACCTTATATTCATACAGCCCCTCAGGCGTGATGAAGGCAGTTTTTTCTTTGCCAGCCCACATTAAGGGCACCTGCCAGTACCCTTTTGTGAGGTCCAAAACAGAAAAATACTGGGCTTGTCCTAACCTCTCGATGAGCTCATCCACCCAGGGCATGGGATACGCATCAAATTTGGAAACCTCGTTAAGTTTTCGAAAGTCGTTACAAAACCGCAATGTCCCGTCCGGCTTGGGTATCAATACTATAGGACTGACCCACTAACTTTTTGACTCCTCAGTGACGTCTAGCTGCAACATTAGCTGCACCTCCTCCGATATGGCTTATCGCCAAGCCTCGGGTACCCGATATGGTTTTAATCGGACTTCTGCCTGAGGCTCAGTGACAACGTCATGATGGATTATGGAAGTGTGTCCAGGGAGGTCCGAGAACACATCCGTGTTCTGACTAATGAACTCCCTGGCCTCATGAGTCTGTTTAGAGGAGAGGCCGTCAGCAATTTTTACTGTGGCTGCTGCCTCTCTTACATCAGACAGAGGGGCCGGTTCCTCTTCTCCTAGAAAACCCGGCTGTCTTCTGTACAGGTTTCCCTATCTTTCCACTGTTTGTGTAAATTCACATGGAAAACCTACCTCGGCTTTCGCCACCCTGGCTGGTGTACCTTGTAGTTTACATCTCCAATTTTCTCGAGTACCTCGTAGGGCCCCTGCCACCTAGCCAGGAACTTACTGTCCACGGTTGGCACCAGAACCAAAACCCGATCACCCGGGTTAAAGATCTGGACCCGAGCCTGCTGATTATAGACCCGACTCTGGACTTGCTGAGCTGCCTCCATATGCTCCCTAACAAGAGGCAACAATGTCTCTATCCAATCTTGCATCTGGATAACGTACTGAATTACACTTTTATGTGGAGTGGGTTGTTGTTCCCACGCCTCTTTGGCCACGTCCAAGAGACCGCAAGGGTTTCTGCCATATAGCAGTTTGAAGGGCGAGAACCCAGTAGAGGCCTGGGGTACCTCTCTCACTGCGAACATGGGATAGGGCAGAAGGATGTCCCAGTACTTCCCATCATTAGACACTACCTTTTTCAACATATTTTTTAATGTTTGGTTAAACCGCTCTACCAGACCGTCCTTTTGTGGATGGTAAACATATGTCCATAGTTGTTTTATCTGTAGCAACTTACAGAGTTCCCTCATCGCCTTGGACATAAAAAGGGTCCCTTGGTCGGTTAGAACCTCTTTAGGTAGTCCTAGTCGGGAAAATATCTCCATTAACTCCTTAGCTATGAGTTTGGCCGAGGTATGTCGCAGTGGCACCGTCTCCGGGTACCGAGTTGTATAGTCTAGAATGACTAAGATGTGTTGATGCCCTCTGGCAGATTTTGGTACTGGGCGTATGAGGTCCATAGCTATTCGGTCAAACGGTACTTCGATAATCGGGAGAGGTATTAGGGGACTACAGAAATGTGGCTGGGGGCTAGTTATCTGGCAGGTCGGGTAAGACTTACAAAACTCTTTCACTTCTTTGAATATGCTGGGCCAGTAAAACCGCTGTAGAATATGATCCTGAGTTTTATGCAGCCCCAGGTGACCCCTGAGAATGTGTTGGTGGGCTAGATCTAACACAAGCTTGTGATAAGCCTTGGTGACCATCAACTGTTCAATAGTTGGTTTACCCGATACAACATATCTTGATGAACCACAAAGCAGGGAAACACTGACTCTGCCCCAGGTTGTTGTGGTTCACCATCTACTATTAACATATTTTCCCAGGCGCAGGATAGGGTTGTGTCCCGACGTTGGGTGGTACCAAAATTATCTCCAGAGACTTTGAGGTCTGCCAATTCAGGACCCGGTAGCAAGTCCTCCACATCTCCCACCATCACACTTAGCGGGTTTGTCCCCCCCTTTTCCACCAAAGTGGCAGTCACCCCTGCCGCTGGCCCATCGGTCTCAGGTTCCCAGGGTTCTGGTCTCCCCCCTGAGCTGGGCCACTCTGCTAGGGTTACCCCTGTCTCATGGGTATCAGTCACTCTCATAGCAGGCCACAGTGCCGGAAAGCCCAGAAGTCTCTCCCTTTTAGGAATTCATAATGCAGATTTGTGGCGACAGCCACATCGTGGGTCCATCTACTGGCCACCGTTGTTAGAGACACCAGCGTGGTGAGGTAGTCTTTTAAGTCTCCGTGGATGCACATCACCCCGACTTTCCGGCCAGTATACTCAGTGGACCACACTAGGGTAGCCCTTACTAGGGTCATAAGACTCCGAGTCCAGCAGAGCCTCCACCGTAGTGTCTCTGACTTCCACCTGGCACAAGTGATCTGGAGACTCTGAGGTACCTGTTGCACACAGCCTCCTGGTATATAGCAACTGACGGTAGCCATAGTTAATGTCCATGGGCTCAACCCGATGGGGACAGTCAGCCCTTACATGGCCAGGCTCATGACACTGCAAGCAGACTGTCGGAGCTAGGTCCGCCGTGGGTACATCCCGGTTGGGTTTTATCGGCTCAAATCTACGGGCCTGGGGTGGAGATTTCTGGGGTTTACAACCCCCCCTCCCAACAGAACCCTATTTTAGATTCCTGGTAGCTTCATAGCGTTCCACCAGGTCCAGCATCTCAAGGGCATTGCCAGGAGACACCTGACCAATCCAGTGCTGACAAGCGTATGGCAAAGCCCTACAGCATAGCCGGGGGACTCAGCACATTAGGCTGTAGCCACTTTTGCAAGAGGTGGAGTAAGTCATTATACTGGGTCCTCGCAGGCTCAGCAAGATTAAATCCCCACTGATGCACATTCACCCCCAGTCTTGCCAAAATCTCACCCTTTACTTTTTGGTAGTCAGTCGGTTGATCGTCAGGCAATTAGAAATACACCCGCTGGGAATCGGATGCCAGGAATGGAGCGAAGACCTCAACCCACTGGTCACGGGGTAGCTTTTCCCTGATGGCCACTTTCTCGTACATCGCCAGGTATGTTTCTATGTCGTCTGCGGGGGTCATCTTAGGAATCACGGCACGGACTGCTTTTCGAGCATAGTGGATGCTCGGGGTTGCTCCTGCTGTCTAGAAAGCCATCACGTGTTGTAGCAGCAAGTGGTTAGTCTCCTTCTGCAGGTTCATCTCTCACTGCTGCTGATTAACCTCCATTAGGACCTTAACAACAGCCTCCATTTTGTCATTGGGGACTAGTTGTAATACAGCTGGTTTAATGTACGACATACAACCGTGCCTGAAAAATGCAGAAACCAAAAATATCGGCATTCACGCCAGTCTCACTGCCCTTGTCCGCATCCTCCACCAATTGTGGGGACTCGCTCTTGTAGACAGGATTAACGGACGCAGTATAGAGGCAAAAACAAGTTCTTTGGATCAAACTGTTCAGTGTTTTATTCACACTTTAGGCAAGTGACAAAACAAGCAGTCATATTCAAACAAAAAGTCACCTTGCGGTGTTGGTGGTAAATCACACCATGCAGCAATTCTGCCTCAGAGAGTCCTTGCTGATAGCAGCATAACCTTATTTTCACGCCAAACAGGTAGCAAGCCTTCATACAGACACAAGGCTCCCAGATCCCAACACAGAGACCTGTCTTCTGAGCCCATCTGCCTATTTAAGGACAGCCAGGTGCTGCCAAAACCCAGATCGGCATTTAAAATCTGGTCCGGTAATTGACCTCACCTAGCTGTAAATCAGACCAGGAGCACATGCTACGAGTAAAATACCTGTTTTCCCAGACCAAACCTCTCACTGTGTCACAATATTTAATTATATACTTTATTTGCTAAAAAAAAAACAGGTGTCAGAAAGTCTTAAAAATAAAAGGCAGGCATTACTCATAACCCCTCCACCATTCTGAAAATATTCCTATCCTCACTCCTCTCCACTTCTTGCTCTCAGCTCACAGGCCTGGATGAGAAGAATCACCCTGTGGTTTTAGGCAAACCAAGTTGACACTAACAATCAGTGAGCAAACTGTCTTCAATAGGAGTATATGACCGGCTTTGCTGTGTGACAGCCGTGGGGTATGCATTATGTGGGATATCACCCAACATCATTAAAGATGAAGCTAAATGGTGCAAGCCATTCTGAAATGATGCGGCTGTTGGCTGCCATAGAAGGTGTGATCTGCCACATCTAACCTGCTGCACCATTTAGCTTCACCCTCGGTCTGCCTGTACACATTACAATATGGGGGGTATGTACATGTGGATCACTGGTAATTACTGGGCCGTATCTGTACCAGAAATAAATAGCATGTACAGATGTGGCTAGGAATTAGTTGTGATCCACATGTGGATGCAGCTGCCAGATTGCATCATGTACGGGCAGCCTTATAGGACCTGTTAATTTACTTTATAATCAGCTCTTTACATTTTTACATCAGTGTTGGTGAGCCAAAACCAAGAGTGGGTCCAAACGTAGAAGAGGCACAAATCTTTCCATTATTCCTTTGCTCCATATAAGTTCCACCCTGTGGTTTTCTTTTTTTTTTTTACATAAAAAATTACAGGATTAAGTAAACTTTATTAAAATCTTAACTCAGGAAAATATGTGTATTAAAAGGTTTCATTAAAATCATAAAAGCACTTTTTTCCCCCGGAATGAATGCATGTTAATGCACACAATTCATGTAATACACACATTTGGAGGTTTCTTGATATAATCCCAGTTAGTGGTGTAAGGAAAGGACTAATAGTAATCAGTAACGCAACAGTGCTCAATATAATGATATTCTACACTGAGCTCTTGCCTATGGGTGTATATTAATGAGCCCATTATCACCAGGCCCTTATAAATATGGAGTTTTAAGTTATACAGTGACATCTCCATCAGCCTATTACTTTTACACTAGGATGGTGGTGTGTGTGGTTCATGGTGAAATAGTGGCACAGGCATACATGATTGTACCTTATGTACCTCTTGCAGATGTAAATCTCCAGTCATTGATCAGAGTTTGAATTAAGAACTGTGAGGAGTCCTAAACTAATATATGTTAAATACATAAAAAGGCTGTTCGGGGTGTTGAGTTCATGGTTAACTCTTCAAAAGACTCCTGCTGTGTTACAAAAGATAAGGCGCTAGGAGCAAAAAGGGAATTAATGAGAAGCTTCTGTGGAGAGGGTGCAATGCACGTAAGTCGGAGCTCATTATGGATTAGAATGAAAAGAAAAATTACAAACTAAAGAGGTGATAATTCTAGGTGATGGTGAAAAGGTTTAGGATTTATTTATTCTATTTTACAATTGTTTTGTTAGTCGTCTCTTTTTAGCTGAATTCCATTATCGGCTTTTTTGTTATTCTAGTATCTTCCTTCCTGCTTCACATTATCGCTGCTATATATTGAAATCTGCCACCTCATTTGGATTTATTAATTGGATTCTTTGACCTAGTAGTTATTGTTTGTCTGCAGCCTGATATCTTTCCAACCTCCTTCAGCAGTGTCTTCTTTTACAACCAAGGTTAGCCTAACTTTATGAACTTTATGTTTGAGCATTGACAAATCAAGTACTCATTATTAATGTTTTGGTTTTAAGTACTTTAATATTGCTTTGAGGACTGTAAAATGTAATTATGGATTTCTGAATGTTGGCAGCTGGGTATAACTAGTGCAGGCATGGCCAACCTGAGGCTCTCCAGCTGTTGCAAAACTACAACTCCCACCATGCTTAAACTGCCTAAAGCTATAAGCCTGCAGCAGGGCATGATGGGAGTTGTAGTTTTACAACAGCTGGAGAGCCGCAGGTTGGCCATGCCTGAACTAGTGAGTTATAGATGCTTACTATTGTTTGACAACCCTTTTTTTTTATTCTACCTGTAAACTGTATATTTCAAACCTAACACTGCCCAAAAAGAAACATAGAAACATAGAATGTGTCGGTAGATAAGAACCATTTGGCTAATCTAGTCTGCCCAATATACTGAATACTATGGATAGCGCCTGGCCCTATCTTATATGAAGGATGGCCTTATGCCTATCCCATGCATGCTTAAACTCCTTCACTGTATTTGCAGCTACCACTTCTGCAGGAAGGCTATTCCATGCATCCACTACTCTCTCAGTAAAGTAATACTTCCTGATATTACTTTTAAAACTTTGCCCATCTAATTTAAAACTTTGTCCTCTTGTAGCAGTTTTTCTTCTTTTAAATATTCTCTCCTCTTTTACCTTGTTGATTCCCTTTATGTATTTAAAAGTTTCTATCATATCCCCTCTGTCTCGTCTTTCTTCCAAGCTATACATGTTAAGGTCCTTTAATCTTTCCTGGTAAGTTTTATCCTGCAAGCCATGTACTAGTTTAGTAGCTCTTCTCTGAACTCTCTCCAAAGTATCAATATCCTTCTGGAGATATGGTCTCCAGTACTGCACACAATACTCCAAATTAGGTCTCACTAGTGCTCTGTAGAGCGGCATGAGCACCTCCCTCTTTGTACTGGTAATGCCTCTCCCTATACACCAAAGCATTCTGCTAGCATTTCCTGCTGCTCTATGACATCGTCTGCCTACCTTTAAGTCTTCTGAAATAATAAAGAACAAAGTTTTAAAGGAGTTGTGGAAATGTATGAGATATTACTAGCATATGCATTAAAGGCCATTCAAATGGAGGTCCCACTTCTGGAACCTGCTCCTATCTCGAGAACAGGGCTCAAAAAGTGAACAGACAGCACAATGTGCATCCACTGCTACCAGACATCTGAAAATAGCTGAACAACTGCACATAAGTCCCATAGCAGTGAATGAAGAACAAGCAGCAGAATCACTCTATTCAATCCTATGGGACTTCCAAAAATGGCAATTTCAGAAGTACCATTGTAGTGATTGGAGAGTGGCTGCACATGAGCATGAGCAAATTGCTCTTGCTTTACTTCAGTGTCCCATTCTGGTGATAGGAGTGGGTCCCAGCGGGACATGTACCTATCTGACAACTCTGACATATCCTAGCAATACACCATAAAGAGCACACATAGGATAACCTTTTCAAATGAGTTTTCCATTGTTATTTAAATAAAGCTTACAATGAATATGCACCATTGGACATTATTTTGCTCAATTTTTGTGTACTTCTTAATTCCTTAAATCCCTTTATAGACAGAATGAAAATGTATTTTCTGAGTGTAATAAAAAAAAAATTATAATATTTTTGAACATGAGTATTGAGGCAGGCATCTTCCTCAAGTTGCTGTTAACAGCATTATGAGATTTGCTTTATGGCAATTACAGTGCCTTGAAAAAGTATTCCTACCCCTTGAACTTTTTTAAAAAAAAATCACTTTACACCCAGAAATTTAAAGGGGTTGTGTCACTTCAGTGAATGGCATTTATCATGCAGAGAAAGTTAATTCAAACCACTTAGTAATGTATTGTGACTGGCCATATTGCCTCCTTTGCTGGCTTCATTCATTTTTTCATCACATTATACGTTGCTTGTTTCCAGGGGTTTCCAGCAGTGGCAGTCATGCTTGCACACTATAAGAAAAAGTGCCAGCCTCTCCGTGGCCAGGACCACAGAAGGACGCATAAGTCAGCGCCTTTTCCTATAGTGTGCAAGAACGTCTGCTGCTGATTGGACTGCAGGTTGGTCATAATCATGTCTTGACACAGATTCCTCAATGGGGTTTAGGGCTGGACTTTGACTGGGCCATTCTAGCACATAATTATGCTTTGATTTAAACCATTCTATTGTAACTCTGGCTGTATGTTTAGGCCGGTTTTCCAGCTGGGGGTAAACCTCCATCTCAGTCTCAAGTCTTTAGCAACCTCTAACCGATTTTCCTCCAGGAATGCTCTGTATTTAGCTCCATGCATCTTTCCATCAACTCTGACCAGCCTCCCTGTCCCTACTGAAGAAAAGAATCCCCACAGCATGATGCTGCAACCACCATGTTTCACAGTAAGGATAGTGTGCCCAGGGTCATGTGCAGTGATAGCTTTCTGCCACACATAGAGTTTTGCATGTAGGCCAAAAAATTCTACTTTGGTCACATCTGACCAGAGCACCTGCTTCCACATGTTTGCTGTGCCCCTACATGGCTTATGGAGAACTGCAAACGGGAATTCTTAAGGTTTGCTTTCAAAAATGGCTTTCTCATTGCCACTCTTCCATAAAGGCCAGATTTGTGGAGTATATTCTCCCATCTGCACTGTGGATCTCTGTAGCTCCTCCATAGTGACCATAATTAGTGCTCTCCTTGCCTGGGCTATCGGTTTAGGTGGACAGCCATGTCTTGGTAGGTTTGCAGTTGTGCCATACTCCTTGCATTTTCTGATAAAGGATTTAATAGTATTCCATGAGATGTTCAAAGCTTGGGATATTTTTTTATAACCTAACCCTGCTTTATGCTTCTCCACAACTTTATCCCTGACTTGTGTGGTGTGTTCCTTGGTTTTCATGATGCAGTTTGATCACTAATGTTCTCTAACAAACCTCAGAGTCCTTCACAGAACAGCTATAGTTATGCTGAGAATACATTTCTCACAGGTGGACTCTATCTACCAATTAGGTGACTTCTGAATGCAGTTGGCTAAACTGGATTTTATTATTTAGGAGTATCAGAATACAGGGGGCTAAATACAAATTTATGCCACCATTTTCAGATTTTTATTTATTAAAGATTTTAAAAACTATGTATAATTTTCTTTTCACTTCACACGTCCTTGCTACTTTGCGTTGATCTAGCACATAAAATCCCATTTAAATACATTTAAAGAAGTTGTCTCACTTCAGCAAATAGCATTTAACCCCTGGAAACAAGCAATGTATCATGATGTATCAAGTGCCTTGTTTTAACTTTCTCTACATTATAAATGCCATTTGCTGAAGTGAGACAACCCCTTTAAGTTTGTGGGTGTAACGTAAAAAATATGGAAAAATTCAAGGGGTATGAAATGAATACTTTGTCAAGCTACTGTACATGGGCAATATAAATCTGTAGCCTGGAGATGACTCATTGGGGGACTTTTACTAAGCTTGTCGCACCAGAATTATGGATGAAAATCCACTAAAAAGAATGGTGTTTTGATTTGCACCAACTATGTCAACTGTTTTCTCCAGAATCTTCCCCATAAGGCCTCATGCACACGACCATATGTATTTTGCGGTCCGCAAAAAATACAGATGACGTCCGTGTGCTTTCCACAATTTGCGGAACAGAACAGGTGGCTCTTCATAGAGCAGTACTATCCTTGTCCGTAATGCGGACAATAATAAGACATGTTCTATTTTTTTGCTGAACGGAAATACAGACATATGAAAACAGAATGCACACAGAGTACCTTCCGTTTTTTTTGCTGACCCATTGAAATGAATGGTTCCACGTTCGTGTACATGAGGCCTAAAGAATGCATCATGCCAGAAATGAATTATAAATGTCAAAGTTATCAAATTAGCGCATATTTCCCTTCATTTATCATCCTTTTATATGCAGAAATGGCTAAAATTGTTGAGGACAATTAAGCCAGCTTATGTGGTTGTGTTTTATGTAAAAAGTCACATTTATGGAATAAAGATGCAACTTTTTGTCAAAAAGTCACATTTATGAAAAGAAAACCAACTTATCGTGGGAACAAGTCATAGGTAAAACATGATGCATTTATTTTTCTAATATGAAGTAAACTGACATCCAATAAAAACAAAACAACTAAAATGTCTCGAGTGTGAGACAAAAGTCGCAATTTAACAGTGGAAATGTCGCAAATATGCTTCAAATGTCGTAAATATGTTTCAAAGGTCTCAAGTGTGGTCTGAAATGATGCATTTTTGTTTAAAAAAGTCACATTTTAGTGTCATTGGTGTTAAAATGTCGCAAATAGAGAGAAAAAGATGTATAATCAGGTTTATATTTTAAAGTCACATTTTAAAAGTGTTGTGCGCCTTTTGATATACGGTATGAGGTGAAATAAATCACCACTTTGATTTGTAATATTAGAATTTTGGAGCACAAATTACACCGTTATTGATAAGTGCCCCCCCCCCCGACTTTTATTGCAGATAAAAGAATAAAAAAGGCAGATTAACATGTGCACTATTCTAAATAAGGTAAATTTATTAAAACATACATAAAAAGCTTCAGGGAAACGTCTCACTGTTTATTGCTGCTTATAAATGTTGTGGTGGAATACTATTGTTCAAATCTATTAAAAGTCAGCTATGGAGAAAAAATGACTTAAATGGGATATCCCCAAAATAATATTAAAAAAAAAGAAAATCTGACATTATATGGAACTTGACAATACCTTTCTAAGAAAGCTAGAATCAGCCCTGTACCTCACATGAATCCAGAGATCTTCCCATTCCATTCATTGCTCTGCTAGATTTATATCAAGCTGACATCTCAAGGGGACGTGCTGTAGATAAGGGGGCGTGTCCATGCTCTTCCTATCACAGTTCAGGAGGCAGTTGAAAGATTTAACTGAGCATGTGCGGCCTTTTTAGTGAGGTGGTCAAAGAAATAATACATTAAGTGGCCGTATACAGATATATTTTATTGAATAACTCAGTAGCTATACAAAATTTTTTATTACATGCAATTACAAAAGTATTCAGATCCAGGTGCTGGTTTGAAAACTGTAGAACATTTTTCATGGGACATCCCCTTTAATGGTAAACATTAATAAAAATAAAAAAATGTTTTTGTTTAGAAAATGCCCTCTTCCTGCTCATGGCTTATATCTAGTTTTAACAGTCATTACCACACAGAGCCTATGGTCAAAAGTGGTACCGGTGCTTAAAATAAATAATGTTCTCTACTCTCATACAATAATTTTACTTTTCATACATGTCACAGGGGAAATAAAAAATGCATGCAAATTTCTAACATGCTTATGTTTCAATCCCTCATCATTATTAACTTCTCAGTTTGGAATTAGTGGGAACATTTTAGTTAAGACTCTACAGTTTGGCGCAGTGTGACAGTATCAGTCTGAAATCCAGGTTGAATTTTTGGAGGAATGCCTTGACAGAACTGCAACCTTTCTCTTGTGAGAATTTAAAGGCTATGGTCAAACTTATATAATAGTTTCTGTTCTAAAAGAAAACTCCAACATCTTTTTGAATCCATTGTATGACACATACCAACCGTGCCTGAAAAAGTCCATCAGGGTGCATCAGGTCCCATTGTGTTGTTCATCATTTGTTTGAAAGAAATGCACTGCACCCATCACCATTATTCCCATCACAACTGATGAAATGTGATTGTAAATACTGGCACAAATGTGAACACTGCCTTATAAAGTTAATTATTCTACCAGGGGAATAGTTATAGGGTGTGCAGAGGTAGTAGTCGCTACCGGGCCCAGGAGCCTGAGGATGCCCAAAGACCATTGTGCTACAAAAGTAGACACTAGTATTATAGAAAGTGCATGCTGGTCAAGTTACACCTCTGGCTGGAGAGAAGGGGTTAGATCAAAAATTTGGCATGGAGGGGTACAGTTTCAATTTTTGCCTCATGCAACACAAAGGTTAGTGCTTCCTTGCCCCTAGCCACAAAGCACTGAGGGAAGGGGGGCCCCAGCTGAACTCTTGCATTAGGGTCTATGAGCCTTTAGTTGCACCCCTGTATTCTACAAAGATTAAGATTTGATCACATAAAACCCAGAAAACCTACATATCCCTGAATCCTATCTTTATGACACATTATGCTCACAAGGAAATAGGCAGCTGAAATCTGGGGTAATTTTCTGAAGCCTTGGTCTACCATGACAACATTTCACAGATAAAAATTGCTCCGTAATATTTGCCATAATGAAATATATGGGTAAAACATCTTAGCTGTAATATTAGTAAATACATTTGCTAGCAAAGTAGGATGCTATATTATACAATGTGTAAAATAAAAATTCAGAAACTTCACAAATAATTGAAATAAAAGCTGGCGATTCTGGCTCCTGTGTCATAAACAATATAAAGGAATGTTTCAAGTGCAACTTTTCCTTTCTTTGAAATCAATAATGAAATGAGTTCATTTTACACAAACATATATCCTGTGCTTCATGACAGTCGAAAAATGTAAAAATGTCTACAGAGGATATGAGATTATTGAATTTCTTTACCGTTTCACAGACTATATCCTAAGCAGATGTAGTAATCTAATTGCGGTGAGAAAGTGGAATATAAGATTTTATTTTAATGCTAAAAAGGTCAATAGCTTTGCTTCTTAAACTCTTTACTGTCTTCAGGACTGCACCTGAGGATCACTTGAATTTTCTTCATAAAAATAAAGTACAAATTTATAAACCCAAATCTCCTTATCCATCTGTTTTATATAAAGTTCTGCATAACTGACTTTTGATATGTGATTTAGCCCAACTCATACTCCACTATAAGAATGACATTTTAACTGCTAGTACAACTATATTATAATAGTTCTATTTTTCAGAATGCATTACTTTTTAATGAAATATTTTCCTTAAGCAAGTTTTAAAACACCTCAAGGGACCCACTTAACACGCTGTACATATGAACTTTGCTTCATAGAAGCATATTTGTTACTATAACCTTTCTGCATCAATATGCCAGAGCCTCACATCACTGATTGTGCTAATGGAGGACTCTTACTTTTTTCATACTTCATTCAAGGGCAAACATAATATCTAAAGAAGGTATTCCAAATTCTGCAACATTTCCACTTATTTTGGCAATGTTATACAAACATTATAGTACATTGAACATTAATACATATGGTTTAATAGTAATATCTGAGATGGTGTAGGGTGCAGTGGGTTAATATATAATATTTTCCGAGGTCTGGGATGGGTTGACTTAGGATATTGATATTGTTAAAAAGATCAAGAAAACAAAAAAAAAAAAAAAAGAAACCAGGTCACTAATGTGAGTTTAATAGAAACAGGTGGAAGGACACCATTCCAATGAATGTCATGTAGCATCAAATGGTTCATCCATGGTGCCATGACTAAGGACGTGTTATGCGACAGAAACGCGTAGGAGATTAGTCTCCATGTGGTGGTGGTAATATTATCTCTGGATTTTTTAATGGCTATTAATAAAAGGTGAATTTTTTTTTAAATGGATTGCTGGATGAATGATTTGATGTTAAAATTATCACCTGTAGCTGGCTATAGCAGTAAATTAAGAAACACATATAGACCCTGATTCATCAAGACCGGCATCTGCTTCGCTTCTGAAGGAGACATTTAATTTATGCCAAAGTGCAGACCTTATCATAAATGACATAGCTCCTCATAGCTTTCAGCCTGCCTCTTGTCACCACCCCAGTCCCTGACTTGTATGTACATGTACCATAACTAAAGATAAGCGACGTTATGAAAAATTCGATTTGGCTGCTTCACTTTGTCACAAAGCCTATTTCTTTGTATGCAGCAGGCGCAATGATGGGGAATAGCGATCGCGCTGCCCTCTGTCATTGAACCACTCAGATGCAGTGTTTATCTCAGATCGCTGCATCTGAGGCTACCATTTAGGCCTTTTAGGGGTTAATCAAGGTAAAAAAAATATACTCACCTTATCCATTTGCTCGTGTAGAGTCCATGGCAGTGACGTGATCATGTCATCACGTTATCACACAGGCTGGACACAGTGAAGTCATCAATGATGACGTCAACGTGATGGTCAGCGAACTAGTGTGGTGATGTTATACGTTACCTGAGCAATATTTTGGTCGGTATCTTCAATCAAGATGGCCAAGACGGCCTCTTCACGTGCATATGGATGTGGAGCATGTTTTTTTTTACCTGCCATTTCAGGGGAAATGTATTCATTACCATGAAGTGCAAGGAAATTCAGCTTTGGGGCAAATTTTATTTTTCCTGAAATTTAGATCGTAGTCAATTTGTTTGACTTTGATTCACTGAACAGTAACCATAACTATCAGTGCCCATCACTCTGCCTATCTGACTTGTTACACTTAGGCATCTTCACTGCTCAGTAGGACTGAAGACTGAAATCAGAGCTTTGCTAAGAAGACTCTTTACATCCTGTTTTCTAGAACAAATAAACATATTTACTTAATAAAATATATTAGAAAAATGTCTAACATTCCTATTCCTAAACTATGTTAAAAATAAACTGAAACAACAGCTACATTTTAAATAGGTCACAGATTCTGCTCTGATAAGTTTCAGTAGCCATAGAGTTAAAAGAGAAACTGCCTGCTGGTTGCAACTACTGCATAAAGAAAGAAGTCTCACTCCATACAAATGCATCTATCTCCCATGGAACAGCACTCCCTAGTAGCAGTTGAAGGCTGAAAAGATGTATTTAACTTTATCGCTGTGTATCTGCCTGAATGGTGCATTCCAATTGTATCTATCCATGTCCTCCTATGCCAATAAAGTAATTTACACCTAGTTGGGCAGATTTACTAATAGTGTCACAATTTGCACCATCATAATTAAGTGTTCTTGCATGGCAAGACCACTTACTGTTATCTCACATATATATATATATATACAGTATATATATATATATTCTTATTATAGCCAAATTTTCCACCCTAACTCCTCCCACAGTTTTTACACTACATAGATAGTAATATGCCGAAATGGTTCACAAAATATCAGCGTTTTTGTAGAGAAATTGGTCCCATAGGAATGAATGCAAGAATATTCAAAACTAGAGTGTGAGCTGACAAAAGCTAGAGTGTGAGCTGAAAAATCAGTACATGATTTCTAAACTGCCACCACTCCCTCATTTTCAAGCCCACCTACACAAATCTTATATAAAAACATTCAGCTATCCCTGACGTGTCCTATCCAGACGCGTTTCGGGGTTGGGGTATCCCCTTCCTCAGTGGTCCTACCACTGAGGAAGGGGATACCCCAACCCCGAAACGCGTCTGGTTAGACCCCCGAACATATGTGAGTGCACCACATCATCATCCAAGTAAGGATCATCGCGGAAACCAAGGGAGAAACTACAGCTTGTGAGGTGAGATTAAGACGGTGTCCACGCTCAAGTGAAGTATCCCACGTGGAACAAACACTGAACGCTGTAGGACACGTCACCCTCCAGACTGTAGGAGAGAACCGGAGCGAGTTTCTCCTGGACGGAGGAAAACATCCCTATACAGGATCGTAGATCGGCGATACCGGTAAGACTATCTAAATACTTGAAAGCTGATACCAGCAACTCATCTCTAATACTGACCGCAAGCGGGACGCCGCCAGGTCAGAAATACCGTCTGTATTTGTCGTTAGAAGCACGATCCCAGATTGTCCTCAGTCTGTTTCTGCCGCTGTGCAGTACCATTACAGACCGTTCACAGACTATCGACTGTTTACTACTGTTTACCGCTGTATGTAGCGGCTGCCTATATTCAAAGTCTGATCAAAGGGTCCCAGCACCAGCGGGACGGGGAAGGTCCCATTGTTACAGATATGTACTAGAAATTACCCCTCTTGCACAGAACAATTGGGAGTTAATTTCGGACTATACATTGGACACAGTATTTTCTTATTCTCTACAGGTGGATATATCAATGCTGCTATTACTGTGATTATTAATGAACTGCGTCTGCCTCTTTCAGTAAATTCAAGTCTATTTTATGAATTTTGTTGTTACGTGGACACTTTCCTTTCAGCTGTTCTGTTCTGCAGGCAGAAGTAGGAGCACAGGACAATTAAAGGAGCTACAATCAGAAGCCTGAAATAAGCAAGATGGTGAAGAACAGAATGAAGAGGCTTCAGTTTTCAGTGCATAAAAAAGGTAGGAAATAGACAGAAGCCTGAAGCCATATACACTGAGGAGTAGCTGGGAGAAGTGCTGACTAACATACATGCAGGCTGGATATTATGTAGTAAGGCACTTAGTGTCCCCCACACAGTAGTAATGCCCCCTTAATGCCCCTACACAGTGGTTTATCTCTGTTAGTGTCCCGCACAGTAGTGATGCTCCCTTAGTGCCCCAACACAGTGGTTATGCCCACTTAGTGTCATCACACAGCAGTTATACCCCCTTAGTGCCCCCACACAGTAATTATGCCTTGCTAGTGCCCCCTTCATATTAGAATTCCCCTTTAGCGCCCCAATGGAATAGTCATGCCTTATGCAGTGCTGACTCTTGTCACCCCCTGACAATAATGTTGTCCCTTAGTGCCTCCCTTACATTAGTGAAGTCCCCTTAGTGTTATTAAAATAAAATATTAGTACTCGCTTAGCCTTGTTCCCCTAATGAACAGAGCACCTCATGCTCTCCTTTGTAGCAGACACAATACAGTGAAATCATTGCACTTGCTGAGCAGAAGATATCACTGCATTGTGTCTGCTGTGGTGAGGACAGGCTAGGGAATGGTGGAGTAGGGAACTTACAGCTTCACCATTGCATTAACTGTATCTGTGTCACAGTTAAAGGGCAGCACGGTGGCTCAGTGGTTAGCACTGTTGCCTTGCAGCTCTGGGGTCATAGGTTTGAATCCAACCAAGGACAACATCTGCATGGAGTTTGTATGTTCTCTCTGTGCTTGCGTGGGTTTCCTCCTGAACTCCAAAGACATACTGATAGGAAACTTAGATTGTGAGCCCCATAAATAAATTAAATAAAAACATACATAAATAAATGAATGGACATACCTCAGTCCTCCCACTGGCCAAAATCTGGGACTTTTCCGCAGGATCAGGGGTGGTATGTGTAATCCTTACCTGACATCTCTGTCTTTGCAGGCAAACTTAAAGGTCCTTTTACATGGGTTGACAATTGAATAAGTGCCCTGTGTAGAGATGTGGCCAATCACCAGACAAATGACCATTTGCTAGGTGATGTGCTTGTTTATGTGGCACATAAAACCACTGTTTGAAGCACAGTGCCCTGTGTAAATTGGAATATGCTGGCAAACAATGAATCTGTATAGAGACAAATTGTTGTGATTGGATCGCGGCACGGCCAGGGAGAAAGAGACGCCCATTGAGAAACCCTGGCATCTCCTTCTCCTTGTACCGATGCTCAATATTAACATACTAAGCTGAAAAACTACAGGGGGGCACAGCGGGGCGTAGGAGCGATATTTTAAAAACAGGCAGCGTGGCAGCATCAGTGGGGGGTACCCCACAAGTAAATGTATTTATCTAGAATAAAAAAAAAAAAAAAAACATGAAAAGTCCTCTTTAAGTCAACATGATAGATATGTATAATACTATGTTTTACTAACTTTCTACCTTTGAAGAAAAAACAATCATCTTCTGATTCCATTATCCTCTATGTCCCATTACGTGTTTGGTAGCGCTACTTCTCCTTATCTAGGGTCATAGGTAGCAAAGCTCTTATACAAGAATTTCCCCAAAAGGATATCTTAACATTTTGGAAATGTTTGTTGCTCTGTAGAATCTGAAAATGTCTTGGCTGAGTAAAGTAAGAAATGTTTCATAGCCAAGAAAGATGAAATTGAAGATAATTTTACATAATACAAACGGTCTTACAATCATTCTGTAATAATAATAATGCTTCTATTATAATGCCATTTCTGTAATAATAGCACTTCTGTTATAGAAACACTATTATTATAGATATGCTATTAGAAAACAAGCACTGTTTCTTAGAGTTGCTTCTGGAAAAAAGTACTAAATAAGCTAGCTTGAATTACAGAAAATTATTGTAAATTTTCTTTGCTAGGCAAGTGGAAAAGAACTTCTTTCTTTCCTATAAAGTTTTCAAAATCCAATGTAATGGGTAGATTCTATAAAAGATTTATAAGAACCAGCAGAATTTTTTTTCTTTTCTTATGATGTTAAAATATGGGGAGGCAATGATACTGAAATACATTGTCATTATATGCCATGAAAACTTTTTAAATTTATGTACGTAAGATAAATGTGTTGTTTCTAAATGAATAGAACATTTTTGTAGATTTATGGTGATTATGCTGTATGCACAGAACTGAACAACAAATAGCAAAGTGATCAGAAAGATTTTACAGTTTGGGCACTATAGTACCTGAGACATAGCATAGGATTTTGTAAATGCTTAAACCCTCCTGTCTAATGCTATCTGCAGAGGAGGCTCCAACCAGAGTCATTGCTGATTCCATTTTTTGGCAAGAAAAATGCCCCATGTGGGCAGTTGGAATTTCTGATTGGTCGACCAGCTAAGATCACTGATTGGCTGACCGGTCAAGTCTGCTGACTGGCCAGATGGACGTGTGTTCTGCACGTGTGCCACCTGGCACTCCCACCGGCCCTTTTGTGAACTCTATTGCAGTGGTAGCTGGTGGTGTTTTTCCAAAGTTCATGTGTTAAAATTGATGTTATCTTTATTCGGCAGGTCAGTATGATTATAGTGTTGCCAAATGTTTTGCAAACTTTTAATTTCTATATTAGATACAAAGAGTATTACACATAATCACATAATGTTATGTAACCCTGTCTGGAATGAGAGTGCTAATAGAGGTTTTGAGAAACATTTGTAATGGAATTAGTAGGTTAAAGGCATGTTTAAATTAAAAAAATAAAAACTTCACAGTCATTACACTCATACGTGCTTTTACAATGCCTTAGGCCTGTTTCACACTTGTGTTTGGCATTCCGGTTTTGAGATACGGCATAAGATCTCAAAACTGGGCCAAAGCAGATCCCCATTCATTGTCAATAGGGACAAAACTGATCAGGATGCGTTCTGTTTCATTTTGTTCTGTTTTTTGACTGGACACAAAACCACTGCAAGCTGCGGTTTTGTGTCCGGTCTAGAAAAAACGAAACAAGCTGTATCCAGCATGAAAATGAATGTAAGTCAATGGTGCCAGATCCATTTTTTGTTAGCAAAGAAACCCGATTTGGCGCCCTTTGACTTTCAATGATTTTCATACTGGATCTGGTTTGGTTAGTTTTGATTTACTACAACCGGATCCTGCCAATCGGATGCATCCAGATGTATTAAATGTCACGGATCAGTGTAATTGCGGTTTGAGATCCTCTGCCGGATCTTAAAACCAGAATGCCACAATGCAAGTGTGAAACAGACCTTCAAAATATAAATACTGGATCCATGCTGAAAACTTCACTAAAAAGCCCTACCCGAGTTTCGCTCCGCGGAGCGAAACCCGGGTCGGGCTTTTTACTGAAGTTTTATGGCAATGTGTGGAAGCTGCTATTGTGCTGTTTGAAGTGGAGTTTTATATGCAATTTGTTGACAGGGATCTGGTAAGTAAATAAAGGTCTATTCTGCTCAATCTACGTTTGTGGAATCTCACTATTCGTGCTACGATTGTACACTAGGACCACAACACAGAGAAGCAGCATTGCTGGCAGTCTGTGACCCTGGAGAAGGAAACAAGAAGGGTGTGAACCGAGGCACTAATCCTGCTAGGAGTCCACCTGGATTGTAAACAGTTCACACCAGACAGTTTAGTTATTCCAAAGTATCAGAGAGGATCTGGTATTTATATTTTGTTGGACAGCAGCAAAGATTATCCACGTTGCACAGATAAGGACAACATTTTTTTTCGTGCTTGTGAAACAGGCAATACCCATCATTCCAAAATTGATTTTATTTATTTATTTTTATTTATTTTATGCACTTATATAGCGCTACTATATGATATACACAGAATGAGGAAAATATCTTCTGTGTAAATGTGTGTTGGACGATTAAGGTGAAGTTGTTAGATATCCTCTGTGTAAATGTGTGCTGGACCTTTAAGATGAAGCTATTAGATCTGTAGAGAATAAATAACATAAGTCATACAAGTATGGATGCATCTGTGTTTAGAATCTGTCAATATGGCATATATTCTTGATAGACTAATGCAGTTTGTATCATTCTGTGTAAAATATGGATGAATAACTCAAATTGGCACAGGATTGTCTATATTTCTCAGAAAAGGTGTGAAGAAAGTAAAGATGAAATTAGAGAAAGCTGAAGTAAGGAAAGAAACATCTGATTTTTGTGACATACGAATTGCATTACATATTAGTATTCATTATACAGTATATTGGATATATTAGTTTTGCACTTCAATATGTGTCTCAATATTTCGCAAACTGGATCATCTCACTAAAATAACTTTTTACAGCCTGAGGGAGGATAGTGTCATTCTTGAAAGATGCTAGTGATTGTTTAATTGCTTTTGTGATATGGTGAACTTACAGCTGTTCAGTACAATATACGCCAACAGCTAGGATGCTGACTTCAACAAGAGCTTACCGTCAGCATATGAACAGGAGAATACTATTAAGTATCCTAAGTTAGACAAAAGTAAATCTACTGCTGCATTGGTTCCTTTATGCAACCAGTTTTTAGTGTGATAAAGGAATTGATTAAACTCAGATACTTACTTAACGCGCAAACATGGAAAATATCTTGTCTTTTGGAGTTTAATAATATTAGCATCAGGCTTCATAGTGGTTTTATGATGGTGTTTTATATCAGTTTGAATAAATATATTTTAATTAGTTGGATCATTATTGCAATTTGTGTTATTACAGATAAAGGATATGAAGCAGAATGTGAAAGAACAAATAAGAGAGAGGGAGAAGGAAGAAGGAAAAACTTAAAAGAAGAAGAAAACTAAGGAACAAAATAAAAGACAAAGTGGATAAGAGACAAACTAAAAGAGAAAGTGAGGAAGAGAGTAAACAAAAGAGAAAGTGAAGACGACATGAAAGAAAAGAGAAAGAAAAGGTAAGAAAAAGAGAAAGTGGACAACAGAAAAAGTTTTTTTTTAATTTTTTGGGAAAAAAGAGAAACTGAATAAGGATCAAGATAAAAGAGAAACTGATGAAGTCTTTACATTTTCGTTAGACTGTCATTTTGTGCAACGTATAAAAATATAAGCAAAAACAGAAGGAGGCATTTATCAATTGCGCTGTTTTTTCTTTCACTTTTTAGTCTGACTTTAATTTCTCGTGCTGTGCCAAATTTGAGGTGGCACATAGATTTTATTATTTAGGTGCATGTATAATTCCTCAAGCCGATGTTAAAAGATGAGAACTTTGCCAATATCTTCCAATCAGGAACATATCGGAGCCCCTCATGCACCACGTCACAGTGTCTTCTCAGCAAGCATGGGGTCTTACCACTTAATTACCCGTGGTGTGTGAACAGGGTCTGAACAGTCATAGAAATCAACTCACAGGCAGACTCTCACATGCCTCCATAGTGGTATCACCAATGCACTGTGAGGTAGAATAAAGCTGTGAGCCGCACCCACAACAGACCATGTGAAACAGAAGTTACCAGGTGCAAAATGAAGTGGCACATTCCATACACATAAAGACAAAAACTCACTGAAAAAAGTGGCCTAAACGGGTGGAAATGCTCCAAACCCAGACACTGTAGCGTGTCTATAACCGGGGGAGCAATTCCTCGGCATGCGGTCCTCAGATAACGGCAAACCCCAGCAAAAAATGCGTACAATGGAGGGTGCCGGGGCGGACCACATGCACCACAAGGACATGTTACATGGCGGCTCACAGCTTTATCCTACCTCACAGTGCATTGGTGATACCACTATGGAGGCATGTGAGAACCTGGCTGTGAGTTGGTTTCTAGCACTGTTCAGACCCTGTTCACACACCACGGGCAGTTGAGTGGTAGGACCCCATACATGCTGAGACACCGTGACGTGGTGCATGAGGGGCTAACATATGTTCCTGACTGGAAGCTATTGGCAAAGTTCTCATCTTTTAACATCGGCTTGAGGAATTAGCTAGTATTGTCAGTTGTGTATCATTTTGGAGCATTTTTTGCAGCGATTTGTGCATGTATATATTTTTTCATCTGCACAATGTATTATTTTGTGTAAGATGTCCTTGTGGTTCATGTGGTCCGCCCCGGCATCCTCCATTGTACACATTTTTTTCTGCGGACCGCATTCGGAGAAATTGCCCCCCCGGTTATAGACGCGCTACAGTGTCTGGGTTTGGAGCATTTCCACCCATTTAGTCCACTTTTTTCAGTGAGTTTTTGCATGTATAATTTAATTTCACCTTTTTAAATGATTGTACCTCAGGGGGTTACCTGACAAGGCCGTCTGTCTGCGACATTTTGTATTGACATTGACCAGTGTTGCAAATCATAAATGCATCTTAAAATGATCTATTTTACAAAACAGACCAACTTCTCACTCCCTTCTGAAAGTGACATGGAAAAACTACATTTGTTAAATTTTGTGCAAATTGTCATGTACACTTGTTCACGTAACAGTCTTCATAATGTCCCCCAGGTTTCAGAATCCAGGAGACACAAATGAACGAAAAGTTGTTAGGGGGTAATGGGTTTACATTTTTTGCCATAGAAGTCTATGGCAGAGCGCCAGAAATCCTCAGTGGAATAAGTATAATAAAGGAAGGGCAATGAGCAGCTTCATACGTTTGCAAGCAATGCAAAATTAATCTAATTGGCATAAAATAGTGATGCGAACTGTAGTTTAATTGGTAAGGGGAAGGGCTTTTTAACAATGAAAATGCAGAAATTTTTTCAGAACAGAAAATGCAGGCAGACTTCTATGTGCCGGTAAAAGAACTCAATTTAGGGCAATTTGCTCTGCGAGCTGGTTTGTAGCCTCTCAAGGGAGAAGCAATGAGGGAAAAAAAATAAAAGTGAAAGAGGACTTGATAAAATCACCTAGCACATGCAATCTCTGTAGAATACATTGTAGTGTGTTAAATCTGCCCAATCAATATGATTCTTTTCATTTAAGTTAAAACTAAAAAAAAACACTGTATCACAATAAAAATCAGGAATACTCGGGGGCTTTTTATGGCTCCAAAAACTATTTTGCACTGCTATATTGTTTTTCCCTTTCCAGGGAACATGGCTTGTAATTTCCAGTCCTGAGCTACGTGTAGCGTACTATAGTCTATTGGAAATTTTTGTGTAGCGTTATGATGAAGCCTGCTGCATTGTACCACTTTATATGCTGTCACAGTTTTCCTTTACTGGGCCACTATAGACAGGAAACTTCAGAGGTTTGATATGTTACATCAAATACCCACGTTTCTCTGTAGTAGATTTGGGTAGAAATTATACAAATTGGAAAGTGCAAACCATATTCAAGGATGAGTACAACGGAAGTAGGCCCCAGTAAGCAATCTTAGTATGGTTTAGTTTTCACTCTTGAATAAACAGGCAGTTTTAGTGAAACTGAGAGAACAAAAGTAACTTGTCCAGGAGCCTTGGCACTAGCTACCTAGTTGAATATGAGCTGTTAAACTTGCCCTACTACACCCCTATCGCTACAGGGTCCAGTCTACAGCTGAATAGCCTAATAAGAGCCCTCCTACTCCCAGGAACCTAACTAGATAACCCTGGTCGGTCCTTGAGAGTAGAATACAATAAATTAATTACCGAGTATCTGCTGGCTGGTGTAGAGGACATGTAGAGTACAGTGGTCCCTCAAGTTACAATATTAATTGGTTCCAGGACAATTGTATGTTGAAACCATTGTGACTTCAGTAATTGGTTCCAAAGCCCCAAAAGTCATCCAAGATAAGGGAAAATGAATATTTAAGAAAAATAAGCAGAGAACTAAGACTGATTAAATAAAGTCTTTATCTCTAATAGTCAGGAATAGCTACTAACAATCAACTAATACAGCTATTTTACCAGAGAAGTGGCCTTGGTTGGATCTGAATCTGAAGCATGGCATGTTGAATCTGGTTTCAACTTACGATGGGTCAGAAATTACCATTGTATGTTAAAAATATTGTAGCCCGAGACCATTGTATCTTCAAGGACCACTGTAGTAGTAGTACTAGATGAGGTCAGAAACAGAGCTGTAAAATGTAGAAGCCAGAATAGTATCCAATTGCAAAATCATAAACAAGACGTGCTAAAACCAATAGAGACAAAATGTACAGAAAACTTTGTTATACTGTGTGATCCTTGCATTCCATGAGACAGCCAGTGCAATATGTTTGCACCATTTTTTAACGTAATTCACTGCAAATAAATTCGGATCGAAGCAAATCTTTTCAAAAAATTCGACGAAGAGGCCGAATCATTTTTTTTTTGAAATTCGCTCATCTCTAGTCACAACAGGGTACAGTATACAATCAGATATGCCTGCGTGGACAAATATTACAGTTTATAGACTTTTTATGGACTACAGTATATGTTAACTATGCTTTTCTATACTGTGAAAAAAGGTATGCCAGGACTTTTAGTATATGTTGGGCCAATTACAGGTTTTGGATATTTTAACCCTTTAAGGACACGGCCATATTTCACCTTAAGGACCAGGCAATTTTTTTGCAAATCTGACCACTGTCACTTTAAGTGGTGATAACTTTAAAACGCTTTTAATTATCCTGGCCATTCTGAGATGTTTTTTTTCCCGTCACATATTGTACTTCATCACACAGGAAAAATGGAGTAAAAAAAATTAACTTTTATTTATTAAAAAAATGCCAAATTTGCCAAAAGAATTTAAAAATTTGCAAATTTCCAAGTTTCAATTTCTCTACTTCTATAATACATAGTAATACCTACAAAAATAGTTATTACTTTACATTACCCATATGTCTACTTCATGTTAGGATCATTTTGGGAATGACATTTTTTTGGGGGGGACGTTACAAGGCTTAGAAGTTTAGTAGTAAATATTGAAATTTTCAAAAAGCAACTTTTTAAGGACCAGTTCAGGTCTGAAGTCACTTTGTGAGGCTTACATAATAGAAACCACCCAAAAATGACCCCATTATAGAAACTACACCCCTCAAGGTATTTGAAACTGATTTTGCAAACATCGTTAACCCTTTATATGTTCCACAAGAATGAATGGAAAATAGAGATACAATTTCAAAATTTCACTTTTTGGGCAGATTTTCCATTTTAATATTTTTTTTCCAGTTACAAAGCAAGGGTTAACAGCCAAACAAAACTCAATATTTATGGCCCTGATTCTGTAGTTTACATAAACACCCCATATGTGGTCCTAAACTGCTGTACGGGCACACGGCAGGGTGAAGAAGGAAAGGAATGCCATATGGTTTTTGGAAGGCAGATTTTGCTGGACTGGTTTTTTGACACCATGTCCCATTTGAAGCCCCCCGATGCACCTCTAGAGTAGAAACTCCCAAAAAGTTAAGGACCAAGTACCTGTGTCCTTAAGTACCAAGACATCAGGGCATACCTGTACGCCCTGTGTCCTTAAAGGGTTAAAGGCTATGGACACTTTTGTGCACTAAATATCAATAACCCCATATCTTACCGTAATGCAGCACATAATGTTTACTGGTATCAGCTTTGCTTCACATGCCCTCAGAAATGCTCTTCTGTGAGATTCACTCACTGTTTCTCATGATCCCTCAGCTCTGTGGGCGTTCCTGTGGACTTCACCTGCAGCAGCACAAGCTCTGCTGCCCCGCCCCCACATCCTGTTACACAGCACAGCTCTCAGCCACATACATACAGACAAGCCTGTAATTAGCAGATCTATTTCTCACTTTCTATTCTGTAGAAAGTTCATTATTGTAGACACAAGATAGATATTTCTGCTGGTAATGTTAGTGCAGCGATCTACAGTCAGAACCATGGCGTTATAAGCAGGATATAGATCTCATTACTGACAGCTTTCACTACATGCACTCTGTTCTGAACACAGTATTGTGTGCAGTCCGCACAGTGTGCGTTCACTTTTCCAACACAGATTAGTACAGTGTGACGACACACAATGCTATGTACACATATAAGTACACAGTGTGGGAGATTTATCAAAACTGGTGTAAAGTAGAACGGGCTTAGTTGCCTATAGCAACCAATCAGATTCCTCCTTTCATTTTCCAATGAAGCTATGAAAAATGAAAGGTGGAATCTGATTGGTTGCTATGGGCAACTAATCCAGTTCTACTTTACACCAGTTTGATAAATGACATAAGAAAAAAATGACAGCACTCTCAAACACTTTATTCATCCCTGTGGTCGCAATGTTTTCAGCTCAATCACAGAGTCTCTTTTCAAGCTATGAGCTAAAACGTTGCGACTAGTGTTGAGTGAACTTGTGTTTCAAGTTTGGTGTGCAAGGCTCAGGTTATCTAAGAATTCCGTTATGGATTCCACTACCATAGACTGGAACGGAAGTATGGATGCGGATAGCACATGGTGGTGCTGTCCGCATCTTTTGCGGCCCAATTGAATATTAATGGGTCCGCACTCCTTCCGCAAAATTGAGGAACGGATGAGGACCCATTATGCAGATGTGTGAATGGACCCTAAGTTATGGTCTGTGGTAGCAGAATCCATAACGGAATTCTTACATAACCCGAACCTTGTACGCCAAACTTGAAACACAAGTTCGCTCATCCCTAGTTGCAACCACAGGGGTGAATAAAGTGTTTTTCTTTTCACTCATTTTTTTGTGAGAGTGCTGCCATTTTTTTAAATTCTTATATTGTCCTGGATTTGCTGCTGGATCCATTGGCTTGCACCGCCATATTTATATTTAGCCTGATGTGCTGCCATTGATTATATATATACAGTACAGACCAAAAGTTTGGACACACCTTCTCATTCAAAGAGTTTTCTTTATTTTCATGACTATGAAAATTGTAGATTCACACTGAAGGCCTCAAAACTATGAATTAACACATGTGGAATTATATACATAACAAAAAAGTGAAACAACTGAAAATATGTCATATTCTAGGTTCTTCAAAGTAGCCACCTTTTGCTTTGATTACTGCTTTGCACACTCTTGGCATTCTCTTGATGAGCTTCAAGAGGTAGTCACCTGAAATGGTTTTCACTTCACAGGTGTGCCCTGTCAGGTTTAATAAGTGGAATTTCTTGCCTTATAAATGGGGTTGGGACCATCAGTTGCGTTGTGGAGAAGTCAGGTGTATACACAGCTGATAGTCCTACTGAATAGACTGTTAGAATTTGTATTATGGCAAGAAAAAAGCACGAGTGGCCATCATTACTTTAAGAAATGAAGGTCAGTCAGTCCGAAAAATTGGGAAAACTTTGAAAGTGTCCACAAGTGCAGTCACAAAAGCCATCAAGCGCTACAAAGAAACTGGCTCACATGCGGACCGCCCCAGGAAAGGAAGACCAAGAGTCACCTGTGCTGCAGAGGATAAGTTCACCAGCCTCAAAAATCGCAGGTTAACAGCAGCTCAGATTAGAGACCAGGTCAATGCCACACAGAGTTCTAGCAGCAGACACATCTCTAGAACAACTGTTAAGAGGAGACTGTGTGAATCAGGTCTTCGTGGTAGAATATCTGCTAGGAAACCACTGCTAAGGACAGGCAACAAGCAGAAGAGACTTGTTTGGGCTAAAGAACACAAGGAATGGACATTAGACCAGTGGAAACCTGTGCTTTGGTCTGATGAGTCCAAATTTGAGATCTTTGGTTCCAACCACCGTGTCTTTGCGCGACGCAGAAAAGGTGAACGGATGGACTCTACATGCCTGGTTCCCACCGTGAAGCGTGGAGGTGTGATGGTGTGGGGGTGCTTTTCTGGTGACACTGTTGGGGATTTATTCAAAATTGAAGGCATACTAAACCAGCATGGCTACCACAGCATCTTGCAGCGGCATGCTATTCCATCCGGTTTGCGTTTAGTTGGACCATCATTTATTTTTCAACAGGACAATGACCCCAAACACACCTCCAGGCTGTGTAAGGGCTATTTGACCATGAAGGAGAGTGATGGGGTGCTGCGCCAGATGACCTGGCCTCCACAATCACCGGACCTGAACCCAATCGAGATGGTTTGGGGTGAGCTGGACCGCAGAGTGAAGGCAAAAGGGCCAACAAGTGCTAAGCAACTCTGGGAACTCCTTCAAGACTGTTGGAAGACCATTTCAGGTGACTACCTCTTGAAGCTCATCAAGAGAATGCCAAGAGTGTGCAAAGCAGTAATCAAAGCAAAAGGTGGCCACTTTGAAGAACCTAGAATATGACATATTTTCAGTTGGGGCTCGTTCACACCACAGTATGGCTTTTTCTGTGTTTTTCGGGCCGTTTTTAACGGATCAGTTTTTCCATTTTTCGTTTCAGTAGTGTTTCCAGTTTCGTTCCGTTTTTCCGTATGGCATATACAGTATACAGTAATTACATAGAAAAAATTGGGCTGGGCATAACATTTTCAATAGATGGTTCTGCAAAAACGGAAGATATACGGAGTACATTCCGTATGTGTTCCTATTTTTTTTGTGTGGACCCATTGACTTGAATGGAGCCATGGAACGGGATTTGTGGGCAATAATAGGACATGTTATATCTTTGAACGGAACGGAAAAACGGAAATACAGCAACAGAATGCATATGGAGTACATTACTTTTTTTTAAAGAACTATTGAAATGAATAGTTCCGTATACGGACCTAAAAAAAATGACCCATATACGGAACGTAAAAAAAACGTTTTTGTGAACGAGCCCTTAGGCCTATTGCACATGACCCTATGGCTTTTTCAGTGTTTTGCGGTCCGCAAAAACAGATCCATAAAAAATACGGATAACGTCCATCTTCATTCCTTTTTTTGCGGAACGGAACAGCTGGCCCCTGATAGAACAGTACATTCCTTGTCCATTATGCAGACAATAATAGGACATGCTCTATCTTTGAACGGAACGGAAATACGGAAACGGAATGCATACGGAGAACATTCCGTTTTTTTTTGCTGACCAATTGAAATGAATGGTTCCGTATACGGACAGTATACGGAACACAAAAAAACGGAACGGAAACAGAAAAAAATAAAAAAGTTGTGTGCATGAGTCCTTAGGGTTATTCCTGAAGTATATTATAAATCTTTTGCTAGAGGTAGTTGTGCATTGTGTGTGCGTGTGTGTATATATATATATATATATATATATATCTAATGAAAAAAATCGGACAGCACTCCAGACGGTTTCTTCGGTAAAACAAGTAGTGTTTAATCACCCATGTGGTGGCAGCAAAAAAGCAACGTTTCGGCTCTACATGAGCCTTTCTCATGTAGAGCCGAAACGCTTATGTAGAGCCGAAACTTCGCTTTTTTGCTGCCACCACATGGGTAATTAAACACTACTTGTTTTACCGAAGAAACCGTCTGGAGTGCTGTCCGATTTTTTTCATTGTCTACTAGTGGGTAAGCTCCAGTTACCGTACTTGGACTTTGCACCCATTTTTTTGCTCTATAGGTGGTGCTGCCGGTAGTTTTTTATACTATATATATATATATATATTACTCTTTTTGTGAGGCAAGGTAACCAAAAAATTGCTGTTCTGACACAGTTTTTATTTTTAGTTTTTTACAATGTTCACCTGACAGAGTAGATAATGTGATATTTTTATAGAGCAGGTAGTAACGACACAGTGATACCTAATATGTCTATTTTTTTTATTTTATTATGCATTTACACAATAAAACATTTTGGAAAAAAAAAGTTTTTGTGTTTCCATTTTCTTAAAGCCATATTTTTTTATTTTTTGGGCGATTGTCTTCGGCAGGTTCTCATTTTTTGCTGGAAGAGATGATGGTTTAATTGATACCATTTTGGGGCACATATGAATTTTTGATCACCTGGTATTACACTTTTTGTGATCTAAGGCTGCTTTCACACTAGCGTTCGCTGGTCCGCTCGTGAGCTCCGTTTGAAGGAGCTCACGAGCGGACCCGAACGCAGCCGTCCAGCCCTGATGCAGTCTGAATGGAGCGGATCCGCTCAGACTGCATCAGTCTGGCGGCGTTCAGCCTCCGCTCCGCTCGCCTCCGCACGGACAGGCGGACAGCTGAACGCTGCTTGCAGCGTTCGGGTGTCCGCCTGGCCGTGCGGAGGTGTGCGGATCCGTGCGGATCCGTCCAGACTTTCAATGTAAGTCAATGGGGACGGATCCATTTGAAGATGCCACAATGTGGCTCAATCTTCAAGCGGATCCGTCCCCCATTGACTTTACATTGAAAGTCTGGACGGATCCGTACTAGGCTATTTTCACACTTAGCTGTTATATGCTAAAAATAATGCAGACGGATCCGTTCTGAACGGAGCCTCCGTCTGCATTATTATGAGCGGATCCGTTCAGAACGGATCCGCCCGAACGCTAGTGTGAAAGTAGCCTAAGGTGATAAAAAAATTGCTTTTTTGTAACATATTTTATTTTATTTTTTAAGGCGTTCACCAGATGGGTTCAATCACATGCTATTTTTATAGAGCAGGTTGTTACGGACACATTGATGCCTATATGTGCATCTTTTTTTTTACACAATAAAAACATTTGTTAAACAAAAAAAATCAAGTTTTTGTGTTTCCATTTTCTGAAAGCCATATTTTTTTTTATTTTTGGGACGATTGTCTTATGTAGGAGCTAATTTTTTGCGGGATGAGATGACTTTTTGTGTTGTAAGGTAATAAAAAATGACTTTTTGGCACGGTTTGTATTTTAATTTTTTTACCAGACTGGTTAGCACATGTGATATTTTTATACAACAGGTTGTTATGGACGCGGCGAAACCTAACATGTCTGGTTTTTTTCATATATTTTGGTTTTACACAATAAGAGCATTTTTGAAACAAAAAAAATGATGTTTTCGTGTCTCCATTTTTTGAAAGCCTTTTTTATTTTTTGGGCGATTGTCTTGGGTAGTGGCTCATTTTTTGCAGGATAATATGGTGGGCAAAATTGCAATTCCATCATATATTTTTTTTTTTTTATGGCATTCACCGTGCGGTAAAAGTACGTGATCCTTTTATGGATCAGGTCGTTATGGACGCAGCGATACCAAACATGTTTAGTGTTTTTTATTTTTTACATTTTTAACCAATTATATGTGCGGATATAGGAAGAAGTTAGATTGATTTTTTTTTATAGCTTTTTTTTACACTTTGTCTCTGACCCACTTGGTTCTTGAAGATCCAGTGGGTCTGATGCCTCTACAATACACTGCAGAACACTGTATAGTGTACTGCAGTGTATTGTCATTCATAGTAAGCCTAATCAGGCTTAGCTATACCATGGCAATCCGGAAGCCTGTGAAGGCGTCGGGTTGCCATGGTAACCATAGGGACGCTGCCACAGCAGTGCAGCAGCCCAATGGGGGAGAGAGCTCCCTCCCTCAGTTTACCCTTCAAACATTGGGCCGCTGGTGCATGGAAGGGGTTAAACGGCCTATATCGGTGCCAGAACCGATGTCGGCCGTTTAAAGCAGAGTGTCAGCTGTATGTTACAGCTAACACTCTGCCCCGCTGCAAACCTTGACTTGGGGGAGCAAGGCGGGCTAGTTGCGTCGCTGGCCATCCTGAAGGGATTCATTTGAGCGCAAAGAGGCTGCCGCGGCCATCTTGATTTATGATTCAGCGCAAAATCTCGTGCATGGTGACGTAGGACTTCACTATGCCGGCCAGGGTGATGACGTCATCACACAACCTGCCAGATTTTGTGCAGGATCTTCAATCAAGATGGCCACAGAGACCTCTTCGCGCTCAAATGGATAAGGTGAGTATTATTTTATTTAACTGATTAACCCCCAAAAGACCTAATTTTTAATCTCAGATGCCATGATCAGCGATCAATGCGGCATCTGAGGGGTTCAATTGCAGTTCGGCGCAATCGTCGTTCCCCGTCATTGCGCCCACTACTTACAAAGAAATGCGCTTCGTGTCAAAGCAAATTTCTTTGAGAACTTAGGTGAAGCAGCCAAATCGAAAGTTTGTATATTTTGCTCAACACTAGTGATTGTGTTCAATATCATGAGAAGTCTTCATTGCAAGTTTTTAATTTAAAACCATTGAGATAGATACACTGACATAAAAGGTGAATCTGTCTGCCAAAGCTTACTTTAGGGTTAAACCTAGCTTATGTCATGTAACTCAAGGTTTTATTTCTGTGATACCACAAATAGGTCTGCACTTTTCATTGGGCATAGTAGACATGGATACTGTCGTATACAAGACAGGCAGGTTAACAGATAATGTATATTTATTTATATATATTTAGTACATGTTAGCAGACTTAAAGACAATGAAGTGATCATTGAGGAAAGAAGAATCTTCAAAAGTTGATACTGTATTTTTAATTGTATTATTCATATTATGAATTCTTTAAAAAATATGCATCAGCTTTTTAAATAACTCTAAACCCATTAATTTGTATAGGGAAAATATGGCTTGAATCGAGTTCCTATCTGTATACTGTTTTCCTGCCACACTTAACTGGTAATTTACTTTGAGCTCCCGTATTTGGCCATTGTTTTGCATTCTCACGAACCTGGCATGCGGCCTTGGTCTGCAGGGAGGCTCTCATTTAAAGTTTTCATGTTTTGACTTAAGTGATGTGTGGAAATTTGCCAGGTGAATGGGTTAGGTTAATTAAGGCTGTGGAAGGAGAACTCTCATATCTATTTAACTGTATGGGGGGAATTTAGTTGAACAACTTTAATGTGTCAGAAATAATAATTTCCTGGTATTATTTTATTGCACCCGTACATTGTTCATGGTTAACCCCTTTAGGACATTTTTCACCTTCCTGATAGAGCCTATTTTTGCAAATGTGACATGTGTCACTTTATGTGGTAATAACTCTGGAACGCTTTCATTTATATAAGCGATTCTGAGATTGTTTTCTCATGGCACAATGTTCTTTTGTTGAAGGTAAATTTGAGTTGATATGTTTTACTTTTATTTATAAAACAATACAAAATGTGTTATTTTCTAAATTTGAATTTCTGTGCTATTAAGACGGATAGTGATACCTCATAAAATAGTTATTAATTATGTGTCTACTTTATGTTTGCATCATTTTGTGAATGTCATTTTATTTTTTTAGGATGTTAGAAAGCTTTAGGCCCCTTGCAGATGAGCGTTTGTCATGCTGCGAGTCCGCAGCGCAGCTCCCGTCCTGACCTCCCAGCACTGCCGGGGTCACATAGCATTATATTGATTTATGATGCTATGTAACCCTTACAGTTCTGGAATGTATTGTATAACACTGAAAGCATTATGTCAGTGTCATCTAATACATTCCAGAACTGTAAGGCCTCTTTCAGACGGGCGTTGCAGGAAAAGGTGCGGGTGCGTTGCGGGAACATGCGTGATTTTTCCGCACGAGTGCAAAACATTGTAATGCGTTTTGCACGCGCGTGAGAAAAATCGGCATGTTTGGTACCCAAACCCAAACCTAAAAGTTCGGGCTTGGGATCGGTGTTCTGTAGATTGTATTATTTTCCCTTATAACATGGTTATAAGGGAAAATAATAGCAATCTGAATACAGAATGCATAGTACAATAGAGCTGGAAGAGTAAAAAAAAAATTAATTTTTTTTAACTCACCTTAATCCACTTGCTCTCACAGCCGGCATCTCTTCTGTCTGTCTTCTGTGCTGTGTGCAGGAAAAGGACCTGTGGTGACGTCAATCCAGTCATCACATGGTCCATCACATGATCTTTTACCATGGTGATGGATCATGTGATGACCGGAGTGACGTCACCACAGGTCTTTTTCCTGCACACAGCACAGAAGACAGACAGAAGAGATGCCGGCTGTGCGAGCAAGTGGATTAAGGTGAGTTAAAAAATATTTTTTATTTTTTTATTTTTTTTTAACCCTTCCAGCGCTATTGTACTATGCATTCTGTATTCAGAATGCTATTATTTTCCCTTATAACCATGTTATAAGGGAAAATAATAATGATCGGGTCTCCATCCCGATCGTCTCCTAACAACCGTGCGTGAAAATCGCACCGCATCCGCACTTGCTTGCGGATGCTTGCGAATTTCACACAGCCCAATACACTTCTATGGGGCCTGCGTTGCGTGGAAAACACACAATATAGAGCATTCTGCGATTTTCATGCAACGCTCAAGTGATGCGTGAAAATCACCGCTCATGTGCACAGCCCCATAGAAATGAAGGGGTCTGGATTCAGTGCGGGTGCAATGCGTTCACTTCACGAATTGCACCCGCGCGGAAATCTCGCCTGTGTGAAAGGGGCCTAAGGGTTACATAGCATCATGAATCAATATAATGCAACTCCAGCAGTGCTAGGAGTTCAGGCCGGAAGCTGCGCTGTGGACTAGCAGGGTGACTCATGCTTGTCTAAGAGGCCTTCGATTTTTTTAAGCAAATTTTCACATTTTTAAAGACATTTCCAAAATCCACTTTTTTATGGACCAATTCAGGTTTGAAGACACTTTGTGAAACTTACATAGTAGAAACCACCTATAAATTACTTCATTTTACAAATTACACCCCTCAAGTTATTCAAAACGGATTTTGCAAGCATCATTATATGTTTCACAAGGATTATAGCAAAATAGAGATGAAATTTCAAAATTTCCCTTTTTTTTTCAGATTTTACATTTTAGGCCTCATGCACACGGACATTGTTTTGGTCCAGATCCGAGCCGCAGTTTTGGTGGCTCGGATGTGGACCCATTCACTTCAATGGGGCTGTAAAAGATGCGGACAGCACTCCGTGTGCTGTCTGCATCCGTTGCTCCGTTCCGTGGCCCCGCAAAAAACAATATAACATGTCCTATTCTTGTCCACGCTTTGCGGACAAGAATAGGCAGTGATATGTAAAGGCTGTCTGTGCCGTTCTGCAAATTGCGGAACACACACACGGACGCATCCGTGTTTTGCGGATCCGCGATTTGCGGACCGCAAAACACACCACTGTCGTGTGCATGCGGCCTTAATCTATTTTTTTCCTGTAAGTTAGCAACGGTTAACAACCAAACAAACCTCAATATGTATTACCCTGATTATGCCATTTACAGAAACACCCCATATGTGGTTGTAAACTGTTGTATGGGCACATGGCAGGGCTCAGAAGGAAAGGAACACCATATGGTTTTTGGAGCGCAGATTTTGTTGGAATGTTTTTTCAGTGTCATGTTACATTTGAAGACACACTAAGGTACCCGTACTTACAGTAGAATCCCACAAAAAGTGACCCCATTTTGGAAACTGCACCCCTCAAGGAATTTAGTGAGGGGTGTACTGACCCCACAGTCTTTTAATGGAAATGTGTCATCAAACATTTTATTTGTCAGTTAACACCAGATAGTAACACATATCCTTTTTTCTAATCTGTTTTTATTTTCTGACTGTAGATTTTTTTTAATTCTATTTCCTAAACATGATTATCAGGGCTGCCATCTTGCCTGACCTGTTCTTAACAGCATGTGGAAAGCATTAAGAAAATTGCTTTATGGCAGCCACATGGGTCATAGATGCAAAGGTCAGGAGGGGACCTCATTGACATCTATGGAAAGTTTTCTAGGCAGGCTTTGTGACTTGTGCAGAGGTCATTGTACAAGGAAATAGATAAGCTGTGACAATCACCTATTGTGAATGGTGAATCCTGTCTTACCTGTATACAGAGTTGATATCTCCCCATAATTACAGGCAGGTTTAGAATAATATATAACTGCAGTAAAGTGATCTGTACAGACCAACAGGTGGCGTCTATTATGAGGCTTAGTGGCCAGTGTGAAAACTGCAGGAATTTATGTTTTTTGTTTAAATATAGATATTGATATGGAAAATTAAAAATATCAAAAATTCTTAAAAAATATGTTAAACATAAAAAAGTGATTTTCTGATGACACATTCCATTTAATGAAATTTAGAAACACTTGGCAGTGAAAATTTTCATTTTATTCAATAAAATGTTGTATAAGCTCCCAATTTTTTTCATTTTCACAAGGGGTAACAGGAGAAAAAGCACCACAAATGTTGTTAAGCATTTATTCCTGAACACGGCAACACCCCATATGTAGTTGTAAATTGCTTTTTGGGCACATGGCAAGGATCAGAAGAGAAGGAGCACTTTATGGTTTTTGGAGGGCAGATTTTGGTGGAATGGTCTATACAGGGAAAGCAGAATTATTAGGCAAGTTGTATTTTTGAGGATTAATTTTATTATTGAACAACAACCATGTTCTCAATGAACCCAAAAAACTCATTAATATCAAAGCTGAATATTTTTGGAAGTAGTTTTTAGTTTGTTTTTAGTTTTAGCTATTTTAGGGGGATATCTGTGTGTGCAGGTGACTATTACTGTGCACAATTATTAGGCAACTTAACAAAAAACAAATATATACCCATTTCAATTATTTATTTTTACCAGTGAAACCAATATAACATCTCAACATTCACAAATATACATTTCTGACATTCAAAAACAAAACAAAAACAAATCAGTGACCAATATAGCCACCTTTCTTTGCAAGGACACTCAAAAGCCTGCCATCCATGGATTCTGTCAGTATTTTGATCTGTTCACCATCAACATTGCGTGCAGCAGCAACCACAGCCTCCCAGACGCTGTTCAGAGAGGTGTACTGTTTTCCCTCCTTGTAAATCTCACATTTGATGATGGACCACAGGTTCTCAATGGGGTTCAGATCAGGTGAACAAGGAGGCCATGTCATTAGATTTTCTTCTTTTATACCCTTTCTTGCCAGCCACGCTTTTGAGTACTTGGACGCGTGTGATGGAGCATTGTCCTGCATGAAAATCATGTTTTTCTTGAAGGATGCAGACTTCTTCCTGTACCACTGCTTGAAGAAGGTGTCTTCCAGAAACTGGCAGTAGGACTGGGAGTTGAGCTTGGCTCCATCCTCAACCCGAAAAGGCCCCACAAGCTCATCTTTGATGATACCAGCCCAAACCAGTACTCCACCTCCACCTTGCTGGCGTCTGAGTCGGACTGGAGCTCTCTGCCCTTTACCAATCCAGCCATCTCGCCCATCAAGACTCACTCTCATTTCATCAGTCCATAAAACCTTAGAAAAATCAGTCTTGAGATATTTCTTGGCCCAGTCTTGACGTTTCAGCTTATGTGTCTTGTTCAGTGGTGGTCGTCTTTCAGCCTTTCTTACCTTGGCCATGTCTCTGAGTATTGCACACCTTGTGCTTTTGGGCACTCCAGTGATGTTGCAGCTCTGAAATATGGCCAAACTGGTGACAAGTGGCATCTTAGCAGCTGCACGCTTGACTTTTCTCAGTTCATGGGCAGTTATTTTGCGCCTTGGTTTTTCCACATGCTTCTTGCGACCCTGTTGACTATTTTAAATGAAACGCTTGATTGTTCGATGATCACGCTTCAGAAGCTTTGCAATTTTAAGAGTGCTGCATCCCTCTGCAAGATATCTCACTATTTTGACTTTTCTGAGCCTGTCAAGTCCTTCTTTTGACCTATTTTGCCAAAGGAAAGGAAGTTGCCTAATAATTATGCACACCTGATATAGGGTGTTGATGTCATTAGACCACACCCCTTCTCATTACAGAGATGCACATCACCTAATATGCTTAATTGGTAGTAGGCTTTCGAGCCTATACAGCTTGGAGTAAGACAACATGCATAAAGAGGATGATGTGGTCAAAATACTAATTTGCCTAATAATTCTGCACTCCCTGTAGGTGCCAAATGTTGCTATTTTTCAGCCTCTGGAGACCAGTACAGCCATTTTCTGACAACCATACATTTTATTTTTCTCTCAATGGAGCTTTATCATTGGTTCTATTTGGAAGTACATACACAACTTCTTGTTTGAATTTTATTAACTTTTTGGGAAGCAGGATAAATAAAAGATGGCAAGGTTTGGTTTTGTTATTGTGGCAAAAACCATGCTGGTCAGTACAATTACAGAGAAACCAATTTTGTATAGTATTTTTTTTTATATTTTACCACTTTTACACTAAGCATTTTTTGGGGAAAAAACCCTGTTTTTGTGTCACCACTTTTTGAGATCCATATTTTTTTGTGGTATGAGTTGACGTTTTCATTGGTACAATTTTGGGGTACATAGTACTTTTTGATGGCTCTATATTCTGTTTTTTTGTAAGGCAAGGTGACAAAAAATCGGTCTGGGTCTCACCTGCTTCTGTAGAAGGCAAGCCCCGATACCTGTGGAAGTCATCGGGCTACCTTACCAGCTATCTGGTACCTTTCACCACAGAACGGGGATTGATGTGGATGGAGCTGACTGCGGTATACAAAGAGTTAATACATATACACTGATGCTGATGTATATAGCAGGGAGTCGGCTGTCAGGAACAGCCAGACCCCCTCTGCTGAAAGGGCGGGTGCAGCTCCTGCACTAGCCCAGTCAGCGCACCTTACCATGTATAGTGGATGTTGGGGAGCGGTTAAACAAATCTCTTCATATGCCATTAAAAAAAAATTCGTAGTTATATTCTATACAAACAGAATATGTAATATAATTAATGATAAATAATATTAGTAGCCATATGTATATTTGTGTCATTTAACTTCAGGATGTTTCTTCATTCCACAATTGATCTACCGTAATACAATGAACAGGCAGTGTATTCAAAGGTCTCTTCCAGCATTCACCACACCAATGTGCATTTCTTTTTCAGACTTGATTGGCATGGACCTTTCAAAAAAGAGGAAGAGATTATACAGACAGAATTTGATGAGAAGTAAAATGTGGAAGAAAATAATTTATCCAAGACATTGAATTTATTTTATCCCTCATCAATTGACAAAGGATTACTAAAGGTAAAACCTCTTAGTGTAAAGGAACTTTTCCTAAGGCCATTACCGGTAACATCATCTAAGATGTTACGTAGGACAGAAATGTGACATATTTCCTAGATTGTCGAGCTGAAATATATTAATTTTTCTGTCTCCCCTCCAGTGTTACGGTATATTGTTCAGTTCTACAATTGTGAAAGACAATGCCACAGAGTGAAAACTGCTAAAAGATTGGAAATCAATTGGGCTGGTTTTAAACTTGTGTTAATCAGCTGCCTGCACCGGTTTTTGTATGGTCAAAACCTGCACACATACTGAAAACCTGCCGGATCTCCCCCAGATCTCATTATAGTCAATGCAGTAAGCTGTTCTCTGCTGGAAAAACCTGCTGGATCTGATAAACACAAAGTATAAAGCGCTAGTCATGCTTGGTGAGTGATCACGCAACAAACGTGCTGCAGCATTGATTTTGGGTTCTGCAGCAGGGTATATGTTGAGGCACAGTCACATTAATACCCGGTGGCATCTCCTCTTGATGTGATACAGGCTGCCACTCTCAGATGGTAGTGATCATACAGATGCTGGATATCTTAATGTGGCATGACATTCTAAGATCTTTCAACTTGGACCTGTAGTTCAGCCAAGGTTGTTTGTTGGCTGCTGTGCACGGGACCTCCTTTGCCCAATCCAGTCCCAGACATTTTCAAGGGGGAGAGTTCTTGCTATCAAGCTGGTCAGGGGAACTGCTGGATACCCTGAAGAGCATATTGTGTAGTACAGGCAGTGCGTGGGCAGGTATTATCTTGTTGGCAAACCTTATCTCCTAACAGAGTAAAAAAAAAGTCAGGACTTGTTCCGCAACGCACTGGACATACAGAAGGCCGGTCAATGTTCCTTCCATGAACACCAGATGAGAATGGTCATGGTCGCAAATATTGCCCCACACCACGTCACCTTGTGTTGGTCTTGTGTGTCTCTGCACTATGCATGATGGCAGTGGGTGCTCTCCAGCCCTCCTGCAAACTCTGATGGGACATAGCAATGGCAAACAATAGTGTTCAGTGATGAAAGCATGTTTTGTGCCATGGAACTAATGATGGCAGCATCAGAGTTCACAGGAGGGCTGGAGTGCATCTACAGAGTGGCAGCCTGCATAAACAAGGGGAGATGCCATCCAGTATTGTGTCCTTGCCTCAACATATATTCTGTTGCAGAACCCAAGATGAAGAGTGCTGCTCTTTGGTTGTTTGATCATCCACCAAACACCACTAGCAGTTTATATTTTGTCAATCTCAGCTCAATCACAGTAAGTTTTCCAGGTCTTCTTTTTCATTTTCTGGTAGTGTATTGTCAACAATGTGATTTGTTTAGAAAAATAAGAATCAAAACCAGTTGGTGGCCCATTGGCCAATAAATATGTACAATAGAGGCAGAGAAAAGGCCACCAGAGTACTAGAATCCAGGATCTGACACAATAATAGGCTCCAAATGTACAGTAAAAAACAACCCTATATGGAGTTCGGAGCCTGTCACTTAACAACATGGTCTATAGGTTGATTGGTAAATAACCTATTGGACCTAATTGATGAAATGCCCTGCGTCTGAAAAGAAAACAACAGAATAAATGAAGCAATTAAGAGTGGATGTGCACATGTTCTGTATAAATGAACAGTGGATCCAATTATTTACTATGGGAGCACAGAACTATATGTCAAGTGTTCATGGTTATTGATGGACCACAGTATAAAACCTCATTCACACATCAGTGTTTAACTGACGTGTGCTGTACGTGTTCACACATTAGTGCTTTAGCACAGTCCGTGGATCAGTTTTTTAGCACGGATGCATGCTCTATTATGTCCATGTTCACAGATCCATCACACCCATTATTGTCTATGGGTCCGTGAAAACCACGGATGCCATCCATGTTGCATCTGTGTTTCACAGATTATTAAGAAGAGATTCTTTGAAAATTATTTTTCAGCTGTCCAGTCAGTGAAACACGGACAGCAAAAAACAGACACACGGACCCAACACTGATCCTTCACGGACAGCTTCGTGGATGCATCACTGACCACCTGCTCACGGATTTGAGCATGGACACGGACATGTAAATGAGGCTTAAAAATTGTATAACACGTAAGAGTCAAAATAATCCATTATGAGTATTTTTGGTAAAAGTACATATTATTTGTAAAAAAAAATCTGATAAAACCTTATTTGGAATGAGGTGTATTTGGCAAGGTTACAGTGCATAATGTGCACACTTAGCAGCTTTGAGGCGGAACCCACACCTTTAATGTAGGCCATGCTAATGTAGGCATTCAACACAATGTAAATAGGGACCTTTTTGTATTTAAAGAAGAATTAGCATGTGAAAAAGAAGTATCCCAACTGGTCATAGTAAATACATTGTGTAAATCATGCCTAAAGAATATAACTCATGCCTTATAACAGCTTTGCTGGGTCCATAAGGCCAAAAAGGAATTAAAGGAATCTCTATTTGTTATGCAATGTATGTAATGCTTCTTTGCTCTACCCAGGCTTCTTTCTGGCTCCCACCAACCAGGCACCATGAAATGGCTGCACAATTAAGCAACATTGGAATAATAAAATAAATACATAAATAAAAAAGAAACAACTCAACAAAAGAGGAAATGAGGTAGGAATAGACCCAAAAATGTGTGTCAGAAGGAGCTTGCTCGCTAAATGGAGAGGAAAAAGCAGAAGCGCTACTTTCTGTTAGTCTCTTCTTTTAATATCCATGTGAAATCTCTGCTAATTGAGTGCCCTGCCTATTGTAATTGCCATATCAAGTGAATTGTACTGTATGACAGAACTGTTTCAGTGACAGGACATGTGCCATTTATTGGCCACAGATGCACCACTAAGGCAATCTTTTACTATTATTACAGCACTGCTATTTTAAGATTATTTTCCTGTACAGAATACAAATTCATCCTTCAGATTTCGGCCACTGATCTCAGTTGTTGTCTGCGTTCTTTCAATAGCAGGATTCTGAGTAAATAGTTTGAGCTTTTCTGCGGGAAAACAAGTTATTATTTATTTATTTTTTATTTTTTTTGCACCGTGATAACATTATTTATTGCAATGTTGCCTTGTAGAAATTTCTAATTGAAATTGCAGAACACAGTACGTAAATGCTCCATATTTTTCATAACCCAAAACATTTATGACACAAATATAAACACAATGAAGATAAACCGTATAACATAAGCAATGATCTCGAATGTGGCCCCCCCCTCCATCCCCCTATTCTGCCCATGTAATTCTGTGTCATCCTTAAAGTAATCATTTTTAGATTTCTCTTCATTAAGCCTTTAAGATGCCAATTTGTCATGAATGAAGATGGAATATATCTCTGGTAAGGACAAATAAATCTTACAGTCTTTTTGTCAGTAGGCAGTAACGCGGTTGCAGAAATGCGAATTTGAGATATTTACAGAAAATTAAAATGTGATAAAAAAAATATTCAAAGCTATATCAAGTCTCATACTGCGTTCGTCTCAACAATCAACTCTCAGTATATATCTTATAGGAATATAATGAGACGTCTTCCTGCAAATGCTAAGCATATTATAGTAAAGACTCCTTGGATTTCCCTTGTCAGTCAAAACGTGAAAAAGGCTAAAGAAATTGGATTTGATTGTCTGGATTTTATAGGTTACCTTACTTCTCACATGTGATGGCTTTTCGGATGCCGTCTCCAAGAAACAAGTGGCTATGTAAATCCACCAGATGCAGGTTTTGCCATGTGCTGTCAGTGAGGAATGATTAATGAGGATTTACCCCTTCTGAAAGCACTGTTTGGTACATTGTTCAGGGCATCTGTGGAACTGTCGGGGGAAACAAGGACACAAGTGAACAACCAATTATTTGGCCATCACTGAGGCAGCATGAAAAAGACATCAACTTGGACACAGAGACAAGGCTTTTGTTGTAATCCTACTTATTTAAGATACTAGCAACATAGGGATGCTACCTGTCTCCCTAGGCCAATACTTTATATTCTTCTCACATGCTGAAAAACACATAGTTCCCTTCATAGGATAAACAGGTATGAGCAGAAAAAAATAAAATCACATATTAGAGCAGGCTATAAATGGCTTACAAGAATGACACAAGCCGTATCTGCTAAGCTAGAAGCCATATGTGTAACGTGTAATTCATGCTGACTTTTATACATGACAGCCAGCTGTTCCCTATATGTTTGCTGCAGCAATGTGTGATAACAAAAGAAAGAAAGAAATCGAGTGCTCTGTGTGCATATGGAGCACAAGAAATGCAGGACATACATTTTCAGATCTTGATTCTAATTTATTTTTAAGTTGAAATAAGTATATTTTAAGGATTATGTCAGGGAATTGCATATCTAGTAATCCTAGTAATATATTAGATGTCATATCTTGACTTCTCCAAAGCATTTGACACTGTAGGATGTAAAAGGTTAGTATATAAAATGAGAATGCTCGGACTGGGAGAAAACGTCTGTATGTGGGTAAGTAACTGGCTGAGGGATAGAAAACAGAGGGTGGGTATTAGTGGTACACACTCAGATTGGGTCACTGTCACTAGTGGGGTACCTCAGGGGTCAGTATTGGGCCCTATTCTCTTCAATATATTTATTAATGATCTTGTAGAAGGCTTGCACAGTCAAATATAAATTTTTGCAGATGACACTAAACTGTGTAAAGTGATTAACACTGAAGAGGACAGTAAACTACTACAGAGGGATCTGGATAGATTGGAGGCTTGGGCAGAGAAGGGACAGATGAGGTTTAACACTGACAAATGTAAGGTTATGCACATGGGAAGGAATAATGCAAGTCACCAGTACATACTAAATGGTAAAACAATAGGTAAGGCCTTATGCACACGACTATATGCATTTTGTGGTCTGCAAAAAATGGATCTTCGAAAAATAAGGATGATGTCCGTGTGCATTCCATATTTTGTGGAATGGAACAGCTGGCCCCTGTTCGTAATGTGGACAATAATAGGACATGTTAGATTTTTTCGCGGAACAGAAATACAGACATAAGAAAACGGAATGCACACAGAGTACTTTCCGTTTTTTTTGTGGACCCATTGAAATTAATGGTTCCGTATACAGTCTGCAAAAAAACGGAACTGACACAGAAAGAAAATACGTTTTAGTGCATGAGCCCTAACACTGACGACTTAGGAATTTTAGTGAACAGCAAACTAAGCTGTAGAAACTATTGTCAGGCAGCTGCTGCCAAGGCCAATAAGATAATGGGTTGCATCAAAAGGGGCATAGATGCTCGTGATGAGAACATAGTCCTACCACTTTACAAATCGCTAGTCAGACCACACATGGAGTACTGTGTACAGTTCTGGGCTCCTGTGAACAAGACAGACATAGCAGAGCTGGAGAGGGTCCAGAGGAGGGCAACTAAAGTAATAATTGGAATGGGGCAACTGCAGTGCCCTAAAAGATTATAAAAATTCAGGTTATTCACTTTAGAAAAAAGACAACTGAGGGTAGATCTAATTACTATGTATAAATATATCAGGGGTCAGTACAGAGATCTCTCCCATCATCTATTTATCCCCAGGACTGTGACTGTGACGAGGGGACATCCTCTGCGTCTGGAGGAAAGAAGGAAAGACCACCTGATCAAGTTAAAGAACTAGATGATCTACTAGTTGAAGAAATAGCTAAAATGACAATGAAAGGAGAAGTTATCATTATGGGAGATTTCAATCTTCCAGATATAAACTGGAAAACCAAAATAGCAAGTTCTACCAGGAGTACAGATATTCTAAATTCCCTACTGGGGTTATCCCTACAACAAATGGTTGAGGAGCCAACCCGGAGGGAGGCCATTTTGGATTTGATATTCACAAATGGGGATTCGGTATATGATGTCATTGTAGGCGAAACCTTGGGATCTAGTGATCACCAGTCAGTGTGGTTTAATATAAGAACTGTGAAAGAGTCCCACCACACAAAAACAAAAGTTTTAGATTTTAGAAAAACAGACTTTTCAAAAATGAAATTAGTCATAAATGAGTCCTTATCAGACTGGAACGGATTACATGGAGTCCAGGAGAAATGGGACTACTTAAAAGGTGCATTATTGAAGGCAACAGAAAATTCAATTAGACTTGTCAGTAAAAGCAAAAAAAGGAAGAGACCACTGTGGTACTCGGCAGAAGTGGCCCAAATCATTAAAAATAAAAAGCTAGCATTTTGTAATTATAAAAAAAACCAGAGCAATGAAGATAAGGAAATCTACAAGATTAGGCAGAAAGAGGCCAAGCAAGTTATAAGAACTTCTAAAGCGCAGGCAGAAGAAAAACTAGCTCAGTCTATGAAAAAAGGGGATAAGACATTCTTCAGATATATAAATGAAAAAAGGAAATTAAAACAAGGAATAACTAAATTAAAAACAAAGGACGGAAGGTATGTAGAAGAGAATAAAGGGCTAGCCGACTGCCTTAATAAATACTTCTGTTCAGTTTTTACAAAAGAAAAAGAAGGAGAAGGACCTCCACTAGAAAGGATGACTAATAAATCGTTTGATGCATGTGTCTTTACAGAGGAAGATGTTCTAAGTTTGCTGTCTAAAGTGAAGACAAATAAATCACAGGGGCCTGATGAGATACACCCAAAATTATTAAAAGAGCTTAGTGGTGAGCTGGCAAAACCGTTAACAGATTTATTTAACCAATCATTAGTAACAGGAGTCATCCCGGAAGATTGGAAATTGGCAAATGTCGTGCCCATTCACAAGAAAGGTAGTAGGGAGGAATCGAGCAACTATAGACCAGTGAGTCTGACATCAATAGTAGGCAAATTAATGGAAACCCTATTAAAGGATAGGATTGTGGAACATCTAAAATCCCATGGATTGCAAGATGAAAAACAGCATGGGTTTACTTCAGGGAGATCATGTCAAACAAATCTTATAGATTTTTTTGACTGGGTGACTAAAATAATAGACGGTGGAGGTGCAGTAGACATCGCATATCTAGATTTTAGTAAGGCTTTTGACACTGTCCCACATAGAAGACTTATCAATAAACTGCAGTCATTGAGCATGGACTCCCATATTGTTGAGTGGATTAGGCAGTGGCTGAGTGACAGGCAACAGAGGGTTGTAGTCAATGGAGAACATTCAAAACAAGGTCATGTTACCAGTGGGGTTCCACAGGGATCTGTACTGGGACCAATTTTGTTTAATATCTTCATAAGTGATATTGCAAAAGGCCTCGATGGTAAGGTTTGTCTTTTTGCTGATGACACAAAGATATGTAACAGGGTTGATGTTCCTGGAGGGAAACGCCAAATGGAAAAGGACTTAGGAAAACTAGAAGAATGGTCAGAACTCTGGCAACTGAAATTTAATGTGGATAAGTGCAAGATAATGCACCTGGGGCGTAAAAACCCAAGGGCAGAATATAGAATATTCGACACAGTCCTGACCTCAGTATCTGAGGAAAGGGATTTAGGAGTAATTATTTCAGAAGACTTAAAGGTGGGAAGACAATGTAATAAAGCAGCACGAAATGCAAGCAGAATGCTTGGATGTATAGGGAGAGGTATAAGCAGTAGAAAGAGTGAAGTGCTTATGCCGCTGTACAGAACACTGGTGAGACCTCACTTGGAGTATTGTGCGCAGTACTGGAGGCCATATCTCCAGAAGGATATAGATACTCTAGAGAGAGTTCAGAGAAGAGCTACTAAACTAGTACATGGATTGCAGGATAAAACTTACCAGGAAAGGTTAAAAGACCTTAATATGTATAGCTTGGAAGAAAGAAGAGACCGAGGGGATATGATAGAAACTTTTAAATACATAAAGGGAATCAACTCGGTAAAGGAGGAGAGCATATTTAAAAGAAGAAAAACTACCACAAGAGGACACAGTTTTAAATTAGAGGGGCAAAGGTTTAAAAGTAATATAAGGAAGTATTACTTTACTGAGAGGGTAGTGGATGCATGGAATAGCCTTCCTGCAGAAGTGGTAGCTGCAAATACAGTGAAGGAGTTTAAGCATGCATGGGATAGGCATAAGGCCATCCTTCATATAAGATAGGGCCGGGGCTATTCATAGGATTCAGATATATTGGGCAGACTAGATGGGCCAAATGGTTCTTATCTGCCGACACATTCTATGTTTCTATGTTTCTATGTTTGTACACAAACATAGAAGAGGATTCTTTACGGTAAGAGCCGTGAGACTATGGAACTCTCTGCCTGAGGGGGTGGTGATGGTGAGTACAATAAAGGAATTCAAGAGGGGTCTGGATGTATTTCTGGAGTGTAATAATATTACAGGCTGTTATAGAGATGGGTCGTTGATCCAGGGAGTTAGTCAGGAAGGAATTTGTTCCTCTAAGATGAGGAAAATTTGCTTCTACATTTTTTTTTGCCTGGATTAACTTGTAGGATAACAGGCTGAACTGGATGGACAGATGTCTTTTTTCTGCCTTACAAACTATGTTACTATTGGCTGGGGGGATGTCACTCTTCATTGGATGGTGGATTTTTTGATAGAGTATAGGCAATGATTATGGCAGCCTGTATTCTCTGGATGTAGTGCTGACACAGGCTGTAGTCATGTACTGCTTGCAGAGGTGTTACTTGAAACTCCTTGACCTTAATACAAAATCTGTAACAGGGTCCCAGTCTGTCATGTGCCATGTGAAATGGAAGCCTCTCAGGCACCAGGGCTCAAGTGCTACCTCTGCAACCCTCTACACAACGTATAGCTATGGCACAACCCTGCTATGCAGTTCTACACTGTAACAGGGTTACTATCTGATTGATCGGGCTTGTTATGATACTATTGGTTCCTATGCTGTATGATAACAAATCATACAGCATAGGAACCAATAGTATCATAACAAGCCCGATCAATCAGACAGTAACCCTGCCTGGCAGTGGAGAACTGCATAGCAGGGTTGTGCCATAGCTATATTATCTATACAGTCTTATTTAAAAATGGGGTTGTCTGAGGTTTTGATATTGATGACCTATCCTCAGGAGTTCCACTCCCAGCTTGCTTGCTGCTCAGCTGTTGGAAGAGTGAGCATTGAAGCCTCTTCCTAGACCAGAGAAGTCCATTTATTGGTCACATGGCCTGGGTACCACTCAGTTCCATTCAATTGAATCGTCCTGAATTGCAATACCAAGCACATCCCCCTATACAAAGCATGGTGTTGGGCTTGATACGCTGTGAGGAGGTTGCAGTGCTCACTGGCATGCCATGGCCTCTTCAAACAGGTGATCAGTGGGAATGTTGGGATTTAGACTCTCACTGACCAGGTATTGATGACGTATCCTTATGATAGGCCATCAATATAAAAATCTCAGATAACCCCATTAATATATAGCTAAATTTTATTAAAGGAAATCTGTCAACAGGTTTATAATGTCCTAACTAAGGACATCATACACTAGTGACAGATCCCCTTCACAAAATGCTGGGTCTCTTTATTTAATTGGTCTAGCCTTTTTTTTTTTTTTCTAAAATCTTGTTGTATTGAACAGCTTCAGGGCATGCCAATGAGTCCTGATAGTGCTGACCTCCCAGCTCTCCCTATCCCCTGTTGCTGTTTTTAGTTGGAAAAAACTGTCAATCAGAAGCAGGGGTTGGGGAGATCCGGGATCTCATGAATATGAGGACTAATCACATGTGCTGGAGATGTTAGGACTTAGGGCACAATAAAACTGCTGACAGATTCCCTTTAAATTAACTGTAACCTAAGCAATAAATAAATAAAAAGCCCTTAAAAGGATTGTCCATACATGTAATTTTTTTGGAAAACCATTTAAAATGTAAAACAATAAATAATATTCACCTTACTGATGCCCAGCCACACCCATTCTGATGCTTCCCAGTCCCCCGACAGTCTCTGTACTAACTTCTCTAGTGGTGACATCCCAACACAGACATATGACCTCAGAAGTGTTGACATGTCACTGCTACATCCAGTCATCTGCGCATGTCTGTGTTGGCACAACGTGTAAGCACATGATAAGACTTAGTATAATATAGGACATTTTCAGTCCAATCACAAGAATCACATTCATGAAATAATGCCATTAAATAGTACTCAGCTAGTACTTCCATCCAGTGCAAAATAGGTTTCTTTCTACTGCATGTATATTAGGTTTTGAAAATCCCAACGAGATTACATTGTAATTTGCAGAGGTTTGTTGGTGCAGATCTGAGGCAAATCCATTACGTCTGAAGTGGCCTTAGGTTATATTAGCACAGCGTGGCCAAATCAGGCCAAAACATGCAATATGACAGCGCTATATTGATAAAGCCTAATGGTATATTCATACAGTATGTTGCCATAATGTAAAGTTGTTGTTTTTTACCTCATGTACTGCTAAATGTTGGGAAAATCCCGCTGTTTTGACCCAAATATGTGTTGATTGCTGTATTAAACTGCTACATGGTTGCTACATGATATTATATGTTATCAGTACCTTTTTTAGGTGGGATATTATGCCTACAAAAATTGCATTTTTTAGTTACAGATTTTAAGTCAATAGTAGCAAAACTTGAGCATTTTTCTGCAATTATGAAAATTATAGCAGCAAAGCTTGAGGAACCAAAAATAAAACTTCAGTGTACCCTGTAAAAGTGGTCAGGAAAGAGATGTGAGTGAGGATGGAGATGTGAGACCCTCACCAGGGTCTAACTTAATCTGACTGGTGACCATGTCTTCTCTCTTGCAGAGAGTTTCTGCTGTCGTCATGTAGATATACCGTAATGCTGGGCTCTTGGGTACTATGGCTTTGGGGTCTGGACACACTTGTAGGTGCTGTGACCCCTATAGCTACACCACTGCATTAACCATTTCTCTTTGTAGGGATTTGGACACTGAATGGAAGTAATGTTTAAGCATTTTATTTTGACATTGAGTAGAAGCATTTTTTAACACTGTAACTGCATATGGCATACTTCTCTGTATTACACTGCCTGTCCAAAAAAAAGTCACCACCAAAAAAAAAGGACTTTAGCTTTTATTACGGCACGCATTCGCTGTGGCATTGTTTCGATAAGCTTCTGCAATGTCACAAGATTTATTTCCATCCAGTGTTGCATTAATTTTTCACCAAGATCTTGCATTGATGATGGTAGAGTCTGACTGTTGCGTAAAGCCTTCTCTAGTACATCCCAAAGATTCTCAATGGGGTTAAGGTCTGGACTCTGATGGCAAATCCATGCTCCCTGAACCACTCTTTCACAATTTGAGTCCAATGAATCCTAGCATTGTCATTTTGGAATATGCCCATGCCATCAGGGAAGAAAAAATCCATTGATGGAATAACCTGGTCATTCAGTATGTTCAGGTAGTCATTCTTGGAGCACATACTGTTGCTGAACCTAGACCCACCTGCATCAACCCCAGATCATAGCACTGCCCCCACAGGCTTGTACAGTAGGCACTAGGCATGATGGGTGCATCATTTCATCTGCCTCTCTTCTTACCCTGATGCGCCCATCACTCTGGAAAAGGGTAAATCTGGACTCATCAGACCACATGACCTTTTTCCATTGCTCCAGAGTCCAATCTTTATGCTCCCTTGCAAATTGAAGCCTTTTATTCTGGTTTGCCTCACTTATTAGTGGTTTTCTTACAGCTACACAGTTGTTCAGTCCCAATCCCTTGAGTTCCCTTCGCATTGTGCGTGTGGAAATGCTCTTACTTTCACTATTAAACATAGCCCTGAGTTCAACAGTTTTTCTTCGATTTGATTTCACCAAATGTTTAAGTGATCGCCGATCAGGATCATTCAGGATTTTTTCCCCCCCACATTTCTTCCTCGAAAACAATGGGTCCCCACTATCCTTCCAGTTTTTAATAAAGAAAGAGCCGGACTGGGGGCACAGCCTTGGAGGGAGGCGACCATGATGGGGGGCTGGTTTGAGGGAGCCCCTGGGAAGCCGATTGGCCAGTTCAAGTGAGGGGGGCGGCGAGGAGCGAGGGGTTAAAAGGGCGAGGGTCTGGGAAGAAGGAGGCCATTTTATGGAAAACGGAGCTGCGCACACCCGCACTCGCTTGCGCACTCCTGCACTTACTATGGATGTGGATTCCCTCTTGGCGGAGCTCCTGCCCGGGCACCCAGGCGTGGAAGGAATCTGGCCAGTAGGCGGAGCCCTTGTGCAGGCCTCAGCAGGCCTTTTCAGCAACGCAGCAGCGCCACCTTGTGGTCAGGACCAGGAACGGCGGGCACTCTCCAGGATCCGGATGTGGATGAGGCACCTCAGCTTGAGCAGTATCCCAGAGTGCGTGGGGCTGCTGCAGACCACGGCAGCAGGCCCTCGTCGGTCAGGCAAGCCGAGGAAGAAGGTGTCGCCGCGCAAGTTGTATCCAGGGAAGATCCGGATGATTTCGTCCCTGGCCCCAGCCCGGCCAGGGGACATCCGTGGGAGCTCGCTGTGCCAGGACCGTCTCAGAGGACCGAGCGTCGGGATTCAGGACCCTCGGCTGATGGGGTCACAGCACCCAGGCAGCCAGGTGAGGCACCAGTGGGGACCTTTATGTCAGTTAGTGTCCGGGGGGGCTGGGGGGTCTCAGTCGGACTTGAGTAAAGGACTGGGCCAGTTCTTGGGGGGTTTGGTGGGATGCTAGCAAATTTGGGGGCGGCAGGGAATCCCGGGTTACCGTTGGGGGGCCTGGGTGGTGGCGTCGGCGGGTCGGTAGCGTCAGGGCCATTGCCGGCGTGGGGGTGGCCGCAGGGGGGCCGCCAGCTTCGGGTACACCCATGGTGGTTTCATGTGGTACTTTGGCATCAGTACAGATGCAGGTGGGCGGGTCTGAACAGGAGGACGTAATGAGGTTAGACAATAGGGCGAAGGGTGAAGTCTATGTTTGCTTTGAAGGCCCGTTGGGGGCACATTTGAAGCAAGAGGTTAGGGAGCGCATTTGGAAAGGGGAGTATGTGGATATATTTACCCTACTCCCTTTGGACAGGTTCAATTTGGATAGGGCACGAAAGGATGAGGGTAAGAGGGAGGACGAGGAGAAGCGTAGGCACCGACTGATACCGCGGACGTTCCCTAACCGGTTGCAGGCGTTCTTGATATTGGCCAGTGTGATAGGTGAGAAAGCGCCGGAGTGCTGCTCCGCGCTTTTTTGTTACCTGGATGCCATTGGGGAAGCTTACCGTGTGTATGGGGGTATGGCCTGGCTACGTTACGACAAGCAGTTTAGGCAGCGGAAGGCGGTACGCCCTAGTATCAAATGGGACCACAAGGATATCGCTTTGTGGCTAAAAGTGACGGCGGTTTGGTCAGGCCAGCTCTTTCGGAGTGAATCAGGTGCGGGGGGACAATCCGGATTTACGGCAGCATCTGCAAAGGGGTTGTGTTTTTTATTCAATGAAGGGGGGTGTAAATTTGAAGCCAAGTGCAAATTCAAGCACGAATGTTCCACTTGTGGCGGGTCCCACGAAGCCGCGCGCTGTTTTAGAGGGGCCAAACAGAAGGGGGGCGAGGGTTCTGGAAAAGGAGGAGACACCGGTGCGTCTGCAAGAGATGGACCGATTTCTCGCTAGATATCCGGATAGGGGGGCTGCGCAATTGTTGCGGGAAGGTTTTTCGGGGGGATTTAAAATTCCATTTATTCCATCGGGGCCTGTGTTGCTTAAGAAGAATTTGCAGTCGGCGAGGGAGCACCCGGAGATGGTGACGAAAAAGTTAGAAAAAGAAGTTAGACTGGGAAGGATGGCTGGCCCGTTTTTGGAACCACCTTTGCAGAACTTGTGTGTGTTTTCTCTGGGGGTGGTCCCAAAGAAGGAGGCGAATACGTTTCGCCTGATTCAACATCTATCCTTTCTGAAGGGATTGTCGGTCAACGACGGTATTGACCTGATACTGTGCTCGGTAGTCTATACCTCGTTTGATGCGGCAGTGCAGTGGGTTAGGAAGTTCGGGAGGGGTGCATTGATGGCGAAAACGGATATTGAGTCAGCATTTAGACTGTTGCCGGTGCATCCAGAGAGCCTGCATTTGTTGGGATGTTTTTGGGAGGGTAAGTTTTTTGTTGATCATTGTTTGCCAATGGGGTGTTCGTTATCATGCGCGTATTTTGAGAAGTTCAGCTCTTTTCTAGAATGGGCGGTGGTGGATTCCTCTGGATGTGACTCAATTATTCACTATCTAGACGATTTCTTATGTATTGGCCCCCCGGGATCCAGGGTGTGCTCTTTACTGTTGTACACGATGGAGGCGTTGTTTAATTCCTTCGGGGTTCCCTTAGCGGCAGGGAAGACGGTGGGGCCGACCACGGAATTGAGCTTCCTAGGCATAGTGATTGACTCAGTGAAGATGGAATGTAGGCTGCACTTAGACAAGGTTGAGGATCTGAAGAAGGAAGTGGACAGGGCGCGGCGACTGCCAAAAATTCTATTGCGGAGCCTACAGTCACTCCTGGGGAAGCTGAATTTCGCTTGTAGGATTATCCCCATGGGTAGAGTATTTAGTAGGCGTTTGGCGACGGCAATGGCGGGGGTGGCGGCGCCGCACTATTTTATTAGACTGGGGAAAGAGCTTAGGGCGGATTTGCAAGTTTGGGCATCGTTTCTGGAGCGTTATAATGGCATAGGTCTGTTTATGGGTGAAGCAGTAGACTCCTTTGATTTTGACCTTTTCTCTGACGCTGTGGGGGGAGGCGGTTTCGGGGTCTATTGTGGGAGGCAGTGGTGTGCGGGGGGTTGGCCTGATACCTGGGTGGAGAGAGGCTGGGTCAAGAATTTAGCATTGCTGGAGCTGTTCCCCATTGTAGTGGCAGTAATGTTATGGGGGGAGGATTTTAGAAACAAGAAGGTCCGTTTCCACTGTGACAACTTGGGGGTGGTGCAGGCGATTAACGGGTTGTCGGCTTCTTCACCGCTGGTGGTGCGTCTATTGCAGAGGCTAGTGTTGGAGTGTTTGTCACTTAATGCTTGGGTGGTAGCAGTGCACGTACCAGGGGTTGATAACTGTATTGCTGATGCCCTCTCTCGTTCACAGTGGGAGCGTTTCCGCCAGCTGGCTCCAGGGGCAGAGGAACGCGGGCTGGACTGCCGAGTTGTCTGTGGGAACTCCTGGAGACACCGTAGTGGGTCTTATACAGGCTTCACTCGCACCCGGTACGTGGGAGACATACAATAGGGCATGGCAATGCTGGGAGGAATGGAAGACCAGGTTGGCCGTTGGGACAGATGACTTCGAGATTCCCTTGCTATTGTTCATTGGGCATTGAAGGGAGGAGGGGTGGTCTATCTCTAGGATTAATAGTTGTGTTTCGGGATTGGCTTTCGGTTTTCGTCTTAGAAATCTGCCGGACGTCACCAAGTCTTTTCTGGTGGTGAGGGCTTTAAAGGGTTGGCGGCGTTCTCAGTCGGGGCAGGACGACCGTAGGCCGGTGTCCTTTGCTTTGCTGTTGAGGTTGGGTGAACAACTAGTCGACGTCTGTGCCTCGTCGTGGGAGTCGCGTTTGTTTCGGTTGGCTTTTTCGCTAGCGTTTTTCGGGGCATTGCGTTTGGGCGAGTTGGTTTCTCCGTCGGTTAAGAGACAGGATGGCTTGTTCAGGGATGACGTGGACCTTTTTCAGGATAGGGTGAAATTTCGTATTAGACGATCAAAAACTGATGGGGAAGGGAGAGGTCGGAAGGTTGTTCTTTTCGCGGTCGCGGGTTGCGCAATGTGTCCGGTATACTGCTTGAGGGAGTACGGGGTTCCGGTGATGGGGGAGGATTCCCCTCTCTTAGTGCATGCGGACGGTCTTTCCTTTCCCGTTTCCAATTCATAGCGGTCTTCAGGCGGTGTCTAGGGCAGTTGGGCATAGCGCTTGGGGGTTACTCTAGCCACTCTTTTAGAATCGGGGCAGCGACAGAGGCGGCCAGAAGGGGGCTGGGGTAGGATGTGATAATGCAGATAGGGAGGTGGGAATAGATTCGTTTTAGATCATATATATGCCCAGATCGTTTGTGATATTGCATTGTATTTTGTCTCATCCCGTACGGTATGCTTTTGATCTTATTATTTCATTACAGATTCGGACCCAGCGCTAATCTGGATAATGGGTCACTCGTATGTTTTCTGGGGAGCCATCCGGGCAGCAGTTCGGCCGGATGGACAACAGTTGGGGATTGACCGGTCGGTAGCGGTGGTAAGATGGTTGGGACGTAGGGGAATGGTGTGGGGGGGGGGCGTGTTACCTGAGGTCCACAAGTTTGTTAGGTTGGATAGGGCGCCGGATGTTTTGGTGTTGCACATGGGGGCAACGATTTGGGGGCGCGGCCATTGCGGGAATTAGTAAAGGATGTTAAGTTCGACCTACTCCGGTTGTGGGCGCTGTTCCCGGGTCTAATTTCTGTTTGGTCGGACATTGTTCCCCGCAAAGTGTGGAGGGGAGCGCGGTCGGTGGAAGGTATAAATAAGGCTAGGATAAAAGCTAACCGTGCCATAGGGCGGTTCATTGCGAGGAATGGGGCGGTGGTAGTAAGGCATACCGAACTGGAGAAAGGGTCGGGACTTTCTGGCGGTCTGACGGGGTTCACTTGAACGCAGTGGAAATTGACATGTGGTGTCTGGTGATACAGGAGGGCATTGAGAAAGCTTTGCGAATGTGGAGGGACGCACAGGCTTAAGGTGTCAAGCATGTGCGTTCGTGGCGGTGGGAGGTCCTTGAAGTTGGAAAGATTCAGGTGACGAGGATGGGAGGGCTCCACGGTTGGGGCTGGACTCCTATGGCTGGTGGTCGGTTGGGGCGGAATTTGGGCGAGCCGTCAGTGGTGCCTCCGTGCTGGTGCTTAACGGCTGGGGGCAAGTCACCTAAAAAGATGCTGGCGAAAATTCAGAGGTTTGGGGCTTTCAGGACCTCCCCCGTGTTACTCAGGGATATGAATAAGTTGGTTATATCTTATGGTTATGTTTTGTGGGAAATAAAAGGTTATTTATTCATGTATGTGTTTTCAATAAACGGCTGCTGTGGCCGATATAATCCAACTTGGTGTCTGTGTCTTATTGGAGTTCTAACGAGGCCAGTTTAGAGGGATAGGGCTGGTGGTAGGGGAGTCAAGGGTTAGTAAGTGCCGGATCAAGAGGGGCGAGCGGGGAATAACCCGTCAAGAAAGAGCCGGACTGGGGGCGCAGCCTTGGGGAGAGGCGACCATGACGGGGGACTGGTTTGAGGAAGCCCCTGGGAAGCCGATTGGCCAGTTCAAGTGAGGGGGGCGGCGAGGGGTTAAAAGGGCGAGGGTCTGGGAAGAAGGAGGCCATTTTATGGAAAACGGAGCTCCCACCCACCCACCCCTTTTTGTTTCATGTTCCAGAGCCTGGGCCGGAGGGCAGAGAATGTGGAGGGGAGGGGGTGTGGGGGTCGAGAAAAAATAAATAAATAAAATAATTTGTCACGGCGGCTGTGGTGGTGGGAGGTCCTTGAAGTTGGAGAGATTCAGGTGACGAGGATGGGAGGGCTCCACGGTTGGGGCTGGACTCCTATGGCTGGTGGTCGGTTGGGGCAGAATTTAGGCGAGCTGTCAGTGGTGCCTATGAGCTGGTGCTTAACGGCTGGGGGCAAGTCGGCTAAAAAGATACTGGCGAAAATTCAGAGGTTTGGGGCTTCCAGGACCTCCCCCATGTTACTCAGGGATATGAATAAGTTGGTTATTTCTTATGGTTATGTTTTGTGGGAAATAAAAGGTTATTTATTCATGTATGTGTTTTCAATAAACGGCTGCTGTGGATGATATAATCCAACTTGGTGTCTGTGTCTTATTGGTGTTCTAACGAGGCCAGTTTAGAGGGATAGGGCTGGTGGTAGGGGAGTCAAGGGTTAGTAAGTGCCGGATCAAGAGGGGCGAGAGGGGAATAACCAATACCCCGTCATGCATTGGACAGTTCTTAACCCAATTTTAGTAGTTTCTGCAATCTCCTTAGATGTTTTCTCTGCTTGATGCATGCCAATGATTTGACCCTTCTCAAACAGACTAACATCTTTTCCATGACCACGAGATGTGTCTTTTGACATGGTTGCTTAAGAAATGAGAAGCAACTCATTGCACCAGTTGTGGTTAAATAACTTATTGCCAGCTGAAAGGTAATCGCCCATGCAGTAATTATCCAATAGGAGGCTCATAACTATTTGCTTAGTTAAATCCAGGTGGGGACTTTTTTTTTGGGACAGGCAGTGTATATTCATGTGTATGTGCATTCCTTATGTTAGAACCACATGTTAAATACTTTGTACATAAATAATGCCTTTCTTCCTCCATAGAAGAAATGATAAAATCCTGCCACAGTTAGTGATCACCAACTACTGGGACTTAAAGGTAAAGTGTAGCATAGTACTTGCTATTCTCTTCTGATAAATTAGGGTAAGTGTGAATTAGCCAATTGTGCTACACACTATCATTCCCTTGGGTTTAGAGATTTAGCTTTTTCATGGATTCCTGGAATGGCTGTACATCCTCATTTTCTCCTGCTAATTAATAACAGTTGGCAGACATCATATGGCAGACATAAGAGCACACACTGTTTTTATGACATTTCTGAGATATTAGCCAATATTTCAGTTATAAAAATAACTACAAAATAAGAGCATCTGGCATGTCACTGATTTCACTAAAACATTCATTTAACACTAGACATGCTAAACACGGCCATTTATAATAACTGGTTTTCATGTAAGTCTCTGCTGCTATAACAAGGTGTCTCTAATGGGTACGAGGCATAGACAAGAATTATGCAGTCTAATTTTTTATGTTAATATTATTTTAAAATCACTTTCATTCTGGGTCTGGACAGTAACAGCTTTCACTGCTATAATGCCATAAGCACAAGGGTTACATAGGTTATGAAAGTAATTGTCCTTCCAGGTATGAGACACTGTGGCCATAACTTCTTAGGATAAGGTCTTGCGTTGCAGATCTGTAATAGAGGACAATTGCAGATTTAAACTCTGTTGACAGTAATGGAAATGGTATGGACTCAAGCACACAACTGTATGTTTGGTCTGCATCCAATCCGCAAAATATGGGGACAGCACAATTTAGCAAAAAAGATAGAACCTAAGGATAGGTAATTTCTACTGAAGTTATAAAATAAATTGCGGCATACGCTCGACTGGGATCCGTGTTTTGTGGATCCACAATTTGCGAACCGCAAAACACTTAGGGCCATGTGCATGAGCCCTTATGAACATACTGCAGGTCTAAAAGTCTGATTTTGAAAATATCATCTGATTAGTTGGTAATGTATTATATGAAATCCACACAGCAAATCCCCTCATAATACGTAACCTACAATATGCATGTATGGTCAAGGTACCTGCGCATGTTGTGTATTGCATGCAGATTGGCCACACACATTTTTGTGCAGCAACTTGACTGTGTTATACAGTACCAACTAAATAGGTTGATATCAGATTTAAACCTTCAACAAAATATATATGTAACACATGCAGACTTTGCACTGGATTCTTCATAGAAATGGAGAAAATCTGTGTGTGATTGCAGCCTTTAGGTTCCTGTACACAACATACAAATAGATGTACAATAGATGCTACCATTACACCCATCCTCAAAAAGCCTTCACGTGACCCATCTTCTTTGTCCAGTTATCGCCCCATATCACTTCTTCCATATGCCTCAAAGCTACTTGACAATGACCTACTAACAGCCAAAACAAAAAAAACATTTCTCTGTCCTCCTTCTCCTTGACCTGTCCTGCCTTTCACACTGTCGACCACTCCCTTCAAACTCTCTCATCTCTTGGCATCACTGACCTGGCCCTCTCCTGGATGACATCATACCTCACGGAGTGGACATTTAGCGTCTCCCACTCTCACACCACCTCCTCGTCTCATTCCCTCTCTGTTGATGTCCCACAAGGCTCTGTCTTAGGACCCCTGCTCTTCTCTATCTATACTTTCAGCCTGGGACAGCTCATAGAGTCCCATGGCTTTCAGTATCACTTTTATGCTGACGCTACACAAATCTACCTCTGTGGTCCAGACATCACCACCTTACTATCCAGAATCCCACAATGCCTATCTTGCATATCCTCCTTCTTCTCCTCTCGCTTTCTAAAACTTACCATGGATAAAACTGAATTCATCATCTTTCCCCTATCTTGCTCAACTCCCCCAACAGACCTAACTATCACGATCAATGACTGCACACTCTCCCCAGTCAACCAAGTCCGCTGCCTTGGAGTGACCTTGGATTCTGCGCTCTCCTTCCGACCACACATCTCCCGTATCCGCACTTTCCTCAACTTTGAGTCTGGGAAAATGCTTATACATGCTCTCATTGACTACTGCAACCTTCTCCTCTGTGGCCTTCCATCTAGCGCTCTCGCACCCCTCCAATCTATCCTCAACTCTGCTGCCCAACTAATCCACCTCTCACCCTGTTACTCCTCTGCCTTTCCCATCTGCCAAGCCCTTCACTGGCTCCCCATTGCCCAGCGAATTCAGTTCAAAATACCGACAAATACATACAAGGCTGTCCACAAACTGTCCCCTTCCTACTTCTCTGAGCTACCTTCCTGATACATCCCCACACGCAATCTCTGATCCTCACATGACCTCTTTCTTTCCTCTCCTCTTATCACCTCTTCCCACAATTACCTCCAAGATTTCTCCCATGCATCCCCCACACTCTGGAACTCGTTCCCCGAACATATCAGGCTCTCACCTACAGTGGAATCCTTCAAAAGAAACCTAAAAACCCACCTCTTCAGACAAGCCTACAACCAGTGACCCTGCTGCCTCTATACTGCCATGATCAACTATACCCCCTCCTACTGTGTCCTTCTCCCATACCATGTAGATTGTAAGCCCTCATGGGCAGGACCCTCTCTCGTTCTGTACCAGTTTGTAACTCGTCTTGTTGATGCTTAGTGCAATTGTCTGTATTATGTATACCCCTTTTCATATGTACAGCGCTATGGAATGAATGACGCTTTACTAATAATAAATAATAATAATAATAATAGATGATGGCTGGCTTTAGGGTATGACCACAATTAGAGGGTCCACTGTGAATTTTTCACATCAGTAAATTTGTAGTAGACCTTACAGAATGCCATAGTGGTAGACATTTTGTCCCTCAAATATTTGAGGATAAAGGTGAAATCAGGGTTGTAGCTAAAGGCTCATGTGCCCTAGTGCAAGATTTCAGTTTGGGCCCCCCTTCCCTCAGTGCTTTGTGGCCAGGGGCAAGGAAGCACATAGCCTTTGTACTGCCTGAGGTAAAAATTTAAACAGCACCACCCCATGCCAAATTCTTGACCTAACCCCTTCCCTCCAGCCAGAGGTGTAACTTGACCAGCATGCACTTTCTATACCGGTGTCTTCTTATGTGGCACAAGGGTTTTTGGGCCCCCTCAGGCTCCTGGGCCTGGTAGTGTCTACTACCTCTGCACCCCCTATAGCTAGGCCCCTGGGTGAGATCCATGGCGGAACTCTGCAACATAACTTGTCATGCTACAGAAGTAAAATGTCAAGTTGTGTGTGGACTTATGGATAAAGAGCACAGTGTGTGGATTCAATTTGTGACAATCTCATTGCATTTACTGCTAAATGATTCATTTTTTTTTCCTGCATACAATTCTGTGGCTGAAAATCTACAGCATTTCTGCTATGTTTTTTTTTTTTTGAATTACAGCCATACAGCCATAAAAGTGTGACAATGAGCCTGACTATGAGCTGTGATTTAATGTAAGGTAACTGTAATTGTCACTCCTTGGCATCCTGTAGGCTGAATTCACACACAGTGTTTAGACAATTTTTGGTGCAACTTTAAGTGATATAGTTTGGAAATTTTTAATTAAATGCTGTGGTCGCTTCAATAGTAAATAAATGCTGTGGCCACTTCAATAGTAAATAAATGCTGTGGCCACTTCAAAAGGAAATACATGCTGTGGTAATAGTAAACAAACACTTTTTTTGGTTTGTGTAATTGTGAAGTTTTTGATCTTGATCACATATTTTTTGAACACACTAGATTTTTTTTTCTTGAGGGGAATTTTTAAATTGAATTTTGTAGAAGTCTTCGTTTTAGGCCAAATGTATTACATTCTGCATGATGTTTCATAAATTTGGTGTATCCTTAAAAGGCATCTGTCCTCAGATTTGTACCTATGACACTGGCTGACCTGTTACATGTGCGCTTGGCAGCTAAAGGCCTCTGTGTTGGTCCTATGGCTCACATTGCTGAGAAAAATTATGTTTAATTGACAGGATCAGGCAATGTAAACATCATCACACCTGTTTCTATCAAGCAAAGTGCACGGTAGTTGCAGAGAGAGCAGAGCCTCTAGGAGTAACGACAACGCCCCCGTTGCTCCTAGAGGCTAATTTGCATATGTTTAAAAATATTTCTCAGCAATGCAGGCACATATGAACATGGGACCAACACAGATGCCTTCAGCTGCCAAGTGCACATGTAACAGGTTAGTCAGTACTGTCTAACATTTCTGTTTTGAGATGTTACTCCACTTTCTATACCACACGTTTCATGAGTAAGATTGTGACAACTTTTTAAAGCTTCACTTGGTAAATTAGGAATTAAACAAATGAACATGTGTTTCATACAAATACAAACTAATAATTAACATACTGTAGTTAGCCACATCCACTTCCCACCCAAGATTTAAAACTAGAGAATGCAAACATTGTGCAAATAAGCACAAAAAGTCCCAAAGGCCCTATTTTGTGAGTTTTTGAAGCCAAAATTCTGGACTGCAGGGAGTGATGAATTCCTACCAATATGCTCTGGGTAAGCATACAAGATAAAGCGATCCAGCTCTCTAGCATCCTGATAAAATCCACAGGCTTTATTGAAGAGATAGTCTAGCCTATGTGTTTAGAACCTTGTGACTCTTAATCATGGCTCCCCCTGGGTGTATTGCTTTCAAGGATGTTTTCCATGAATAGACATCAATATTAACAAAAACCCTACTGTCTACAGAGATTTTGGCTTAGTTTCCTTGCTGTTTGTGGAGCATTTCTTGTGAAAGTGTACATGTATCACCCCATTATATTTGGTTAATGATATGGACAGATTGTTACATTAAAGGAGAAAGCTAATAAAAAGGATAAAAGTATTTTTTATTATTGTGTATTTTTCCATTATTTTCCCCATCTGTTCATGTATTTAAACTAGCCAATTTAGGTTCAAGCTGTTTTAAACACATATGAACTCTGGATATCACTTGCATAAGAGGAAGTGAGGTTTAGCCAATTAGTGGTGGCATTTTGGTAGGAGAAGCTTTGGGGCAGGATCACCAGTGAAATTAGCTGAAAAAAAATCTGTCTTCTCGGTCAGCTGGTTAACACAATGGAAGCTTCCTGTGTTATAGAGGGTTCTCAGAGGTCTTGTTAAATCCTTAATTTGGACTTTTCAGTCTGCCTCTTATTAGCAAATGTGATTGACAGACAGCAGATGTGAGGTAATGTTGTGATACTGAGACTCTAGAGTGTGAATACTATAAATTAGATATTCAAGGATATATATATATATACACACATTTTCAGCAGAACAGTCTCTTTCACTGGGTTTCTGGCCCTTTAAGCTCTACACACTTTTTTCTTGCAGCAAAGCAGAAAGTGTCTGGCATAGCATGAGCAGCACCTGCTCTTTCTGCCTGTCGTTGCCCCTAGCAACCAGTCTTGTTAGCAACCTGCTGTTGTTGCTGCACACATCTTCCACCAATTGTAAGGGATCGTCTCTTTTCAGGGGGTCACACTCAGATATCTCACCAGACAACAGATTTTCATGTTCAAACTGTGCATTTATTTTGAAACTCATCTCATACAGGAAAGTCCATTTATACATCACTGGGTGGGGTAAGGTTCCCGCACTGCCAATACTTAGAATACAAATAAACTCCTGCCCGTCTAGGCACTACCTAAACAAAATATGTCGCTCTACCTCACTAGTAGAGCACAGTTTACACATGGACATCACATGTGGCTTTCCTCCGCCAACATCAATCAAGGCTGTAACTATACGAGTACCTTTTGTGGGAGTGTAGCCCAGTAGTCCTCCTGACTCTGGCCATGCAACCCTTGTTCTCTATGCATCGCTAGGTCCCCCAAACTTCAGGCTATTAACCCCTTAGGGGCCGGGCTCATTTTCACCTTAAGGACCAGGCCATTTTTTTGCAAATCTGACCAGTGTCACTTTATGTGTGAATAACTTTAAAACGCTTTGACTTATCCATTCCATTCCGAGAATGTTTTTTCGTCACATATTGTACTTCATGACACTGGTAAAATGGAGTCCCAAAAATTCATTTTTATTTATAAAAAAATACCAAATTTCTCTACTTCTATAATACATATATCACCTATAACGCTCAGAAAGCTACCACACAAGTAATTATGATCAAATAGTTATTTATTAAGCATCCATTTATAATACATTAGTAAAAAATATTACAAAAAGCAGCAGCCATGGGAACACAGCAGTGTTACAGAAAATTTAAAAACAGAGTGAGCTCCAGATCATAAGGGACTAGTATACCCACAATTAAAGCAGTATCAGATAAGTGGGGCTCATATAGCAAAGTGCACACAGGGTATTAATTACAATGCATTACAAGCATAGTCCATGCATAGCGGTGTGGGCCTACGTGCACCCCTACAATAATGGAACTGCTGAGGGGAAAGAAAATACAAGAAGTCACATATCTTACTGACCCTAGTCTGGAGCAGCGGCCCGACAATCGTTTCGCTTCACGCTTCCTCTTGGGGCATACTCCACTCACCCACAGTCCCCTCCTATATGCTCCTTTAATTTAACCTCTGCCAATGACTACACTTCTACACATCCATCCGCAATCACACAATCAATCACCCAGGTACCTTTTTCGGAAAGAGAGCGAGTGAGCGTCTTGGAGTCCAATCACATGTCATTCACACAGCTGCCACGTAATCCGCCCTGCGACTCGCCCGCCAAGACGGCAGAGCCACATGAGCCAGAGTCATGAGGCACAGCAGGCCGCGTCAGAGCACCCGCTCTGCTCGTCCCATGGTAACCGGGTCACGTGGCTGGTCACATGATCAAATTGCCATATGTACTGCTACTTCCACATACACCACTCCAATATTCTGTTTCTGCACAGCCTGTCCACAGTCATATAATCAATTATCCAGGTACCTTTTCGAAGAGGGGGAGTGAGTATTTTAAAGTCCAATCACATATCTTTCACATAGCTCCCACATTCATCTGCCTCACGACCCGACCGCCGAAACAGCAGAGCCGCATGACACAACCAGAGTCATGCGGCGCAGCAGGCCGCGTCAGACTACAGCGCGGCTCATCCCATGGCAACCGGGTCACGAGGCGGGTCACTTGATCTGGCCACCGCTAGGTGACGTATTTGTTGTTCCTCCGGCAGTCCAATCGCTCAAATCGACACATACACAGCATATAGCCACATCAACACCACATAGTTAGACTTATCAAAATACTAAATCGGGATCTTATTTGCACAGACCGTTATCAAATATTGATCAATGTATATATAATCAGAGGCACAATAATTGAGAAACCCTAACATACATCAATACAGTGCAGTTTATAAGCTGTGAAGAATACATGATTACAATCCAAATTAAAAATTAAATAGATATATGATTGTAAAACAATGATACGTGATATATATTAAATATGGCATATGTATAAATACCAGTTGATACTATTTATTCTCTACCAAAACCTATCCCATGTATAAACAATACCTATGAAAAAGTCCACTTTGAACAGTGAACACAATCACCCATAAACAAGGTGTGTATATATAGAGGAGACCAACAAGGCCATGTGCATCTAGCAGATAATGCATCATGACATATGTTGGTCACAATTCGTCCTAATACATAATAGGATAATGTGTAAAAAAACTCACATTATTTAATCCCTCATATGCTAATCTGTTCCTGGGGCTGTGGGAAAGGGAAATACTCCAAGCAGAAGTTACACCATTGGCACAGAAGGTGCAGTATTGGGGCAGCTATATTGACGATCTGCTAATCATATGGCAGGGTACCAGTGAGGAGTTTGGCCTGTTCTTGAACCAACTGAATAGGAACAATTTGAACATCCTACTGACCTCTACCGTGAGCCGGACGGAGGTGGAATTCCTCGATGTAAAAATCCATGTGGGTGAGAAAGGGAAAATAGTGACAGATTTATATAGAAAACCGACCTCTGTAAATAGTATATTATCGGCCAAATCCGCACACCCCAGGAGACTGATTGACAACGTCCCTGTGGGGCAATTCCTGAGGGGATACGGATATGCTCCACAGATAGACTTTTTGAGACACAGGCAATAGACTTGCGTAATAGATTTCAGGCCAGAAACTATAAAAGAAAGATCAGTTGAAAGGGCTTATAGACGGGCAAGTCTATCCAGACGCTCACATCTACTACAAGACAAGAAACTGAGAGAGACTGTGGAGGAGGTCAGGATAACAACATTTAATGATAAGAGTAAGGAGATCACCAATATATTAGCCAGACATTGGGAGATTTTAAAACTTGACCCATGTCTGAAGGAAAAATTAAAAGAGCATCCAAGCATTACCTTTAGGAGGGGAAAAAATCTAAAAGATCACTTAGTAAAGAGCCACTATGTAGTACGCTCTCCAAACTTATTTGGATCAAGAGGCCCACGGTGGGGCAACAAACAATGTGGGAGATGCGTGGCTTGTGTGAATATGGATAGAAGTGAGATCTTCTGGGATGCCACACACCAGAAAGAATACAAAATTATATACCCCATTGATTGTGCAATGATAGGGGCGATTTTGCAAGAAAATGTATGTGGGGATGACCTCTCGCCAGTTTAAAAAACTGATCTGCGAGCACGTTCTATCAATTGAAGCCGCCAAGGAGGTGACTGATGTACAACTGCTCACAACAATACCAAGGCACTTCAAGGCAGAGCATGCCTGTGACGGATCAGCTTTACGTTTCAGAGGGATTGACCATGTAATGATCTCCCAAAGAGGTGGCAACTGGAAGAAACTACTGGCCATACGAGAGACACGCTGGATATACACTCTAAAAACGATGGCCCCATTAGGGTTAAATGATTATAACGGCTATGTTCCATTTTTATAGATTATTCCTCAATTTGCTTCGAATGACCAGGATCATAGTGGAACCACCAGGTAGGATGGGTTCTTTTAACTGTTGTCTGTTGATAAAATAAGGTGTCTTTTAACAGTTGCCCTGTGTGTAGCTTTTCTTTCTTGTTTAGCTACATAGTGGTTTGAATTATATAATTACTGATTGCCATTTCTCTCTTTTCTCTTCTTGCTGTTAGTTTATTTTGAATATTATAGTATTATCTACCTCAGAATATGGATCAACCGGCCGATGGAATGATGCGATTGGATTACATGGCATTATGCACACACAACACCGGAAGTTGGCAGGGGAGTGGGGGGCGTCTGATGTTGCTCTGTCACTTCTTACCTACTGAAAATTTGGGATCATAGATATATATGAAATATCATGCTGCTGATGTATGTTATAGGAATAACCTGTGGGTTTTGGGAATGTAGGCCGCGGCACTAAGGTATATGACATATATATGACTCAATCAAGGAATCGAAAAGGGTGAATTTGAACCCTGATACCATCATTCTTTGCACTCTGGTCACTGAGCACTTTGCACATTGCACTTTATCACTTTTGCTTCTTCCTCCCCTTCTTTCTTTCTTCTGTTTCTCACATGCACTTGCACTTGGGAGAATGATGATATCATAGTATGCAACATATATCGTTTTTAGATGTATAGTTTTTACATAATGTATGACGCGAAGTGGGATTAAATAATGTGAGGTTTTTTACACATTAAATAAATAAATATATAATAATATAAATATATTATGGCTAAAAACGTATATATACATTTAAATTAAATTTGGCCTTAATTTCTGAAAGGTTTCGAACTCACAACCTTCTACATTTCAGCCCAGAATGTTAACCACTACACTTTAGAGCTGCATGTCCAGTTACTGAAAAAAAATTATATATGAGGCTTCTGCTATATAGGAATACTTACTACTTAATACAGCAGAAGTCTCATATTGTTTTTTTTTTTAAGTAACTGGCTATGCAGCTCTATAGTGTAGTGGTTAAGATTATTGGCTGTATTGTAGAAGGTTGTGAGTTTGAATCCTGCCAGAAACTTTTCAGAAATAGAGGCTAAATTGGATTTAAATACACTGGGTGTCCCCAAGCACTGACTTCGTATATTGACATACAGTGCTGCCCATAATTATTCATACCCCAGGCAAATTTTGACTTAAAGTTACTTTTATTCAACCAGCAAGTAATTTTTAGATGGGAAATTACATAGGTGTCTACCAAAAGATAATAAGACGATGTGCAAGAAGCATTATTGTGGAAAAAAAAAAAACATTTCTCAGCTTTTATTTACATTTCAGCAAAAAATACAAGATGTTCCGCACTGTGGAAAATCTCAGAGGATGTGGTTGGAAGCCAAAAGTGACACCTGTGCTGGCCAAGAGGATACTAAGAGAGGTGAAAAAGAATCCAAGGATCACCACCAAGGCCATCCTGGTGAATCTGAGCTCTGCTGGTGACAATGTCTCAAGGAAGTCAATCCAATGGACACTGCAAATTGCTCGGTTCCACGGATGCAGACCAAGGAGGACGCCAATTATCCACATAAGGCACACAAAATCTTGCATGGCCTTTGCAAAAGCTCATCTGGACAAAGAAGAAGACTTCTGGTCTTCTGTGTTATGGTCAGATGAAACAGATGTTATTGTTTGGTCACAATGATGTTTCATTCATTTGGCGTAAAAAAGGAGAAGCCTTCAACCCAAAGAACACCATCCCCACTGTCAAACATGGTGGTGGGAACCTAATGCTTTGGGGGTGTTTTTCAGCCAATGGACCAGGGAACCTAATCACAGTAAACTGCACCATGAAAAAAGAGCAATACACGAGGATTCTCAATGACAACATCAGGCACTATGCAGAGAAACTTGGCCTTGGGCACCAGTGGACATTTCAGCATGACAATGACCTAAAACACACAGCAAAAGTGGTGAAGAAATGGTTAGCAGACAACAACATTAACGTTTTAGAGTGGCCCAGCCAGAGTCCAGACTTGAATCCAATTGAGAATCTGTGGAGGGAGCTAAAGATCAGGGTGATGGCAAGAAGACCCTCCAACCTGAAAGATTTGGAGCTCATTGCTAAAGATGAATGGGCAAAAATACCTGTGGAGACATGCAAAAAGCTGGTCTGCAATTATAGGAAGCGTTTGATTGCTGCAATAGCCAATAAAGGCTTTTCTATTGATTATTGAGAAGGGTATGAATAATTTTGGACTGAACACTTTTTTCTCAAATGTAAATAAAAGCTGAGAAATGTTTTTTTTCCCACAATAATGCCTCTTGTACATCGTCTCTGTAGAGCACCCGAGCATCGGGAAGTGTTCTACATGAGCACCAGAGCACACGAGCACTTTGGTTCTCGACCAACACTAATATATATATATATATATATATATATATTGTGTAATGAAATACCACAACATTACATTTTGCTAAAATAATTGTGCTGTTTAGATGAGTACATCAAAAGCTTTTACCAAGATTTCAGTCTGACTCAAAGCAACTCAACCTAATGTCTTTCATGTTATGGCTATTTGCATAATTGTGTCACCCAGATTATGAATCGTGTTCTTTGTTTCAATTATCCCTGTTAAAAAAAATGTATGAAGTAAAAAGCGTGCTCGATAAATGTTCACAGTGTGTTTGAAAAGATTAATGAATCAAAAAATCAAAGTGACATTGTCATACCTCACTTAATGCAATTATTTAAGGTAAAGGAGCAGGATCTAAAACACTGGTACTCTGATCAAGCAATGGAAGACTGACATCCTGGAAGGTATCATTAGTCAGAATAACAAAATGTTTCTGTTATTTGAAAATTGTAATTACGTAGATGGCATTCTAATGTAAGCGCATGGAGAGGTCTAGAACTACATAGTACTATGAGTACTTTGGAATCACTTTGGAGACTACGAAAGTGTTTTTGTGTGCTATCTATCTATCTATCTAGCTATCTATCTCATATCTATCTATCTATCTATCTATCTATCTATCTATCTACCTATCTATCATATCTATCTATTTACTTCACACACATCTGTCTATACAATTACATTACATATTAGATGTAGATACTCACATCTGATATCTATCTATCTATCTATCTATCTATCTATCTATCTATCTCATATCTATCAATCTGTATCTATCTATCTATCTATCTATCAATCATCTACATATCTATATGTTTACTTCACATACATGTCTATACAATTACATTACATATTATAGGTTCCATGCCACATCTGATCTATCAGTCTAGTCTGCTATACCTTGTATTCTACATTATAAATTATATTCACACATAACGCAATGTACAGTACTTTGTATTTTAAAGCTGTAGTATGAATTATACAAAAAACTAGGGCAACCCTTGTACATGGCCTAAAATAACAAAAGAATGGATATACCAATTTTCTCCCCTGCTTCTTCCTGCGCAGAGCTCCAGCTCTCCTGCCGCTGACATAATCTTCCTGCAGCTGATTATTGGCCTTAGCAGTGAACAGGATGTTTATGCTAAGGCCAATGATTGGCTGGAGCAGTGATCTATGTGCACAGACCATTGCTGCTGCAGCTGGGAAGATGATGTCAGCAGTGGGAGGACGGAGCTCAGTGTTGTTTTAGGCCATTTACAGTGTTGCTTGAGTGTTTTTTTTTTTTACTCAGACAGCCCCTTAAGGGTATATCCAGATTTTATACAAAAAGTGAGGCTACTGGGACTAATCTATCTACAACATTTTTGTGATGGGCGGCACCGGAGGCCTACCACATTTATTTTTCTTCACAGTTTTCAATAGGCTGGCGTGGATTTAAGTATGTCACATGGCCAGAAAATGCACCAAATATATGAGTCGTGTACACAAGGGGAATGAAGAGGTGTACAATATGCTAGTCTTAAAAAAAAAAATGTCCCCCAAAGTTTATACACTGTGTGTGCCCATATCTTACAAGATAGAGTGGATCTCAAGGATTACAGAATTCTGAATAGTATTGTTTGTTCCCTTCCAACTTATCCAGAATATGGTGGTATGGTGTACACATAGTTCTATAGACGCATACCGTAGCTCAAAAAGTAGAGAACCAATTTAGAGAATGTTATTACTATTATAGGAGTTGTCTTGAAAACATGTTAAAGGGGTTATCTGGTTCTTGAATATATACAGTAGAAATAGAAAAAAAGCAACTCACCTTTTCAATCTCCTGCTCATGCAGTGCAGATGCTCTGGTGGTCACCCACTGTTCTTTTTTGCAAAATTACATCAATGACATGCTGAACTGGCATGTGACCTCTGCAGCCAATTAGTGTCTTCACTCACAGGTAGAGATGAGCAAATTTCTCTAAAATTAGATTCGGCTGATTAGTCAAATTTTTGGAAAACATTTGTTGGCAAAACGCGTTAAAAAACAGCTATTTCCTGGCTGCAGAGAGCCTTTATAGTGGTGTAGAACACCGTGCCTTGCAGTAACACGCACAAGGAGTCTGCTGTGGTAGTCGAACAATACTGTGAGTCAGTATGACATGCAGATGACAGGCGTCGCTCTTAGAATCACTGCACACTTCACTTATTTGGGCAGTTACGGGGCCAAAACTGACCAAATAACTCAAGTGTGAACTCTTGTGAAGAAGCACACTCCTTTTACACCATCGGCAGCTGATTCCAAATAGATGTCTACAGAACCTGTTCTATTAAAGAGTGGAGAGGGTATCAGCAGTAAGTTTGTGTTGACGTCAACGATCATTTTGCCCTTCCTCTGATCCGTCAGAACAATAACCCACAAAAAACAGCTCCTGTCTCCTGTCTGCCTTCACTCGGTCAGCATTTGGTCAGTAATCCATCAGTATTACTAAAGCCCCCAAAAAACTGGAGTAGATCCAAAACAGAGATGACACGTGAATGGAATATTTGCATGTCTTCTGTGTTTTGTACCCACTCCTGCTTTTGTCTACCAAATCATAAGCCAATTCTGATGCAAAATAGGGACCATGTCATGCAGGCCTTACAGCTGTTACATAGACAGGATCCATTCTGCATCAAATTTTTCCTTCCTTCTGACAAATCAGAAGAAGGGTCAATTAAATGATGTTGTCAGCCAGGCTGAAAGTCAAAATAGTGGCCCAGTCATGAAGTGGGGAGGGTGGGAACAGCATGAGAAGTCCACAGAGTGGCCCTATGACATAGTGGTGAGGTGGAAGCAGCATGAGGAGACCACAGAGTGGCCCAATGACAGAATCTGGAGGTGGCAGAAGCATCAGGAGGAGGCCACAGAGTGGCACAATGATAGTGTGGAGAGGTAGCAGCAGCATCAGGATGGCACAGAGTGGCAAGGTGAAATAGTGTGGAGGTGGCAGCAGCATCATGAAACCACAGAGTGGCAAGGTGAAATAGTGTGAAGGTGGCAGCAGCATCAGAAGACCACAAAGTGGCAAGGTGACATAGTGTGGAGGTGGTAGCAGCATCAGGAGACCACAGAGTGGCAAGGTGACAGTGTGGAGCTGGCAGCATCTGGAGTCCACAGAGTGGCAAGGTGACATAGTGTGGAGGTGGCAGCAGTATCAGGAGACCACAGAGTGACGCGGTGACAGAATGGGGAGGTGGGTGGCAATACTAGTAACAGCTGAAGATGGTGGGTGAAAGAAGGAGCACTTGGCATCAGATGTGTGGCATCAGGCAGGTGGCAGTAACCGAATAGCAGCTGAGGCAGGTAGCCAGAAGAAACCGGTCTCATATGTGAAAGTGTTGGTGTGGCACCATTGATGATCTAGTCTGATACATCAGGCATTGGTGGGTGGAAATTCTGGCTGATCCACGCCTGATTCATCTTGACAAAGGTCAGTCTCTCCACATTTTGGGTGGACAGGTGAGTTCTTCTTGGGGTAACTATGGCCCCTGCCACACTAAACACCTGCTCTGATGCCACAATACTGGCCAGGAAGGACAGATTTTCCAGGGCAAACTCTGCCAGTTGTGGCCACAAATCCAGTTTGGCTGCCCAGTAGTCCAGCGGAGCTTCAATGTGGGGTGGCAGGGTGCTGTCCAAGTATGCCACCACCTGCTGGTTCAGGTCCTGCTCCAGGTCTAACTGCTGCTGGTGAGTAGTTTCTTCACTAGGCGGGTGAAGAAAGCTGCTCATCAGCGACTCTCGATTCAAGTTGCTGCTGGTAGAGCTGGAACTGCTCCTATCCCCCCACCCTGCCACAGCAGCCATGGCAGAGAACCATGAGCACAGAGGGGCCCCCCGGTCAGACCTGCGAGAGGATGGGCGATGGCGCAGATAGGCAGTGGCCAACTGACTACATAGGATGTCTCTATAGTAGTTTAGTTTGTCCTCCCTCTCAGTGGGTGTAAAAAAAAAGGCCCTCAGGTAGAGAGCCAGAAGTCATTTATCTGCCAAATGGTGACAATTCGGCTGTCACTATGTAAGCAAGTGAGCATGCATCGGGCCATTTGTGCAAGTGACTCGGAGGAACTCCCTGCCTCCATCTCCAGTCCATACTGCCAAGGTGTGTCTGGGTCCTCTTTCTCATCTTCCTCATCGCCCTGTAGCTCCTCTGGTTGCTCCTGCTCCTCCTCCCCTGTCACCTTTGTAGAAAAAACACCCATTTCGCTACACATTGCTTGTGCTTCAATGTCCTCCTCTTCCTCCAGTTCAGCCCCCACAGGACTTATGTGGCCATGAGATCTAGGCGCCACATCTCCAGTCCCCTGACCAGCCATATTTACCAGCATATTTTCCAGGACATGAAGCAGTGGAATGATGTTGTTCATACCGTAGTCCTGGCGACTGACAAATAATGTTGCGTCCTCAAAGGGCCTGAGCAAACGGCAGGTGTCACGCATGAGCTGCCACTGGCTGACATCGGAGTTACACCGGGGAGTACTCCTGTCCGCTTGGATCATCAATAAAGCGTTTATGGCCTTTCTCTGTTCATATATTCGGTCCAATATATGGCAAGTAGAATTACAACGGGTGGAAACTGCCTATGTTGGGGGATGCTGTTCTGCCGCTGCAGCTCAAGGAGGGCATGCTTGGCGGTATACGAGTGGCTGAAGTGCATGCAAAGTTTCCTGGCCATTTTTAGGAATTCTTGCAGATGGGTGGAAGACTTCAGGAACCACTTGAAAACCAGATTGAACACGTGTGGCTGTGCAGGAGCCACATTCACCCAGTGGGCCATAAAGGACATGTATTGTCCCTGACCGTAGTTAGAGCTCCACACGTCGGCACTGCCGTGCACTTTGGCAGACACTGTCAGGCTCAAGGACTGGCCCACTTTCTGTTCTACATGTGTGTGCAGGGTACTGCCTTTTTGGCAAAGAAATTACGGCTTGGGACTCTCCACCTCAGCTCGGCACAAGCCATCAGTTCTCTGAAAGGTGCAGAGTCCACCACTTGGAAAGGGAGGGACTGCTGCACCAGAAACTTGGCCAGGAGCACATTCAGCTTCTGCACCATTGGATGAGTGCACTGCGTACTGTTGTCTTTTGGCAATCGCTTTGGTGATCAATTGCTGACGGAATGACTAAAGAGGAGTAGGAGCAAAAGCATCTGGACCAGCAGATGATGCGAAGGTCAGACAGCTCCCTTTGTCTGAGGTGGTGAAGCATTGACTGCCTGAAATCGGGTGCATGCCACTAGGGGATGCAACAGTTGCTGCAGCAGGATGGACCATCATATCAGAGCCACAGTTCTGCCAGGTCACTTTATGGTGATGCTGCATATGTTGACGCAGGGCCGTGGTGCCAACATTGGCACCCTGGTCACCCTTCACCTTCTGCCCACAGATTCTACAAATGGCCATGTTCATCTCCTCCAGCAACTTAACAAAAAACTGCCACACAGCCGAGTAGGTGATTTTACTCCCAACACTCCGCACTGACTGATTTGGTGCAAATCAAATTTTTCGTTAAAGTCGGATCGAATTCCACTTTGTCAACTTGGATTCGCTCATCTCTACTCAAGGGCTGTCTTTACGGGCATTACTGAGTGCAACATGATTGGCTTATTGGCTACATTACATGCCGGTTAAATAGCATCTTTTGCACACAGCCTTGTAGGAGACTGCTGAAGCATCTTTTATAATATTTAAGCCTCTTTTATCAAGAGTTGAAAAAAAACTTTAACATTAGTTCATCTGATATTTTTAAGGTATGTATAATAATAAAAATAGTAACAATAGACTTTTTTAAAACTACATGTTTTCTGTGCGCTGTTAAACCAGTGTGAGCATTTTTGTTTATTCCATCATTATACAGCTTTGACTTTCTAGCCTCAGTTTGGAGAATTGCAGTCTAAGTTATGGCATCGATTTTTTACTGTTCATTTTTTTAATTATCACATTTTGCTAGGAATGGCTCTATGATGATTCATTTTTATTCCTGATTCATTTTTGCATGAATCATTTCAGTTCAGTTACTCCACTGTACAGTGTGACTCTCAATTAACATTCATATCTTTTGCTGTTTATATTACTTAACTGCTAGTAATGGGCTGTGTTACAGATGCAAAGTAATGACAGTATGAAACATATGGCATATACTTGAGAAGAAAACATTCATTTCTTTCCCCAGTCTAGTTGACTGTACAGAACAATATCATAAGCAGTTTACGTTACTTTTTAGTCATTCTTTACCCTTGTACTCTAACATTGCATGTCATCAGACATTGCATACCGCTATCAACTGCATTCTCCATTCAACCTTGTTCCAGGTACGAAGTGGCTTCCTTCGCATAGATGATAATTCAAATTCAAATATATGGTAATATATTTTCCACAAACATTTTATTATCATTTTTGTTACCTTTTATTCAGTACCTTAGCAGCTTTAATTTGCCCTATAGCAAAGGTTCACACTCGTTCCCTGGAGGTACAGATGTGACTTAGATAACGGGTCACATATATATCAAGAGGGAGGTGTTTTGATGCCTTGTCTGCATAATGCAGACACCTCAACACTATTCAAAATCCACCTAAACTATCAGCTTTTCAAAACATGTGATAAGCAGTGGCTTATTAATATACAGTATGTAAAAGGAGGCGTGCTACAGTAATACAAAAACATGCAGTGGTGATGTATGTATATATTGTAAAGGATCTCTCTCTCTCAGGGGGTCGCAATCACAGATTTCTCCTCTGACAACGGGGTTCAAGTCCAAAAGGTGCTTTATTTTGGCACTTCAGCACCATCACACACAAAACATCGAAAATAAACACCTGCCCGTCTGGGCTCTACCTAATACACGTGTTATCTCTACTATAGAGCGCCGTTCACACACAGGATTAGATCCGGCTTCCTCAGCCATATACAGTCCAGCAGCCTCCAGGTTTTGACCACACCAGCACCTTTGGGGGAGATGGTCCAGAAGTCCTCCTGACTCTCACCGTGCAAACCTCTTTCTGTAGGTGTTGCTGGACCCCCCCCCCCTAAACTTCAGGCTTTACAAAGCCTCTTGGCCCCTCAGCCCTCCTGGCTGAGACCACACAGAGCCTCTCAGACTCCCCTCTCTCTCAGGCTTCTCCAAGTCATACACAGAGGGTTGTTTTATCCCTCCGTGATTACAGCAGCAGGCCTCACCTTCGTCACCTACAGTAAAAGACAATACATGTAGTGAAAGGGTGTGGACTGGCAGATCCCACTACCAAACCTATCCCCCAGTCCACATGAAATCCAGCCCAGAACAACATCTAGACAAAACTGTCTCAGCTAACGACATTTTGCTGAAACCACTGCAGCTTTCTGGATTTCAGTTATCTCACCCAGCTGAGGTATCTGGGTTGGATATACATGCCTCCCAGCACTTATACTGTACACATCACCACAATATATACAGTCAGGTCCATAAATATTGGGACATCGACACAATTCTAATATTTTTGGCTCTATTCACCACCACAATGAATTTGAAATGTAACGAACAAGATGTGCTTTAACTGCAGACTGTCAGCTTTACTTTGAGGGTATTTACATCCAAATCAAGTGAACGGTGTAGGAATTACAATAGTTTGCATATGTGCCTCCCACTTGTTGAGGGACCAAAAGTAATGGGACAATTGGCTTCTCAGCTGTTCCATGGCCAGGTGTGTGTTATTCCTTCATTATCCCAATTACAATGAGCAGATAAAAGGTCCAGAGTTCATTTCAAGTGTGCTATTTGCTTTTGGAATCTGTTGCTGTCAACTCTCAAGATGAGATCCAAAGAGCTGTCACTATCAGTGAAGTAGGCCATCATTAGGCTGAAAAAGCTAAACAAACCCATCAGAAAGATAGCAAAAGCATTAGGCGTGGCCAAAACAACTGTTTGGAACATTCTTAAAAAGAAGGAACACAACGGTGAGCTCAGCAACACCAAAAGACCCAGGAGACCACGGAAAACAACTGTGGTGGATGACCGAAGAATTCTTTCCCTGGTGAAGAAAGCACCCTTCACAGTTGGCCAGATCAAGAACACTCTCCAGTAGGTAGGTGTATGTGTGTCAAAGTCAACAATCAAGAGAAGACTTCACCAGAGTGAATACAGAGGGTTCACCACAAGATGTAAACTATTGGTGAACCTCAAAAACAGGAAGGCCAGATTAGAGTTTGCCAAACGACATCTAAAAAAGCTTTCACAGTTCTGGAACAACATCCTATGGACAGATGAGACCAAGATCAACTTGTACCAGAGTGATGGGAAGAGAAGAGTATGGAGAAGGAAAGGAGCTGCCTATGATCCTAAGCATACCACCTCATCAGTGAAGCATGGTGGTGGTAGTGTCATGGCGTGGGCATGTATGGCTGCCAATGGAACTGGTTCTGTTGTATTGATTAATGATGTGACTGATGACAAAAGCAGCAGGATGAATTCTGAAGTGTTTCGAGCAATATTATCTGCTCATATTCAGCCAAATGTTTCAGAACTCATTGGTCGGCGCTTCACAGTGCGGATGGACAATGACTCAAAGCATACTGCAAAAGCAACCAAAGGGTTTTTTAAGGGAAAGAAGTGGAATGTTATGCAATGGCCAAGTCAATCACCTGACCTGAATACAATTGAGCATCCATTTCACTTGCTGAAGACAAAACTGAAGGGAAAATGCCTCAAGAACAAGCAGCAACTGAAGACAGTTGCAGCAGAGGCATGGCAGAGCATCACCTGGGATGAAACCCAGCGTCTGTTGATGTCTATGCTTTCCAGACTTCAGGCTGTAATTGACTGCAAAGGATTTGCAACCAAGTATTACAAAGTGAAAGTTTGATTTATGATTATTATTCTGTCCCATTACTTTTGGTCCCTTAACAAGTGGGAGGTACATATGCAAATTGTTGTAATTCCTACACCGTTCACCTGATTTGGATGTAAATACTCTCAAATTAAAGTTGACAGTTTGCAGTTAAAGCACATCTTGTTTGTTTCATTTCAAATCCATTGTGGTGGTGTATAAAGCCAAAAATGTTAGAATTGTGTCAATGTCCAAATATTTATGGACCTGACTGTACATGCATACATACTGAGTACTGTGCAAAAGTTTTAGGCAGGTATGGAAAAATGCTGCACAGTAAGATTTTTTTTTCAAAAATAAAAATGTTGGTATATTTTATCAATTAACAAAATGTGAAGTCAATGAACAAAAATTTAATTTTACCACTTTATCACCGCCCATAGACTATAAATGTCTTATGGGCGGTTGTTTATCTCTTATCGGACGTTTTAGAATGTCTTTTCAGATATGGCAGCTGCACGCTAACCGTTCAGCTGCAGAGTGGGGGGCCCGCTGTCAGTGACAGCAGGGTACTCTGGAGAGGAGGCAGGGACAGTTCCCAGGTGTCACTTCCTTCTAGATCTCTGTATAAACAGTGAACTACGAGCACTGTGTACACAGATCAGGAAGCGCTATGTGCTTCCTGTCTTGGCCCGGTGGTCGTGTGACCGCCGGAGCCGGGGGAGTACAGGAGCTGACAGGTCTTTCATAGACCTCGTCCAGTCCTGCACTGAGGCTGTACAGTGCAGTATAATGCTTTGCAAGCCTCTCTGGGGGTGTATTTCCCCTGTAACTGGGGATACTATTTCAGAGAAAAAAAAAGGGAAGTTAAATGTCCCAAAGAGGTATTGTATGACCTTATGGGGGACGCAAAGTGTAAAATAAAAAATAAAAACATAAAGTGTTTTATAAAAAAAAAAGTTTCACAATAAAAAAATAATCCCCAATTAAGTAATAAAAAAATAATAATAGAATAGACATATTTGGGATGTCCTTAACAGCCGTCTCTATAAATATATCACATGATCAACCCTGTCCGATAAACACCATGAAAATAAATAAATAACAACTGTGTCAAAAAAGCCATTTTTGTCACCTTACATCGCAAAAAGTGCCAAGTGATAAAAAAGGCATATGTCCCACAAAATGGTACCAATAAAACAGTCACCTCATCTCGCAAAAAATAAGCATTGCCGTATCCGTAACAACCTGCTCTATAAAAATATCACATGACCTAACCCTCAGGTGAATACCGTAAAAAAAATAAAAATAAGAGGGACCTCATCCCGCAAAAAATTTGATCCTAACTAAAAGACAATCGGTTAAAAAAATAAAAAAGCTATGGCTCTTAGACTATAGAGATGCTAAAATATAATTTTTTTGGGGTTTCAAAAATGCTATTATTGTGTAAAACTTAAATAAATAATAAAAAGTATACATATTAGGTATTGTCACTAGAGATGGCCTTGCGGTTCACCCAGCGGTCGTTTCTTGGCAACTTTGCTCGTTCGCGGAACATGCGAACATATGGTGATGTTCGCATGCACCATATTCTTTTGCATTGCGCCAAACTTTGACTCATAACATATCCATCAGGTAGGACAGGAATTCCAATTGAGACGTTTCAGTAGATGGACACACCCCCACCCTATAACAGAACCCAATCTGGCAGCCATTTTACATTCTGTGTTTTGCCAGTGTAGGGAGAGGTTGCTTTGTGGAGCAGGGACAGACTGTTAGGCCCCTTGCAGACGAGCGAGGCCCCTTGCAGATGAACGTGTCCGGATTAGGTCCGGATTGGTTGCGTCTGCGATCTGTGAAAACCTTGTAAGTAGGTACGCAATTGCAGTCTTGACTGCGATTGCGTTCCAATGTTCAGTTTTTATTGCGCGGGTGAAATGCGTTTTGCATGTGCGTGATAAAAAACTGACTGTGGTACCAAGACCCGAACCCGGACTTTGGGTTTGGGTTAGGTGTTATGTATATTTTATTATTTTCCCTTATAACATGGTTATAAGAGAAAATAATATCATTCTTAATACATAATGCTTACTAAAATGTGGCTTTAGGGGTTAAAAAATAAAAAATAATTAACTCACCTCATCCTGTTGTTCGCGCAGACGGCATCTTCTTCTTTCTTCTTCTTTCAGGACCTGCCAAAGGACATTTGATGACGTATTAATGGTGAGTGTGGTGACGTCAGCGCGGGTCCTACTGAATGAAGATATACATGGTGAGCGCAATTATGTCATCAAAGGTCCTTTTGCAGGTCCTGAAAGAAGAAGAAAGAAGATTATGCTGGCTATAATGTGGGCCAGTGTGGGGGGCAAATTACATAATGGGCGGCAGTGTGGGGGGGCAAACAACATAATGTGGAGCAATGTGAGGCAAATTACTTAATGTGAGGCAGTATGGGGGGCAAATCACATAATGTGGGGCAGTGTGGGGGCAAATTACATAATGTGGGGCAGTGTGGGGGGCAAATTACATAATGTGAAGCAGTGTAGAGGGCAAATTACTTAATGTGGGGAAGTGTGTGTGGGGGGGGGGGGAATTACATAATGTGAGGCAGTGTGGGGGGAAATTACATATTGTGAGGCAGTGTGGGTGGCAAATTACATATTGTGAGGCAGTGTGGGGGGCAAATTACATATTGTGAGGCAGTGTTTGGGGCATATCACTTAATGTGGGGCAGTGTAGGTGGCAGTATTACTAATGAGGGCATTCTAGAAGGGAATTACTATTGGGGGTGGGACTATGAGGAGCACTATTACTATGAGGGCACTATTATTTCTTTAGGATAGTATTTGCGGTATTGGGGCCGGGCACAGCGAGCAGCAAGATAACACTGTGGGGACTCCAGGTTGGGGGATGATGATAGAAAAGTGAGGAAGCTAAGATGTCTGTATGTCACACTCTGCAGAGACGAGGAGCGACTGAAAGAAGTGTCTGGACCAAATAGAGAAGATAATGACAGAGAAGATCTACATTGGCGGAGATGTCACCTGGAGGCCCTGGATGTGAGAGGTATGTGCTGCTGTATAGCAAGTACAGCAATATGCGGGGGGAGGCGGGGACTTAGAGAATGGGGCCATATTCATTGGGGCTGTATATATAGTGTATTTATGTATGTGTACCATGTTTATGGTGTATTTATGTGTATGTGTGTTGGATATATATGGTGCATGAGTTGTGACACTGCGCGTCCGCCGTTGAGTAGGGAACCTGTTCTTAAAAATTTGAATCCTCACGCTTCGTGCTAACGAATCGCATTATTTCCTACAATGGCGGGTGTCTAAAATGTCGTCTAAAATGGAGGCTACACGTGTGAGGACATGGGTCAAGGAACTCTGGGAAGGCAGGATGACCCATAATGCCATGCATGCAGCCAATCAGCAGCTAGCCAGCACGGTGATGTCACAGCCCATAAATACGATGGCCATCTTAGATGCTGCCATTCACCATCGTAAATTGGTCAGGGACAGACGTGTATGCAGGTGCTAGGGAGAGTGAAAGAAAAAACGAATTGTTAAAAAAAAAGGGAAGAAGCGATTTACTAGTGCAGTGAAAGGATAGGGAGAGGAATCATTTCATAGACAAGGAGAGACGTATGCAGATGCTAGTAGGGAGAGTCATCAGAATTTCCTTATTGTGAAAACCAGCGTTTTCACAAGTGCAGGGAAAGGACAGTGAGAGGAATAATTTCACAGTAGAAAAGCCTTTAGTGGATTTTATCTGTGGAAAAAGATAAATATATACGCAGGTCAATTTTGTTGTTAACTGCGCTGATATCATTTAGTAGCCTATTTCAATACAATACAAGAAATATGTATGCAGGTCACTTTTGTTGTTATTTACGCTAAATCATTTGCAGTCATTTCTGGTGAAAGAGTATAGGGCGGTATTTCAGTAATACATGAAACATTTAAACGCACTGCACGGTTGCATTCATTTCTGGTGAAAGAGTATAGGGGCCTATTTCATAAAAAAATACAAATGTATACACACTGCTGGTGAAAGCGTATAGTGGCCTATTTCAGTCAAACATGAAAAATACATTTTCAGGTCACTTATGCAGTTATTTCTGTTGAAAGAGTAAAGGGATGTATTTCAGTAAACAAAGAAAAATAGATACGCACTGCAGTGTTGCAGTTATTTCTGGTGAAAGCTTATAGTGGCCTATTTCAGTAATACAAGAAAAATATATACCCAACTGCACAGTTGCAGTAATTGCTGTTGAAAGCGTATAGGGATGTATTTCAGTTAAAAAAGAAAAATATATACCCACTGCACTGTTGCAGTAATTTCTGGTGAAAGAGTATAAGGCCCCTTTCACATGGGCAAGAATTCCATGCGGGTGCAATGCGTGGTGTGAACGCATTGCACCCGCACTGAATCCAGACCCATTCTCTCCAATGGGGCTGTGCACATGAGCAGTGATTTTCACGCATCACTTGTGCATTGCATGAAAAAACGCAGCTTGCTCACGCAACGCAGGTCCCATAGAAGTGAATGGGGCTGCTCAAAAATCGCAAGCATCCACAAGCAAGTGCGGATGTGGTGTGATTTTCACGCATGGTTGCTAGGTGACAATCGGCATAGGGACCCGATCTTTGGTATTATTTTCCCTTATAACCATGTTATAAGGGAAAATAACACCATTCTTAATACAGAATGCTAAGTAAATTAGGGATGGAGGGGTTAAAAAATATATAATAAATTATTAAACTCAGCTCATCCACTTGTTTGCGCAGCCCGGCTCGTCTTCTTTCTTCTTCTTTGAGGACCTGGGAGGAAAAGGGCCTTTGGTGATGTCACTGCGCTCATCACATGGTCCATCAGAAATAAATCGACTGCAGGCTTTCTCCACTACAACTGAAAATCAGAACCATGGTGACCGACAACGGGACAAACATGTTGTTGGTGCTGCATCAAGGAGGGATGAGCCATGCGCTCTGCATGGCACACGCGTTCAGTCTGGTTGTCAAGCAGTTCCTGAAGCCTTCCACCCATCTGCAAGACATCCTAAATATGTCCAGGAAACTTTGCATGCACTTCAGGCACTCATACACTGCAAAGCACACCCTCCTTGAGCTGCAGCGGCAGAAAGGCATCCCCTAACATAGGCTGATATGCGACGTTTCCACCTGTTGGAATTCCACCCTCCATATGTTGGACTGAATGGACGAAAAGGCCTTCAACGATTTCTTGATGATCCAAGCGGATAAGAGTACTCCCCTTTGTAACTTCGATATCAGCCAGTGGGTGCTCATATGTGACACCTGCCGTTTGCTCACGCCCTTTGAGGACGCCACATTATTTGTCAGTCGCCCGGACTACGCGATGAACATTGCCATTCCACTGCTTCATGTCCTGGAACAGATGCTGGTGAATATAGCTTGTCAGGGGACTGGAGACGTGGCGCCTAGATCTCATGGCCACGTGAGCCTTGTGGGGACTGAACTGGAGGAGGAGGGGGGGAAAGGACATTGGAGCACAGGCAATATGTAGCCAATTGAGTGTTTTTTTCTTCTGCTGTGACAGGAGAGGAGGAGTAGGAGCAGCCGGAGGAGCAAGAGGGCGATGAGGAAGATGAGACAGAGGACCCAGACACACCCTGGTAGTATGCAGTGGAGATGGATGCAGGGAATCCCTCAGAGTCACTAGCACAAATGACCCGCTGCATGCTCACTTGTTTGCGTAGCGACAGAAGAATTGTCACCATTCGGCAGAGGGATGACTTCTGGCTCTCCACCATGTTGGACCCTTACCATTCCAAAATGGGGGCCTTTTTTAGACCCACTGAAATGGAGGACAAACTGAAGTACTACAGAGACATCCTATGTAGTCAGTTCTGACTATCTGCACCATCGTCCATCCTCTCGCAGGTCTGACTGGGCCCTCTGTGTTCACATTCCACTGCCATGGCTGCTGGGGAGGGGTGCGGTGGCAGGAACAGTAGCCGCTCCATCAGCAGCAGCCTGAGTCTAGAGTCCATGATGAGCAGCTTTCTTCACCCGCATAGTGAAGAAATTACTCACCGGCAGCAGCAGGTAGACCTGGAGCAGGACCTAAACCAGCAGGTGGTGGCATACTTGGACAGCACCCTGCCACCCCACATTGAAGATCCACTGGACTACTGGGCAGCCAAACTGGATTTGTGGCTGCAACTTGCAGAGTTTGCTCTGGAATAGCTGTCCTGCTCGGCCAGTAGTGTGGCACTAGAGTGGGTGTTTAGTGCAGCGGGTGCCATAGTTACTCCAAGAAGAACTCGCCTGTCCACCCAAAATGTGTAGAGACTTACTTTTGTCAAGATGAATCAGGTCTTGATCGACAAGGATTTCCACCCACCGATGTCTGATGCAGCCGATTAGATCATCCATCTCCACACCATGTCACCATGCCACTCTGTGTCCTCCTGATGCTTCCATCTCCACACTATGTGACCATGCCACTCTGTGGTATCATGCTGCTGCTGTTGCTGACCTCTCCACACTATGTCACCTTGCCACTCTGTGGTATCATGCTGCTCTTGCTGGCATCTCCACGCTATGTCACTGTACCACTCTGTGGTATCATGCTGCTGCTGTTGCTGCCATCTCCACTCTATGTCACCTTGCCACTCTGTGGTATCATGCTGTTGCTGCCATCTCCACACTATGTCATCTTGCCACTCTGTGGTATCATGTTGCTGCCATCTCCACGCTATGTCACTGTGCCACTCTGTGGTATCATGCTGCTGTTGTTGCTGCCATCTCAACACTATGTCACCATGCCACTATGTGGCCTCTTCATGCTGCCATCTCCACACTATGTCACCTTGCCACTCATTTTTATCATCATGCTGCTGCTGCTGATTAAAAGACCTTACACTGATCACCCGCCCCACAATCTAATTTAGGTTTTGGAACCGTTAAACCCAACTTGCTTTTGAGGGCTTTATTAATCTGCAGGTTACCGCTGTACAGCTCTACAGATAACTTTCCATCCAGACTGTTATTGTGCCACTATGAGCATCCTCATACTGCCATCTCTACACTATATCACCTTGCCACTCATTTTTTTCATCATGCTGCTGCTGCTTGAAGGTCTTGGACTGATCACCCACCCCATGATCTAATATAGGATTTGGAACCGGCAAACCCAACTTGCTTTTGAGGGATGCATTAATCTGCAGGTTACCATCGTACAGCTCTACAGATAACTTTCCATCTGCATCTTTCTTAACAATCTGTGCCCTCAGTCTTTTATCCAGACTCTGTCATTGTGCCACTCTGTGGCCTCCTCATGCTGCCGCCACCTCCAGAATCTCTGTCACTCTGTAGCCTCCTGATGCTGTCACCAACTTCAGACTCTGTCATTGTCCCACTATGTGGCCTTCTCATACTGCTGCGAACTTCACACTCTGTCATTGTGCCACTCTGTAGCCTTCTTGATGCTAACATGGACCTTTAAGACTGCGTTAATACTCGAGTTATTTGGTCAGCTTTGGCCCCGTGACTGCCAAAATAAGGCTACTTTCACACTCGCGTTTGGTGCAGATTTGTTATGGATCTGCACAGACGGATCCGTTCAAATAATACAACCGTCTGCATCTGTTCAGAAGGGATCCGTTTGCATTATCTTTAACATAGCCAAGACTGATCCGTCATGAACACCATTGAAAGTCAATGGAGGACGGATCCGTTTTCTATTGTACCAGATTGTGTCATAGAAAATGGATCCGTCCCCATTGACTTACATTGTGTGTCAGAACGGATCCGTTTGGCAAGCAACGTTTTGATGTCTGCCTCCAAAGCCGAATGGAGACTAAACGGAGGCAAACTGATGCATTCTGAGGGGATCTTTTTCCATTCAGAATGCATTAGGGCAAAATTAATCCATTTTGGACCACTTGTGAGAGCCCTGAACATCTCACAGACGGAAAGACAAAACACCAGTGTGAAAGTATCCTTACTGCAAGGCACAGTGTTCTACATCCATATGAAGGCTCTCTGCAGCCCGGAAATAGCCATTTTTTACGTGATTCGCCGCAAATAAATTTGGATCGAAGCAAATTTTTTCTGGAAATTCTGCAAAACAGCCGAATCAAATTTTTGAGAAATTCACTCATCTCTACTATTGTTATCCCAATTTTACTAATCTACTATTTTGCTAACAGATAACTTTCCCCACAGCAGCAATAAAATATTGATAAAGTTCTGCATACATTGGAATTCTACCTCTCTATGCTGACTTTTACAGAAGGACAATATTATAATATAAAGGCACATTACGGGCAAAATGGAAAAGAAAAACAGCCAAAAATTATTATCTTTACTATGGTGATTTAATTTAAAAAACACACCCCTTTTTTATGGAAATTTATAGAAATAAACTCTGCACCCCGTCTAATTTAGTAGACAGCATAGTTGTATAACTGTAATCTTGACATTTGAGACCTCCCTTGGGTTTTCCATGCCAAACTGAAGCACCAGACAGGATTTGCATTAGGGATAGTATCCATTAGATCCTACATTACTAATCGAAAGACATACGTGGTGGTGAAATCCTAAAGAAATTCACAGAATTAGGGATATCAAAATGACAACAATTTACTGAAGAGACCATAACTACTGAAACAAGAGCAGGTTAAAACGCCAATTCCCAGCAGGATGTAACCAAGCCCCAATGGTAAATTATGGAGGTAAAAGTGCAAAAAGCAAGTCCTCACACAACTCCATAGAAAGAAAGATAAAAAAAGTTATGGGTCTTGGGATGCGGTGATGCAAAAAGATTTTCTTCTTTTTTAAAAAGGTTTTATTGCACAAAAGTAGTAAAACGTAAAAAAAAATCTATATGTATTTGGTATTGCTGTTATCATACTGATCCAGAGAATAAAGATATTATGATATTTATGCCGAAAAATGAATGCAGTAAAATGCAAAAACTCAGTGTGTCAGTATTGATGTTATTTCACATCTCCCTCCCATAAAGAGTTAATAAAAGTTTATCAGGAAGTTATGTGTACCCTAAAATGGCACCATTAAAAACTACAACTTATCCTGCAAAAAACAAGCTCTCATACAGCTACGGATGTAGCAGGGTTAACACACATGCTTTATGAGACATGTTATCTAAACTAAATGCAATTAAATGCGTTAAGCAATTGCTTTTCAATGGCTTTTGTTTCAAGATAACGCGATGAGTTAAGAAATTTGAGTTAAGAGTGTGTGTGTTACCCCTGCTACATCTGTACATAGACAGAAAAATAAAAAAGTTATAGCAACAATTAAAAAAGGAAGGAAAACGCTTGGTCATTAAGGCCCAAAACAAGCTGGTCACTAAGGGATTAAAGGGCTTGTCTCACTTCAGCGAAAGGCATTTATCATGTAGAGAAAGATAATACCAGGCACTTACTGATGTATGGTTATTATCCACATTGCTTCCTTTGCTGGCTGGATTCATTTTTCCATCACATTATATACTGCTCGTTTCCATGGTTACGACCACGCTATAATCCAGCAGTGGGGATGGTACTTGCACAATATAGGAAAAAGTGCTAAACTCTCTGTTAACTAGGACCGTGGAAGTGCGCACAGGCACGTATGCGCAACAACTTCCGTCCTGACTACCTTATATCTGTGCTGCAATGGTGGCCGTAACCCCTGGAAATGAGCAGTGCATAATGTGATGGAAAAATGAATCCAGCCAGTAAAGGAAGCAGTATGGACAATCACAATACATTAGTAAGTGGCTTGTATTAACTTTCTCTACATGATAAATGCAATTTTCTGAAGTGAGACGGCCCTTTTAAAAGGAGACCTTTACCAAAAATTGGAAAGTAAAGCAATAAAAACAATTGTTAGTAGATGAAATCACTACCTTTCATAGTTATAGCCATTGATATGCCAGTGTTTCTAAATAGACTGTACACTTCAATATCCAACAGAATATCTTGGTCTCAGTATATAGTGAATGAATCAGTCAAATGAATTGTATTTAGTTGTATAATGAAAAGTTCTACAATTTTGTAATATATTTTCTGTTTCTCACATTTTTCAGAATTTCTTCTTGCTGTCATTCTATGGAAATATTCATTGTTCATTTGCAGAGGATTTTTGGCACAGACAGCGAAATTTTGGCACAGACACTGGTGGTCACAAAGTGTCTGCATGCTATTAATGTCAATTGGAGGCAGTACTGCAGTTCCGAAGTCAGGATATGACCAAAAGAGAACTTGTCCCTTCTTGACACGATCTCCAGATGGATGTCGCTTGAAGTTGCGGCAGGTGTTCGCTTGCGGTTTAGCTCCCTTTACTGAAGCTACACTGTCGACTTTTCTACTGAATTCAAAGCGAATGACCACATAAGAAACCACAAAGGTTTCTGCCTCTGTGTGAACAGACCTTTATACTTTTGTCTAGAAATGCTACTCTAGTTTCTAATCCCTATAATGGAATGAGTTTGTGACTTTGATTTGATTTAAAAAAAATAATAATTGCAGTGCTAACTCTAAAGTGACACAATTTCACATAGCTGCCACACCACTTTCCCACCCACTTTTCAAAACTGGAGTAAGTTGTGTATAGATCTGAAACATCTCCAAATTTTGGTGTGAGGAAGCCCAGAAACTCACAAAGCCTTAAGTTTCTATATTTTTAAGCCAGAAGACATCTTGTGGCATGAAATAAAAATTTTGAGGCACATTTACATTCTTGTTTTTGCTAAGTTTGCAACCAATTTTGCTTCATTTATAATTTTTTGACACAGAAATATTTCTTAAATCCAGTGATCATTGATAAATGTGTCTATGGCCATGCCCATATTTCAGCACAAGAACAAACTGGTGAGCCAGGTGCAATCGTTTGATAAATCTATCTAAATACGATAGGGCACATTTAGTAAGACCAGCGTTTTAGATGGCGGTCTTAATAAAGTCCCATCGCTGGCGGTGGATCGCCAAAGTTCTGAAGAGGTGCCGTCCTCTTTATAGCTTCTGTGTATCCTGCGCTGCTTCTAAATGTAAAACAGCTTCTGTTCTGGCTTACATTTAGACCTTTTTCTATGCCTGAAACAGGCGCAGAAAATGGTAAATGAGATGGACCTGCCCGCCTGTCCCATTTTTTAGACTGACTGACCGTTGCGCCGCAATCTGGGCCTGAAATACGCCTAGTTTAGCAGTATTTCATCATGATAAATATCCCCTGATGTGTCTTATTTTTGGTGTAAACCAGGGATCAGCAACCTTCGGCACTCCAGCTGTGGTGAAACTACGACTTCCAGCATGCAATCTTGATTGGCTGTTCCCATAGGGGTGAATGGAGCATTCTGTAGGTTGTAGTTTCTCAACAGCTGGAGTGCCAGAGGTAGCTGGCCCCTGGTGTAAACTATGCCAAATAGGATCAAGTAAAAAATGTGCCTCATTATCTTTATTCATTCTGATAGTGCTCATTTTGAAGGGCATAGATTTTAGGCTCTGTTCACATCTGCATAGTAGTTTTGTTTTATAAAGGAAGCCACAGTGCTGTGACGGATCCTGGATACATACTGCACCTAACAGTCCCCAATGACATATAGAGGGGTCCATAGTCTCTGCTTTTTTCTATCAAGTGTGACTTGGTTGATCAGATGCGAACTGACTCTTAGGCCTCATGCACACGGCCGTTGTGCATCCGTTCCATGCATTAGAGACTGCAATTTGCTGTCCCCAATGCACGGGCAACGTCCGTGCGGCGGGCGGGACGGATCGAGACCCATTCAACTTAAATGGGTCCATATTGCTTCTATGGGGTTCGAATCGGTGCTTCCGTTCCGCATCTCCATGATTGTGGACCAATTTTAGTGAATAGGTCCGCATCCATGATGCGGAGTGCACATGGGCTGGTGCCAGTGTATTGCAAACCCGCCGTATGTGGGCCGCAATACGCCCACAGGCACAAAACAGCATGAGGCCTTTGGCTGCGTTCACATTTGTACTATCTTTTACTTTTTTATGTTTCATTACATTAACAGAAAAGTAAAAATAAATACAATGCCCGATCTGCCACATGGCAGAACCCTATAGCGTTTGATGGACCCAGTTGACCATAAGGGAGTCCGAATCAGGACATTTATTGCAGGTGTGGACACAGTATGTAACAAAAAATATGGATGACGTCCATGTGCCTTCCGTATTTTGTAGAATGGAACAGATGGCCCCTAATAGAACAGTACTATCCTTGTCCGTAATGCGGACAATAGTAGGACTTTTTCTATTTTTTCGCAGAATGGACATAGAGTAAATAAAGTTTTTTGGTCAGCAAAAAAAAAAAAATGGAACGGACACGAAAAGAAAATATGTTTGTATGCAAAAGTAGTGTTGGGGGTGAATATTAGAATAGCGAATATCAGCACTTTGAGAATTCACGAATATTTAGAATATAGCGCTATGTATTCGTAAGTTCGAATATTCATTTTTTTTTCCCCACAGTACACATGATCCCTCTCTGCTTCTAGCTTGTGGGCCAATGAGAAGGCTGCAAGAGCTTAGCAACTTCCCTAGCAACCAATAGGAAAGTTGTCTACCTCTTACTATATAAGAGAAACTCCCCACAGCCATTTTGTGCTGTTTAATGCAGTTGTGAGAGAGAGGAGTGTGATCTTTGTGCTGTGCTGAATTCTTGTGACTTCTGATATCTCATATATATGATCCAGATAGTGTTAGATAGTGTAGGTTAGTGAGTGAATAGTGTAGCTGATAGGTACCAGTGTAGGGTGTTAGGTACATCAGTTAGGTAGCTTATTATATATATATAATCCAGATAGTTAGTGTTAGATAGTGAGTGAAGGTTAGTGAGTGAATAGTGTAGGTGATAGCGTCCAGTGTAGGGGGTTAGGTTCATTAGTTAGGTAGCTCAGGGTGTAGTGTAAGTTAGATATAGTATAGTGTAGGCTTTTGCTGTCTTTTTCGTGTGTGTAAAAAAAAAAATATTTGTTTTAGGGTTTCGTGTGGGTAATGATTAGTGTCAGCGCCTTTTGTCTTTGAAAATAAAAAAAAGAGTTAGTGTTTTAGGGTTTAGTGTCAGTGAGCTCTCTCAGTATGCGCTGGAAGTACTGTCTGAATGAACATTCAGCACGGCAGGTGGGGTGGTCACCGACATGCGGACCCGTCTGTTCACTGACACCTTGGACAGACTGACATTTATCAAAATTAAGGAGTCCTGGATTAGCAGCAACTTCTTGGCCCCTGCCATCGGTTCCGGGTGCTGAAGGGTCCCTTATCAATCCCTCTCCTTGGCACTCCCTCCCAAACTTCATTGTTTTTTAACTTATACATGTTTTTCTTAATTTATTTATTTATATATTTATAGATGAAATGTTTAATATATTTATTTATAACTTTATATATATATATATTTCTGTATTAATTAATTTATGTATTTATTGATTTATTTATGTATTTATTGATTTATGGATGCATTTTTAATACATTTTTTTATTTATTTAATGATTACTTTATTTATATTTTTATCTATTGTTGAATTTCTTTACGTATTTTTGGGGAAAATAGTTTTTATTTTATTTTCCAATTGATGAGTTTATTTATATATATTTTTTATTAATTTATTAAACCTCTTATTGATTTATTCATACATTAACTAATTAAAAAAAAAAAAAAAAAAAATATATATATATATATATATATATATATATATTAATACTACAGATTAAGCCCGTTAGAATAACGGGCGCTAGAACAGTAGTGCATAAACATTAGTAGGAACAGTAGATCTTAAATGTCAAGGGAACTTGACCACATTGGCTTTTTGTGTCGAATAACTCAATTAAATTGACTTGAGAAAGGCTCCTCTCTAGAGCCAAAACGTCGCGTAGGTCCCACTGGGGTAAAAAAATACTTTTTAAAATTTTTTACTTCCTGGAGTGCTGCCCATCTTTTCTATTTCTACATATCTTGCAGCGGCATGCTATTCCATCCGGTTTGCGTTAGTTGGACCATCATTTATTTTTCAACAGGACAATGACCCCAAACCACACCAGTCCTGCTGCCCTCTGGCTTGGAGGAATCAGCACATGGGGCAGCAGGCTGTATTACTGCAGTGTTCTTCTCTAGACTCGATGTGCTCGATATGGAAACTGAGAGCAGACCGGTGCTGGCAGCCTGTGGAGTTAATCTCGTACTAATTTATTGTGGACTGTACAAACTTAAAATACAATCGATATACAATTTTTACAAAGGAAAATATTGCTTTTTGTATGCATGGAAGCACATTCCTGCTCTAGACGACGAACCTGCTGCTGCTTTCGGAGGTGTCTAATTTTATTTTTTGGGTGCTCAGGTCTGGTGTGGGCCCATTCCTGGGAACACATTCCTACTGCAAACAAATAACCTGCTGCTGCTTTCAGAGGTGTCTAAGTTTAATTTTGTTGTTGCCCATGCCTGGTGGGGGCCCATTCCTAGGAAGACATTCCTGCTACAAACAAAGAACCTGCTGCGCTCTGTTACTTCTGAGTTAGGCCGAGCTATGTGTAGGACTTAGACTCGACCATTAACATATACCTGCTGCTGCTGTCTGTCCTGATCATGTTAAGTTATGTGTAGGCCTTATACTCCACCATTACCTTTATCTGCTGCTGCTGTCTGTCCTGATCTTGATGAGTTATGTGTCGGCCTTGTCCTACAGCTATACCATTTCCCTGCTGCTGTATGTTCTGTTCCTGCTGAGTTAGGCCCAGCTATGTGTATGCCCTATACAACAGCGTTACCATTTCCCTGCTGCTGTCTGTTCTGTTCCTGCTGAGTTAGACCCAGCTATGTGTATATTTTACACTAAAAAGTTACCATTTACATGCTGCAGTCTGTCTAGCTCCTGTGAGTTTGGGCTAGCTAGGTGTAGGCCTTATACTATACCCATAACAATTACCTGCTGCTGCTGTCTGTCCTGATCCTGCTGCTGCTGTCTGTCCTGATCCTGCTGAGGACTACCATCATGGACCACTTTTTTGCACTTTGACTTCATCAGCTATCGAGTATTAGAATTCTCTTAAACTGTCATGTATGCTTCATTTTTTGTGCATGTGCTCTTTTCATCATACAGGTTAAACTCGAAAAATTAGAATATCATGCAAAAGTCCATTTATTTCAGTAATGAAAATTAAAAGGAATTGCATTAATGCAGATTAGAATTAGAATTTTGTGAAAAGGTTCAATATTCTAGGCTCAAAGTGTCACACTCTAGTCAGCTAATTAATCTATACCCCCTAAGCAAAGGGTACCTCAAAATTGTGACTTTGAGGTTTCATAAGCTGTAAGCCATAATCATCCAAATTATAACAAATAAAGGCTTGAAATATCTCGCTTTGCATGTAATGAGTCTATAACATATGCTAGTTTCACCTTTTAAGTTGCATTACTGAAATAAATGAACTTTTCATGATATTCACATTTTTCGAGTTTCACCTGTATATTGTATATATATATATATATATATATATATATATATGGTATATATATATATATATATATATATATAAAAAAGAAAAAGAAAAAAACAGTGGCAGCACCGTCCTTGATGCAAGCTGGTGGGTGCAGCTGGCCCAATGCGGATCAAAGCCAATCCAGAAATACAAAAATAGAAAAGATAGGCAGCACTCCAGGAAGTAAAAAAATACAAAAAGTATTTATTTACCCCAGTGGGACATACGCAACGTTTCGGCTCTAGACAGGAGCCTTTCTCAAGACTTGAGAAAGGCTCCTCTCTAGAGCCGAAACGTCGCGTATGTCCCACTGGGGTAAATAAAGACTTTTTTTTTAAATTTTTTACTTCCTGGACTGGTGCCCATCTTTTCTATTTCTACATATCTTGCAGCGGCATGCTGTTCCATCCGGTTTGCGTTTAGTTGGACCATCATTTTGTTTTTTCAACAGGACAATGACCCCAAACACACCTCCAGGCTGTGTAAGGACTATTTGACCATGAAGGAGAGTGATGGGGTGCTGCGCCAGATGACCTGGCCTCCACAGTCACCAGACCTGAACCCAATCGAGATGGTTTGGGGTGAGCTGGACTGCAGAGTTAAAGCAAAAGGGCCAACAAGTGCTAAGCAACTCTGGGAACTCCTTCAAGACTGTTGGAAGACCAAGGTCAGGTGACTACCTCTTGAAGCTCATCAAGAGAATGCCAAGAGTGTGCAAAGCAGTAATCAAAGCAAAAGGTGGCTACTTTGAAGAAACTAGAATATTACATATTTTCTGTTGTTTCTTACTTTTTTGTTATGTATATAATTCCACATGTGTTAATTCATAGTTTTGATGCCTTCAGTGTGAATCTACAATTTTCATAGTCATGAAAATAAAGAAAACTTTTTGAATTAGAAGGTGTGGCCAAACTTTTGATCTGTACTGTATATACAGACGTGGACAAAATTGTTGGTACCCTTTGGTCAATGAAAGAAAAAGTCACAATGGTCACAGAAATAACTTTAATCTGACAAAAGTAATAATAAATTAAAATTCTATAAATGTTAACCAATGAAAGTCAGACATTGTTTTTCAACCATGCTTCAACAGAATTATGTAAAAAAATAAACTCATGAAACAGGCATGGACAAAAATGATGGTACCCCTAGAAAACACAGAACATAATGTGACCAAAGGGACATGTTAATTCAAGGTGTGTCCACTAATTAGCATCACAGGTGTCTACAACCTTGTAATCAGCCATTGGGCCTATATATATGGCTCCAGGTAATCACTGTGTTGTTTGGTGATATGGTGTGTACCACACTCGACATGGACCAGAGGAAGCAAAGGAAAGAGCTGTCTCAAGAGATCAGAAAGAAAATTATAGACAAGCATGTTAAAGGTAAAGGCTATAAGACCATCTCCAAGCAACTAGATGTTCCTGTGAGTACAGTTGCACATATTATTCATAAGTTTAAGATCCATGGGACTGTAGCCAACCTCCCTGGACGTGGCCGCAGGAGGAAAATTGATGACAAATCTAAGAGACGGATAATCCGAATGGTAACAAAAGAGCCTAGAAAGACTTCTAAAGAGATTCAAGGTGAACTTCATGCTCAAGGAACATCAGTGTCAGATCGCACCATCCGTCGTTGTTTGAGCCAAAGTGGACTACATGGGAGACGACCAAGGAGGACACCATTGTTGAAAACGAATCATAAAAAAGCAAGACTGGAATATGCCAAACTACATGTTGACAAGCCACAAAGCTTCTGGGAGAATGTCCTGTGGACAGATGAGACAAAAATCGAAGTTTTTGCCAAGGCACATCAGCTGTATGTTCACAGACGAAAAAATGAAGCATATCAAGAAAAGAACACTGTCCCTACTGTGAAACATGGAGGAGGCTCTGTTATGTTCTGGGGCTGCTTTGCTGCGTCTGGCACAGGGTGTCTTGAATCTGTGCAGGGTACAATGAAATCTCAAGACTATCAAGGAATTCTAGAGAGAAATGTACTAGCCAGTGTCAGAAAGCTTGGTCTCAGTCGCAGGTCATGGGTCTTGCAACAGGACAATGACCCAAAACACACCGCTAAAAACACCCAAGAATGGCTAAGAGGAAAAAATTGGACTATTCTAAAGTGGCCTTCTATGAGCCCTGACCTCAATCCTATTGAGCATCTTTGGAAGGAGCTGAAACATGCAGTCTGGAAAAGGCACCCTTCAAACCGGACACAACTGGAGCAGTTTGCTCATGAGGAGTGGGCCAAAATACCTGCTGAGAGGTGCAGATGTCTCATTGACAGTTACAGGAAGCGTTTGATTGCAGTGATTGCCTCAAAAGGTTGCGCAACAAAATATTAAGTTAGGGGTACCATCATTTTTGTCCATGCCTGTTTCATGAGTTTATTTTTTTACATAATTCTGTTGAAGCATGGTTGAAAAACAATGTCTGACTTTCATTGGTTAACATTTATAGAATTTTAATTTATTATTACTTTTGTCAGATTAAAGTTATTTCTGTGACCATTGTGACTTTTTCTTTCATTGACCAAAGGGTACCAACAATTTTGTCCACGTCTGTATATATATATATATATATATATATACACAGGTCCTTCTAAAAAAATTAGCATATTGTGATAAAGTTAATTATTTTCTGTAATGTACTGATAAACATTAGACTTTCATATATTTTAGATTCATTACACACCAACTGAAGTAGTTCAAGCCTTTTATTGTTTTAATATTGATGATTTTGGCATACAGCTCATGAAAACCCAAAATTCCTATCTAAAAAAATTAGCATATCATGAAAAGGTTCTCTAAACAAGCTATTAACCTAATCATCTGAATCAACTAATTAACTCTAAACACCTGCAAAAGATTCCTGAGGCTTTTAAAAACTCCCAGCCTGGTTCATTACTCAAAACCGCAATCATGGGTAAGACTGCCGACCTGACTGCTGTCCAGAAGGCCATCATTGACACCCTCAAGCAAGAGGGTAAGACACAGAAAGAAATTTCTGAATGAATAGGCTGTTCCCAGAGTGCTGTATCAAGGCACCTCAGTGGGAAGTCTGTGGGAAGGAAAAAGTGTGGCAGAAAATGCTGCACAACGAGAAGAGGTGACCGGACCCTGAGGAAGATTGTGGAGAAGGACCGATTCCAGACCTTGGGGGACCTGCAGAAGCAGTGGACTGAGTCTGGAGTAGAAACATCCAGAGCCACCGTGTACAGGCGTGTGCAGGAAATGGGCTACAGGTGCCGCATTCCCCAGGTCAAGCCACTTTTGAACCAGAAACAGCGGCAGAAGCGCCTGACCTGGGCTACAGAGAAGCAGCACTGGACTGTTGCTCAGTGGTCCAAAGTACTTTTTTCGGATGAAAGCAAATTTTGCATGCCATTCGGAAATCAAGGTGCCAGAGTCTGGAGGAAGACTGGGGAGAGGGAAATGCCAAAATGCCTGAAGTCCAGTGTCAAGTACCCACAGTCAGTGATGGTCTGCGGTGCCATGTCAGCTGCTGGTGTTGGTCCACTGTGTTTTATCAAGGGCAGGGACAATGCAGCTAGCTATCAGGAGATTTTGGAGCACTTCATGCTTCCATCTGCTGAAAAGCTTTATGGAGATGAAGATTTCATTTTTCAGCACGACCTGGCACCTGCTCACAGTGCCAAAACCACTGGTAAATGGTTTACTGACCATGGTATTACTGTGCTCAATTGGCCTGCCAACTCTCCTGACCTGAACCCCATAGAGAATCTGTGGGATATTGGGAAGAGAAAGTTGAGAGACGCAAGACCCAACACTCTGTATGAGCTTAAGGCCGCTATCGCACCATCCTGGGCCTCCATAACACCTCAGCAGTGCCACAGGCTGATTGCCTCCATGCCACGCCGCATTGAAGCAGTGATTTCTGCAAAAGGATTCCCGACCAAGTATTGAGTGCATAACTGAACATAATTATTTGAAGGTTGACTTTTTTGGTATTAAAAACACTTTTCTTTTATTGGTCGGATGAAATATGCTAATTTTTTTAGATAGGAAATTTGGGTTTTCATGAGCTGTATGCCAAAATCATCAATATTAAAACAATAAAAGGCTTGAACTACTTAAGTTGGTGTGTAATGAATCTAAAATATATGAAAGTCTAATGTTTATCAGTACATTACAGAAAATAATTAACGTTATCACAATATGCTAATTTTTTGAGAAGGACCTGTACACACATACATACATACTCCTGGCAAGGTAGAGATGTATGATGTAACCGGCTGATTTGCTACATGTCACACCAGTTAATAAGTAATCATTTGTAAAGGGATGAAATACTTATTTTCCTAACTGTATATTTAACTGTATATTTACATTACAGAGTGATGGTGAGAGATACAAAAGTAATGTAAGCATTGTAACTGGGCATTTTCTGTCACAGATCTCTCTGATCCTCTCCGATTTCCTCCTCTTCAAATCCAACCATTTTTTTATATGGCCATCTTAGGATGATTGCCTATAAACTTCCTTTTGAGCTCGGAATGGATCTCACTAACAATGGCCTGCTTCTCAGCGTGGAGCCGGATCCGGCCATAGCCTCCAACATGCGCTGCAGGATAAAGATGCAAGCATATAATCCCAATTTTATTTTAATACAAGTAATGTAAATAATGTCATCAGCAAAACATCAAAAAGTATTTTGTCTTTGAAGGGGAAATATTAGATTTAATGTTACCATTATAAGATGGGATTGTATTGCGATTGTATGTGTGCGGGGTCTGAGCAATCGGATATTGGCCAGCTGAGCAGAGATGTACCTGTCTAGTGAAGTGACGGAACAGTATGGGGTGTGCAGCTGATTCGCCTCCCCGTGGTGCACCCTGGGTAACTCTAAATGAACCAGCAAATACTGGCGGTAAGACAAAGAAAGCTTCTCCTGAGCCCTGAGCAACAGGACCCAAACTCTAATCTATAGACTGTGTGTGTGTGTGTTGGGTATATAGTGTGGGACAGGAAAATGGATGTGCAATGTGCATGTGAGAGATATTTCTATGCTGTCCATACGTACATGCTACAGACATAGTGCTGTGATGTTACAACAATACTTAGTGCACCAATCAGTAATATCTACTTAGACCTGATAAAAAGTGAAGTTACATGTATGGCGAAAAATAAATTGGATCATAAGTGGCTATTTTGGCAATCACAAATATTTTATAAGACTATATCTGCATATAAAGCGATTGTTCTGACATGCAGTTAAAATGTAATCAAATACACTGGTGTAATGTGAGGAGTTCTTCCTCACTGTCTCGAAAATTGCTTCCGACCATCTTTTCCAATCGCCTCAAACTTTGGGTAGTTCGAAAACAGTTGCTAGGGCACACCCTTTTATGCGCATGCGTATTAAGCAAATTTTACATTGCGATTTTATTAATGAAAAAAAAAATGGATGAAGATAGCGAATTCGCAAATTCACGAATATATGACGAATATTCTGCCATATATTTGCGAAATATCGTGAAATCGAATATTGCCCCTGCCGCTCAACACTATGCAAAACCCCTTACCTAGAAACATCAGACCAGTAATCCAAAAAGTATCGCCAAAATGTAGACTTGCCATCTTACTCAAGACACAGTATTTGAAAGAGTAAAACTATACCAACAATTTATTAATGCCCTGTACGGATTTTGGTAAGTGACACAAATAATGTCTTAAGATATTTGTTAATTCATGTTTTTTTTTCAGTATTTTATGTAAATGTTTCATGTTACTTTATGGATGTAGTTTGACTTTCTGTTTTAATAATTATTACTTTAACAGACAATCCAAAAACACTGTTCTGCATAAAATAGATGAAATGAAAAATCATCTTTATTAATTGATTAATATTAAAAGATAATAAAAAGGTCACAGAATTCATGTTTTATCCTCTTTAGGGTGCAGTCATACGACCATATAAACAGTGAGGTCCATAAATATTGGGACATCGACACAATTCTAACATTTATGGCTCTATACACCACCACAATGGATTTGAAATGAAACGAAGAAGATGTGCTTTAACTGCAGACTGTCAGCTTTAATTTGAGGGTATTTACATCCAAATCAGGTGAACGATGTAGGAATTACAACAGTTTGCATATATGCCTCTCACTTGCTAAGGGACCAAAAGTAATGGGACAATTGGCTTCTCAGCTGTTCCATGCCCAGGTGTGTGTTATTCCTTCATTACAACGATCAGATAAAAGGTCCAGAGTTAATTTCAAGTGTGCTATTTGCATGTGGAATCTGTTGCAGTCAACTCTCAAGATGAGATCCAAAGAGCTGTCACTATCGGTGAAGCAAGCCATCATTAGGCTGAAAAAACCAAAACAAACCCATCAGAGAGATAGCAAAAACATTAGGTGTGGCCTAAACAACTGTTTGGAACATTCTTAAAAAGAAGGAACGCACCGGTGACTTCAGCAACACCAAAAGACCCGGAAGACCACGGAAAACAACTGTGGTGGATAACCAAATAATTATTTCCCTAGTAAAGAAAGCACCCTTCACAACAGTTGACCAGATCAAGAACACTCTACAGGAGGTAGGTGTATGTGTGTCAAAGTTAACAATCAAAAGAAGACTTCACCAGAGTGAATACAGAGGGTTCACCACAAGTTGTAAACCATTGATGAGTCTAAAAAACAGGAAGGCCAGATTAGAGTTTGCCAAACGACATCTAAAAAAACCTTTACAGTTCTGGAACAACATCCTATGGACAGATGAGACCAAGATCAACTTGTACCAAAGTGATTGGAAGAGAAGAGTATGGAGAAGGAAAGGAACTGCTCATGATCCTAAACATATCACCATGCTTCATCAGTGAAGCATGGTGGTGGTAGTGTCATGGCATGGGCATGTATGGCTGCCAATGGAACTGGTTCTCTTGTATTTATTGATGATGTGACTGCTGACAAAAGCAGCAGGATGAATTCTGAAGTTTTTCAGGCAATATTATCTGCTCATATTCAGCCAAATGCTTCAGAACTCATTGGACGCCGCTTCACAGTGCAGATGGACAATGACCTAAAGCATACTGCAAAAGAAAATAAAGAGTTTTTTAAGGGAAAGAAGTGGATGTTATGCAATGGCCAAGTCAATCACCTGACCTGAATCCGATTGAGCATGCATTTCACTTGCTGAAGACAAAACTGAAGGGAAAATGCCCCAAGAACAAGCAGGAACTGAAGACAGTTGCAGTAGAGGCCTGGCAGAGCATCACCAGGGATGAAACCCAGCGTCTGGTGATGTCTATGCGTTCCAGACTTCAGGCTGTTATTGACTGCAAAGGATTTGTAACCAAGTATTAAAAAGTGAAAGTTTGATTTATTATTATTATTGTGTCCCATTACTTTTGGTCCCTTAACAAGTGGGAGGCACATATGCAAACTGTTGTAATTCCTACACCGTTCACCTGATTTGGATGTAAATACCCTCACTTTAACCACTTCAACCCCGCTAGCTGAAACCCCCTTAATGACCAGGCCACTTTTTACACTTCTGCACTACACTACTTTCACCGTTTATTGCTCGGTCATGCAAGTTACCACCCAAATTAATTTTACCTCCTTTTATTCTCACTAATAGAGCTTTCATTTGGTGGTATTTCATTGCTGCTGACATTTTTACTTTTTTTGTTATTAATCGAAATTTAACAATTTTTTTGCAAAAAAATGTCATTTTTCACTTTCAGTTGTAAAATTTTGCAAAAAAAAATGACATCCATATATAAATTTTTCGCTAAATTTATTGTTCTACATGTCTTTGATAAAAAAAATGTTTGGGTAAAAAAAAATTGTTTGGGTAAAAGTTATAGCGTTTACAAACTATAGTACAAAAATTTGAATTTCCGCTTTTTGAAGCAGCTCTGACTTTCTGAGCACCTGTCATGTTTCCTGAGGTTCTACAATGCCCAGACAGTATAAACACCCCACAAATGACCCCATTTCGGAAAGTAGACACCCTAAGGTATTCACTGATGGGCATAGTGAGTTCATAGAACTTTTTATTTTTTGTCACAAGTTAGCGGAAAATGATGATTTTTATTTTTTTTTCTCCCAAAGTCTCGTATTCCACTAACTTGTGACAAAAAATAAAAACTTCCATGAACTCGCTATGCCCATCACAAAATACCTTGGGGTGTCTTCTTTCCAAAATGGGGTCACTTGTGGGGTAGTTATACTGCCCTGGCATTCTAGGGGCCCTAATGTGTGGTAAGTAGTTTGAAATCAAAATGTGTAAAAAATGACCTGCAAAATCCTAAAGGTGCTCTTTGGAATGTGTGCCCCTTTGCCCACCTAGGAGGCAAAAAAGTGTCACACATGTGGTATCGCCGTACTCAGGAGAAGTTGGGGAATGTGTTTTGGGGTGTCATTTTAGATATACCCATGCTGGGTGAGAGTAATATCTTGGCAAAAGACAACTTTTCCCATTTTTTTATACAAAGTTGGCATTTGACCAAGATATTTATCTCACCCAGCATGGGTATATGTAAAATGACACCCCAAAACACATTCCCCAACTTCTTCTGAGTACGGCGATACCAAATGTGTGACACTTTTTTGCAGCCTAGATGCGCAAAGGGGCCCAAATTCCTTTTAGGAGGGCATTTTTAGACATTTGGATCCCAGACTTCTTCTCACGCTTTAGGGCCCCTAAAAAGCCAGGGCAGTATAAATACCCCACATGTGACCCCATTTTGGAAAGAAGACACCCCAAGGTATTCAATGAGGGGCATGGCGAGTTCATCGAATTTTTTTTTTTGGGCACAAGTTAGCGGAAATTGATTTTTTTTTGTTTTTTCTCACAAAGTCTCCCTTTCCGCTAACTTGGGACAAAAATTTAAATCTTTCATGGACTCAATATGCCCCTCACGGAATACCTTGGGGTGTCTTCTTTCCGAAATGGGGTCACATGTGGGGTATTTATACTGCCCTGGCATTTTAGGGGCCCTAAAGCGTGAGAAGAAGTCTGGAATATAAATGTCTAAAAAATGTTACGCATTTGGATTCCGTGAGGGGTATGGTGAGTTCATGTGAGATTTTATTTTTTGACACAAGTTAGTGGAATATGAGACTTTGTAAGAAAAAAAACAAAAAAAGTCTGAATGGAGCCTTACAGGGGGAGTGATCAATGACAGGGGGGTGATCACCCATATAGACTCCCTGATCACCCCCCTGTCATTGATCACCCCCCTGTCATTGATCACTCCCTGTAAGGCTCCATTCAGACGTCAGTATGATTTTTACGGATCCACGGATACATGGATCGGATCCGCAAAACACATACGGACGTCTGAATGGAGCCTTACAGGGGGGTGATCCATGACAGAGGGGTGATCACCCATATAGACTCCCTGATCACCCCCGTCATTGATCACCCCCCTGTAAGGCTCCATTCAGACGTCCGTATGATTTTTACGGATCCACGGATACATGGATCGGATCCGCAAAACACATACGGACGTCTGAATGGAGCCTTACAGGGGGGTGATCAATGACAGGGGGGTGATCAATAACAGGGGGTGATCAGGGAGTGTATATGAGGTGATCACCCGCCTGTAAGGCTCCATTCAGACGTCCGTATGTGTTTTGCGGATCCGATCCGTGGATCCGTAAAAATCATACGGATGTCTGAATGGAGCCTTACATGGGGGTGATCAATGACAGGGGGGTGATCAGGGTGTCTATATGGGTGATCACCCCCCTGTAAGGCTCCATTCAGACGTCCGTATGCATTTTGCGGATCCGATCCATGTATCCGTGGATCTGTAAAAATCATACGGACGTCTGAATGGAGCCTTACAGGGGGGTGATCAATGACGGAGGTGATCAGGGAGTCTATATGGGTGATCACCCCTCTGTCATTGATCACCCCCCTGTAAGGCTCCATTCAGACGTCCGTATGCGTTTTGCGGATCTGATCCATGTATCCGTGGATCCGTAAAAATCATACGGACGTCTGAATGGAGCCTTACAGGGGGGTGATCAATGACAGGGGGGTGATCAATGACAGGGAAGTGATCAATGACAGGGAAGTGATCAGGAAGTCTATATGCGTGATCACCCCCTTGTCATTGATCACCCCCCTGTAAGGCTCCATTCAGACGTCTGTATGTGTTTTGCGGATCCGATCCATGTATCAGTTGATCCGTAAAAATCATACGGACGTCTGAATGGAGCCTTACAGGGGGGGGTGATCAATGACAGGGGGGTGATCAATGACAGGGAAGTGATCAGGAAGTCTATATGCGTGATCACCCCCTTGTCATTGATCACCCCCCTGTAAGGCTCCATTCAGACGTCCATATGCGTTTTGCGGATCCGATCCATGTATCCGTGGATCCGTAAAAATCATACGGACCTCTGAATGGAGCCTTACAGGGGGGTGATCAATGACAGGGGGGTGATCAGGGAGTCTATATGGGGTGATCAGTGGTTCATAAAGAGTTAATAAGTGACAGGGGGGTGTAGTGTAGTGTAGTGGTGTTTGGTGCTACTTTACTGAGCTGTACTTACCTACTTTTTTTCACGGACAACGGTTCGCGGACCCATTCAAGTCAATGGGTCCGTGAAAAAACACTGATGCACACAAGATTGTCATCCGCGCCCGTTTTTCTCCTATCATTTGCATGGAAAACTAAACTTAGATTTTTTTAACTTTCCTTCATGTTTGGAGATCCTCCAAAAATAAAGGAAGACACACGGAAACAAAAAACGGACAAGGATCACGGAACAACGGAACCCCTTTTTCTGCAAAAAAATACTGTTGTGTGCATGAGGCCTTAATCTTCCCAGTACAAGTGAGAATTATCACTGTTTGGGCTGTGCTGGTTCTAGTTACCCAGTACCAGTACCCTGTCAATCATGTGACCAGTCACATGACCTCTACGACCAATAGAGGGAGCGGCAGCACTGCTTAGTGTCTCCTATATACAGCGCTTTAAGTTCCCTATCAGTTTGTCTTTGGAGTGTGGGAGAAGAACATACTGTACAAACTCCATGCAGATGTTTTTTCTTGTTCGGATTCAAACTTTGGACCCCAGTGCTGTAATGGACTACTGCTAACCACTGAGTCACCATGCTGCTCACTGAGCACTGTGTATGACATAATCAAGACAGAAGCAGTGAAACCCAGTTCCATCTTCTCTATAGGGTCTCCAGCAGTTTTGCACAACAGGGAACCTACCAGCAAGATTCCCAATCATTTAAGCAGCCGGTTAATGCCTGCAACATAAATATGCTATGGAAAGGACTTTAGGGACATCGACTGTCCCCTGAAAATATATGGTGGGCCATTCCATAACTGGTTAATTAAGATGGAGAAATTAATTCAGTATATGATGGCATGTACAAATGCCAACACATGTGCCCATGGAAATGGTCTTGTCGCATGATGAACATGCAAAACACAGACATCATATCGATGCCAGATGGAAGGCGTATTAGCCCCTACTGGTTGGACATCTTAACTACAGGCAACGCAGAGTGAAAACTTGCAGCTGAGAATTCACAATCAGAGCTAATGATATTCAGGGCACATCAAACACAATGGAGACCGCATGCACGCTAAGTATAAATTAGGCCTCATGCACTGTCAGCGATTTGGCTTCAGTGGTCCTAGTCCGATTTTGCTTCAGTTGTGTTTCCTTGTGTGTTCCTTTTTTTTTTTTGTCTGACAGGGGAAAAAAAAGGAAGGTTAATGAAAAGTGTACGCGGACATGGATGACATACCAGTTGTGCATCCGTTTTTTTTGACGGACCCATTGACTTTAATGGGTCCGTCCTCCGTTTCCACTGACAAGAATAGGACAGGTTATATATTTTTGGAATCACGGACGCGGAGAAAAAACGGAGAACTATAATTTTTTTCTTTCACAGCTCAATAGAAATGAATGGGACCTCCGCTAAACTGTGAAAAATGATGGAACGATAGCGGATGCACACAACGGTCGTGTGTATGAGGCCTAACACATATAAACCAGGATAAAGAATACAAAGAATAAAATGGGGAAACACGAAAAAAATACTATACAATACATATCTACATTTACTGTGCTGGTAACGTCAGTCATTTCAGGCTGAGAGTTGTATTTTCCAATGAGATACTGACAAGAAGTCCAGAAAAATGTTAACCCCCTAATCACTACTTTATCTCGCATATCTTAAATTCTGAAACCCCCCAGAAACATTTACATATTTGTCACTGATCTTAGCAGCTCATTTTATAAGTTGCGCTTCCCTAAGCTGCTTAGTTAAGGTTTAGTGTTATTTTACATTCTCTGGGGCTGTAATATTTGTGCATTGTGCGCTGAGCTGAGATAATGTGGTAGGTTTCCCGAGATATCACAATGAGTTGTGCCAAATAACAAACTCAGATCTGCCGCTTATTATTATTTTTTTCTCTGGCCAAAGGTATTTTGTATAATGTTTTTTTTCCCCCTATACAAATGAGGCATTCATTCTCTGCTGTTTGCTTTGAATATTTGAACAGGTGACATTCCCTGTGAGTGCTTGATAGCGTAAATGCATATTTGTAGAGTAATAAAATGTAAAAAAAAATTGTATATAAAGAGGATGTTTGTGCTGAAAATGTAAACAGCAGAGCAATAATTGTTAGGATGAACATATTTTTTATTTTTTTTTGTATATTCATTGATGCGTTAAGCATGGAGAGATTAAAATGGCTTTAATAAACAAATACATTTTAGCTATCTTATTCAACAGATTGCAATGCTGAAATTTTCCTCAAAGGCACAAAGTCAACAAAGGCAGAAGACTGGAGTGTCAGCTTTTTTTTTTTTTTTTTTATTATTCTAATAAATGCATTTTTTTGTGCTTCCTCTAAAATACCAAATCATTGTGAATGTTAATGTAATATTCCAAGCACATATTTTTGGGACTTCCTTCTTTTTTTTCCAAACTGCGCTCAAGTGGAACATACACTTATTTCTGCAACAAAAATCTTCCTAAGCGATTGGCAAAATGAATAGCATCAACTAAAAATATTTAAAAATTTAGTCACATCCACATCTTGCAGCCTATAAGGAGCTTTCACGCTTTTGGGCTCGCTTTAGATCTTTAATACCCTTTCCTTTTGTGTCAAGGAGCTCACGAGGCGTAAAGAAGCGCTGATAAACCCACTTAGATCCCTTCCTGGGCCGTCACCTCTCTCTGCCAAGCAGCTTTAGGTGGTAACTGATCTGTGACAAGCTGCCAGTCAAACAGAGCATTTCTGAAAGCTAACACAAAAGACTGAACAGTGGAGAAAAAGAGAGGGGAATAAGAAAAGAAACCAAACAGTATCTGCTCCTCTCTCCTGCTCATCTCTCTCGCCCTCTCTCCTTCCATTCCCTCTTAGCAAGGTTCATGGCAGGGGCAGCTCATAGCCTGCAAGATAAAGATCAGTAGCCCATTCAAACAAGGGACTGTCCTGGCTTACTGCTGATAATAGAGGCAGAAGTGAGATTGACAGTCAGATGGAAATTAACACAGGGCTTCCTTGAATGTGCACAATTCCCATGGGATGAACAGAGAAAAGCGAGGAGAGAGAGGGGGAGAGGTAAGGAAGAGAAGTGCAGAGTAATAAGAACAGAAGATGCTGAACTGAAATGTCACTACGTTCCCAAGATTCTCTCAGGACCTACATCCGCTGCACCCATTCATTCTTTCTAGAAGGGAATTATACAGTAATTCTTGAAAGTTTCTGACGAGTGTTAGTCTGACGTTACTTGAATTCTTCCTGCAGTTTACAATATGTGTGAAGTCACTTTTCTCTTTATTCATGAGTCTTTTAAGCGTGCCGTATAATATGTTGTCAACATATGGCATCTACTGTATTTGCCGTCTCTTCATTACCTCAGTGTTGCTGGATACTAAAGGGGTTATCCCATAACTAATGCAAAAAATGAAAATCAAACATCATAGAGTACATGACAATCTCTTTCTAACAAAGCTAGAACCAGCCCTGTACCTCACATGGATCCAGAGAGCTCCTCATTCATTGCTCTGCTAGATTTATATCAAGCTGACATCCCAAGGGGAGTGTCTTTTCTGCTGCAGCTAAGGGGGCGTGTCTATGCTCTCCCTATCACAGCTCAGGAGGCAGTTGAAAGATGAAACTGAGCATGTGCGTCCTTCTTAGTAAGCCGGTCAAAGAAATAATAAAATAAGTGGCCGTATACAGATACATTTTATTGAATAACTTATGCAATATTCAGATCCAGGTGCTGCTTTGAAAATCTTAGTATATTTTTCATGGGACAAACCCTTTTAAATAACAGTGGAATGACTTGTATTTTAAAGGATATTTCTGAGAATTGACTAGCAAAATAAAAAAATACTAAAGGCGGCCATGCAGGAGATGAAAGTCAGCCGGAATGGCAGATTTCAGCCATTCTATTTGACTGTCGTTTGAAAAACTAGTGCGAACGTAATGTAATCCACCATGCTGGAAAACCGGCCAAAACTGCAAGTTAATGGCATGATTGACTGAATTCAACTGATCACTTTTCATTGTGCTCACGTACCAGGGAGTCAGTTTTTTATTTTAAAAAAAACAACAACTCTGCGGCTAGCCAGTTAAGTTGGTGGGATCATTTATACGAACTATCCCACAGACTACTGAACATTATCTTAAATGTATGGTCAGCTTAAGAAAATTATTTTGTTTAGAATTGTGTAGAATTACTGCCGATAGCTCCATAGATTGTACATTGCTTTAATATTAATACTATTTTCATAGTATATTGCATCACATACACACATTATATGTACAGTGTACATTTCTAAAGAATCCATATACATTTAATTAATTAAACAGGTCACTGAATGTTAAAAAAACTTTTGATATGTCATAGCGATATATCAAAAGTTTTGATCGGTGGGGACAGAGCACTCACTAGAACAAGGAGAGAGAAATGCTTGCATATGATGCTCTCTCTCTCCTCACTGCAGGAGACACATTTGAGACAAACACATAGGGCCAGATTTATCATTAGCTCAAGTCAGAATAATGGAGTGAAAAAGTCACCAAATTTTGCACAATCGCTAAAACTGCACAAAAATTGGCAACTTTTTTCGACTTGGCGCTATGCTCGCCAGTTTTCTGAAAGTAGGCGTGTTTTCTTATGTAAATAAATCTCTAGACAGATTTGCTATTGCGACTATTTAAAAAGTTGCAAAAAAATGCGCAATTTCATTCCAGTGAGGACCATGCTTATCTTATGCGACTTTTTATTGGAACATGCGACATTTCCGTAAAGACGTGCGACTTTTGTAAAGCTGCTTACTGATGGATAAACTGCTACCGTCAAACCACATTTATTACAGTCTTAAAGGGCCGATCATAAATCTGACTTGGCTAAAACTGACTTTAGCCATATGTGAAAGTGGAGTGAGCTGTCAGATTCACGATAAATCTGGCCCATAGACTTTCTATTGAGCCCATCTCCTGCAGTGTGGAGAGAGAGTGTGCTATGTGAGTGCTTCTCTCTTCTAGTCCAAGCTATCGGTGGAGGTCTCAGCACTCACACCCACATCAATCAAAACTAAAGCTCAGTGACACCTTAACTTGTATGTTCCCTAAAACTTCCTGACCAAATCCACAACCCAAAAGTCCTCAAAAAGCTAAATGTATGCCAAGAGGCAAAACATTTCTTTCCTCAGTTACATAGTAGAGATGAGTGAATTGATTCTACAGAAATGAATTCATTATGACTGTTCCAAAAGGTTCTAAATGTTTGTGATTCATCTCACATGAATCACTCAAAATAGTGGCCACTATTTTACAGGTCAGAAGACAGAAAAAAAGGAATCTGCCACCTAAACAGACCATATTTAGACCATTTTGATGTTAAAAAAAATCAGACTTTGCTGTTTGTTTTTAAACAGACTTTTTATCACCCCCATCTAACATCTATTTAACCACAGCCATATATATGTCACTGTCACTTTGACACCTCTAGAAAGGGGTTGGATTCAGTCCTAAGAGGCCTCACAGTACAGAAGTAGCCAGCAGACTAATTGGTACATGAATTGAACATCATAATAGCAAGGTAAAATCCTTAGGCTGGTTTCACACGGGCGTTGCAGATTGGGGCCGGATGCGTTCAGGGTGCGTTCAGTGAAACTCGCACTATTTTGCAAGCAAGTTCAGTCAGTTTTGTCTGCGATTGCGTTTAGTTGTTCCGTTTTTTCCGCGCGGGTGCAATGCGTTTTGATACGTTTTTCACGCGCGTGATAAAAAACTGAATGTTTACAAACAACATCTCTTAGCAACCATCCGTGAAAAACGCATCGCACCCGCAGTTGCTTGCGGATGCAATGCGTTTTTCACGCAGCCCCATTCACTTCTATGGGGCCAGGGCTGCGTGAAAAACGCAGAATATAGAACATGCTGCGATTTTCACGCAACGCAGAACTGATGCGTGAAAAACAACGCTCATGTACACAGACCCATTGAAATGGATGGTGCCGGATTCAGTGCGGGTGCTATGCGTTCACGTCACGCATTGCACCCGCGCGGAAAACTCGCTCGTGTGAAAGGGACCTTAGTGAAACAAAAGTCAGAATTTGTCATGTATACGCCACAGGAGTTGTGGTGAAATCTATGATGGCCATGGGTAGAAGAGTCTGCTCATTACAAAACGTTGTTTTGTCTGAAATATTGCATAATTTAAGAATAAAACAAAGCTGTTTGTTAAGAAGTTAGGACAGCATGAAACTTATTAGAGGTTCCCTTTAAGGAGTAAAAAAATTGAGAATGCATACATGGTGCCAAATCTCTGACAACTTATTACTCTGTCTTATTAACGTCAAAAAGGTTTATTTATCAATGACCAGCATTTTCCCCACCAGACACATAATTTATAGTGAGGAACAAGCCTAATCATAAATTAGGTGCCTCCTCCAGCTGTCTGTGCTCCTAGACTAAAATATACTCCAGCTAGATGGAGTCTTTTACCCCAGTAAACTGGCATAAATGATAATGATGTGGCAGGGCCAATAGCCATACCCATTCCATAGCCCCCGCCGCTCCCCATTTTCAGACCAACTCGGCACTGCACTGAATTCTAGAGCCATATAAATATTTATCTAGGCATATGTACGTGCTGCTGGGTATCTTCATTTTGCTGATTGGTGAGCAGGTTGGACCTCCACAGATGACACTTTAAAGAGTTATCCTAAGGGGATAACGTCAACAAAATATATCTATACTTAAGCCACATTTTTTGCTTTCTGCTGTGCTGCTCTTGTTTTTGTATATACAGTATACTTAAAAGAGAAATACTCTGTTGGGGGTCAACTTAAAAGTCCACATTTTGAACAGAAACCATCTATATATGGTAACCTAGAGCAGCTATATCTCATCTGAGACACTGGTGAGATATAGCTAATATCTGCACCTCTGGTTTGGCTATCTCCAGCAATCCCATGGAAATGAATAGAGCAGTGGCCACACTTCCACAGTGTGTGCTCTCCATTCATTTCTTTGGGACTTCCAAAAACAGCTGAGCACGCTCCCTTGACTATTTTCGGACCTCCCTTAGAAATCAATGGCGAGAATGATGCAGATGCATGGTGCGCTTTCCTTCATTCTTGGGGGCCAGTTCTGGAGATACAGTATCTCACAAAAGTGAGTACACCCCTCACATTTTTGAAAATAATTTAATATATCTTTTCATGGGACAACACTAAAGATATGACACTTTGATACAATGTAAATTAGTCAGTGTATGGCTTGCATAACAGTGTAAATTTGGTATGCTCTCATTAATGTCTAAACGTCTAGCAAATTGTCCGTGTGGCCAATTAGCCATTTTCCCTTCCAGTGTTATGTGATTCGTTATTGTTACAAGGTCTCAAGTGTGAATGGGGAGAAGGTGTGTTAAATTTGGTGTTATCCCTCTCATACTCTCTCATACTGGTAACTGGAAACTCAGCATGGCACATCATGGCAAAGCACTCTCCGAGGATCTGAAAAAAGAATTGTTGCTCTACATAAAGATGGCCGAGGCTATAAGAAGATTGCCAACACCCTGAAACTGAGCTGCAGCACGGTGGCCAAACCCATACAGCTGTTTAACTAGACAGGTTCCTCTCAGCACAGGACTTTCCATGGTTGACGGAAGAAGTTGAGTGCACATGCTCAGTGTCATATCCAGTGGTTGTCTTTTCAAAATAGACATATGAGTACTGCCAGCATTGCTGCAGAGGTTAAAAGCGGTGGGGAGTCAGCCTATTAGTGCTAAGACCATATGCTGCACACTGCATCAAATTGGTCTGTATGAGTATCGTCCGAGAAGGAAGCCTCTTCTAAAGATGATGCACAAGAAAGTCTGCAAACAGTTTGATGAAGACAAGCAGATTAAGGACATGGATTGCTGGAACCATGTCTTGAGGTCTGATGAGACCAAGATAAACATATTCAGTTAAGTGTTTGTGGAGGCAACCACGTCAGGAGTAGAAACACAAGTGCGTCTTGCCTACAGTCAAGCATGGTGTTCATTAAGGGAACCATGAATGCCAACATGTACTGTGACAGAGCATAATTCCCTCCCTTCGGAAACTGGGCCTCAGGGCAATATTCTGACATGATAATGACCCCAAACACACGTCCAAGATGACCATTACCTTGCTAAAGAAACTGAGGGTAAAGGAGCTGGACTGGTCAAGCATGTCTCCATACCTAAGCCCTACTGAGCATCTTGGGGGCATCCGCAAATGGAAGGTGGAGGAGCACAAGGTCTCTAACATTCACCATCTCCATGATGTTGTCATGGAGGAGCGGACGAGGATTCTAGTGACAACCTGAGAAGCTCTAGTGAACTCTATGCCCAAGAGAGTTAAGGTAGTGCTGGAAAATAATGGTGGCCACAGAAGATATTGACACTTTGGACACAATTTGGCCATTTTTTTACTTAGGGGTGTACTTACTTTTGTTCAGACAGTAATGGCTGTGTGTTGAGTTATTTTAATGGCACACCAAATTTAGACTGTTATACAAGCTGTACATCGACTACTTTACATTGTATCAATGTGTCATAAATTCAGTGTTGTCCCATGAAAGGATAAAATAAAATATTTACAAAAATGTAAGGGGTGTACTCACTTTCCTGAGATACTGTAGCTGCTAGCAATTTACAACCAAAATCTGAGATAACACAACCCATTTAACAAAAGGGGCAGTGATTTACCCACAAAAATACAAATGTGGGGTAAATTTTATTGCATTTAAGAATCCTCAAGTGAAACGGCATGCATGATGTAGAGTCAGGCCACATAACTTTTGGGCCTTTCTAGAGATCGTTCGCAGCCCTGGTTTGTCCAATCTCCTTTGATATATGGTGGTAAGGACCTATGCAAGTCAGAGTCTCCAGAGGAGCTCCATTTTCAGAAAACAAGGGAGTGAAATATTAGCCATGGACCATGAATGAAGGGAGAACGCCAGGCCTTTTGTCTTGGGTGGCAAAATCTGGCACTATAATAGGGCCAAGTTTGATGATCTTTGCTATGAGATCTCTTCTATTTTATGTTTGTTGCTTCTCAAGTGCTACACTGATAAGTGCATCATCAACTCACAGAATCAGATAATCAGCTGATAAACCAAACCATACACATCAAAAGTTCAGCTTTGTAGCTGCATACCAGTCTGTAATGTTTTCTAACTACTCTGTAATCGTGTTTGCTGTTCATTTCATGTACATGTTCTGCCCAGTAACAGGAAAATCAACCAAAAAGAGGTTCTGCATAGAGCCATATCCTAGAATGGATTCCATTGATGTCACCAGCATTTCTACCAACTTAGCCTTCCAGAGTAAACCCATAGTAGTCCTAATTATTTCAGAGAAATAATGCAAATTTATCAATTTGATTATCTTGTTTAAGGCCTCACGCACACGACCGTTGTTTGTTTTGCGGTACGCAAATTGCGGATCTGCAAAACACGGATGGCGTCTGTATGCGTTCGGCAATTTGTGGAATGGCACGGACAGCCATTGATATAACTGCCTATTCTTGTCCACAAAACGGACAAGAATAGGACAGGTTATATTTTTTTTGCAGGGCCACGGAGCAGAGCAATGGATACGGACAGCACAGGATGTGTCTGAGCTTGCCAAGCTCCAAAGCCGCCACCAAGTTATGGCCATTATCAGACAAAAGCATGCCTGGTTGTAGGTTGAGTGGCAAGAGCTACAGCTTAGTCTGGTCTCTTATCCCCTGCCACAGCTCTGCGGCGGTGTGCTGTTTGTCCCCTAAGCATATCAGTTTCAGCACGGCCTGTTGCCGCTTCCCTACTGCAGTGCTACGCTGCTTCCAGCTACCGACTGATGACTGACTGGAGGTGCACGCGGATAATTTGGAGGTGGAATTGGAGGCGGAGGAGGAGGAAAAGTGGGGATTTGAGCCACTAACGTAGGTGCTGGCGGAAACCCTGATGGAATTAGGGCCCGCAATCCTTGACATCGGTAGCACCTGTGCCATCCCAGGGTATGACTCGCTCCCGGCCTCAACAACATTCACCCAGTGTGCCGTCATGGAAATGTAGCAACCCTGGCCAAAAGCACTTGTTCATGTGTCAGTCGTTAAGTGGACTTTCCCAATAACTGAGTTGGTCAGGGCACGGGTGATGTTATAGGACAAATGCTGGTGTTAGGCTGGGATTGCACACAGTGAAAAATATTGGACAAAGTAACGTGGGACGGCCACTGCCATCAGGCTGCAGAAAGCCTCAGTGTCCATAAGCCTAAATGGCAACATTACCAGGTCCAGCAATTTATAAAGGTGCGCATTTAGTACTATGGCCTGTGGGTGGGTGGCTGGGAATTTGCACTTCGTTTAAAGGCCTGGGGTATAGACATCTGCATGCCGCGCTGAGACACAGAAGTGGATGTGCTAGCTAATGGTGCTTGCGAAGGTCCAGGTTTATGGTGAGAGGCATCTGGGCCTGTGTCTTGGACAGGGTATTGGCCAGCACGTAACACAAGGGAAGAGGAGGCAGTGGTGTTACCCGCTATGTGGCGGATCATGCTGGTGGTGATAAGGTTGCTAGTGTTTACGCCCCTGCTCATTTTGGTATGGCATAGGTTCCAAATAACAATTATTTTATTGTCCGCACTTTCCTCCAAAAAGCGTTAGACTGCGGAACACCTACCCCTTGGCAAGGGAGGTTGCCGCAAGGGGTGCTCCAGGGAACAGTTGCAGGCCTGTTTGGTGTGGCCCGCCTTCTCCCTTTTGCCACCCCACTGCCTCTTCCAGCCTGTTGCGGTGCTGCGGGTCCCTCCCCCTCTGTACTGCTGTCCTCGTTCGGCATGCCACCTTCCCAGGTTGGGTCAGTAACTTCATCTTCCACTTTCTCACTCTGGTTATCCTCTTGACTTGTTGACCTAACAACAACCTCAGTTATTGACAACTGTGTCTCATCATCATCAACAATCTCTTGAGACACTAATTGCGGTTGACTTATTGGCAACTGTGTCTCATCATCATCATCCACCTTGTGAAACACTAATTGCCGTTCCCCACCGTCATCTTCTTGTGACTGTGTATGCTCAAGAGATTGGGAATCAAGCCACAAGATCTCCTCATGTCCCTCTTCAAGCGGCCTTGGCAAGAGGGCCAAATCAAGAAATGGCGCTGAAAAGAGCTCCTCTGAATATCTAAGTGTGGAATCACTTGTTTGGCAAGACTCTCCACGGTGGTAGGAAGGAGGATCAGGGTGAGGGTTCTATTCACCAGACTCTTGGCTACTGAGACTGGACTTTGTGGAAGACAGGGTGGTGCTTAACCGACTGAAAGCATTATCTGCTGCAATCCAACCGACCACCTGGTCGCACTGGTGTGATTTCGAGAGTGGTCTCCTGCGCCTCCCTGCAAACTGGGACATGAAGCTAGGTACTGTGGATGATTTGTTTTTCCTATGCTCTGTGCCCAGGGACACAGCCTCTGCGTGCACAATGAGCAGCACGGCCACTTCCCCGTCCCTTACTGCATATTAAATGGTATATTTGCTTGCAAGTATGTCACACGTACAGTAGCGCAGATTTTGTAAGTGTATGCGCAAATAAAGTACACAGAATGTCACAGATATTTTTAGGATGAGCACACGTTAATTCACACTTAGAAGATAAGTAGGTAGACGTTCCTTATTACTAATAAATTCACAGCCTGATGAACGTTAAAAATTGAACAAAACAACTTTTTATTGTAGTCCGTTTAAAAGGGGGCAAAAGACTATATGTCACAACTGTGACCATCAGGCACCAGTTTCACAACGGTACAAAGGACGGTCATAAATAAATCCTCTGTACAGGTGAGAGACTGGGCTAAAACATTACTTGCTAGCTGGTAGTAGCTAATATGCAAGTCCAAATTTGGAGCACGGATTCACTGTAAATGGACGCTAGTGTACTAGTAGTACTAAGAGATGTGTTTAATTACAGGTGCGGTTGCGCCACTTGGGTCAACGGTCGCATACCATTACGCACACTTGATCGCACTGCCTCTACATAGAAGGGTCTCAAGGGACTTGTTCACATTACCATGTAGTGCAGTGATCCGATCAGTTTTTTGTGTGCCGCTGCGGCCAGTATATCCGTTACAGCCCTGCACCTGAAGCCAGTGGATCTAGGCTACACACAATCACTCATAGCCAGTATATTTTGGCTCCATTCATGCGTCACATACACACTCTCAGGCTTCAGGATCTATTATTGCATCAAGTGCACCCTGCCTAGAGAGCTGTGCTCCAACAGATAGCAGCAGCTCTACGCGTTTCAACGCGACATGTAACTGTCACGTATCTTCAGGAGCTAGTATGCCTTTATCAGGACGAGATTGCCACACTGTAGCGTGTTATGGCTACGGCGTTGTAATGGCCGCGCGCGGCCAGACACACGCCGACGTCATATGGCCGAAGCCCCGCCTCTCGCGAGGGGTGTGCCGGTTCCTGAACCAATCAGAGCTAAGGGGCGGACTGATTAGTTCCGTCCTCTGACCGGAGGAAGCCGTTCTGATGCTTACCCCTCTCGGCAAGTATAGCGCACTCGCGCAATTTATTGGGGGAAATACAATTGCGGCCCATATATTGTCTGATGATTCAGAGACGTTTCCAGCAATCGAGACCCACAAAACATAGCGGTCTCTGAAGTAGCTGATGCCGATCACCGTCTGAGCTGTAGACCAACTGCGGGGAGGGGCAATACCACACAATACAGGCTGTAGCCTTGTTAATAACCTCAGAATCAAAACTAAACAAATCAACCATATCCAAAAGATGTGTGTTATGATATACAAACATGCACATACATAAATGCACTGAAGAATGGAAAAACGGAAAAAGTAACAGATGAATAATGCCATGGAGCAATACAGTAACAGCAAACATGCAACTCAAAAAACTGGGATACAGCACATCCTCCCAGATTATAGTGTGGCTGATACATCAAATAAAGCTGGCAAATGATATGGCCTCATTAAGCCCCTGTGGTTGAACCGTCTGCAACTTATAAGTCCACATTGCTTCTTTACGTAGGAGGGGTATATCAATATCACCTCCACGAATAGATGTTTTCACTTGATCAATTCCCTGTATTTTCAACACATCAGGGTTACCGTCATGCATCTCACATACATGACGTGCCACTGATGTGTCGCGCTTGTTCCGGATATCAGACATATGTTCTCCAAATCTGCGTCTCATTTCACGTTTAGTTTTACCAACGTATTGTGACCCACAACGGCAACTGATCAGATACACAATACCTATAGACGTACATCTAATGAATGAGAGTATTTTGTATCTTTTTCCCGTTGTATTGCTGGTAAAAAATCCGCCTTTCAAGATATACTTGCAAAAAATACATGAACCGCAAGGGAAATTACCTTTTAGAGTATTTTTCAACCAGGTCTCAGGCTGCGGTTGTGTATATAGGCTGTGTACCAGGCGGTCACGTAAATTAGAGCTGCGTCTATACGTAATTGAAGGATACTCCGGAACAAGCTCACCAATATCTGGGTCTGATTGCAATATGGACCAATGGTTCTGTAAAATGTCGCGGACGTTTTTATGGGCTTTATCAAAGGTTGCGACAATTCTGGGTGTAGGGTCATCACAATTTCTAGGTTTTGGAACTAAGAGCCGTGTACGATCTGTACTCATAGAGTGATGGAACGCATTCTTTAGAGTATATTGTGGGTACCCCCGATTCATAAATCGGACTCTTAGGTCAGAAGCGACGGCTCTAAAGTCCCCCAGCTCTGAACAGTTCCTCCTGGCCCTCAGGTACTGACCTTTCGGGATACCTCTTTTGAGGGCCAGTGGATGACCACTTTCCCTTAAGGGACACGAGAGCATTTTATGGCATTTGTGGCAACACTAAATGTGAACCAGATGGGTCTGTTTTTCACGTTCGAGGTACAAGAACAACAGATTGCATTCTTGGATCTAATGATTACCATTGGCACTGACAGGAAGATCACTACGAACCTATTCAGGAAGAAAACATCGACTAATAATCTCCTGCATTGGGAAAGTGGTCATCCACTGGCCCTCAAAAGAGGTATCCCGAAAGGTCAGTACCTGAGGGCCAGGAGGAACTGTTCAGAGCTGGGGGACTTTAGAGCCGTCGCTTCTGACCTAAGAGTCCGATTTATGAATCGGGGGTACCCACAATATACTCTAAAGAATGCGTTCCATCACTCTATGAGTACAGATCGTACACGGCTCTTAGTTCCAAAACCTAGAAATTGTGATGACCCTACACCCAGAATTGTCGCAACCTTTGATAAAGCCCATAAAAACGTCCGCGACATTTTACAGAACCATTGGTCCATATTGCAATCAGACCCAGATATTGGTGAGCTTGTTCCGGAGTATCCTTCAATTACGTATAGACGCAGCTCTAATTTACGTGACCGCCTGGTACACAGCCTATATACACAACCGCAGCCTGAGACCTGGTTGAAAAATACTCTAAAAGGTAATTTCCCTTGCGGTTCATGTATTTTTTGCAAGTATATCTTGAAAGGCGGATTTTTTACCAGCAATACAACGGGAAAAAGATACAAAATACTCTCATTCATTAGATGTACGTCTATAGGTATTGTGTATCTGATCAGTTGCCGTTGTGGGTCACAATACGTTGGTAAAACTAAACGTGAAATGAGACGCAGATTTGGAGAACATATGTCTGATATCCGGAACAAGCGCGACACATCAGTGGCACGTCATGTATGTGAGATGCATGACGGTAACCCTGATGTGTTGAAAATACAGGGAATTGATCAAGTGAAAACATCTATTCGTGGAGGTGATATTGATATACCCCTCCTACGTAAAGAAGCAATGTGGACTTATAAGTTGCAGACGGTTCAACCACAGGGGCTTAATGAGGCCATATCATTTGCCAGCTTTATTTGATGTATCAGCCACACTATAATCTGGGAGGATGTGCTGTATCCCAGTTTTTTGAGTTGCATGTTTGCTGTAACTGTACTGCTCCATGGCATTATTCATCTGTTACTTTTTCCGTTTTTCCATTCTTCAGTGCATTTATGTATGTGCATGTTTGTATATCATAACACACATCTTTTGGATATGGTTGATTTGTTTAGTTTTGATTCTGAGGTTATTAACAAGGCTACAGCCTGTATTGTGTGGTATTGCCCCTCCCCGCAGTTGGTCTACAGCTCAGACGGTGATCGGCATCAGCTACTTCAGAGACCGCTATGTTTTGTGGGTCTCGATTGCTGGAAACGTCTCTGAATCATCAGACAATATATGGGCCGCAATTGTATTTCCCCCAATAAATTGCGCGAGTGCGCTATACTTGCCGAGAGGGGTAAGCATCAGAACGGCTTCCTCCGGTCAGAGGACGGAACTAATCAGTCCGCCCCTTAGCTCTGATTGGTTCAGGAACCGGCACACCCCTCGCGAGAGGCGGGGCTTCGGCCATATGACGTCGGCGTGTGTCTGGCCGCGCGCGGCCATTACAACGCCGTAGCCATAACACGCTACAGTGTGGCAATCTCGTCCTGATAAAGGCATACTAGCTCCTGAAGATACGTGACAGTTACATGTCGCGTTGAAACGCGTAGAGCTGCTGCTATCTGTTGGAGCACAGCTCTCTAGGCAGGGTGCACTTGATGCAATAATAGATCCTGAAGCCTGAGAGTGTGTATGTGACGCATGAATGGAGCCAAAATATACTGGCTATGAGTGATTGTGTGTAGCCTAGATCCACTGGCTTCAGGTGCAGGGCTGTAACGGATATACTGGCCGCAGCGGCACACAAAAAACTGATCGGATCACTGCACTACATGGTAATGTGAACAAGTCCCTTGAGACCCTTCTATGTAGAGGCAGTGCGATCAAGTGTGCGTAATGGTATGCGACCGTTGACCCAAGTGGCGCAACCGCACCTGTAATTAAACACATCTCTTAGTACTACTAGTACACTAGCGTCCATTTACAGTGAATCCGTGCTCCAAATTTGGACTTGCATATTAGCTACTACCAGCTAGCAAGTAATGTTTTAGCCCAGTCTCTCACCTGTACAGAGGATTTATTTATGACCGTCCTTTGTACCGTTGTGAAACTGGTGCCTGATGGTCACAGTTGTGACATATAGTCTTTTGCCCCCTTTTAAACGGACTACAATAAAAAGTTGTTTTGTTCAATTTTTAACGTTCATCAGGCTGTGAATTTATGAGCACACGTTAAGCAGGAGATGTAGCACAGATAATATCGCTGTCCGCAGCATCTATGAAAAAAGTAAACTGAGTGTCACAGATAATTTTAGGATGCGTAAACGTTATACAGGAGGTATAGCGCAAGTAATGTCGCTGTCACAACCGGCTAATAAAAAATTACACTGAATGAATGTCACTGATATTTAGGATGCGCAAACGTTATAATAGAGGTATAGCGTGAGTAATGTCGCTGTCACCAGCGGCTAATAAAAAATTACACTGAATTAATGTCACTGATATTTAGGATGTGCAAACGTTATACAGGAGGTATAGCGCAAGTAATGTCGCTGTCACCAGCGGCTAATAAAAAATTACACTGAATGAATGTCACTGATATTTAGGTTGCACAAACGTTATACAGGAGGTATAGTGCAAGTAATGTCGCTGTCACCAGCGGCGAATAAAAAATTACACTGAATTAATGTCACTGATATTTAGGATGGGCAAACATTATACAGGAGATGTAGCGCAGGTAATGTAACTGTCCGCAGCGGACACCGTCTACAGAAAAAGTACACTGGATGTCACAGATATTTTTAGGGTGTGCACACGTTACACAGGAGATGTAGCGCAGATAATGTCGCTGTCTGCAGCGGCCAAACAATTGCAAGCTATTTAGCACAGGTTGCGCTAAAAATATATATTGCTGCCAGATACAACAATAGCCCTTAAACTGACTCTAAAAAGTTTTTTTCAATAAAAATATTAGTATTTCACTCTCTACACTATCTGTCCCTTCTTCAGCACAGCTCTCCCTGACAAAGACTGAGCCGAACATGTGTCATTGGGGGCTATATAGCACCCGATGACGCGTTCCGGCCATCAAATCACTGTAATGCCAGTAGCCAACATGGCTATGGCATTATGGTGAATGGCAGTACTTACCTGCATGTTTATTGACTGCGTAGCAGCCAACAAACGTGCGGGGAGGAGACTCGAGCATCTCCCTCGAGCACACGCGGTGATGTGCCGAGCATAGCAATGCTCGAGCCGAACTGGTGTTTCGCCAAGTATGCTGGCCCAACACTAGTACTAAGAGTAAAGATTGCGTACTGCAATTCTTCAATTAATTTCCCCACAGCGTTGTAGTTTATCATGACAATCCCACACTATAGAGGATGGTTATTTATAGTCCAAATTAAATAGTATTTCCATGTAAAGTATATTTACTGTATACTGCTGTATAGACAGCATTCCAAATAAATACTGCAGTGTTATTTTAAAAAACACACCTAAAAGCAGGTGTAAAGCAAAAAAAAAATACCTAAGTAAAAAAGGAGAATGATGGCTTCCTACCAGGTGAAAGGCTTATCCAGTTATGTTAGAAAGGGATTCAGCTTTAGCCCGGGTTCAGAGACCTGCTTTAAAGGGTTTGTAAAAGATTAGAAAACAATCCCTGGCTGCGGCAGTGACCGGCTCCCCTTATGCCACGAGAGATGGTCACATGACGCAAGGGGATGCAGTCTCCAGTGATTGGCTGCAGCTATGTAAACCAAATGTTGACATCGAGGGAGCCCAATGAAGCATACCAGGCCTGGAGGAGAATGAGAGGGGAGCCAGGTAGCAGGTATCTTCCTTTACATGTCTGGTAAAGTGTATGTGGGGGTTGTTTGCCCAAAAAAAAACAAAAAAAACATTCTTCTAGATCTGACCGTACTTAATATGTAGGTGGTATGCTGTGAAAGGTCAGCTATAAAGTGTAGTAAAGAGAGGCAGCACAGATTTTATTGTGTGGTAAGCATGCAGCTGTGTTTTAGTCCAGACTGAAAAAAAAAAAAATTTTGATGTCAACATATTTAATAATAAAAAAATCTAAATGACATATTATAAAGAAACATTATAAATAAATAATAATTGTTAAAAACAATTATGTTTAGCTTTGTAGTTCTTCCATAATATTGTCATTAGATTTCATATTATGACTACTGGCTATGGCCAGATTTAACAGAACAAATTATTTATCGACATTTGCTGCAGCTTTTCTTTTAACCTTTTGACAACACCTGAAAAGGCGTTAATGACCAGACCAGATACCATTCCTAACTTTTTTTTTATATGTAGCACTGCCTAAATAATTTCTGTTCCTTTTTTTTTTACATGATAGGTTGTGACTTTTTTTTTTTTTTTGCTAATTGTGTTTTCTTTTTTAGTTTTATTTGGGAAAACTATGCAAAAAATTTCTAAAAAGTCAGCTTGTTATTCTTTAAGTACAAAAACTGACACCAAAATAAAATTTTAAATGGGTTCCCTCTTTTTTGTACGTCATTTTGATAAATGTTATGTATAGTTTAATTTGCACTGGATGAAAATGGCTACGGTTTTGGTTGGCACAGCCATTTTTATTTTTTATTTTATTTGTATTTTATTATACTGTTTTTACTTACTTTTTACATATATTTTTGGCACATAACATGTCCACCAAGATTTATTACAAGACCTCTGAGGGACACTTATTTATTTTTATTTGTATTTTGCATTTTTCCACTGTTAGAGGGGAAAGCAGCCCTCAGTGGTGGCATTGTACAAAGGCAGAGCTGGTCAGAGTCTGCTAAGACCTGACAGCTCTGCTCTGACTGAGACAACTGGAGATCATGTGATCTCCGGATCCAATAGAGGAAGCAGCATAGCAGCCTTCTTTCTGTACATAGTTCTCAAGGAGCACTATGCAGTGAAAAGAGGAGAAGGCAGAGGCAATAATAAACCATTTCTGTCTTCTTCTCGGGGTCCCCAAATGTCACTGACAGCCAGAGACCTGACCTATTCGTGCTAGATTGCAGGAGCTGTAATCCTGTGCTATACATTTAGGGAACAGCGAATTAAAGCTCGGCACCAAGTGTCCTGCATGTACAAAACTTGGTCGTTATCAGGTTAACGTTTAGAAAAAGATAAGTAACCATCTTTGAATGCTACTGGAGAACAATAAACGATAATCGATACAGCAGTGTTAAATTGTTTGGTTGAAACCGTTTAATGTGACAAGGTTACAAATATCTGGAATACTAAGATTATCTTGGGGCAGAATTACGGTACTTGAAGGAGGTTGGTGCCCACAACAAAAATGACAAAATCCCCTTCTCAATTATACTGTACTTACTGTACTTTCTATTGGACCACAAATTTACAAAGTTTGTATTAGTATACTTGTAAAACTTCTGGGGGTCTAGGGTGTATAAGTGGTTAACACTCATACTATAGAATACTATGATAATTTACATAATATATAAAATAATAATTATTTATGCAGTTTATCATTTATACTACATGTTTTAGGGGTTGACTGGTGGTGGTCTCGGGCAAGATGTTTACCTATAATTTAGTTTTGTTTACAGCTCCAATATTAACTTAATATAAAATTTGTATGCAGTAAGTTCCACCTACTGGCAACAGAAGTATTTTTTTTTGATTTTATTTTATCGTTTTATCCTTAAACTGAATATCTGGGTACCAGGATTTCCCCTCCCCCGCATACATTTGCCTATGTATCCCTAATATTCTTAATTCTCGGTAGAGATGGAAAGCATAGATATGATGAATCCCCTGCTAGTACTATAATGAGCCACCTTAAATACCTGGAAGAGGAAATATACAGGACTTATAATTGTCTTATTTGGCACAGTACTGATGTCAGTGTGTGACTTGAACAAAATAAATTTAAAATGTATTTCCACACTGATAACACTGATGACATGATAACACCAGCAACCTGGATGATCAATTGATTTTATTTGGCTGTATTTTCCGCACTTCTTTTTGCTGCTATGTCGGAATAATCTAAGAAGAGCTCTATCTTTTTCCCCAAATTGTTGTAAGGAACTGCAAGATCATAGCAAATCAAGAAATTATACTATAAAGTGTGAAGAGAAATTTGATAAAACAAAGGACTATTGTACTGTGGAATATATACTTCTATCAACCCTACTTGAAAGTGCCAGACAGGACAAATTAAAGATAAATTGAGATAACCATCCAGAGCTGCAGTAATATGACTCTGTTATGTGTTACTCAATATGCCTTCTTGATTTATTTGATGTGAATCTTTTTTTTTAGAATAAAAATCTAAATTGGATTTCTAGGCATGTATTGTGCAATTTAATATTATTGGAACCCTTCATATTTTTAAGAGTGCTTCAACCTGAAATAGCGAGTCTTTTCCCCACAAATGTAAAAATGAGTAAATTGCTCTGTAAGACCAGAATCCCTGATCACTTTGCAATTGAAATGCTAGCAAAAATGTGGTTGTGTAGTAATCATTGTACCATTCTCAAACCAGTTACCTTTGTCTAAAAGCTGATGCTTTTTTCCTTAAGTTAAGGATTTTTTGGGTTGTGGACAATATGCTTAAGTATGATATTTTTTTAAAGTAACAAATCTCTAATACTATAAACAATTTTATACAAAGCCAGAACATGAATTACTACATTTTAACCCAAGCATGACTGCAGTCTTCAAATAGGTTAATTATTATTATTATTATTATTATTATTATTACTACTATTATTTTTCCCGAACTCGAATTCTGTTCCAAGATACTACTTGGAACTGAACCCGAGATCGGGAAACATTTTTTAACATTAGAAATTAATTTTTGAAGTTATTACCCGAGGTCTCATGAGACCTAAGTAATAACTTTGGCTCATCTGAGCCAATACATTCTAATACTGTATGGAGCACTCAATTCGACTTCGGATGTTTCATCTGAAGTCGATTCGCTCATCCCTAGTAGTAATACATATAGTGTAACAAATCTGGTGGATCACTGAAAACCACATTGTATATGTTTATTGGAAAAAAAGAGAGAAATAATTTGACTTTTCTATTACAATTTCGGTGGAAATTTTCAGGGGCCTAATGTTGCCAGAACCACTGACAGCATGACATGTGGACAGTCACCTTCATTACAAACAGTTTCTGAGAAAACATAGCTTTAAAAACAGACAGGAACTGGTAGAAGAGTCATCTGGGTATCTCCCTGTCAGTTTCTTCCCACGTGGCTTGGCTACAATGTCTCTTATACCCAAAGAAAGACCTGTTGGGTGAGCAGTAGTGATAAGCGGCAGGGGCTATATTCGAATTTGCGATAATTTATTAATATTTATCAAGATTATTTCTTGATTGCGAAAAATTGGCAATGCAATTTACACCTGGGTCAAGATAGGTTCTATTGCCTGGTTAGGCATTTGTAAATAAAGTAGCGAAATAACCTTACCCAGGTTAGGTCCCAATTAAAATATGAATATATATCACTATATTTTAAAAATTTGCTAATTCTCGAAGTGCTGATATTCACGATTAATATTTGCGATTCGAATATTTGCACCCAACACTAGTGAGCAGAAGCTGGCATGGAGCCACTTAGATTACTCCCTCTTTCTAGCTTGTCTTTTAGCTAGCTTTCTCTTAAGTTTGTCAGCTGTCGGTAACAAAGGAAGTCTGTCAGAATTTAATGCTGCCCAGCACGTTTGTGGAAGTATATCATTGCATGAACAAAGGAAATTTCTTAGGACCATCATTCAAGAGTTTGGCTTCACCATTCCTCAGTCAGACAGATTGTGTACAAATGAAGGAAATTGACCATCATGATTACCCTCCCCAGGTGAGGTTAACCAACAAAGATCATACCAAGAGAAAGGTGTGTAGTAGTCCGCAAGGTCACTAAGGAACCCAAGGTAGCCTCCAATCTAATAAAGGTCTTTCTCACATCAGCTACTGTTAAATGGATTGTCTGCTTTATTTATTTTGATGACCTATCTTCAGAATAGGTAATCAATATCAGATCGGCAGAGACCCAACTCTCGGCACTCCTGCTGATCAGCTGTTTGAAGAGAAGGCTACGCTCGTACAAATGGGAGGAGAAATACACTGCTCTTTGAAAAAATTTCAACATTGCTGCCTGTCTGCTACCCATGTGCTAAAGATCACCTGGACAAGCCAGAAGACTAGTGGGACAACTTTTTGGGGACACATGCGATCAAAATAAAACTTTTTGGTTTAAATTACAAGTTTTATGTTTGGAGAAAGAAAACACTGCATTCCGGCATAAAAACTTCATCCCATCTATGAAACATGGTGGTGGTGGTAGTATCATGGTTTCAGCCTATTTCACTGCATTTGGGCCAGGATGGGTTGCCATCCTTGATGGAATAATGAATTCTCAATTATTCCACCAAAGTCTAAAGGAAAATGTCAGGTCATCTATCTGTGAGCTAAATATCAAGAGAACATGGGTCAGGCAGCAGGACAATGACCCTAAGCACAATGAATGATTAAAGAAAAATAACGTTAAAGTTTTGGAATGACCAAGTCAAAGTTCTGACCTTAATCTAATAGAAATGTTATGGAAGAAACTGAAACAAGTAGACCATGAGAGGAAACCCACCAACATAACAGAGTTGAAGCCATTTTGCATGGAGGAATAGGTTAAAATGCCTCCAAGACAATGTGCAGGTCTAATGAATAATCACAGAAAATGTCACACCAGGTACAGACATGTGATTATTGGATCATTTACATCAATAAATAGTCTAATATTTTTGACTCACTTGTTTGATTTGGTTATCTATATTTTCTTTTAGGAAAATCTGATATTGTTTGAGGTCAATTTTATGAAAAAAAATTGAAAATTCTGACGGGTTTACAAACCATCAAGCACCACTATATCTGAGCAAAGCTGAATTCATACTAGTGCACATAGTTAAACACAGTGGTGCCCATTATCCACTACATCCTTCCATACTGATGGAAAACAATGGGCAAAAAAATATCTTCTGCTAAAATGTCCGAAAGGCAGCAGCTGTCCAAAAAAATCCGTAAAGCCAACTGAAAACTTACTTAGCAGTTCCAGTAATAGTACAAGCCAAACACGGTGCTCTAAAGCAGTCCTAAAAAAAAAAAAATTTGATTTTTTTTGCATACTATACCCTATCATTTATATGCTTGTTTCACAATATAGTAATAGGATCTGTATCTCTATTACTTCTGTATGGAACATCCACTCAAATATTTATTTTTTGGGGGGGATAGGATCTTAGTAGAAACGTAAAGGAAAGGAACTAATCCTTAATGGGATTGACCAATTACCAATGTAATTAGTTAAAATGCCACGTACAGTAATGTATGCTCCATACAAACATACATGACTGTATACTGTTCTCCAGCTCTCCTATAAGAGGGCCCCTGATTACAGTTAGGTAAACCTACCAACCTGTCATCCTCCATGTCCATGGGTTGCAAGATGTCGGTGACCACTTCTTCTTGCTGTTTTTAGGTACTTCCAATTATGCACCGGTGCTGAACGGAAAATGGACACAGTCGCCGAATCTGCACATGTGGCGGACATGTCCATTTGTCTTCAGCCCCTGCACAGAATAGAAGGTGCCTAGTTAGCAAGAAGAAGTGGTAACTGACCGCGCAGACTGTAGACGCAAAGGATAACAGGTGAGCATGATTACTTTAATCAGGGCAGCCAATGGCCTTCATTACCACATCTAAGGGACAGTATATAGTCATATTATGCTTCTATGACTGTATATGGAATTTTGACAAATTATCATTGGAAACTGGCCAACCACTTTAAGGAAATATCTGGGATTGCTTCCTTTCTTTATTCAAATCTGTTCCTAATAGAGCAAATCCTAACATACTGTACATGGTCTTGAAAGTTTTGATGCTACATTTTTTGTTGTTGTTGAGGTATAGACATTATATATAACTGATGTATATAATACAGGGTGAGGCAAAAGTGTGGACACACCTTTTTAACTGGTTTAATTTGTAGAAAATTCTATGTGGGAAAGTAATTATGGCGAGGGAGAATGTATTATTTGGTGGAGGAAACATTTTTGGCTGCTATTCTGAAATACACCATACTGAATTTAGCTCATGCTTTCCAATGGGAAAGTAGTTATGTGATAATTCAGTGTTGGCTACAATTTACTCAGAAACACACTGGAAGTGCCAGTTTTGTCCTATCTTTACCAGTTTAGGAGTTAAACAAGGTTTCCTAAAGTACTTTACATGACATGTTTGATGAGTCCACCATTCTGCTGGATGCACACAGTTAAATGTTTAATCCAGTCTATGTGAACACGCTGAAGAACCACGGGTGATAACTACTTCATAGCACTGTAAGATTTGTAAGTTCAGGTGAGCCTTAATGTATATTTTTCCAACATACACAAAGGATTTTAAATGACCGCAGAGAAAAAAGTCCAAAGGTTTTAAGAATGGCGACCTTGGGGGCCATTTTATCAAACCTCTGAGCAAATTCAGTTCCCTGGGAACTGCACATCCAGCCATCTACGTACTGCCATAGCAAAGTGAACAGGTGCACCATACTGTTGGAAGTTATGTGGAAACTTACTGTTCTCATTGAGCACAGATGAGAATTTGGTATCTTGAAACATCATAAAATATGTACTTCTCACCATTAAGTGATCCATCAATGAAAAAAGATCACATGAAGTGATACCCTAAATACCAAACCAAACCATAACCCTTCCAAAAATATTGTTTTTGATGTGTCTGTCCATGATGGATTATGATGGATTTTAGCGATTATCCTCGCCATTCATGTAAAACAGTGCTTCACCACTGAAAAGAATGCGATGTGGGAACAATAGATCCACCTATGCTTGCTCCAAAACCCATTTTGCTAAACTTTGTGTTAATTTTGCATACAGTTGAGTTTTAAATAGGGTGCATATCAAGGTCACATGCATTTGTGCTCCTCCCTCCACATATGAGGACAATTACTATGTAATGATCCTTTGATAACAGCATGATCCTTCACCTGTAATGGCAACAGTTTACCAACTTTTGTCTCACTTAAAGGGAACCTGTCATGTGGATATTTGATTATAATCTAACTTATTATATACAATCATTAACTACTAAAACGTGCCTTAGATGTACTCACTTACTGGTGTGACAGATTTTTACCTCATAATATACACACAAAGATGCCACATGCCGCATGCTAATGAGCTGATTTGAGTCCAGCGTGATGTCATTGAGTCCAGCGTATATTTAGTTAACAGCTATAGCCACTCCCCTGCCCACCTGCTGCTAATTCATATGGAAAATAACTGTCAATCAGCAGCAGGTGGGCGGGGAGAGTCAGGAGCTCTTGAATATTCAGGACTCCTCATTATCAGCTGGAGATTTTCAATACAAGATGTTGGCAGATTGACTGGGTCAATTAAAGAAAGTGACCCAGCATTTTGCTAAGAGAATCAGTCACTTATTTATGTTGCCCTTAGTTAGGACACCATAAAACTGGTGACATGTTCCCTTTAACTCCTTAACAGGTAAAGATAGATCAAAACAGACAATTGGAAAAGCTGCAATCAATATAACAGATTTCAAAATGGTGGACAAAAATGTTTCCTCCATCAAATAATGCAGCCTCCCTCCTAATTAATGCATTCATACATTGGAAGCCAAATTACACCAGTGAATAGGGCGTGTCCAGACTTTTGCCTCACCCTGTACCACGTGAAGTGTTTGAATTGCATCTATGCTACTTCACCACGATAGTTGCATTGCGAGGTGTATTAACCTATATGGTTTTTTTTTTGCATGGGATTTTAGGATCATTAAGCAATCACTTTTGGAAAGTGTTTCGCTTAATTTACTCAGTTCAGATTTTCATTTTTTTTTTAAAGGAGCAGTAGCAAAAGAGCAATGTTATTTCTAAAGGGTACAGCAGAAAATGTCTCTAAGGGATCATGCACACTGAACGTATCTTCTTTCCGTGTCCGTTTTGTTTTTGTTGCCGAAGGTACTCCGTGTGCATTCTATTTCCGTATGTCTGCATTTCCCTTCCACCCAAAAATGTCCTATTATTGTCCGCTTTAAGGAAAAGGATAGTACTGTTCTATTAGTGGCCAGCTGTTCTGTTCCGCAAAATACGGAATGCACACGGACGTCATCCGTATTTTTGGCGGGTCTGTTTTCTGTGGACTGCAAAATACATACGGTCGTGTGCATGAGGCCTAAATCTGATATCTACACAGTACAAAAACTACTGCTTCTAAGCTTTTCAGATCGTTTTCATTTTGCTAATTTCTCTGCTGAATTAAGTAATGTCTTAAAAACATTTATCTCATTCCATTTCACATAATTTAATGAATACAGCACTGATAATTATGTGCGACTATAGGGAACTGAGATTTATTTTTATTTCTTTACTTTGGTTGTGCCCATATACTTATCCATAGCAAGCAGTTATTATAGAAGTTACTGTTGAATTAATAGATAGTTATTTTTCCTTGACAGACCAATTGACAGACAGGCCGGTCCCTGGCAGCAACCAGTGTCTGGTTGAGAACCCGTTTGGGCGCTGTTACCACCCAACAGTACACCCCTCCTAGATCGTCCCTGATATAACACTCAGGGTGTTTTTATGTGGATTGCTCCCCTCGTTTCATCAGCAAGAACAGGAGATGGACAGATGGATTATGGATAAATATAAATTACTGTCCGCCTCTGATGGCATGCGGACAGTATGGCCACTACAGTGCCGGATGCCATACTGTCCGCATGCTATCAGAGGTGGACAGTAATTTATATTTAGTCACAATTGATAGAAGATAGTCTTCTAGTTGCTCCTGATGAAAAATGGGGATCAACCCACTTAGAAACGAGCTGCGTTCTATATCAGGGAGGACATTATCAGGGTGTACTGCTAGGTGGTAACAGCCCCCAAACGGATACTCTACCAAACACTGGTTGCTGCCAGGGATCATCTCTGTAACAACTTTAGGGCTAATGTAGGTTAAAGGGTCTGGTTAACAGAAGGGTCCCGTGAATGGCCTTCTAATGCTTTATTGCACACAACCGCACAGTGGTAACATCTTATAGGGTGTTTGGTATAGGGTACTGGCACATCTGTGATACCTAACCCATATCACTAGCACCACCTGTCATCAACAGTGATGTCCTGAACTATTCGCCGGCGAACATAGCTTGTTGGCGTTCGCTGCTGCGGGCGAACATATGCGATGTTCGGTCCGCCCCCTATACATCCTCATTGAGTAAACTTTGACCCTGTACCTCACAGTCAGCAGACACATTCCAGCCAATCAGCAGCAGACCCTCCCTCCCAGACCCTCCCACCTCCTGGACAGAATCCATTTTAGATTCATTCGGAAGCTGCATTCACAGTGAGAGGAGGGAGAGTGTTGCTGCTGCTGATTCAATAGGGAAAGCATTAGCTAGGGCATTGTTCTGTGTCCACAGACTCATCTGCTGTGACAAGGACAGCGTCCTGACAGCACCCCAAAAAGCCCTTTTCAGGGCTGGTACATCAGTGTGCTTTATTTTTTTTATATATATATATTGCAGTTGCCTGGCTGCCCGTGTGTGAGAGGCTGCAGGCTCAGTCATAGACAGCACTGTGTGCACAGTGCACACCATTCATACAGGGTGTGACAGAAAATACCTTGCAGATAAGAAAAATTATATTTTAAATTGTTCTGTGATATAATCACATTTGCAAGCCCGTGTGTGTCAGGCCCACACATACTGTATAGTTGCTAGGCCTCCACTCATACCGTTACAGGTTGTCATTCACTCAAATACCTTGCAGATAAAAAGAATTATATTTTAAATTTTTTTGTGATATAATCACATTTGCAAGCCCGTGTGTGTCAGGACCACACATACTGTATTGTGGCCACTGGCTAGTGGCTAGGCCTCCACTCATATCGTTACATAGTGTCATTCACTCAAATACCTTGCAGATAAAAAAAATTCTATTTAAAATTTTTCTGTGATATAATCACATTTGCAAGCCCGTGTGTGTCAGGCCCACACATACTGTATAGTTGCTAGGCCTCCACTCATACCGTTACAGGGTGTCATTCACTCAAATACCTTGCAGATAAAAAAAATTATATTTAAAATTTTTCTGTGATATAATCACATTTGCAAGCCCGTGTGTATCAGGACCACACATACTGTATTGTGGCCACTGGCTAGTGGCTAGGCCTCCACTCATATCGTTACATATTGTCATTCACTCAAATACCTTGCAGATAAAAAAAATTCTATTTAAAATTTTTCTGTGATATAATCACATTTGCAAGCCCGTGTGTGTCAGGCCCACACATACTGTATAGTTGCTAGGCCTCCACTCATACCGTTACAGGGTGTCATTCACTCAAATACCTTGCAGATAAAAAAAATTATATTTAAAATTTTTCTGTGATATAATCACATTTGCAAGCCCATGTGTGTCAGGCCCACACATACTGTAAAGGTGCTAGGCCTCCACTCATACCGTTACAGGGTGTCATTCACTCAAATACCTTGCAGATAAAAAAAATTATATTTAAAAATTTTCTGTGATATAATCACATTTGCAAGCCCGTGTGTGTCAGGCCCACACAGACTGTACTGTGCCCACTGCCCACCACTTATATAGGTTGGCACAGTACCTTGCACGCATAGTACCACTTCACATAAAAAAAAATGACAGGCAGAGGCAGGCGGGATTTCCACTGGCCCTGGAATAATGCCCAGTGTTCAGAGGCCACGTACCCTGAACCCAAAAAATTCTGAGAAAATAGTTGACTGGCTTACACAGGACACCCATTCTTCAACAGCTTCCACTAAGAACCTTGACGCACCATCCTCCTCCAGCTTAGCTTTGGTCACCTGCTCTCAAGTTACCACTCTCCCGCCCGCCGCCACCACCACCACCACCACCACCACCACCACCACCACCACCACCACTACCACCACAGCCACCACAGCCGCTTCACTATGAAATTAGTGATGCGCAACCATTATTGCCAGGGGATGTAGATAACAGGGATATGTCTCAGTCAGGCAGCATTACACACATGGACGTACAGTGTGATGATGATGATGTTGTACCCGCTGCTGCCTCCTTTGCTGAGGTGTCAGATACAAGTGAAGTGGTTGATGATGGCGATGTGTCCGTGGATGCCACGTGGGTGCCTGCTCGAAGAGAAGAAGAAGGGGAAAGTTCAGAAGGGGAGGCAGAGAGAAGGAGATGAGTTGGAAGCAGGGGAGGTCGTCGCAAGGAGCTAGTGGCACAGTCAGACAGCATGTATAGGCACCCGGGGTCAGCCAGACAGCACGCCAATCAACGCATGCTGTTGCCACCACCAGAATGCCGTCATTGCAAAGCTCAGCAGTGTGGCATTTTTTTTGTGTGTGTGCCTCTGCCATTTGCAACCTGTGCCAAAAGAAACTGAGTTGTGGGAAATCCAACACCCACCTAGGTACAACTGCTTTGCGAAGGCACATGATCGCACATCACAAACGCCTATGGGATCAACACATGATGACGAGTAGAAGCAGCACACAAGCTCAAAGCCACCATCCTCCTCCTGGTCCAGCATCTTCAGCCACGTCAACCACTGCTGTCCTCCTTGCCCCCTCTCAACCACCCGCCACTCCGCCTCTCACCTTCAGCAGTTCCATCACATCTGCCCACAGTCAGGTGTCTGTAAAGCAAATGTTTGAGCGTAAGAAGCCAATGTCACAGAGTCACCCCCTTGTCCGGCGGGAACTCTTAGCCCGCCAGCTTTTACCATACATGCTGGTGGAGTCTGAGGCCTTCCAAAAATTTGTCGCTATTGGGACATCACAGTGGAAGGTACCCGGACAATTTTTTTTTCTTATAAGGCAATCCCACACCTGTACTCAATGATTGAAAAGGAAGTCATGGCATCTCTGGCATACAGTGTTGGGGCAAGGGTCCATCTGACCACTGATACCTGGTCTGCAAAGCACGGTCAGGGCAGGTATATCACCTACACTGCGCATTGGGTCAACCTGCTGACAGCTGCAAAGCATGGAATGCGTGGCTCTGCAGCGGAGTTGGTGACACCGCCACGACTTGCAGGCAGGCCTACTGCCACCTCCTCTACTCCTCCTACTCCATCCTCTTCCATAACCTCCTCGGCTGAGTCCTCTTCTGCTGCGGCGTCTGGCTGCCCATCAACTGAATCCCCCCAGCTCCCCAGGGGCTATTCCACATCCCGGATATGACAGTGTAACGCTGTCTTGGGGTTGACTTGCCTGAAAGCAGAGAGCCACACCGGACCAGCACTCCTGTCCGCCCTAAACGCACAGGTGGATCAGTGGCTGACCCCGCACCCACTGGAGATCGGCAAAGTGGTTTGTGACAATGGAAGCAATTTGTTGGCGGCATTGAATTTGGGCAAGTTGTCACATGTGTCGTGCATGGCACATGTGTTGAATCTCATCGTACAACGCTTTGTGTCTGAGTACCCAGGCTTACAGGACGTCCTCAAGCAGACCAGGAAGGTTTGTGGCCATTTCGGGCTTTTCTACACGGCCATGACGCACTTTTCAGACATTCAGGGCCGAAACAACATGCCTTGATTTGAGATAGCCCGACACGTTGGAATTCAACACTCCTAATGTTCGACCGTCTGCTCCAACAAGCCGTCAACGAGTATTTGTACAACCGGGGTGCTAGGATAGCCTCTGCAGAGCTGGGAATTTTTTTGCCACGTTACTGGACGCTCATGCGCAATGCCTGTAGGCTCATGCGTCCTTTTGAGGAGGTGACACACCTAGTCAGTCGCACCGAAGGCATCATCAGCGACCTCATCCCATTTGTTTTCTTCCTGGAGCGTGCCCTGCGAAGAGTGCTGGATCAGGCTGTAGATGAGCGTGAAGAGGAAGAGTTGTGGTCACCATCACCACCAGAAACAGCCTTGTCATCATCGCTTGCCGGACCTTCGACAACGCTGCAAGAGGAGTATGAGGAAGAGGAGTCAGAGGAGGAATGTGGCTTTGAGGAGGAGAAAGACCAACCACAGCAGGCATCCCAGGGTGCTCGTTGTCACCTATCTGGTACCCGTGGTATTGTATGTGGCTGGGGGGAAGAACAGACCTTCAATGAGATCAGTGAGGACGAGGAACGGGACATGAGTAGCTCGGCATCCAACCTTGTGTAAATGGGGTCTTTCATGCTGTCATGCCTGTTGAGGGACCCTCGTATTAAAAGGCTGAAGGAGAAAGACCTGTACTGGGTGGCCACGCTACTAGACCCCCAGTATAAACAGTGCCTGAAAATGTTACCGAATTACCGGAAGTCGGAAAGGATTCAGCAGTCCCAAAACAAGTTAAAAAGTATGCTTTACACAGCATATAAGGGTTATGTCACAGCACAACGGGAATCTAACAGCGGAAGAAGTGAAAGTAATCCTCCTCCTACCACGACCACGCCTGCAAGGACAGGACGCTTTACAGACGTGTTGTTGATGGAGGACATGCGCATCGCCACCACCCTCAGAGAACGACTCGACCAACAGGTAGCAGACTACCTCGCCTTAACTGCAGATATCGACACTCTGAGGAGCGATGAACCCCTTGACTACTGGGTGTGCAGGCTTGACCTGTGGCCTGAACTATCCCAGTTTGCGATAGAAATTCTGGCCTGCCCCGCCCCGCCCCAGTGTCCTGTCAGAAAGGACCTTCAGTGCAGCAGGAGGCATTGTCACTGACAAAAGAAGTCGCCTTGGTCAAAAAAGTGTTGATTACCTCACCTTGATTAACCCTTTCATGACCAAGGGTCATTGATGCCCCAGTGTCCAGGTAAAAATTTACAAATCTGACATGCATCACTTTATGTGGTAATAGCTTTGGAATACTTTTACTTATTCACGCCGTTCTGAGATTGTTTTCTCGTGACACATTGTACTTCATGATAGTCATATATTTGAGTCAATATATTTCACTTTTATTTATGAAAAAATCCCAAATTTACCCAAAATTTGGAAAAATTCACAATTTTCCAAATTTCTATTTCTCTGCTTCTAAAACAGAAAGTCATACCTAATAAAATATTAATTACTTAACATTCCCCATATGTCTACTTTATGTTGGCATCATTTTGGAAATGTCATTTTATTTTTTTAGGACGTTAGAAGGCTTAGAAGTTTAGAAGCAATTCTTACAATTTTTAAGAAAATTTCCAAAACCCACTTTTTAAGGACCAGTTCAGGTCTGAAGTCACTTTGTGGGGCTTACATAGTGGAAACCCCCATAAATGACCCCATTGTAGAAACTACACCCCTCAAGTTACTCAAAACTGGTTTTACAAACTTTGTTAACCCTTTAGGCGTTCCACAAGAATTAAAGGAAAATGGAGATGAAATTTCAAAATGTCACTTTTTTGGCAGATTTTCCATTTTATAATTTTTTTTTCTTTAACACATTGAGAGTTAACAGCCAAACAAAACTCAATATTTATTACCCTGATTCCGCAGTTTACATAAACACCCCACATGTGGTCGTAAACTGCTGTACGGGAACACGGCAGGGCGCAGAAGGAAAGGAATGCCATTCGGTTTTTGGAAGGTAAATTGTGCTGGATTGGTTTTCTGAACGCCATATGTTTTTTATTTTTCTGCTGATCGTTTTGTGCAGGGGCTTGTTTTTTGCAGAAAGTGTTGAGGTTTTTATTGGTACCATTTTTGGGTATATAGGATTTTGTGATCATTCATTATTACACTTTATGGGGCAACGTGACCCAAAAATTGGCTGTTTTGGAACAGTTTTCATTTATTTATTTTTACAGCGTTCATCTGAGGAGTTAGGTCATCTGATAGTTTTAAAGAGAAGATCGTTACGGACGTGGCAATACCTAATATATATATACTTTTTCTTATTTATTTAAGTTTTACACAATAATAGCATTTCTGAAACCAAAAAAATTATGTTTTAGTGTCTCTATAGTCTGAGAGCCATAGCTTTTTTATTTTTTGAGTGATTGTCTTAAATAGGGTATCATTTTTTTGCGGGACGAGGTGACGGTTTGATTGGTACTATTTTGGGGGTCATAAGCCTTTTTGATCGCTTGCTGTTGCACTTTTTGTTATGTAAGGTGACAAAAATAGCTTTTTTGACACTGTTTTATTTTATTTTTATGGTGTTTATCGGATGGAGTCTATCATGTGATATATTTATAGAGACAGTCGTTACGGACGCGGTGACACCAAATATGTGTATTTTATTTTACTTTTTTATTTTTTTTTATAGGAAAAGGCAATTTCTTTTTTTTAATTTACATTTTTATTTATTTATTTTTTTATATTTTTTTATTATTTTCACTTTTTTTATCAGTTCCCTCTTGGATCTTGAATATCCAGTGGGGCTGATAGTTGCATTCCAAAGTATAATACTTCCAGATTGCCTGTAGGTGGCAGCACTGGACGCCTTTGCCATGGCAACCGGATGCTTTTGCAAAGCGTCCAGTTGCCATGGCAACCATCGGGTGCTGCAATCACAGCGCTGCAGCCCCGATGGTGGAGAGAGGGAGCTCCCTCCCTCTGTTAACCCCATGGATGCCGCAACTGCGGCATCTATGGGGTTACAGGAGAGTGTCAGCATAGAGCTGACACTCTCTGCTGATGGCGGCGGCTTAGTAATGGAGCCGCCGCCATCACACACAGAAGGGAGGTCGGGGGCAGCGCTGGAAAGAGGGGGGGTCGGGGAGTACTGACTACAATATTGAGGGAGGCTGGGGCAGGAGGGGCTGCTAGAAAATTCATGCATGGGGCGGGGAGGGGGCGGACTGCATGCCATCAGGGCAGGAGATGAGCGCAGGAGAGGGGCACAGATCGGCGGGGCACAGATCAGGGTGGGCACAGAGGGGCACCAAGGGCTTGGAGGGGCACAGATCAGGGGGCATGAGGAACACTATCTGCTTTCAGGCTCTGATCTGCAGAGCGCAGATCAGAGCCTGAAACCGGCATTTTTTCACTGCCGCGATCCAATTGGTTAGTCTGCACAGACTAACCAATCGGATCGATTGCCGGCAAGGGGCCACTCTGATTGGTCCCTTGCCGGCATTACTGCACTGTATGCCGTCCGTGAAAGCATACAGGGCAGGGGCAGAAGCTTTACTCCAAGCGCTTTGCAGCGCTTGGATTAAATAGCTGCCAGAACGTTTATATACGTGGTAGCTGCACGGGGTATGTGCAGCTATCACGTATATATACAGATTGTGGTCGGGACGGGGTTAAGATGAATGCGGCATGGATCCCCGCTTCAAGTGTCCTGTCAGAAAGGACCTTCAGTGCAGCAGGAGGCATTGTCACTGACAAAAGAAGTCGCCTCGGTCAAAAAAGTGTTGATTACCTCACCTTCATTAAGATGAATGAGGCATGGATCCCGAAGGGTCTCACAGTAGGGGATACATTTAACTAACAAAAGGCCTGATGACATGCCTTGGCCTCAAAATGGTCCCCACACTGCTGTATTTAATGTCTGCATACCGGATGACTTTCGTGAATTCTCCGCCACCAACTAGGGTTCAAGCCGCAATGTTTTAGTCACCTTTCTGCCTTGAAAACATCAATTTTTCCAGCCGCTGCTACAACAGCGGCTGCAACAATACCTAATTTTTCAGGCATGTGTACATGCCTAACTTTTCTGGCCTCTGGTGCTGCACTGTGGCTGCAAAAACAAAACAAAAAAAGGCACATACATGTGTCAATTCCCCTTTGTGATCGGTACCTTGTTGTGGTGAAGGGGCTTGCGTATCACAATGAAGCGATCATTACCTCTATGAGTGTGTTGGCAATGTTGCCACACCCCAGATAAGGCCGTTGCTTCATTATGATCAGACTAAAAGCGATTGGCTGGATAATTTTTCATAGAAAAAACATTATTTTTCTTTCTTTTTTTTTTTTTTTACGTTGTATGGGTTTTTAATACATAAAATAAAAAAATCATAATAAAGTCTCTTAATAGTTTATTAGAAATAATGCAGACAATTAAAAAATCCCCATCAATTCCAATACAAAGCAAGTACAGAGCTCAGAACAAAATTATTTCAGGATGTCGATAATTCGACAATGATTAATCAATTCGACACACGTCGACGTAACAGGGATTAAACTGATGAGAATAGTACTACAGAAAATACCACTCATATCGGGTGTGACAGTAAATTGCACGGCGCAGACGCTATGACCGTGGCGTGGATTCAAACAAAGGGGAGGGAGCCAGTTTTTTTTTAACCATCTCCCCGTTCGAAAAATCTATTTAACCCCTTAAGGACACATGACGTATCGGTACGGCATGTTTCCCGAGTCCTTAAGGACACATGACGCACCGGTACGTCATGTGTTGTTCCGATCACTGCCGTGCGGCCGGCTGTGATCGGAACAAGGTGCCTGCTCAAATCATTGAGCAGCCACCTCGGCTAAATGCGCGGGGGGGTCCCGTGACCCCCCCATGTCCGCGATCGCAACAAACCACAGGTCAATTCAGACCTGCGGTTTGTTGCGCTTTCTGCAGTTTCTGATCGCTGCGGTCCCTGACCGCGGCGATCAGAAACTTTAGTGTGGCGAAAATATATATTTATCACCCCCCCTGCACCTCTGAATGATTTTAGCCCGGTGGGAGGTGCAGGGGGGGTGTTGCGGGCGGTGGGGGCGGTGCGGGAGGCGGGCGGTGCGGCAGGCGGGATCGCGATCCCCCGCCCGCCTCCTATTGCGTAATCGTTGGTGTACAGTGGGTATACCAGGGTGCCAGCACATTGCTGGCACCCTGGTATAAACGGCTGACATCGGTGATGCGATGTCAGCCGTTTAACCCTTTCCATACAGCGGTCCGTACGGACCGCTGTATGGAAAAAGTTAACAGTAAGTTAACGCCATAAAAATAAAAAATAAAAAACTATGATGAAATTGAAATTTTGTCCACCTTACTTCCCAAAAAAAGGTAATAAAAGTGATCAATAAAGTCGCATGTACGCCAAAATTGTAACAATCAAACCGTCATCTCATCCCGCAAGAAATGAGACCCTACTTAAGATAATCGCCCAAAAACTGAAAAAACTATGGCTCTTAGACTATGGAAACACTAAAACATCATTTTTTTTGTTTCAAAAATGAAATCATTGTGTAAAACTTACATAAATAAAAAAAAGTATACATATTAGGTATCGCCGCGTCCGTATCGACCGGCTCTATAAAAATATCACATGACCTAACCCCTCAGGTGACCACCGTAAAAAAATAAAAATAAAAACGGTGTAAAAAAAGCCATTTTTTGTCATCTTACGTCACAAAAAGTGTAATAGCAAGCGATCAAAAAGTCATATGCACCCCAAAATAGTGCCAATCAAACCGTCATCTCATCCCGCAAAAAATGAGACCCTACTTAAGATAATCACCCAAAAACTGAAAAAACAATGGCTCTTAGACTATGGAGACACTAAAACATTTTTTTTGTTTTAAAAATGAAATCATTGTGTAAAACGTGCATAAATAAAAAAAATTGTATACATATTAGGTATCGCCGCGTCCGTGACAACCTGCTCTATAAAATTACCACATGATCTAACCTGTCAGATGAATGTTGTAAATAAAAAAATAAAAAACGCTGCCAAAAAAGCTATTTCTTGTTACCTTGCCGCACAAAAAGTGTAATATAGAGCAACCAAAAATCATATGTACCAGCAAAGGTGACCCAAAAACATTTTTTTGCTGGACAAGGTGACCCAAATATTTTTTTTTTTACAGCGTTCCCCTGAGGGGTTAGGTCAAGTGACATTTTTATAGAGCAGAGCGTTTCGGACGTGGCGATACCTAATATGTATACTTTTTCTTATTTATTTAAGTTTTACACAATAATAGCATTTTTTAAACAAAAAAAATGTTTTAATGTGTCCATGTTCTGAGAGCTATAGTTTTTTAATTTTTTTTAATGATTTTCTGGTGATGGTTTTATTGGTATCATTTTGTGGCACATATGCCTTTTTGATCACTTGGTGATTATCGGACTTAGTGGATCATGTGATATATTTATAGAGCTGACCGTCACGTACACGGCAATACCAAATATGTCTATTTAATTTTTTCTATTTTTTTTTACATTTTTTTATTCTTTACTTGGGGATTTTGATTTTTACATGTAAAACCTTTTTTATTTTTATTTTACACTTTGCATCCCCCTTAAGGTCATACAAGACCTCTGGGGGACATTTAACTTCACTTTATTTTTTTCCCCCCACTATTGATTTCTCCTGTAACTGGGGCTGACATAGTAGCCCCAGTTACAGTGGAAATACACCCCCCAGAGAGGCTGTACAGCACTATATGTAGAAGACCTCATAGCTCCTGCACTCACCCAGCTCCGGCGGTTGCATAGCGCTTCCTGCTCTGTATACACAGCGCTGACGTTTATAGTCTATGGGCGGACGGGAGGTGGTTAATGAAACATTTTTCCATATCTTTTATGAGTTATCCAGGACATCTATTGTGGGAACTGGTGCACAGAATTGTACATGTTTGAGTAATTGTCTCATTCACTACTAGGGAGAAATTAAAAGTACTGTTTGAAAGGATCAGAGCTTTGACATCTACAATAATATGTTAAAGAAGATATTTCCAATCAATTTTATAGTTATTTATGAAATAAAATCTGAAATGATAGTTTCTCTGCAATGCAAAGTTACTCAGCAGGTAGGAACAAAGCAGAGGACAAAGAACTGTCAGTATAAAGCATTTCAAAGCAGTGGTCCATACTAAGGGTGCTAAGGAATAGTGAATATTTTCCCCATATGTTAGAAATATTTATACTGTGCCATTTTAGTTTCAAATATGTATACATGTGCTATAGAATTAAAAAAAATACAGTATATACATTGGGCACATATCAAGAGTTTAGGGTGAGTTCACATCACATTTTTGTAATTCGTTTAACGTATACATTGGGGGAAAAAAGGGATACAAAGGGTAGCACACTACACTATTCCATCCTGCAGAGACTGGTAAAAAAAGAAAATATACTTTTTTTTACATTGGACATCTATATTGATGGATGCCCCTGTATGGCATCTGTCTGAGGTATCCATTAACGTATCATTTTTTTTTACATTCGACCTCTATAGTGACGGATTCCACAGTATTGCATCTGTCTGATGCATCTGTTAACGTACAGTTAGTTCCATATATATTTGGACAAATACAACATTTTTGTAATTTTTGTTCTGTACATTATCACAATGGATTTTGAACAAAATAATTCAGATACAGTTGAAGTGTAGACTTTCAGCTTTAATTTAATGGGATGAACAAAATGATTGCATAAAAATGTGAGGAACTAAAGTATTTTTTAAACTCAATCCCTTCATTTCAGGGGCTCAAAAGTAATTGGACTAATTAAATAATTTTAAGTAAAATGTTCATTTCTAATACTTGGTTGAAAACCCTTTGTTGGCAATGACTGCCTGAAGTCTTAAACTCATGGACATCACCAGACGCTGTGTTTCCTCCTTTTTAATGCTCTGCCAGACCTTTACTGCAGCGGTTTTCAGTTGCTGTTTTTTTGTGGGCCTTTCTGTCTGAAGTTTAGTCTTTAACAAGTGAAATGTATGCTCTATTGGGTTCAGATGAGGCGACTGACTTGGCCATTCAAGAATATTCCATTTCTTTTCTTTAAAAAACTCCTGGGTTGCTTTGGCTTTATGTTTTGGGTCATTATCCATCTGTATTATGAAATGCCGACTACTCCGTTTTGGCTGCATTTGGCTGAATTTGAGCACACAGTATGTCTCTGAAAACCCCATAATTCATCCTACTGCTTCTGTCCTGTGTCACATCATCAATAAACACTAGGGACCCAGTGCCACTGGCAGCCATGCATGCCCAAGCCATCACACTGCCTCCTCCATGTTTTACAGATGATATGGTATGCTTTGGATCATGAGCTGTACTATGCCTTTTTCTTTCCATCATTCTGGTGGAGGTTGATCTTGGTTTCATCTGTCCAAAGAATGTTCTTTCAGATGTGTGCTGGTTTTTTAAGATGTTATTTTTTAGCAAAATGCAATCTAGCCTTCTTATACTTGAGGCTTATCAGTGGCCTGCACTGTGCAGTGAACCCTCTGTATTTAATTTCATGCAGTCTTCTCTTTATGGTAGATTTGGATATTGATACACCTATATCCTGGAGAGTGTTGTTCACTCGGTTGGCTGTTGTGAATGGGTTTCTCTTCACTATGGTAACTATTCTGTGATCATCCACCACTGCTGTCTTCTGTGGGCGTCCAGGTCTTTTTCCTTTTTTCAGGTCATCAGTGCTTGCTTTCTTTATTTCTTTCTCAGGATGTACCAAACTGTATATTTTGCCACTCCTAATAGTGTAGCAATTTCTTGGATGGGTTTTTTCTGTCTTCGCAGATGAAGGATGGCTTGTTTCACCTGCGTGGAGAGCTCCTTTGACCACATGTTTACTTCTCAGCAAAATCTTCAAAATGCAAGCACTACGCCTCAAATCAACTCCAGGCCTTTTATATGCTTAATTGAGAATAAAATAATGAAGGAATTGCCCACACTTGCCCATAAAAAGGCTTTGAGTCAAGTGTCCAGTTACTTTTGGTCTTTTTAAAAACAGGGTGCTACATGTAAAGGAGCTGAAACTCCTAAACCCTTCATCCAATTTTAATGTGGATACCCTTAAATGAAAGCTAAAATCTGTACTTTATGTCAATTTCCATTATATAACTATAACTTGAATATGATTTAGTAAACGGGTAATAAAAACAAAATTTGTGTCAGTGTCCAAATATATATGGACCTAACTGTGTGTATATATATATATATACACACACACTGTATTTTTTGCTTTATAAGACACACCTGATGATAAGGCGCACCTAGGGTTTAGAGAAGGAAAAAATAAAAATAAAATTGGGAACCAAAAGGTGTGCTAAAATATGCGCAGTACATGCGTGTATTCCTATGGATGAAGGGGGTTATGGTCACATTCAATATAAACACTTAGGCTAATTACAGTGCAATCCCTGGACAGTTTTTATATCAAATGTGACTATAACCTCCCTCATCCATAGGAATGCATCCATATAGTGCAGTAGATGGGTGTATTTCTATGGATGAAGGGGGTTATGGTCATATTTAATATAAACACTTAGCCCAATTCCAGTACAACCCCTGGACAGTGTTTATATTAAATGTGACTATAACCTCCCTCATCCATAGGATTGCACCCATATAGTGCCGTCCATGGGGCTATTCCTATAAATGAGAGGCTTAATAGTCTTATTTCATGCATATTTAGGCTCCTCAGCTCTCCTTCATATCCTGGCTGTCACTTAACCAGGTGTAGACAGTCCTGGAGTCCCACTAGATAGCACTGCTGCTGGGGAATCTGAGGGTCAGTAACACTGCCTCCCTCCTTCTTCCTCTTATCCTACAACAGCAGCGATTGGCCGGGCGGGAGACTGATTGGTTGAAGCGGATTGCTTGAAGTAGCCAAGCAGCAGTTAGCCGGCGCTTACCAACATTAGCTTAACATGCAGGATGGGACTGGAGAGGAGAGGGATAATCGCTCCTCCTCTGCCTTGGAGCAGGATCCTAGCTGCAGAGGACAAGACATGCAGGCTGGTGGCATTCAGCTTCAATGGCTGCCGCCTGCACCACACTTCTCCAAGAGAGCGCAGCCTGACTTGCTGGTGGTACGCTCCTGGTTATCAGCCAGCAATGTGCCGCCAGCCTGCCTGCCGCTGAAGAGCAGAGCCGAGCCACTCACAACATGTAGCAAGAAGCATAGTGGCGAGATGATTGATCATGAAGGCAGGCCCACTTCTTGATATGTGCAGTGTGGTGCCTGTGCTCGCTTCTTACTGCCTGTGCTGCACCCATCCTCACTCAACCTGCCCATACTGCAGCCATGTTTCACAGGTTTGCTTTATAAGACGCACTGACATTTCCCCCCTCTTTGGGGGGGGGGGGGGGAGTGTGTCTTATAAAGAGGAAAATACAGTGTGTGTGTATATATATATATATATATATTACAGCCAGGTCCATAAATATTGGGACATTGACACAATTGTAACATTTTTGGCTCTATACACCACCACAATGGATTTGAAATAAAACGAACAAGATGTGCTTAAACTGCAGACTGTCGGCTTTAATTTGAGGGTATTCACATCTAAATCAGGTGAACAGTGTAGGAATTACAACAGTTTGCATATGTGCCTCTCACTTGTTAAGGAACCAAAAGTAATGGGACATGTGGCTTCTCAGCTGTTCCATGGCCAGGTGTGTGTTATTCCCTCAGTATCCCAATTACAATGAGCAGATAAAATGTCCAGAGTTAATTTCAAGTGTGCTATTTGCATTTGGAATCTGTTGCTGTCAACTCTCAAGATGAGATCCAAAGAGCTGTCACTATCAGTGAAGCAAGCCATTATTAGGCTTAAAAAATAAGAAACAAACCCATAAGAGAGATAGCAAAAACATTGGGCGTGGTCAAAACAACAGTTTGGTACATTCTTAAAAAGAAGGAACGCACCGGTGAGCTCAGCAACACCAAACTACCGGGAAGACCATCAAAAACAACTGTGGTGGATGGCCGAAGAATTATTTCCCTGGTGAAGAAAACACCCTTCACAACAGTTGGCCAGATCAAGAACACTCTCCAGGAGGTAGGTGTATGTGTGTCAAAGTCAACAATCAAAAGAAGACTTCACCAGAGTGAATACAGAGGGTTCACCACAAGATGTAAACCATTGGTGATCCTCAAAAGCAGGAAGGCCAGATTAGAGTTTGCCAAACGACATCTAAAAAAGCCTTCACAGTTCTGGAACAACATCCTATGAACAGATGAGACCAAGAGCAACTTGTACCAAAGGGAAGGGAAAGAAGAGTATGGAGAAGGAAAGGAACTGCTCATGATCCTAAGTATACCACCTCATCAGTGAAGCATGGTGGTGGTAGTGTCATGGCGTGGGCATGTATGGCTGCCAATGGAACTGGTTCTCTTGTATTTAATGATGATGTGACTGCTGACAAATACAGCAGGATGAATTCTGAAGTGTTTCGGGCAATATTATCTGCTCATATTCAGCCACATGCTTCAGAACTCATTGGACGGTGCATCACAGTGCAGATTGACAATGACCCAAAGCATACTGCAAAAGCAACCAAAGAGTTTTTTAAGGGAAAGAAGTGGAATGTTATGCAATGGATACCCTCAAATTAAAACTGACAGTCTGCAGTTAAAACACATCTTGTTTGTTTCATTTCAAATCCATTGTTGTGGTGCATAGAGCCAAAAATGTTAGAATTGTGTCGATGTCCCAATATTTATGGACCTGGCTGTAATATATATTATATATATATATATTTTTTTTCTTTAAATGGATGGCAAAACGTGATATGCACCCAGACAAAATTCAGTGCATGGCTGTGCATGACCAATCAAGCCGGCTGGTCGACCTATCAATAAGGCTGGAAGGCAAATCAATGAGGTTCTGACTCAGCATCCAATCTCAGAACTAGGCAGGGTATTTAAGTCTACTACTCAGTTATGTTTAGCTGCTGGTTATTACATATGTGTCCTGGCTCTGTACCTCTGTGCGTTGAACCTGAACTAGTCAAGACCTGCTCACTTCCCCTCTGTGTATTGGCAGTGGCCTGTTTTCTGGATTCACCCCCTTAGCTTCTACTGATTCTCTGGTTTTCTGACTTTAGTCAGTTTCTGGATTAACCCTTCATCTGCTGTTTGTACTATATCTCCTAGTGCTAACTCAGCTTGTTTACTACTCTTTGCAACCCAGTCATTCTGGTAAGTCTGCTTCTAGCAAGCTAGCAAGCTCACACCAGTTTTCTACCAGCACTTTTTCCTATGGTGTGTAAGCACAACCACTGATGCTGGGTTGCAGGGTAGTCATAACCATGGAAAAGAGTAGTGTATAATGTGATCGAAAAAGGAATTAAGCCAGCAAAGGAGGCAATATGGACTATCATAATACATTAATAAGTGCATTGTAGTAACTTTGTCTACATAGTAAATGCCATTTGCTGATGTGAGGCAATCCGTTAAAGGAAGACTTGTAGCAGTTCCTTAGTTTTTCTGGCTGTGGTTCAAACAGTGTCCACAGTGATTCCTTATAGCACATGTTTTTAGGCAGTGCAGAAGCTGTTGTGAGCTTGCAAGCAGTGGATCTTTGGTGGAGCATCTACAGTACCACAGATAAGACAGAAAAACAGTGAAAGCCAAAAGCAAACACAACAAACGGCACAACATCCCTTTTTAATATACTGTATGTCTATGGATGTAATCACCAAAACTTCCTGTGAATATAGTTACATAGTTAATACAGTTGAAAAAATAGTCAAGTTCAACCAAGGGATAGGTGGGGACGCGAATCCCAGAAGGAATTGAGATTCAGATTTCTACACATTTTCATAAGCATTAATGTTGTTTGCTTTTAAGAAATCATCTAAACCCTTTTTAAAACTGTCCACTGTTCCTGCTGTGACCACGTCCTGAGGAAGTTTATTCCACAGCTTCACCATTCTTACACTAAAGAAGCTTTAACGCTTCTGGAGACTGAACATTTTCCTCTCCAATCGGAGGCAGTGCCCCCTTGTCTTTTGAGCGCATTTTACATAGAACAGTTTTTCACCGTATTTTTTGTATTGCCCATTTATATATTTGTATAGGCTAATCATGTATTTATATATTTGTATAGGCTAATCATGTCCTCCCTTAGACGTCTCTTCTCAAGACTAAATCAATTCAATTATTTTAATATTTCTTCATAACTAAGACCCTCCATGCCTCTTATCATTTTAGTCGCTCTCCGTTGCATATTTCAGTTGAGGCTGCACCAATGCTTTGTAAAGTGGTAATATCACATCCCTGCCCCGCGAGTCTATGCCTCGTTTAATGCATGACAATATCCTGGTGGCCTTTAAAGCAGCTGATTGACATTGTATGCTGTAATTTAATCTACCATCTGCAACAGGGATGGCCAACCTGAGGCTCCCCAGATGTTGCAAAACTACAACTCTGAGCATGCCCAGACTGCCAACAGCTATCAGCCTACAGCAGGTAATGGTGGGAATTGTAGTTTTACAACAGCTGGAGAGCCACAGGTTGGCCATGCCTGATCTATAAGCACACCCACATCTTTCTATATAAGTGACTCTCCCAGTGCTATATCACCTAGGACATATGAAGCACAGAGATTATTACTACCAAGATGCATAACTTTACATTTGTCCACATTGAACCTCATTTGCCAAGTTTATGCCCAATCACTCAGAGTGTTCAAGTCAGCTTGTAGTATATGGACATCTTCCATAGACTGTACATTTCTACATAACTTAGTATCATCTGCAAAAATAGATATGGTGCTATTAATCTCATCCTCAATATCATTAATAAATAAATTAAATAATAAATGGCCCAGCACTGAACCTTGGGGTACACCACTTATAACCCGTAACCATTCTTAATAGGAATCATTGACTACAACTCTCTGAACATGGTCCTTCAGCCAGTTTTCAATCCATATACAAACCATACTTTCCAAGCCTATAGAACTTACTTTACCTATTAAACATCTATGAGGGATAGTATTAAAAGCCTTTGCAAAATCCAGAAACACTACATCCACAGCTGCCCCTCTGTCCAGGCTACTACTCACCTCCTCATAAAAACAAATCAGGTTAGTCTGACAACTTCTGTCCTTGGTAAACCCATATTGGTTATAACTTATAATATTATTTACAGTCACAGTCATGTATATAGTCCCTTAAGAGTCCTTTAAACATTTTTCCCACAACAGAAGTAAAACTAACTGGTCTGGGGAGGACCTTGATCCTTTTTTGAATATGGGCCCCACGCTTGGGCCTCAATCACTTGACACTGTACCAATACCTGGAGAATCTTTAAAAATTATTAACAGAGGCACAGCAATGACTGAACTGAGCTCTTTAAGCACTCTTGGGTGCAATCCATTTGGACCTGGAGCCGTGTTCGCATTTACCCTATTTAACTTGTCTTGGACCGTATTTACAGTTAGCCAAGTGAGTATATTACTGTATGTACTAACAGCCCCAGCACCACAGATATCATCTCCTTTCTATTCTATTGTATACACAGAGCTAACAACTGTTAGTAACTCTGCCTTTTCCTTATCTTCAGTGACTACCCCCCTTTACCATTATTTAGTGGATCTACCTGCTCAGACCTAGGTTTTTTAGCATTTATATATTTAAAGAATTTTTGGGGATTTGTTTTGCTCTCTTTTGCTACTTGCTGTTCGTTGTGTATTTTTGCAAATTTTATCTCCTTTTTACAGACTTTATTAAGCCCTTCGTAATCTTCAAACGCTACAGCTGACCCCTCAGATTTGTATTTTTTTAAATGCCCCTTTTGTGTTTTTTATTGCCCTTTTTACAGTAGCTGTAAGCCATGGGGGGTTTAATTTTAGCCAATTATACTTGTTACCTAAAGGAATACATTTTTTGTACAATTACTCAATGTGGATTTAAAGCTCTCCCATTTATCCTCAGTATTATTATGTGACAGTAGCTGCACCCAGTCTATGCTCTTAAATGCTGCCCTCAACCCAGGGAAATTAGTCTTTTTGAACTTTAAATGTCTTTGATTTGCCTAACAGAGCTTGCTTCTTATAGGGGGAATATAATTATATTGTGGTCACTATTACCTAGTGTTTCTCAAACAGTAACATTACCAACAAGCTCTGCATCATTAGAAATGACCAGATCCAACAGAGAATCGCCCCCTAGCGGGAGCTTCTACAAACTGGCTCATAAAGTGGTCCTGCAGCAAGTTGAGGAATTTCTCCCCTTTGTGGTTAAGGCAGAATCATCTCCCCAGTCAATGTCTGGGAAGTTAAAATCTGCCATTATGACAACTGTACCAGCCTGTGCAGCCTGCTCTATTTGGTTATACAGTTGCGTTTCTATCTCTTGTATGATGTTAGGGGGTCTATAGATTACACCAAGTATTATTTTTTCAGTGTTTCTATCCCTTTGAACTTCCACCCATAAGGTTTCCACATCCTCACCCACAATTGCCTCACACTTGTCTTCAGATCACTCCTCACATACAGGCACACGCCACCTCCTTTTCTATTGACCGTATCTTTCCTAAACAGTGTAAAACCATTGATATTTACAGCCCAGTTATGTGAAGAGTTCAACCATGTCCAACCATGTCACACCAACTAAGGACCTTCCATCTCCCCCTGACTTTGTAGTTGGTGCCAATGTCTACCATTGCCGCCGGGTCTTTCCCAGCCCCACCCAGTAATCTGTCAATGCGATCCACAATATGCCGAACCCGAGCACCCGGCAGACAACACACTGTTTGGCATTCATGGTATTGGCGACAGGTGACCCTGTCTGTCCTCCTAATAAAAGAGTCCCCTACGACCAGCATCTGTCTAACCTTTGCTGCACTCCTTTACCCATTCCTCCTGCAGCGGTCATCCTCCCTGTTGCTAGGAGAAACGCCCTGCTGCAGTGTTGCTGGCCCTCAGCTTTCATCCCTAATACAATATCAGCCAAACAGGCATATTTACTAGGGCATTCCAGCTCTAGCCTCCCTGGCACTTTCCCCTCTAGCCCTTGTTCCTACATTAACCCAACTGCTGACCCGATAGTCCTGATCCTGCCCTCCTCCTCCCACCTTCATTTTAATGACCCCAGTCAGTGCCTGCACAGTGAGGTCTAAGCCTCTCTCTAGTTTTGCAATGCCCCTAAGTATTTCAAGCTGCTTATTTAGATCCAAGATCTGGGCTTCCAAATATGCAACATGATTGCATCTAGTGCATGTTATAGTAAGGGATACAAAATCTAAGATTTGATATGAGAAAACACACACATGAAGACAGAAATCTCAGAGAGACAACAGATTATGAAGGCAAACAAGTGGCTGGTGTAGGAAGGCAAGGTTCTGGTTCTTGCCAAACTAGGCTTATTTCTGTGTTGGCTATAGGTGTTACGGTAAGAAGGTGCGGCGCCTAAATGTGAAAGTTGAAGCTGTGCATTGGGAGAAACTGACTAGAAGGTTGAAGAAATGTCTAAACTAATGGGATTATTTATTAAACCAGTGTAAAGTATAACTGGCTTAGTTGCCTATAGCAACCAATCAGATTCCACCTTTCATTTTGGACAGCTCCTCCGGAAAATGAAAGAGGATCTTATTGGTTGCTATGGGCAACTAAGTCAGTTCTACTTTACACCAGTTTGATAAATGACCCCTAAGTATAGAAAGTGGAGAAACTATGAATATATTGGGCAAGGTAGTCTATAGTGTTGAGCGATTCAAAGCATCCAAAGTGGAAGGTTAGGAAAAATGTGATTCAAAACAAATCTGAATTTCCTTGCGCTTCATGATAATGAATTATTTTCTTCCTAAATTGGCAGCTACATATGTTACAGTGAAAGTAAAAAGCCTGGGAACGCAAGATCACCCATAAAGCCATGCAGACAGCCAATAAACAGCTAGCCAGCCCGTGTGATGTCACAGCCCTTTTAAAGCCTCACCCCACAGCAGTCTCACAGTGAGCTGAGCATGGGTAGAGATGTGACAAGCGCCAGGGACAGTGTTTCTAAAAGCTTTTAATTGTTGAATACTGGATAGGGAGACAGCAGGGACAGATTAGGGAGATCATAGGAAGAGTTTTTACACACTGTAGGAAGAGCATGGGGAAATTGCAGGGACTTTATTCTAAAGCTAAAGAGATCCATGGGAGACAGTGCAGTTTGAATCAATCCCCGTAGAGGACACAGAGATATCTGACTAAACAGCGCCCTCCTTGTTTAAGAGATAAGCAATTATATTACTCCTTGATTCTCAAATTAGGGTGAATAAACTGTCTAGTTCTGCTATTACTGGGGTGTCCACCTTGTTTAATGGATAAGCAATTCAATTAGGCCTTGATTCTCAAATTGGGGTGGATAAGTTGTCTAGTTCTACTGTTATTGGGGTGTCCACATTGACATTGAATAACTTATTTTAAATGTACAGTTAGCGTTACTGTACAGTATTCAACAGAGATTTTCCAGGGCCCTCCAAAGGAATGGACAGTGGTAAAAATGTTGTGGAGCCAGCAGAAGTAACAGCAGAAGAAGAGGGTGGGTGTGGTAGCAGCAACCACAGCAACAGGCTTGAGCTGTCAGTATCATCCAGTGGTCGTGTTTTGACGACCAATCCCACTGTCCTTGAATGGTTGACACTCAGACACTCACAGCCAGGAGTTGGTGGGTTCCTCTGACACCATACTTAGTTGAGATGACCCAAGAACAAGGTCTATGCCTTCACCTGTTCTAAATCTGCCTAGTTCCTTTGCTGCTCCTTCTGCCAAGCAAGTAATGTATGCTGCCAGCTCTGATATGCTTTTCAGCAAGGATGTTATTGAGGACAGTCAGTAGATTTAGAGTAGAGGTCAGCTGCTTCCTTATATGCGTGCAAGTGGCGACAATGACAGTCGTGTGGGAACAGATGTTGCCAGTGGTCAGGGACACGGCCATGAGAATGGTAAGGGTGACATAAGTGATGAGCAGACAGTAGTGGATGATAACGTAGCCATTTGCATGTGGAAGCCGGGTGAAGAGAGGCTTCATCATCATCACCAAGGGGTAAGGTTGGCAGCTTGGGCGTGAGAAAGCAGGGTGGCAGCGTGTGGCTGAGCCAGCAGGGTACAAGTGTGGCTGTGAGCCAGCAGGGTGGAAGCAATGTGAGATCTGGAGCTAAACGTGTCCGATGTAGATATCTGCTACTCAGGAGCCAACCTATCTGGAAATAAATAGCGGTGCATGGGTTCATAGAGGCAGTAGCAGGATGTCAACATGGAATCGTGGGCGTAAAATGCCATACATGCCGGTGTGGGAATTTTTCATCAAGTTGCTTGAGGACGTCAATGTGACCATATGTAGGATCTGTGGGCAGAAGGTAAAAACCGGCCAGGATGCCAATGTTGGCACCATGGCCCTGAGTCAACACATGGAGTGTCGCCATAAAGTGTCCTTGGGAAAACCGTCGGGCTAATGCAGTGGTACAGCCTGACACCTCTCCCAGCAGCTCGCAAACCTTCTCAAGCAGTCAAGGCTCCACCACCTTAGCAGAAGGATTCTGTGTTTCATTCCCTTCATCTATTGGTCCTGATGTTCCTCTTCCTCCTCACACGTTTTGCAAGCAATCAATCACTGGATTGGAGAAACCTGCCCGATCCATTGCTGAAGAGGGGGTGGCAAAGCCCTCCAAAACACATCAGCCACCAGACGGTATAGCATAGCAGTGGGTTTCAGCACATCAGGCTTTAGCCACTTTTGCAAGAGATTAAGCAAGTTATAATACTGGGGGTCTCACGGACTCAGTCGGCTTAAACCTCCACTGATGCACCCGCTGGGCCCGGACCAACACATTCACCCCTAGTCTTGCCAGAATCTCACCCTTGACTTTCTGGTAGTCTGACGCTGCAGGCCGAAATACACCCGCTGGGAATCGGATGTCAGGAACGGAGCAACGATCTCAGCCCACTGATTTCGGGGTAGATTCTCCCTTGTGGCCACCCTCTCATACATCGCCAGGTAAGTTTCGACGTCATCTGATGGTGTCATCTTGGGGATCGCCGCACAGACCGCTTTCCGGACATCATGGACACTCTGGGACGCTCCTGCCATCTGTAAAGCCATTGCGTTTTGTAACAGCAGCTGGTTTGTTTCTTGCTGGTGTTGATTAGCCTCCATGAGAGCTTTTATTACAGCCTCTATTTTGTCACATGACACAGGTAAATTTAGCCAGGACATCCAGCCATACCCCAAAAAAAATTTTTGGGCATTTACGCCAGCCTCACTGCGCGTGCCCGCTCCGGGCCACCAATTGTGAGAATTCGCTCTGATAGATAGGGCAAGCGGACGCAGAACAGAGGCAAAAGAAACAGTTTGTAAAACAAAACTTCGGGGTTTATTCACACACACAGGAGAAAAAATCAAAGCAACATTGACAGTCTTAGTGTATGTTCACACAAAGCAAAGTCCAAAGCACAAAAACAGTCACCTTGTTTGCAGGTTCTTTCAGCGTCCACAACAGGCTTTAGGTGGCCTGTTCCCCCGCATGCGGCTCTCAGCCCTTTAGCACGGCACCATGCCTCAGATCCCAAAACAGAGACCTTGATTCTGAGCCCAGCTGCCTATTTAAAGGGCAGCCAGGTTCTGCCAAAACCCAACCCGGCACTTAAACTCCGGTCCGGTATTTGATCTTACCTGGCTAAAAATCAGCCCAGCCGCCCATGTTGGGAGGAAAATACCTGCCTTCCCAAACAAAACTCCTTGCTATGTCACAAGCCCTACAATCTTTTTCATTAACATGGGTACATCTGACATGGAAATTTTAAGTTGACAGTAAACTGACCTTTCACAATCAGCATCAGGCAGCTGTTTTCAAGGCAAAAATGATCACGAGGCTTATAAAAATGGACATGGATGCACATGACAAGAACATGGTTAAACCACTTTACAATTTAGTAGTCAGTCCACAAATGGGCACAAGTGCTCAAGAAAGGCACAATAGACCATGAGTGCATTCAAAGGCAGGTAACTAAAGTAATAAATGGAACAGGCAGACTACAGTACCCAGAAATATTATCAAAATTATAGTTAGTTTATAAAAAATATCTGAGTGGGCGATCTAATAACTATGTATAAATATTCAATATATAATACAAATATCTCTTCCGTGATCTATTTATACTCAGGACTGTGACTGTGATGAGGGGATATCCTCTACATTTAGAGAAAAAGTTTTAAGACAAACAAGGAAGGGAATTTTTTACTGTAAAAGCACTGAGACTGACAAGCCGTCTACCAGAGGAGGTTGTGATGGTGAACTCATTAAAAGAGTTCAAGAGGGACCTGGATACATTCTTGAGTGTAACAATATTACAATTTATTGTTATCAGATTTCTGTATAAGGGTCGTTGTTCTTGGGATGTTCTCCTGGCTGAGGCAGTGATGTCTCGTGCACTGGCCTCAGCAGCCTAATGAATGTCTTTGGCTACACAATGTGTTAATGAAACATCACCATACATCCATGAAGATGATGTAAGTGGTGCAGTATTAGAGCACAATGCTGGAAGGGACAGGGGAGAAAAGTGGTAAGTATTAGTTATTTTGCTGCCCAAGTTTTTATTTACACTGAACAAAACTATAAATGCAACACTTTCGGTTTTGCTCCCATTTTGCATAGGCTGAACTCAAAGATCTGAAACATTTTCTACATACACAAAAGACCCATTACTCTCAAATATTGTTAACAAATCTGTCTAAATCTGTGTTAGTGAGAACTTCTCCTTTGCCGAGATAATCCATCCCACCTCACAGGTGTGGCATCTCAAGGTGCTGATTAGACAGCATGAATATTGCACAGGTGTGCCTTAGACTTCCCACAATAAAAGACCACTCTGAAATGTGCAGTTTGATCACACAGCACAATGCGACAGATGTCGCAACATTTGAGGGAGTCTGCAATTGGCATGCTGACTGCAGGAATGTCTACCAGAGCTGTTGCCCGTGCAATGAATGTTCATTTCTCTACTATAAGTCGTCTACAAGGGCATTTCAGAGAATTTGGCAGTACATCCAATTGGCCTCACAACTGCAGACAACATGTAACCACAGCAGCCCAGGACCTCCACATCCAGCATGTTCACCTCCATGTCTGAGACCAGCCACCCAGACATCTGCAGTAACAATCAGTTTGCATAACCAAAGAATTTCTGCACAAACTGTCAGAAACCTTCTCAGGGAAGCTCATCGGCATGCTTGTCGTCCTCATCTGGGTCTGGACCTGATTGCAGTTGGTTGTCGTAACCGAATTGAGGGGGCAAATGCTCACATTCAACGGCGTCTGGCATGTTGTAGAGGCGCTCTGTTTGCGGATGAGTTCCGTTTTTCAGGCCCATTGTTTTGCCATTTATTCACAACCATCACCTCATGTTGCAGCATGATTATGCACAGCAACATATTGCAAGGATCTGTACACAATTCTGGGAAGCTGAAAACATCCCAGTTCTTGCATGGCCAGCATACTCATCGGACATGTCACCCATTGAGCATGTTTGGGATGCTCTGGATCGGCGTATAAGACAGCGTGTTCCAGTTGCTGCTAATATTCTGCAACTTCGCACAGCTATTGAAGAGGAGTGGACCAACATTCCACAGGCCACAATTAGCAACCGGATCAACTCTATGCAATGGAGATGGGGTTGCACTGCGTGAGGCAAATGGTGGCCACACCTGATACTGACTGGTTTTCTCTCCCACCCCCAGTAAGGCAAAACTGTGCACATTTCAGAGTGGTCTTTTATTGTGGGCAGTCTAAGACACACCTGTGCAATATTCATGCTGTCTAATCAGCACCTTGATATGCCACACCTGTGAGGTGGGATGGATTATTTTGGCAAAAGAGAAGTGCTCACTAACACAGATTTAGACAGATTTGTGAACAATATTTGAGAGTAATGGGTATTTTGTGTACTTGTTGAAAATGTTTCAGATATTTGAGTTCAGCTCATGAAAAATGGGAGCAAAACTGAAAGCCTCACGTTTATATTTTTGTTCAGTGTAACTTGGATAACCCTTTAATAATAATAATAATAAAATTTATTTTTATAGTGCAACCATATTCCGCAGCGCTTCCACCATTTTCCGCAGCGCTTAACCCTTTTATGGTCTACCTGGTCATTTTAAATTTTTTGCACAAAATTCTCTCTAAATTCAATAGCATCTGTAATTTCCTTCTGAAGGGTTTACAAATATCCGTAAAAGAGAAAATAATTTGTCAAATATGTAAGATGGTGTAGAAATATAAAGCTGTGGGACACAGTTTTTAGACAGTATTTCGGGGTTGTGTTTACCCTTAGATTCATGCTAATAAATGAGTCATTTGTGGACACACCATTTCTTTTTTGCTCACTAATTATTCAATTGAAAATCTATCTTTCAGTAAAGTAAAGCAGCAAGTTTACTGATAGCTGCTCTCGAACACTTTTGTAAGATAGGGATACTTGTAACATCAAAGCATAATGAGACATTAGCTCTTTTCTCCTTTGCTCATGACCTGAAAGCATAGCAAAAGAAAATATGCTTTTTAAAAGAAAGCCTTGCTAGATTGGGGATATTTTACTCACGGTGGAATAATAGGTTTGAAAGGTAATCTAAAAATTTGTACGTTTCTGACGAGTGCTTCTCTTGCTGAACATTATGTACGTAGAGAGTAAAACTCCTGCTTTGAACTAATAAGGTCTGAAAGGAAGAAAACACTTTCAAAAAGCAGCTTTTGTTTGGCTAAGCTCATTGGTCTGGGAATGAAAGATTGGAGCATGCTTTAATGTGCCCCAGCCTCACTTTTTATGTAGGACATAAAGGCCTATTTTGGAGCCCTTATAAAATGACAAAACAAACTTGGCATGGTTTTCTATTCTGAGCATTAGCGTTATTAAGTGAAGTAAATACTTGTAATAGAGCCAACAGATACTCGAAGCCTTTCACACCTGTCCCAGCTTCTATGTTACTTCAGAATACAATTACATCAATTTGCTACTTGTTAAATTGATTAGTTAAAATATGATGTGGCTTGAAGGGGAATCACAATTTGTGCATTTACTACTCAAGATCCGAGAACTACAATGTGTTAGATAATCAGTACAATAATAAATAGAAAATTACAATTATCTTCAATATCAAAACTTTAACCCCTTAGTGACCAGCCTGTTTTGAGCCTTAATGAGTTTTTTTTTCAGTCATATTCCAAGAGCTATAACATTTTTACTTTTCCATTGATGTAGCCGCATGAGGACTTGCTTTTTGCAGGACAGGTTTTAGTTTTTAATGCCACCATTGTAGGCTACCCTAACTTTTGTTAACTCTTTCAGGGCGGGGGGGGGGGGGCAGCAATATTGGCACTGAGGTTTGACATTATACATTTTGGTGTGTTGATTTTTTGGCATAAATAACATGATAACTTTACTGTTTGAGTCACTGCAATTACAACAATACTAAATATATGTATATATGTTTTCAATTTTTTAAAAGGAAGAAAATGTTTTTGGTTGTATCTCAGGACCCATAATATATTTATTTTTCTTTGGATGGAGCTGTCTATGATTTTTGCTGGACAGCTTTTTACAGGATGATGTTTTTATTGGTATTATTTTGTTGTACATAACACTTTTTGATCTTTTTTTTAATCTTGTTCTTTTAGTGGCAAATGAGCGAAAAGCAGTAATTCTGGTATTCTTTTTTTTCTTCACGACATTCACCGTATGGGATAAATTACATGATAATTTTGTAGTGTTGGTCTTTACATATTCGGCAATACCAAATAGGGGATTTTATTTCTGCAATTTTTTCCATTGAACTAATCACAGAACTGGTTTTCACGTCACCAGTTAGGCCCGATACATAAAGGATTAGTAATCAAACAAAATCACAGTAAAATAATAACCTCCCTAAAACCATAAGCTTTATTATCACAAAACCCAGAAACAAAAATAGTTAAAAAATTATACTGGAGATGAGGAGGGCATAATTTATACCATTCCACTCAGTCTGGTCTGAGAAGGAAGGGGATCTAGCCCTATTCTGTCCTTAACTAAAGCGGAATAGCCGCCCTGAGAAGAGCGATCTCACTGTCTTCGAATCTGTCCCTGCACACCCTGACCTAGCTAGGGATTCAGTTAAAGGAGGGAGGGAGGCACTCACCTAAGACCAATAAAAAAACAAAAAATCCACAGGTATAAACCGCAGTACACTAGGCAAACTCTGCCAATAAAGAATATTCAATGATACATCAGGGCGCCTATGAATACATTACATCTGAAATCATGATGTATATAGTAAGCGGTATCTCTTATAGGGGCATCACCCTGTTAGCAAATAGCAGACCTGACGTGTTTCTCCCTGGAGATATTCCAATCCGGGGTTCATCAGGGGCCATATAGCATTCTTATATACTTATATATATCATAGGTACAGTAAAACTGTACCAAAACAGGATACCTTAGAGATAACCAAATATGATAACCACAAGATGTTCAATACACTAATGGTAGACACCAGTGATAACTGAGCATGCTCGGCCGAACACTTGTTCGGCTGGAGCATCTCGATGCTTGGCACATGACGCTAGTCGACCAAGTACACCGCATATGCTCGAGCGCCATGCTCGAGTCTCCTCCCCGCACATTTCTTGGCTGCTACGCAGCCAATAGACATGCAGGTAAGTACTGCCCTCACATGATGACTACGGGCATTACAGTAATTGGCTGGACGGAACGCGTGTTCATCTAATTTGTAGTCAGGGAGAGCTGAGGATAGGAAGGGACAGAGAGTGTGCGCATCCCTAAAATATCAGTGACATCCGGTGTACTTTTTCCGTAGATGGTGTCTGCTGCAGACAGTTAAATTATCTGTGCCACATCTCCAGTGTGAAGTGTGCGCATCCCAAAAATATCTGTGACATCCAGTGTACTTTTTCAATAGACTGTGTCCGCTGCGGACAGCGAGATTAGCTGCGCCACATCTCCAGTGTAAAGTGTGCACATCCCTAAAATATCAGCGACATCCAGTGTACTTTTTCCGTAGACGGTGTCTGCTGCGGACAGTTAAATTATCCGTGCCACATCTCCAGGGTAAAGTGTGCGCATCCCAAAAATATTTGTGACATCCAATGTACTTTTTCAATAGACGGTGTCCGCTGCAGACAGTGAGATTAGCTGCGCCACATCTCCAGTATAAAGTTTGCACATCCCAAAAATATCTGTGACTTCTAGTGTACTTTTTCAATAGACTGTGTCCGCTGCAGACAGTGAGATTAGCTGTGCCACATCTCCTGTGTAAAGTGTGCGCATCCCTAAAATATCAGTGACATCCAGTGTACTTTTTCCGTAGACGGTGTCTGCTGCGGACAGTTAAATTATTCGTGCCACATATCCAGGGTAAAGTGTGCACATCCCAAAAATATTTGTGACATCCAGTGTACTTTTTCAATAGACGGTGTCTGCAGTGTAACGTGTGCGCTTCAAAAAAAATTAGGTGACATACATTGCACTTTTTCCGTAGACGGTGTCCGCTTCTGACAGTGACCTTATGTCACTGTCATGGTCTTACCTCCTTGCTGTTCTCCTTCGTTGACATGTGCTGGCGGCCATCTTGGTTTCTGGGTTTCTTGTAGCCTCCCACCCTGCGGCTCCTCCTTCCCACTGGGAGGAGCTGGATGCCTAGCTCATATATATAGGAGGTCTGTGGCTTCAGTTCCTTGCTTGGTCCTCCTGTGCTCACATGCTTCTAAGACTGCTGCTGCTTCTGGTTCCTGATCCTGGCTTCGTCTGACTACCCTGCTGATTCCTGATCCTGGCTTCGTCTGACTACCCTTCTGGTTCCTGATCCCTGGTTTCGCAAGACCCTGCTTCGGTTTAGCCATCCGTTTTGACTTTTGCCTTACAGCTTTATTTTCAATAAAGCCTTCTTATTTCCACTCATCTCTTGTTGTACGTCTGGTTCATGGTTCCTTGACAGTCACGCCCTGCCCTGTGGGTGTTCTGAGGAGATCTGTCAGAGTTGCTGCACGTGACTCGATCTGACTGTTTGTTTTGTTGTGGGTTTGAACTGAATCCCACCTCCTCCCAGGTGTTGTTCTTTAGGTAATTGGTGAGGTTATTTATTCCTCCCTCTCCCTATAGCCTTTGTGGGTTATAGTTCTGCCTTGTGTGAACTCTGGAAGTTTGGTGGATCATCTGCTCCAACACATCTCTAGATAAGTCCTTTTCCCTTTTTCCTTCTGTGTCTGTTTTTACTAGGCCTCTAGGGTGACGCTAGCTCCTTTGGTTGTTGAAGGAGCTGGGTGTCTCTTTCCCTCTTCCCTACAGCTGAGGGTTTTGTTCAGTGAGTTATAGTCTTAGGTTCGTGGGCATGTGCATATCTACCATCAAGATATGCACATGGGCATAGCAGCCCTAGGGAAAGTGTTTTAGGGATCGCTAGGAGGTTACCCCTTTGTTACCCCTTTGGGGCCTAGTCAGTTGTTTTGTTTGCCTTGTCGTGTTCTGTTTCCTTCCCTTATCTTACCTACTGTGACACCTTACCAGGGCAACATCTGCAGTGTAACGTGTGAGCATCAAAAAGTCATCTGTGACATACAATGTAATTTTTCCGTAGACGGTGTCCACTTCTGACAGTGACCATACCAGGGCCACATCTGCAGTGTAACGTGTGTGCTTCATAAAGTCATCTGTGACATACAATGTAATTTTTCCATAGACGTTGTCCGCTTCTGACAGTGACCTTACCAGGGCCACATCTGCAGTGTAACGTGTGCGCTTCAAAAATGTATCTGTAACATACAATATAATTTTTCCGCAGATGATGGCCGCTTCTGACAGTGACCTTACCAGGGTAACATCTGCACTGTAACGTGTGCGCTTCAAAGATTTATCTGTGACATACAGTGTACTTTGTCAGCTTTGAAAACATACTCTTCCCGGAACTCAAAACCTTTGGATTCCTGGAAGAAGCTTGGCGGGTCATGGTAATAACACCGCCGGTTTGCTGGTCGTAATCGTTTATGGTAGGAACTATGACGGTATCTGATTGTCTTCAAACCTCTGACTTTCGTTTTTGATTAATGAAAACATTCTTGGCAAATGCATTCGCTTTGGTTCGTCTTGCGGTGGTCCAAGAATTTCACCTCTAGCGGTGCAATACGGATGCCCCCGGACGTCCCTCTTAATCATAGCCCCAGTGCCGAAAACCACCAAAAATAGAACCTGAGTCCTATTCCATTATTCATATATAACCTACACAGAAAATGCCAGACCGCTTATACTGATAATATCCTTTATTACAAAACTCACAACATGTTTGCATGATTAAATACAGACATGATTAAAAACAAAGTGCAGGAGATAAAAACGACATCACTGGAGGAGATGCACAGCGGATGCAAGTCCATTATTATTCAACATGATTCTCATTCATTAAAGTGCATGTGCAAAGAGTTGATAAATGTAATGGATATAGTAAACATTGGACAATTACCCATGCTGTGTCTCCTCCAGGATGGCGCCAACCCCAACGCGCGTTTCGGCGTACCTTCGTCTGGGGGTAGCGTCATCACTGGAGGACCCAGATTAAATACAACTGCTGACCAATCAGTACATACCATCTATTGCTAGTTAAGCACGTCATTGCAATCGTGCCGGAAATGATCTCCGATGTTAGACGCCGGCGTCCAGGAAACCATGTGATCCCGACCGGTCACATGACCTTCCCACGGTCACATGGTGAGGACGGCGTCACATAACCGCGCACAGAACTGTCGCGGCCCTGTGACGTCATCCCGACTCGTTGTACACAGTTCAAAATCGCAACAAAAAGATCACATTACTATATTCATATATAAGACGGTCTAAATGTACAGCAGATGTAACAATTTTCAGAAGTATGGGAGCAGGAAGAGATAGAGAGGTGGCCACCTTCATTAGACATAGAGAGAATCAGAAATTCAGAACTTTGGGCATAAAATAGATCACATTATGACCATCTAAGACGGTCATATATATATTTTCGTAATGGTCGATACATATAAACTATGTGAAATGTGAAAATATATTAATGATTATAAACATTATTCATAATAGATAATATATAATATATATACACCAATTATATGATACTTAGATCGATAAACTGGTTGCATACTCCTTATCCTTACCAAGCAATAATATCTTATAAAGTGAAAAAGATGGGCACTCTTAAAGCTGGTCCACAAAGTTAGCAAAGTGACACTGATTTATTAATAACAGTATACAGATGGTCACCATACACAATTGATATGATATAACCTAAACAGAGCTGTACCCTAGTTAAGTATTAATTAAAATATCAGCTAAAATATCAAATAAAATATCAAATAGAATATCAAATGCAATAAAATATCAGTCCACTGATATAACTAATAGATGGAATCGCTGGAGGTCAGAAAAAAGGTTAATAATGTAGAACAAAATCTAGCCAGACTGCATATGAACTAGCAGACAGCCTGTCCTCTGTTAGTTATAGCAGTGACCAATACCGAGTAGTTCTCCACAAATAAATTACAATACAAAATACTTAAGTGTAAATACCAAGTGCTGACAAAATAGTATATCAATATTAATGGTGATAGGATATAATATCATAGAATGGTGCAAAAACGTAAAAATATCTAATAAATAAATACATATAGCGGTGCTCAAATCATTACAGTGTTAAATGTCCGTGTAGAAACATAAAATATATCTGGAGACTCGGTAATAATAGTAGACAGTTCGTCTCACTAGTGGTTCTATTTTTATAGCTCAGTAGCATTGATATGGTTCTGGATCTGACTCCAATAGTCAGTGATGTATTGTTGATGTATTGCTCCGAATGATATAAAATAATTGGCATACGTACGCCTTGAAAGAGAGATCACACACAGACTGTCACAGAGAAGTCAGTCAATGCAAGATGCTGCGTTTATTGAGATTACATGATATTTTATAACAAAAAAGAGGAACTTTATGACTCGGCTAATTTGATGATCTAATTGTCACATTACTAAGTCCCATGACAAGGTATCACATTATCACTCCATACTTTAGCAATGTCAGCACTATGTCAGCAATTTCAATATCATAAAGTGTTTAGTAAGGGATTATTAAGGGAGCTGGCTGCTACTTCAGGGGCCATCTTGTTTAAGCAACTGTTAGATATAATACAAGCAAGTATACATTTGATACTAGATATATGATATATGATTCCACAACAGTCCCCCCTTGTAGACTTGATTGTAGACTTGATTGTAGACTTTCCCTAAACCTAGCGAATCCCCTGGCATACCATTCGTATCCTCTTCACCCACAGTGGCGACAACCTATCCCTTGTGAATAAGTTCCCGATTGAGCGGACTTCTGGTAATACCCTGGGATTCATTTGTCCCTAATTCTCATCATCTCTTGGATCTTCAGGTCTGGGTGGAGGAGCTTCATCCGCGGGAGTTGGAGAAGGCGGGGGTGTCGGGAATGCAGGGGGTGTCGGGAATGCAGGGACGACATCCACATCTATTGCGGTGCTAGCCATTTGTTCATAGAGAAGTAGTATGGCTTCTTCAGCAGGCTTCTTTCTGTAGGCAGTAACAGTGGGTCCAATTTGGGAAGCAGGATACATTGCTCCACATATAGTCATTCCAGGGCATATTGCTATTCTGAGCTGAGGGTCCTGTTCTGTTTATCATTAGCCATGGGGACCCATCCCATGCTACTACTATTAGGGAAGCTTTTCTGTTGCCATTTTTGGTATTAACCTCTTTTATGCTAGAAAGGAAAACAGCTGATCCTGCCAAATCTTTTATCTCTTGGAAGGTTAGGGGCACAGCTAAATAAGGCATAGCTCTAGCATTTACTGGGCCATGTGTACATATCCAACAATCTTTTAGTGAAGAGGTGGTGGTGTCAGAATCACCTTCCTTCAGACTTTTATACAACACTTGATGATGTTTGACAAACTTATTGTCCCACCCGTCATCATCCATTTCCGCCGGGGGAGGAATGTATGCACTGGTGGTGAGTGTCATCAGTGCTAGCAGATAAAAGAAAATCATTTTGTTATTTCTGAATCTGGCGGGTTCTTTATCCTTTTGCAGTGAGAGGCGTGGATCCAGGTGGATCTCCCTTCGAGCTTTACAGAAGTTGGAGTGGTCAGTAGTACTTGGTAAGGCCCCTCGAAGCGTGGTTCTAGGGTACTTCTGACGTGTTTCTTGACCACTACCCACTCTCCTGGTTTCAGAGTGTGGCTGCCTTCTAGGGAGTCAGGATCTGGAATGGAAGAAAAGACTTGCACATGGATGTTAGACAACTGTTTGCTCAAAGCTATCACATACTTTGCAACAGATTCATAATGCATTTGCAACTGTTGAGGGAAGTACAGCCCCATCCGGGGTCCCGATCCAAACAATATCTCATGTGGAGTCAGCTTATGGGGAGGTTTGGGAGTGTGTCTGACTGCAAAGAGTGCTATTGGTAAACACTGAACCCAATTGAGCCCTGTTTCCCTAGTCATTTTCAGCATTTTTGACTTTAATACCCCATTCAGTCTCTCGACTTTGCCGCTACTTTGGGGTCTGTAAGGGGTGTGGAATGCCAGGTGTGACCCTACCATCTTCCAGACCTCTTGGGTTAGGTTAGCAGTGAATGCTGGGCCCTGATCACTCTCAATGACCTCAGGTACCCCGTACCTACAGACAGTTTCCTGTATCAATTTTTTAGCAGTAGTTGTTGCTGTCTGATTCCTGACGGGGTAGGCTTCTGGCCACCCAGAGAACATGTCTACCACTACTAACACGTATTGAAACCCTTGGCACATTGGCATCTGGATATGATCAATCTGGATCCTCTGGAAGGGGTATAAGGCTTTTGGGAGACATTTTTTGGGCGTGGGCTCAGTCCTACCTGGATTGCATTGGGCACAGATTAAACATGACTGGACATATTTCACTAGTACAGGAGTGATTCCTGGGGCTACCCATATTTTATCGATGAGCTCTTTCATTATTGTCTTAGATTGATGAGTGGGCCCATGGGCCACAGAGGCTATTACAGGATAGAGTGCTCTAGGCAAGCACACTTTCTTCCCTTGTGTCCAAAGTCCGGATTCTTTTTCCAGGGCTGACTCCTTTAACCAGGTTTCCTTTTCTGAGCGGGTGGCTTGCTTCTGCATCTGTTTCAGTAGATCCCATGATATTTCTTGTTGCTTGACATTCGGTTGTGCTAACATGATTTTATCTGGCTGTGCTCTTTCCTCTTCCATTGCTGCCTGTTTGGCTGCTTGGTCCGCCAATGCATTTCCTTTGGCTTCTGGTGTGTCAGCACGGGTATGTGCCTTTACTTTGATTACTGCTACTTTGGTGGGCAGGAGTACTGCAGTCATCAAAGCCTCCACTGCTAAAGCATGTTTAATTGGGGTTCCTGCTGCTGTAATGTAATCTCTGGCCTTCCATATTATTCCGAAATCATGAACTACTCCAAAAGCATATCTGGAGTCTGTGTAGATGTTAGCAGTGGAGTCTTTTGCTATGAGGCAGGCCTCAGTAAGGGCTATGAGTTCAGCCTCTTGTGCTGACTGGTCTGGGCGCAATTGCCTTGCACACAGTACTTCATACTCACTAGTAACTGCCATGCCTGTATGGAATTTCCCTTTGTCATCGGCATACCTTGAACCGTCTACAAAGAGTGTCCAGTGTGGGTTTTGCAAAGGAGTATCCTGTATTGATGGTGGAGTTCCTACTTCAGCTTCCATCATTGTAATGCAATCATGTTCTTGTTCTTTGTAAAGAGAGTCGGTTGAGGCCCATAGTTCTTCTTCCTGAAGATCTTCTTCAGCACGTAGATCAATAAAATCTGCAGAATCTCCATCTGCAGTACACTCCCCCCTTGGGAGAGGAAGGAGTGCAGCAGGATTGAGGATGTGGCATCTCTGGATGGTGACATTATCTGGCAGAAGCAGGCTACACTGGAGCCTGAGGTGGCGTTGTGCAGTGAGGTGTTTAGGTTGTGTTTGTTGCAGGATAGCTGAGATGTCATGGGGAGCCATGATGGTGAGTGGGTGTCCCAGGACGATGTCAGCTGTAGCGTTCAGGAGAGAACTAGCAGCATGAACGGCCTTGACACAGGAAGGGGTGGCTCTGGCTACAGGGTCTAGACGTTTTGAGAAGTAGCCTAGAGGTCTACTACGACCCCCATGGCTCTGGGTGAGAACTCCAGTGGCATGACCCTGACGTTCCATGACATAAAGGCGAAAGGGAAGCTGATAGTTAGGGATGCCAAGAGCTGGGGCAGTGACAATGATTTGTTTGAGAGATTGGAATGCTTTTATGGCTTCTGCAGTCATTTGGAAAGGAACAGTAGCAATACGGGGTATGCAATCAAATAGTGGCTGCATTAGAACGGATGCATTAGGGATCCATGGTCTACAGTATGAAATGAGTCCCAGAAAGGTTTGCAGTTGGTGAGGGGTATCTGGCAGTGGGATGTCTGAGACTGCTTTCTTTCTGGCATCCGTAAGATGCTTACTGCCTTGTGAGATGCAGTGACCTAGGAAAACAACTTTTGGAAGACACAACTGTAATTTAGAACGTGAGACTCTGCACCCAGCATCCGCCAGGTAGGCAAGAAGTGAGGCAGATGAGTTCAGGCAGACGGGGTGTGAGTCAGCACAGAGGAGTAAATCATCGACATATTGTAAGAGTTCCACCTCTGGGTGATCTGCTTGCCATGGTTGTAAGATGGATGCCATTGCTTTGCTAAAGCAGGAAGGACTATTATGAGCTCCTTGAGGCAACACCGTCCAGGTGTATTGTTTTCCATCATGTGTAAAAGCAAAGAGAAATTGGGAGTCTTCATGTAATGGGACAGAGAAAAAGGCATTTGCTAGATCAATGACAGTAAAGATAGCAGCCACAGGAGGAATGCTAGCCAGCAAAGTGTGGGGATTTGGTACAATGGGGGTTTCAAAGACCGTAGCCTCATTAACTGCTCTGAGGTCTTGTACCATGCGATATACAGGAGGCTGTCCCTTCACACTCTTCTTTTTAATTGGGTATAAGGGAGTGTTACATGGTGAGGTGGTAATTTTAATAGCTCCATTTGCAAGAAGAGCCTGTATCTGGTGGGTGATAGCATCTCTCTGGGAAATGGAGAGAGGGTATTGTGCTTTATAAGGCAGTAAGTTAGGATTCTTCAAGGTTACAGTGACTGGTGGGACTTTGAGACGCCCAATGTCTTGGGGACCTTTGGTCCAAAGGGTATTAGGGATGAGGTGCAAAATGCTTTGCAGCGAATCCCCTTGTTCATGTGATTCAAGTGACTGGGATTTTAATGCCATTAGGAGGCAGGTTTCTTCAGGACTCAATGCCGTACCTAAAACAACTGTACCATTTTCCTTGAACTGGATGTTGGCACGTATTTTCTGAAGAAAATCTGAGCCTAATAGGTTATAAGGACATGTCTGGCTTACAACAAATTGTGACATTACTCCAGTGGGCAGATGTAACTGTGGAGATTGGCTTTGGGATTTAGTAGAGGGAGTAATCAAGAGAGGCTTAGTAACAGGGTTGTGCTGGGTGACCCCTTCTAAACCAGAGCAGGGTAAATGCATATCTGTGAGCCAGGAAGGGAGTATGGCGTTCTCACATAACACACTGCGGGCTGCACCAGTGTCTACAAGGAATGAGAGTTCCTTCCCTGCCACATCGAGGGTGATTCGAGGGGCGGGGCCTGCAGGAGGGGCAGAGACTGCCATACACGGGGTGTCCCCTCCCAGCAACACTGGTTTGCCAACGTCCTAGTGGGATGGAGCTGGCCATGGAGGAGGAGTTCCTCTTTGGCTCTGATCTGCTGGCCACAGATGTTTGGAGCGACAGTTTCTCTTAATGTGCCCTGGTTTGCCGCACCCATAACAGACACGGGGGGGCGGGGGTCTTTCCTCTCTTTCTTCTCCCGTCATGACTGCCATGACTGATATGCGGGATTTCTTTGTACTACTCTCCAGCCCTTTTGCAACTTGTTCTAAGATTTCCAATGTTAATGATTTCCATTCTGGGCGACAGGTTACAAGAGCTTTGTTCAGATCTGGCCTAAGGCCATCTACAAATGACCGTGCTAGGAGTCTTAAGTGCACAGGTTCATTTGGACTGAATCCCATATCTTATAGTTTTGTTTAACTCTTTGTACAAACTTTTCTACTGACTCTGCTTTATCCTGCACCATGTCTTGCAGGGTCGTGGACTGCTCTGCTAGTCTGTCTTTCGCCCACTTATATAATTGCTGAATGAAATCACGGCCAGATTCTGAATCACGAGTGTCATAATTTGCTCCAGGGAGTTCTGGTTGGCGTATGTAATCCATTATAAGTGAAGAAAATTCACCAGTTTTATTTTGTACAATACTTTGCAAGTCTGACCAAGTACACCCGTAGGTTTGATAAACTTGTGCCAATTTTCTATAAAAGGGCATAGGGTGTGTATCTGGGTCAGGCATGAGGTTCACTATGGTGAACAACTGCTGGGGGGTAAAGGACACATACCTAGGTGGCCCGACTGGGCGAGTGTTCAAGTATATTTCCCTTAAGGCTTCAAGATTTCCTTGTCCTATGTTATGGATCTCTCTTTGCAGCTCTGTAATTTGGTTTTGAAAAGACTCATTCATTGCTCTTGCTGCACCCTGCTGACTACTTAGGGTAATATCAGAAAATTGTCCAAGGTGCGGTGGGGGGCTGCGATATCCCGGGGTTTGTGCTGCAGTACCAGGTGCATAGTCCACTGTCTGCTGTGAGTCTTCCCCTGCATCTTCCTTTTGTTTCTCCCCATCCTCATCTTCCTGATCTACAGCACCACTTCCTCCTACCATTATATGAGCTGGAGCTATGGGCTGACTGGGTAGCATGTAGGTGCCGTCAGGATTTACAAGTGGGTATATAGCAGTGACTTGTGGCATGACAGAAAGAGCAGGGTTTGGGGAGATTACAAGTCCAGCCTTGGGCGTTGGCTGAGGACAAGATGGCGTCACTGCTGGGACTGGTGAGACGTGCTGGGGGGCTAAAAGAGCATGATTATGTGGGCGTGGAGCACCACAGGCTAAGCACGTATCACGGGGGGCAGGGTTCTGCTGACCACAATGTGTACAAGTCCAACTTCCCCTTTTTCTTTCAGCTGCGCCACTGTTATAGGGCGGTGGCTGTTCCTGTACTAAGACTGGGCCAGGCCGATAGTAATGGAGTCCTGATTTTTCATCAAACATTGCTTCTCCTTTTGTCTGTTCAAATTCTTTGCTACAGTCCAGCCATACCCTGACTGTATCTATCAACTTATCATCATTCAATTTGCCTCTTTTCTCAGTCAACAATGTCTGCCACACAGCAGAACACAACACACCTCCTTTTGCAATACCATAATTCTTTTCTAACTTGCTTAGTCCTTTGACATAACCTTTTCCTCTCCGGTCCGCCACGTACTGTTCAGGTGAACAATAGCCCTTCGGGACACTATTTCGGTTACCCATCTTTTCAAAACAACACGTTCTGGAGCCTTCAACACTTTCTGGAGCCTTCAACACTTTCTGGAGCCTTCAACACTTTCTGTCTCTGATAGTTGGATTAGCACAGACACTGACAAACAAACACCTTGAGCTTGAGATTAACACACCACTGGGTTATCAGCAAGCCGTCTCCTTCCCTTCTACTATTTCTTGGGGTTACACACCAGGGTTACCCCTCAATGTAGGCACTTTAGGAGACTTCTATTGTTCTGTCAGTCTATGCCTCTCCTTTCTCCCAGAGACCAGAGAAACCAACCATACACAAAAAAATAATAAAACACAATACATCAAGCTTATCAATACAATGGGGTTCTTACTTTCATGCCCCTGAGGATGCCTCACTGTCGGTGCACCCCTCCCTAGAACAAATATGGATAGACTAAGCCAAGGGACACAGAATAGGTAAGATGAATATATTTTCTCACCTCTTATTACGGGCCGCGGTCCCGGTGTCCGTTGGCTTGTCTCTCTGGGTCCAGTCTCTGGGGGTACGCCAGCAGGAGGTCCAATCCTCAGGCCCCACGTCGTTTGGCGCCAACTGATATGGTTCTGGATCTGACTCCAATAGTCAGTGATGTATTGTTGATGTATTGCTCCGAATGATATAAAATAATTGGCATACGTACGCCTTGAAAGAGAGATCACACACAGACTGTCACAGAGAAGTCAGTCAATGCAAGATGCTGCGTTTATTGAGATTACATGATATTTTATAACAAAAAAGAGGAACTTTATGACTCGGCTAATTTGATGATCTAATTGTCACATTACTAAGTCCCATGACAAGGTATCACATTATCACTCCATACTTTAGCAATGTCAGCACTATGTCAGCAATTTCAATATCATAAAGTGTTTAGTAAGGGATTATTAAGGGAGCTGGCTGCTACTTCAGGGGCCATCTTGTTTAAGCAACTGTTAGATATAATACAAGCAAGTATACATTTGATACTAGATATATGATATATGATTCCACAACAGCATTATAGCATTATAACAGCATTATATATAGCATTATAACAGATCTCCTGGGAATTGGCTTTATATTTCAGTATTCCTAGGAGTACACTATGTTTCACAAAGTTGCAATCCAGCAGGTATCTGGTTAAGCGAGCTTTGGATTCAAGAGCGTCAATGCAATGTAGATGCGATAAGGTGATTTAAGCGCCAGTACAAATAGATGCAGCAGTGTTTAGTTGGTTACTCACGTATAGTCCTGCTATTCCCACTGTGGCATCCCACGTGGTGTAGATTCAGGATACGCTTTACCTCTGGGCAGCAAATTAGAAGGTGCCTTGCTGCTGAATAAAAATACTGTGCAGACTTGTCCGGCTGTGAATGGGAGCGCTTGCTCTATCACTTTGCAGGTTCTCAGTAGATTTCCTTGGTTCGGATAGATGTTCCACCTGTCTTAATCAGCAAAGGTGGTTCAGTTTTACCCGTCGATCGCTGCACTGTGTCCAAAAAAGCCGCAGTTCATTTATCCTTGGGGAGCGCTTTCTTAGTCCAACAAATAGTATTGACTATTATAGTTGAAAATTAGCCGGTTATTGTCAGGTCCAATGCCTCCACGCCTTTGTCACTCGGTAGAGCACCCGAGAATCCCAATGTGTTCGGCCCGAGCCTTTGAGCACTATGGTGCTCGATCAACACTAGTAGCCACTCAACTGTCCCAGACATCCAATGCATATGAGGATACATTCCTCCCACCTGTGCCCACCGATAATACCGGAACAGGTGTTGCGATGACTGCTTCTTGCAAGATAGGGACAGGAATGAAAATAGGGTAAATTACCTATCCCTAATGCAACAAGGCATGAGGGATCAAAATAATCCCTCCCTGCATTTTTAATATAATATACACAACAGTCCAGGGACATCAAGAGGATACCAAAGTGCTCCCTTTGTGAATGCAGGGAGGGATACTTTTCAATAATTTTACTGCAATAATACGGCAGTCATAATGCTATTATCATACCTATGTTACTGAACACAACTATTTGCAAAAGGAACACTCAACCAGTCTGTAAAGGAAAAAAATTACAAGTTCAAAATGGCACCCTATATTCAGACCTTTAGGTGTTAAGGCATTTAAATGGTGAATCCTCTTTGTCTTTCAGCATCGCCTTTCTATCACCACCTAGTCTCACAAGTGGAGCATGATCAGCCACGGAATATTAATTGTGATGTGTGGCGTTTAAATTGGTCAAAATGCAAAAGCAATGTTAATGAGTGGGCCCACATATTCACAGTGTAAAGAAATTTTCGAGTTTGATATGTATGATTATTACATGATATATATGGACACCTTTTCCAAGAATGGCTATCTAATCTTAAAGGAAGTAGGGAAGAGGGCTTGCCCTGACTGGCACCCAAGCTGACAGACAGCCTGGATGAGACAATCAGTGCAGCAGCAGGCAGGGATGTGCCCTAGCAGAACGAGCATAAGGCCATTCTGTGCTAGACTGTGAAAGAAGGTGGTTAAGTCTTGCAGTGTCTGCCAGGAAAATTATTTTAGGGCGTCGACAGTAAAAAAATCAATCAGAACAGTCAGAAATCAATCAAGCTTACTGACAGGGAAAGTGAAGGGAAAGGCTAGGATTCTAAAGAAGAATTGTGTGTGTCGTGTACAATAGAGAGAAGCAGGGCAGCTGACAGACAGAGAGAGGAGACAGGACCCGTGGCTGTGACTGCTATCAGAAGTGCTGGTGCACCTCAAAAGCACCTACCTGCGAATAGATTATTTCATTTTGTTTCCCCATTTTCACAGAAATACTTTTTTTTGTAGGGTTCAAAGATAATTAAGTAGTATATACACTGAACAAAAATATAAACGCAACACTTTCGGTTTTTCTCCTATTTTGCATGAGCTGAACTCAAAGATCTGAAACATTTTCTACATACACAAAAGACCCATTACTCTCAAATATTGTTCACAAATCTTTCTAAATCTGTGTTAGTGAGCACTTCTCCTTTTCCGAGATAATCCATCCCACCTCACAGGTGTGGCATATCAAGGTGCTGATTAGACAGCATGAATATTACACCGTTGTGCCTTAGACTGCCCACAATAAAAGACCACTCTGATATGTGCAGTTTGATCACGCAGCACAATGCCACAGATGTCGCAACATTTAAAGGAAGCATGCAATTGGCATGCTGACTGCAGGGATGTCTACCAGAGCTGTTGCCCTTGCAATGAATGTTCATTTTTCACATTCAATTGCATCTGGCATCTTGGAGAGGCGTTCTGTTCACGGATGAGTCCCTGTTTTCACTGTTCAGGGCAGATGGCAGACAGCGTGTGTGGCGTTGTGTGGGTGAGCGGTTTGCTGACATCAACATTGTGGATCGAGTGGCCCATGGTGGCGGTGGGGTTATGGTATGGGCAGGCGTATGTTATGGACAACGACCACAAGTGCATTTTATTGATGGCATTTTGAATGCACAGAGATACTGTGCTGAGATCCTGAGGCCCATTGTTGTGCCATTCATCCACCACCATCCCCTCATGTTGCAGCATGATAATACACGGCCCCATACTGCAAGGATCTGTACACAATTCCTGGAAGCTGAAAACATCCCAGTTCTTGCATGGCTAGCATACTCACTGGACATGTCACCCATTGAGCATGTTTGGGATGCTCAGCGCATACAACAGCGTGTTCCAGTTCCTGCCAATATTCTGCAACTTCGCACAGCTATTGAAAAGGAGTAGACCAACATTCCACAGGCCACAATCAGTAACCTGATCAACTCTATGCGATGGAGATGTGTTGCACTGTGTGAGGCAAATGGTGGGCACATCAGATACTTACTGGTTTTCTGACCCCCCCCCCCCCCCCCACCACCACCACCACCAGTTAGGCAAAACTGTGCACATTTCAGAGTGGTCAGTCTAAGGCACACCTGTGCAATATTCATGCTGTCTAATCAGCACCTTGATATGCCGCACGTATGAGGTGGGATAAATTATCTCGGCAAAGGAGAAGTGCTCACTAACACAGATTAAGACAGATTTGTGAACAATATTTGAGAGTAATGGGTCTTTTGTGTATGTAGAAAATGTTTCAGATCTTTGAGTTCAGCTCATGCAAAATGAGAGCAAAACCGAAAGGGTTGCATTTATATTTTTGTTCAGTGTAGTATGTCATCCAGATACACAACAACAACCCGCTCCCTCACCAGATGAAAGATATCATTAACAAAATGCTGGAAAACCGCAGGAGCATTAGCTAACCCAAACAGCATGACCAGACTCTCAAAATGACCCTCTGGGGTATTAAATGCTGTATTCCATTCATCCCCCTCCTTGATCCTGACCAGATTATATGCCCCTTTTAGGTCCAACTTGGAGAACACATTGGCATCAATAATCTGGTTAAACAAGTCAGGAATCAAAGGAAGGGGTACGGATCACAGACCGTAATCTGATTGAGCTTACAGAAGTCCATACATGGCCTAAGAGTTCCGTCTTTCTTCTTTACAAAGAAAAATCCTGCTTCCACTGGGGAGTTGGATGGTCTAATATGTCCCTTAGCCAAACTTTCGGCAATATACTCTCGCATGGCTGCTCTTTCGGGTTCAGAAAGGTTGTATAACCTAGCTTTGGGCAACTTCACTCCTAAAATTTCTGAGTAAGTGAGCGGAGTCTATTGCAAACACCGAGTGCATTAGAGAAATATTTTTCTCTAATGAACTTGTTGTCAACCCATGCAAACGGACGAACTGACCATCAACTAGGTTAACCACTGCCCCACTGTCAATAAACACCTCAATTTCCACAGTTTTGGACTCTAGCGCCACCTTGACAGACAGGAGAAATCAGGTACTACCAGTAAATGACAAAAGTAAGTTCTCTGACTCCCCACCCACACCACTAAGAGTAAGATGGGAATAAAAAAAAAAAAATTGTTTTCACCTTGACGCAGAATGTAAGTATAAACATTAACAAAATGTCCCCTTTTTCTACAGAAAAATCATACTCCCTTCTTCTGACCAAAACTCTTACAAGCAGGCCCAGGGGTAGCTCCCCCTAACTGCATAGTTTCGTCACCAGGCATAAACTCAGGAGTCTCTCCACCCAAGGTGTCAGAAGAAGCCGCCACGTTATATGATAGTTCGTCCTGAGAGTGAGGGACCTTAGATCTCTTTCTCAGGCGTCTAGCCATACATACAGCAAGGGACATAGCCTCTTATAATGATTCAGGATTTTCTTGAAGGGCCATTGTGTCCTTTAGCCTTTAGCTGGATCATTCCATTCTGTATCCGTAGCCCATCTCCTAAATTCAGAGCAATAGATCTACGCAGAACGCTTTTCCTGCCGTAAACCACATTACTTGGTCTCGGACAGGGAGATCCGATCCAGGTCATCGTAGATAAGACCTAGCGCTCTAAAAAATGTATCTATCTATTTAGACCAGAGGGACTGTGATCCAATTGGTAGAGAAAAAGCCCAAGACTGAGCGTCCGACATGATAATACTGACTCTTTGACTCTCATCTCAGATGAGAATGGACGTAACTTAAAGTACAATTTACACAACTCTCTGAACCGAATTAAATTATCGCTTCCCCCCGAAAATCTGTCCGGAAGTGCAATCTTAGGTTCAGGACAGGCCTGGTAATTACTACTGGCACCAGCAGCCTGTGATCTGCTTGCGGAGGTCAGCTACCTTTATAGACAGACCCTGCAATTGTCTAGCCAGTGCAGCGATTGGATCCATAGCCTCACTGACACAAACAAAAAAGTTTGACAGTTTGACAGTTTGTGGCGGTTGATAATGTCACGGCGTGGTGTGGGTAGTAAACTCTGCACCGAACACAAGAGGAAAGGGAAAAGGTACTAGGCCTGGAAACTAGGGAAAGGGGAAAGGTCACCACCTAGTGAATCTCTAAACCGAGCCCTGACTACTATCAGTATGAACAGACCTCGATGGTAGAAATGTTCATACGCAGAAACCTAGAGTCCTATCTGACTTTAAAGGGCCCTGGAAATAGCGTCAGGACAAAAGATGTCCTGTTCCTTCCCAGCTGAAGGAACAGGACAGGAGACTCCCTCAGGTCTAATACCTACCAACAGATAGGGGAATACAACAAACAAGAAATAAGGAAAAGACACTTAACTCCGAAGTATGCAGACGAGCAGGAACTCAGAGGAGAACCAACACCAGCACTTCAACAACCAGAAAGGAGCTATCAACCACATAGCATGATGGGTGAGACCAGACTAAATATAGGATTTGAAATGACCACTATAGCTACACCTGAGACAAGAGGTGTTGTCATACCCAGCAACAACACAGAAACAAGTGAAACCAAAGAGGCTGTCAGATCACATCATGTGCAGCCATTGTCTTAGATCTTATGACCCCTGTCACTTGAGAGGCCGTGACAGCTACCGCCTGATCAGTTTACTGAACTTTGATCTAAAGATTTTTAATAACTGCTTAAATCACTGGCTCCCCCATTTAATCCATAAGGTACATCTGTTTCCGACAGGCAGGAGACAACAAGAGGAGAGTGATTGACCTGGTTGATGCAGCAAATAGGGGGTCGACTGAAGCTCTACTACTCAGTTTAAATGCGGAAAAGGCCTTCAACCGCCTCAACTGGTCTTTTATGTTTCACACACTCTAAAGATTTGGGTTTACAGGACCATTCAGAGGCCTTTACTAGTCCCCAGCTGCACGAGTTAATCTACCGCATGCATGTTCCTCTATGTTTCATATTCGAAATGGAACCCGGCAGGAATGTCGTTTGTCCCCACTCCTATATGTATTGAGCATAGAAACCCTTGCTGCTCGGATCCGGGCGAACCCGAACATAACTGGGATCCGGGTGTGAGATAAGACCTTCACTACCTCTTTATTTGCTGATGATGTCCTGTTAACATTAACTAATCCAGTAATCTCTCTCCCTAACCTCCATGCTACCATCGATAGATATAGTAAACTATCTGGATACAAAATTTATAATACAAAAACAGAAGCATTACCCCTTAATATCCCTCAATGGACACTGGAAGCCCTGCGGCAATCTTACAATTTTTCCTGGCAAAACCGTTCTATTAAATACTTAGGGATTCACATTATCCCTTCTTATTTCACTCTGTATGGGACTTCCCTTCATTAATCACTAACACTATTACAATCCTGATTAAGTGGGGATCCCGTCGCATATCATTTTTAGGCTGAATAGCAGCAATCAAGATGTTCATATTGCCTAGATTCTTATATCTTTTTGAAACGCTTCCAATTAGGGTGCATATGGGGATACTTGGATCAGATCCAATCTGCCTTTCTTATGTTTGTATGGCAGAATAAGCGACATCGCATTGCTAAGTCAGCCCTCTCCTAAAAAATATCCCAGGGGGGCCTTTCACTCCCAGACATAACTCTCTATTATTTTGCCACCCACCTCCAACACATAGCCTCTTGGACTACATTGCACTCCTTTAACAAATGGATGGAGATAGAACGCCTTTGGCTAGCCCCAGTCCAAATGAGTGCTATGTTCTGGGGTCACCCAGTAGCTATACCAACACAACGTTTACAAGGCCCCATGTCATTCAACCGAGATCTATGGCTAAGCGTGTAAGATCAAATTTGGGCTTTCAACTCTAAACTCTTCACTTATGCCATTTCTATTCACCCCACATTTGGGGACAAGCAGTGAGGCGGCCATGGCTAACCTGTGGGTGGTGGGACATTACCGATTTCATGACTTACGAGACCTCCTCACCAATAGCTTACTCTCTTTTTCAGACTTGCAATGTAGATATCACATCCCATCTTCCTCCGCGTATCACTATCAACAAATAGCCCACTACTGTCACTCATATGTTGTATCTGTGGTGTTACCCCTCCTTAATCCGCTCGAAAGAATATGCCTATGAGGCCCTTCAGCGAAAGGCCTCATTTCTGATATCTATGGCCTGCTCTGCTCCCTGGCATAGTTAATAGGAGGTAAACATCTATATATGCATAAGTGGAAAAGATGGCTTTACAGAGGGATTGCACCATTTGCTAGTTCCACTTCTGTTGTCTGTAAGGAGAATGAGCTAAAAATATTGATGCACTGGTACCATACTCCTGAAGTATTGCACACTCTTTAGAGAAAAGTTTTTAGTGTTTTTCTATTTGTTCATATAGTCTATAGTCAAAAGTCTTTATACTTCGACTTACTACATATGGCATCTCTACTCGCTGAGCAGGAGTATACCCAATACACAGCTGTATTAACAACTATTTCTTTCTTCTATAGAGTCTTAAGACACTGTAATGCAGAATCCTACTTGTCTTTGTCAAAAAATGTCCAATAAAAAAAAATAAAGTAGAAAAAAAAGAAATTGAGCATTGCATTGCATCACACCTCAATCGTTTATTTCTGTATTTTAAGTATGCACATAGTCACAGTATAATATTTTTTTTGGAGGGTTGCTTTTAATTTAATTAAGCAGCATATATACGTGATTACTGCAGCAATACCCACAATGTGGTAGCAATCTACCTGTGTGTGCTGAGTTCAAATTGAGCGTCAAGCCTCAGTCGTCCATTTACGTCTTTTCAGTTTCCACACAATTAAAACATTTTGGGAGGTGCTTTCAATGTAATTAAGTAGCATATATACCTGATTACTGCAGCAATACCATGGTGTGGCAGAAATCTACCAGTGAGTGTGTCTGTTAAGTTGAAATTCAGCGCCACACCTCAATCATCCATTTACATATTTTCAGTTTCCACACAGTAGCAATAGTTTTTTTTTTTGGCATTGTTAAAAGTAATTAACCAGCATATATATGTAATTACTACAAGACACAATGTATAGCAGCAATAACCCTGTGTGTTTTAAGGAGAAATTGAGCGTCAGGCTTCAATTGTCAGATTCCATGAATTCTATTTCCACACGGTTAGAATTTAAAATGCTTTTCGGGACTTTTTAATGTTTTTAACTCCTCCTCTCAGTCGCAGCAGGATGATGTGGAGATTACTTCAGAGTCCCCGCCATGGAGCCAGGGGTCATAGAGTTCATCCGGCTCCTTCTCCTTGCAGCCCCAAAGAAGTCTTTCAATGGAGTCCTCCCAGTTATCATTGTCCCTTCCTAGAGAAGCGCCTTCCTTTTTCCTAAGAAGTGGCTAGAATACCCTACCACGCCCTACGGCAGATAGTCAAGAGAGTCTCCCTGTTGACGACTTGTGTGAGAGCAGTCAGTGTTTGTAATGCCCTGAGGAGGCGGTGAAGGAGGAGGCTGCAGACCCAAGACATAGCCGTGTTGGTGGTGGTAGTAGTAGTGGCCCCATAGCTGCGCGGTTGGTGTTGTGGGCAGCAACAGTGGCAGTCAGTAAACAGCAGGGGAGCCAAAGAACCCATCATGATATTCCACAGTCTGATAGAAGCAAAAGGGAGGGTGAGGACTCAGATGGCGATTGTGTGCTGGACAGAACCTGAGATTAGGATCAGGGTGCTGAGGAGGAGGCAACATCATTGGAGGAGGGTGATGGCGGCAGCAATAAAAAGCACCTCCCAAAGAACAGCCAGATCCACCTCTGCTTTGGGATCTAGTGATGCCGCTGATGCAGTGGGTGGGCTAGGCCTAAAATGTGTCATAGGTAAGCCCAGCTTGGCTGCTTCTACTCCTGCACTAGTTTCTCCCGTATGTCAGTTTTTCTTCATGCTGCTGGAAGACAAAAGCAATCCCTTGTGCAAGCTGTGCAAAAGCAAAATAAGATGAGGGCAGGCAAACACAAACATTGGCACCATAGCTCAATTAAACCACATGAAGTGGCATCACTCCATCCCGTGGGCAAACAGAGGTGGCAGCCAGCCACCACAGCAGGAGTTTTCTGCTTGTCCCGGTCCAGTTCTCAGCAGCCAGGCCACATCCATCAGAAATATGGTGTCTTTCACGTCATAATGCCTTTTTGTTTCTTCCGCTCAGACTCCTCCTCCTCCGCTCCATCTTCAGCCATCGATAACAGAATGTGTGACCAGGAAACAACTCTTCGCGCCCAGCAATCCGACGATGGGCAAGCTTAATTCCCACCTGGCCAAGTTTCTGTTGATGCAGTTACTGCCATACCATTTAGTTGAAACTGCTGCCTTTAGGGAACTCATGTGTCGGACAACGTGGGCAGCTCCTTGTGATTCTTGCTGTGCAGCAAGGTTCATGTCACGATGGACACCTGGAGCAGCTCTTATGGGTAGGGACAGTACATATCTTTCACGGCCCACTGGATCAATGTTTTTTCCGGCAGAGGCGAGGCAGCACCCCAGCAATGAAGTCAGGTCCTTTTCACCCCTCCCCCGTGATTGTGTTCGCCTAGTTCCCACAACAGGCACTTATCTGCCTCCTCCTCTATGGACACTTTCCCATCTCAACAGCAGCTGAGCACAGGGTAGCTCGCACTACCCTTTCTTCCTATCACATGTGTCAGGTCAGGTTTTGCCATGCCGTGTTGGAGCTGATCAGCCTGGGAAAGAGTAACCACACCGGTGAGTAGTAGCTCAAGTAGATCAAGCATCAAACAAATAGCTGGCTGTCACTTCGCCGACTTCAACCGGGCAAGGTGGTCACCGACTATGGGCGCAATATAGTGGCCACCCTGAACCTATCCAAAACAACACATGCTCCTTGCATGGTGCACGTCATCAACCTAGTGGTGCAGCGCTTTCTAAATAAGAACACTGGTTTGCTCAAGGTGATGGAAAAGCACTTCAGCCACTCTTACATGGTGAGTAATGCGGTCCTGGACCTGCAGCGACAGAATGGCCTACTGCTACACCGCTTAATCCGCGACGTGGCAACCTGATGGAATTCGACATTGCACATGCTCAAGTGTCTGTACGAGTAGCACAAAGCCATGAATGATTTTGTCATGCACCAGACAACCTCAGCAGCATGGAGCATGTGTTGCTTCAAGGTCAGGCAGTGGCAGCTCATCGGAGACACCTAACTAGTGCTGAAGCCCTTCGATGAAGCCACAAAGTTTGTCAGCAGGGACAAGTGCAGCATGAATGACATCATCCATTTTTATATTTATCTTAGAACAGACACTGATGCTTATGCAGCAGCTGACCATGGCGAAAGAAGAGCAGCTGACACATCTTGATGTCTACCTTATAGCTGTTGAGGACACACAAAGGGAATCTGCCATGGAGGATAAAGGTGATGAAGATCAGGATGAGGCAGATGAGGAGGTACGACCGCAAGAGGAGGAGGAGTCAAATGTGGAGGAGCAAGAGGACGATAATGAGGATGGCACCAGCCAAGATACCCTATCATCTCGATGGGGGGCAGAGCTGGAAAAAAGTGACTCCTTGGGCAAACTGGCCAGAATGGTCACCTGTATGCTTGCTTGCTTATGCAATGACAGTCGTATTGTTGGCATCAAGCATCTGATGACTTCTGGATAGCCATGCTTTTAGACTCTCGCTACCAAGGCAAAATGGGGGAATGTTTTCTTCTGGCAGAATGGGAAGACAAATTATGCTACTACTAGAAAACACTGTGTATGCAGCTGACAGCTCCCACCTTAGCACCTAGGTTCAGGCCAACCTAAATTATGGTTTGTCGCATACGCAGTTCCCTGACCCCATGGATTTCTGGCAGACTGGAACAGTGGCTCAAACTGGCACAGCAAGCTCTCTATCTTCTTTCTTGCCGGCCTCCAGTGTCATGTCAGAGAAGGTTTTCTGTGCTGCAGTGGGGGTGGGGGACGTGTTGACACCCAAACGGGCAAAATTGTCCTCCACCAGTGTCCAGAACATCACTTTTGTCAGAATGAACCAAGACTGGATTCAGGAGGATTTTCACACTCCTCTGGTTGATTCCGATGTATAGACCTTGCCGATCTTGCCTTGCTGGTGGTGCCATGTTGCCACTGTTGCTGTCTGTCTGCTGTCTATCTGCCTATTATCATGTTCTGTATGGCTGCTGCGGCCTTCTAGGGGTTTAACATGGTTGAATTTTTTTTTTTTGTGTGGGGGGTACATACTTTTAAGGTGCAGCATAGATGTAGTGTACATGATCACTGTATCAACAGCAACATTTTCTGACGGTCCAGGCAAATCTGGATCCTCCAATGCATTATGCCACTGCCGCTAATGCCTGAGGCTTAGTTCTGTATACTCACTTTCCACATGAAAGTTTAAAATTCTTTGGGGGCGGGAAGTTGTAATTTTATTAATTTTTTGCCTCCTTAGTAAAAAATATTTCGAAGGCACACTGATGCCGCATACGTTTGGCTTACTGCATCAGTATCACCATTTTGTCATAGTACCGGCAAAACTGGAGCCTGCAATGCATCATGACACTTCTACTATTGCCTGAGGGTCAGTTCCGTGTACACACTTTCCACAGGGTTTACATTTTTAAAGTTTTTTGCCATCCTCACTTAAATTATTTGGAAGGCGTACTGGTGTTGCATAATTTTATTGGGTTACTGCATCAATACGGTCATTTTGTCACAGTCCAGGCAAAGCTGGAGCCTGCAATGCATAATGCCGCTGCTATTAATGCCTGAGGGTCAGTTCCGTGTACTTACTTTCCACATGGTTGAAAATGTAAAATTATTTGAGGGCGGGAAAAAAGGGGTTTAACGAGGTTGAAATGTTTACATTTTTTTGCCTCCAACATAATAATTTTTTTTTTAAAGCGGACTGGCTCCACATAATTTTAGTGGATTACTGCCTCAATACTGACATTTTCTCACAGTCAAAGTTGGAGCCTGCAATCCATCATGGCACTGCCAGTAATGCTTGAGGATCAGTTATTGTGTAGTCACTTTCCACACAGTTGAATTTTTTTAATTTTCTTTGGTGGGGAGGGAGTTAAATTTGTTTAAGGCACAGCATAAATGTATGTGATTACTGTATTAATACAGACATTTTCTCACAGTCCAGGCAGGTTGAATGCGATCAATGCCCCATCTTGCCACTCTTGCTCTCTGTCTGCTTACCTACTATCACGTTCTGTATGGCTGCCACTTGCCAACCATCACGTTTCCTCAAGCTACTTTTTTTATTTTTTTATCTCATAACACCATGTGTGTTTAAACATCATCTGCCCCTGAACAGGGACAATTTTTGGAAGTATTGAAATATGAAAAAACATGAGACATGTGCTGACGCGGTGTCTTTTTAAACACACTGTTAAGACAGTCAAATGTGCGTTTACTGATAGCTATGTATGTCAGTGTCAGCTCATTATTTACTATTGTTATCATTTCGTGGTAGAGCTTAGTGAGGGGGAGAAAAAAAAAATGAAGAGAGATTACAAGTTTTCTTCTTTATATTTCTGGCGCAGATATGGCCGGCACTTCTTCATATCTTCAGTGGATCCACCACCAGCTATAATGGTTAATAACACTGGCGTCTTAAAACTATGAATGCCAAGAGTGTGCAAAGCAGTAATCAAAGAAAAAGGTGGCTACTTTGAAGAACCTAGAATATGACATGTTTTCAGTTGTTTCACACTTTTTTGTTATGTATATAATTCCACATGTGTTAATTCATACTTTTGATGCCTTCAGTGTGAATCTACAATTTTCATAGTCATAAAAATAAAGAAAACTCTTTGAATGAGAAGGTGTGTCCAAACTTTTGGTCTGTACTGTATATATATATATAATTTTGTAAGGGATCACTTTACTTCCGGGGGCCGTCATCACAGGTTACTTCACCAGACACAGATATAATGTCCAAACTTGTGCTTTATTTTGCACATTACAACCAATACAGGTCATCATGTAGCCGCAGGTTCACCTCACCATGTGTTACATCAACATAAAATAACAAACTAATACATTAACTTGACTTCCTGACTTACCTACAGAGCAATGTTCACACCCTGTCTCAGGTGCGGCTTTCCCAGCCCAATGTCCATCAGCCTGCTGGCTGTACAGAGCACAGTTTACACACTGTCTCAAGTCCAATGTCTCTTGTGGGGGATTAAGGCTCAGTAGTCCGCCTGACTATGGCCCTGTGACTCTCCCAGGCTTCGCTTCGTCCCCCAACTCCCCCAACTCCCAGCCTCGTGGTCCCTCAGCCTAGCCCAGCTGAGACCACATTCACAGAGCCATCCCATGCCTCTGTATCCAAGTCTCCCCCTCATGATACACTTAGGGTTGTTTATAAGCCCTTGAGTACCTCCAGCTGGTCTCACCTGTGGTGCAATAAGGGTGTGGATCATACTATCCACCCCTTCTATGCCTCTAACCTGTATGAGACCTGTCAATGTCTCACAATATATATACAGTTGCAAGAAAAAGTATGTGAACCCTTTGGAATGATATGTATTTCTTCACAAATTGGTCATAAAATGTGATCTGATCTTCATCTAAGTGATAACAACAGACAATCACAGTCTGCCTAAACTAATAACACATAAATAATTAAATGTTACTATGTTTTTATTGAACACACCATGTAAACATTCACAGTGCAGGTGGAACAAGTATGTGAACCCCTAGAATAATGACATCTCCAAGAGCTAATTGGAGTGAGGTGTCAGCCAACTGGACTCCAATGAATGAGATGAGATTGGAGGTGTTGGTTACAGCTGGCCTGCCCTATAAAAAACATACACCTGTTCTGGGTTTGCTTTTCACAAGATGTATTGCCTGATGTCAATGATGCCTCGCACAAAAGAGCTCTCAGAAGACCTACGATTAAGAATGGTTGACTTGCATAAAGCTGGAAATGGTTATAAAAGTATCTCCAAAAGCCTTGCTGGTCATCAGTCCACGGTAAGAAAAATTGTCTAAAAATTGAGAAAGTTCAGCACTGCTGCTACTCTCCCTAGGAGTGGTCATCCTGTAAAGATGACTGCAAGAGCACAGCGCAGACTGCTCAATGAGGTGAAGAAGAATCCTAGAGTGTCTGCTAAAGAGTTACAAAAGTCTCTGGCATATGCTAACATCCCTGTTAGCGAATCTACGATATGTAAAACACTAAACAAGAATGGATTTAATGGGAGGATACCACAAAGGAAGTGTCACGGCTGAGGATGGGGGAAACCCTCAGCCGTGCGATGTCAGAAGATGTCCGGACGTTACTCGGCCAGGACGACAGAATTAGGGAGCAGGTCACCTCCTATTGCTGTCCCTAACACTGACCCTGTCTCCTAGCCGTATGAGCCGACCCTGATGGTAGGAGGGCTCATACTCTGGAACCTGTAGTCCCTACAAGCCCTCAGGGTGGCCCTGAACTAGGAGCAGGGCAAGACAACCTATTCCTCCTTTCAGAGTGCCGGCTGATCATCATTTCATTATCTATTCCTCCTAGACACAGAGGAACAGGAGTCTCACTGGCCAAGCAGCAAGGAGAAGGGGGACATGAACAGACCTATAGATATGACAGGTGAACCAAGCAGTTCCACGCTAACCTGCCACAGCCTTGCTGACTGGAACCCGTGCTCAGATATGCTGTCCACACAAACATTAAGAAGACAGCACACACATAAGAACACACAGGAACCAGGACATCCATAGCTGCAATAAAACCCAAAAGCATAAGACATCAACTTAACAAGAGGGATTCGAGCCTCTCAGCCCTGCACTTCAGGAGGGAGGTACTGAGGTGAAAGTCTCGGAGACTTTGTTAAGGGCACAAGCCCAAAAGGTAAAGAAATTCCTCCTTAGGAATGCTGATGTGTTTTGAGAGTGGCCAGGTTGCACTCATGTAATTAAGCATGATATTGTTACAGATCCACAAGCTCGGGTTCGCTTGAAGCCATATCACATTCCTGAAGCCCGCCGACAGACAGTAGCCGGTGAGATCCAGAGAATGTTTGAGCTAGGTGTTATTGAGCCATCCCATAGTCATTGGAGTAGCCCTGTGGTGTTGGTACCAAAACCGGATGGGTCCTTGCGGTTTTGAAACGACTTTCGCAAATTAAACGAGATCTCAAAGTTTGAACCTTATCCCATGCCACGGGTGGATGAGTTGATAGGCAGGTTAGGTCTAGCCAGGTACAATACCACCCTGGATCTAACCAGAGGTTATTGGCAGATTCCACTTACTTCAATGGCTAGGGAAAAGACAGCATTTTCTACTCCACAGGGCCTGTTCCAGTATGTGAGAATGCCATTTGGGCTTCATGGGGCCCCTGCCACCTTTCAGAGGTTGATGGATAAAGTTCTCAGGCCACTCTGGCATTTCGCGTCGGTGTACCTTGACGACGTGGTGATATTCAGCTCGGATTGGGAAAGTCATCTTCACAAGGTCCAAGCCGTGGTAAATTCAATTCGGCAGGCTGGTCTGACAGCCAATCCCAAGAAATGTGCCCTGGGCCTTGAAGAGGCACGATACCTAGTGTACATTATTGGTAAAGGCCTCATCAAGCCTCAGGCTCAAAAGGTACAGGCAATTAAGGAGTGGCCTCAACCTTGCACAAAAAAACAGGTGAGGACGTTTCTGGGCATGGTAGGGTATTACCAGAGGTTTATTCCAGATTTTGCCACCATAGCTGCTCCACTTACGGACCTAATCAAGGGCAAAAGCTCAGGGGGAATTTCTTGGAACAAAGATGCCGAGGTTGCGTTCTGTAAACTCAAGGAGGTGTTATGCAGTAGGCCAGTTTTGATCGTTCCTGATTAAAAAAAAAAGTTTGTTGTTCAAACAGATGCTTCCAATGTGGGCCTAGGGGCCGTGTTGTCACAGTTGGTGCATGGAGAAGAACACCCAGTGATATATTTGAGTAGGAAGCTAAACCCGGCTGAGAAAAACGATAGTATTGTGGAGCGCGAGTATTTGGCCATCAAATGGGCTTTTGAGACTCTGCGATACTATCTGCTCGGTCGTCGATTTCAGTTAGTGACAGATCACTCCCTTCTTACCTGGATGTCACAGGCCAAAGATCATAATGCAAGGGTGACTCGCTGGTTCCTGTCACTACAGGACTATAATTACTCAGTGGAGCACAGAGCAGGCAAGCTGCAGGTCAATGCTGACGCTCTCTCCCGAACTCATTGTATGTTCTCGGAAAGTGTCCGTAACCACGGGTTCGAACAGAGGGAGCGGTTATGTGACAGGGTGTCACAATGTTTTGCAAAAGAAAGTGCTGGATGGTGTGTACATTGCACCAAGTTTCCGGCACTTCATGTGTTAAAAGGCTCCAGGAAGGTTTGGTTTTCTTTGTATCCAGAAGCTTCCTGGAAAAAAAAGAAAGCCAGTTTAGGGTCCTGGAGACGGTCAGGGAAGAGTTGGGTGGGTTCCCTGACCACCCGGAGACAGTCCGGGTTTTACCTGCCTGGGGGACTGCTCACACAGATGTACTAATTAAGTCAGCAGCCTTGACCCAGGAGCACCCTCTCTGGGAGGGAGTCTGGGCAGTCTGTTTGAGAAGCTGCAAGCCTAGGAGCTCTGAGAGCGGTTGGCTTCTCTACCTAACTACTGAACTGTAAGTTGCTCTGTTTTCCCCTTGAAATTGCTCTTTGTGTTTTGTGTTATGAGTCTAGCTAGGGCTGCCGAGTGAGATAGGCAGGAGCCAGACGGCTATTGTTGTTTTGGTTTTGTTTGTTATTTTGAGCAACTTGCAAAATAAACTAGCAACAGTCTGACGCACAAGCTACAAAAGGTGTCGATTGTTCCTGTTTCTGCCCAAAACAACCCCGCAGGAAGGTGTAACAGTTCACAATATATATATATATATATATATATATTATGTAAGGGATCGTCTCTTTTCAGGGGGTCACACTCATAGATATCTCACTAGACAACGGATTTTCATGTCTAAGGGACATAAACTGTGCATTTATTGTGGCACACAGCATAAAGAAAAACATGCAAATAAATTCCTGCCCGTCTAGGCGCTAACAAAATACGTCCCTACCTCACTTGTAGAGAAAAGTTCACACATGAACATCATATGTGGCTTTCCTCAGCCAACCTCAATACAGCAGCCTCTAGGCTGTGGCAATTCGAGAACCTTTTGGGGAATAGTGGTCTATCAGCCCTCCTGGCTAGGACCACACAGAGCCTTCAGGCCTCTGTCCACAGGCAACACACTCACCCCTTGCTGACACCCTGGGAGGTGCTTTGTGCCAGCCTGATTACTTCCAGCTGGTCTCGCCTGTGGTGGAATAGGGGTGTGGACCGAACTATCCACCCCTTCCTTGCCTCTAAGCTGCGTGAGACCTGTCACTGTCTCTCTCTATATATAAACACACACACACGGTACTTAACAATTTCATGCTTGTTCGTAATTATTTTTATTTTGAAGGTCAGAGATTAACAGAAAGGTTCTTTGTAATGTATGAGCATTCTATGATATCTTGTAATATGGACTTGATGGATTTAAATACATGAATAAATATGATCCTTGCAACATAAAGACTGCCATGGCACCTTTTCTCTTTAGTGTGGCTTTGGCCTTCCACTGGCACTGAAACCTTACATGGAGTACAGGTGTCAATTCCTTATTTGTGGGAATTTCTGTTTCATTGTGCACCAATTATTACGAACCATGCAATCAGAAACATTCACCTATGATGCTCAGACAGCGGATAGCATCTTGGCCAAGGTGACCTTATCCTATGAATTCTTACAGATTCCTTGCCATGAATTCCAAACACGAGATTATGAGTAGCTATCAAGACAACTAATATCACTGGAATTACATTGCAGCACGATATTTGAATATTTTAGATATAATCAAATCCTACAAGGATAACGATCTAATCCTTGATCGATGTTATTTAAGGACAATGCAGAATATTGCAAGTAGTATGTATGAATGTATCTTAAATAAGTGCTCCTTTGACTTAATGATTTTGACAAATGTGCAATTGCAGTCTTCCATTACAGACATCACTGATCAGGTACATAGGAACACAGCTTTCATGTAGCTTATCTGAAGAAGAATGGACTAAAATCAAAGAAAGGACCAAGAAAAACTTGACTGAATACAAAAGGTACACAGAATCAACTAAAAGACTGAAATTTCTCAGGGATGCAGAGGGTAGTGTTGATCACGAATATATTCGAATTTTGAATTTTTATCGCGAATATTCGTAATTTCGAATATTCTTTTTTTTTTTTATCAGTGCACATGATCCCTCCCTGCTTCTAGCTTGTGGGCCAATGAAAAGGCTGCAGTATATTTGACTTTAGGAGTAGTGTTGTTTGCGAATTTTCGTAATGCGAATTTTCGTAATACGATTTTTTATTGCAACATTTTCAACTTACAACTATTAGACAAAGAAGATTATAGCACTAAATTAGCTAAATTGCTCTATATTTGATTTTTGTCGAATATTCGCTATATTGCTATTACTTCGTTTTTCAAATATTCGTAATATTTTAAAACAAGAGATATATAGCAATATAGCGAATATTCGTAAAAAAAAAAAAAAAAAAGAATATAGAGCAATTTAGCTAATATAGTGCTATAATCTTCTTTGTCTAATAGTTGTAATTTTTTTCTCATCTGAAGTTCAGATTGGAAAAAAATTACAACTATAAAAAAAAGATTATAGCACTATATTAGCTAAATTGCTCTTTATTAGTTTTTTTTCCAAATATTCGCTATATTGCTATATATTCTTGTTTTAGAATATTACGAATATTCGAAAAAACAAAGTTATAGCAATATAGCGAATATTCAAAAAAAAATGAATATAGAGAAATTTAGCTAATATAGTGCTATCATCTTTTTTGTCTAATAGTTGTAAGTTGAAAAATTCATATTACGAAAATTTGCATTATGAAAATTCGCATATTACACAAGCATTACCTTACCGAAGTGGACAATACAGATTATGCTAATCCAGCTCTGGGACTCAAGTCAGAATTCCTATTTACAGGGACACAGGTACCCCATCAATAAATTTACACAGGGTGTGGAGAAGAGACGATCATCTCCAGACTCGTTCACAGGTATTGCTGAACACCTGGCAGTTAATATTTCCTCTGTTAGATTATCCCCTGCAATGCTTTCATTATTGCATAAGGGATTCTCCTTTTGACCCTCATCTCCAATGGATACTTTTGTGTTGGAGCCATTTCAGCCACCCCCTGCCAATCTCCACTTGAGACTTTTGAAACATACTTGCAACCTTTGAAGCATATTTGTGACATTTCACTGGTAAATTGCAACTTTAGTTTCACACTTGGGATGTTTTTGCTATTGTTTAGTTTTTTGGGATGTCAGTTTACTGACAAAATCCTGTTGTTTAGCTCATATTAGAAAGAATAAATGCATCCTGTTGTAATACATACCTATCACTTGTTCCCACCACGAGTTGGTTTCACTTTTCATAAATGAGACTTTGACAGAAAGTTGCATCTTTATTCCATAAATGCGACTTTTTACACAAACCACCACCAATTGTCTGCAACAATTTGAGCCATTTCTGCCCATAAGAGGATGATAAATGAGGCGTAATATGCATCAGTTTGATAGCCCCGTCCACTTTGACATTTACAACTCATTTCTGGTGTGATGCATTCTTTATGGTACAAATTCTGATAAAAACAGTTGATATATTTGGTGCAAATCAAAACACCATTCTTTTTTATCCATTTTATGCCATAATTCTGGTGCAACATGCTTAGTAAATGTCCCCCAGTGAGTATTCCAGGGGATAACACACCACATCACAAGATACAAAGCCCTTTATAAATTGACATTTCATACCCTCTAAAAAGTATCATCCAGTTGAGACATACATCTTGTTGATGAACTGAAACTGAAATGAAGTGCAGAAGGTACTTGCAACAGATCTCCTGGCACCCCGACCGGGTACCTCTGTTGATGGATGCTCCCAGTGCTTCCCGAGGACTCCAAGCACTCCGCTCTACACCAAAACCACCACAGGAACCAGGAACAGGAACCGCTTGTTTGGGGTCTCACCGTCCTCCACCCACGCTGGACCCAAGACCGGGCTTCCGCTTCCAGTGGGTGAACCTCTCCTAAATCCAGAGAGCAGGAACAGATCTTACAAGAGCTAGTAGTATAGCCAGGGGATTATAGCAAATCTTCAGCGTATAGCAATCCCCAGTGTCGATCAGTTACCCAAACACCAGCCTCAACATGATGAAGGGTAAAACAGGAACTCACTTTATTGAAGATCAACTCAGAGTATATATACAGTTCAAGAAGTCTAAAAACATAACGCCATCAACCATGAACTACATGCAAACAGACATCTTCACCCCCTCCATAATGAATGAATAGGAAGAGAGGAGACACATGTGATGGGATTATCTCCTGAGTGTATCATAGGGTGATCTACTCATCTAGGAGTCGGCTGCTATTATAATCAACTATCTTAATCCCATCACTAACACAATCAGTGGGAGTCTCAGTGCAGAGTTAACCCTTTTTGTGTTGCTGAATCCACGCTATGCCTTTTTAATGGGCAATAGGAAATATGTGGCATATAAATTACACACATAAATCAGGATTCATAGTTCCTTGTAAGCCCGAAAGGTCTTAGGGGGTCTACATAGTTCTCAGTCCATAGTCTGTAGGAAGGAGGCTGGCCCTCAGGCTTCTCCAGCAGCCCCAGTGATGGTTCAGTCCGTCACAGTACTGACCGAATCTAAGAACAATTAAGAAGATATTCCTCCAATTTAACACCAGATGAGAGGATGTAATTTGAAACTATATAAGCAACTGTAGTTATGGATAAATCTATCTATTTAATGGAAATCAGACATCAATTATATGACACCAGTACGTATCAGAAACTTGCATGTAATCCTGTATGGCGTATAATGGGAAAGAACGAGAAACCATTTTAAGAATACACTCTTAATGGCATGAGTGACACACAAATCTTCAATTTTCTTACCAAATCTAACACAATTATATCAGTTTTCTATACACTACCCAAGATCCACAAAAATTTGCACAACCCTCCTGAGCGACCCCTAGCATTCTGTCCTGAATCTGCCCTATATTTGGATAAAATCCTCACACCTCTTGTGAGCAAATTTTGATCCTTCCTGCTTGATACAGGCGATTTTATTTTTAGCAAATTATAGAATTTACCGTTGATAACTGGAGACTGTATTCTGTTGACTCTGGATGTCAACAGTCTATACACCTCAAAAGAACATCATGGAGACATGAGAGAAGTAGCACATTTACTAATAGGGGAATCTAATCTTAATCTATCTCAAAAAGAATCCTGTTTAACCTTATTGTATGCCATTCTAGAACTATTTTCTCTTTGAGGATGACTACTATGCACAGCGGTAGGGGACTGCTAAGGCTGTTAACATGGTGCTAATGCATACATGATCCTCTTCAAACAAGAATTTGTTTATACACATTTTCTGTTTCAAGAACATACAATTGCTTAGTTCCATTTCATAAACAACATTTTTTGTCTGTGGGGTACCAGAATCTTTCCAATTTCACAACTCCGTTTACCATGAATTAAAATTCACACTACATGAGAGTGGAGAACAGATCAGCTTTCTAAGAAATCCCATGGGTAATTTTTCTGTGGATTTATATACAAAACCCACTGACCGCACTAGTTTTGCACTATATGAGTAATCACCTGAACTCACTACTTCAGTCTCAATTCAATCTGAGTCAGTTGGATTGTATGCAATCTGGAGACTAGGCAAAATAGACTGGAAGAATTTAAAACAAAATTCTCTACTCACGGCTATCCGACAACCCTGCTAGAAAAGAAACTTCAGTTAATTACATTCAATGAAGGTTGACCTTCCAAGGCTCCCAAACCTGCCAGATTAACCTGTGTTACTACATAGCAGCCGTCAGTTCCCAAGATATATCAGGCATTAAAGAAGCATTGGTCCTACTACATAAATCATTCCCAGAGATTGAGGATTTTAAATCTCTTTCATTGACGTGTTATAAGATTAATGAATTTAAGGGTTAAACTGGTTAGAGCAGATTTTGGCTGTCGCAACAAACGACCCGTCAAATTTTTTCTTCAAACCCCTAGAAAAGGAACATTTCTTTGTGTGGTATGTGCAGACTGTTCTACTATAATCAAAGGAGAATAAATTACACACCCATATAGTGGACAATGGTTTAAACTTTGAGGATTTTTTTTTTAACTTGTGATTCCACTTTTGTAGTATATGTCCTGAAATGTCCTTGTGCTTTGATTTATGTGAGTGAAACCACCCAACCGGTAAAAGACTGACTATCTAAACACAAGTCGACGATGTCGTAATCTACTTTTACCCATGCCCACTCATTTTGAACAATTTAAACAAAACCAAAAGCGATGCTGAAACAGAAAAAGTCCATGTGGATTCACAGTTTAGATTCCTTAACACTTAATTGTCTTAATAGAGAGTGCTATTTTTATATTAACAGAGCTCCCCGCTCTAAGATGGCAAAACGACTCTGTGATGGCTAAAGGAGGTGGACATAGTTGTGACTAGAGATCAGTAAGTTTCTTAAACATTCGATTTGGCCGGTTTGCAGAATTTTCCAAAAAGATTCGATTTGATCCGAATTTATTAGCGGAGAATCACGTTAAAAAACAGCAATTTCCTGGCTGCAGAGAGAGTAAATCCATCAGTATTGCTAAAGTCAAAAGAAACAGGAGTGGATACAAACCAGACATGACAAGGTGTGACATCATCAGGGGGTCTGGCCAAATTGAGATGTCGAGGGGGGCGTGGCCCATGCAGCGTTGAGACAGGGTGTGGCCTAAGCGCCAAGTCACCAAGGAGCATGGCCTGACAGTGCATCTGGCACCGCACTGCAGTGTTCGAGCCCCAGAGCTCGGACAGGCAAGTTGGTGACATTACCCCCCCTTTTATGAGGGTCCACTAGACCCTCAATACGGGACGCAGGCTTAGACGGAAATTTAGAATGAAATTTCTTAATGAGACGAGGAGCATGGACATCCCTAGCAGATACCCATGTCCTCTCCTCAGGACCATACCCTTTCCAATGTACCAGATATTTAAGAGAACCTTGAATCATCCGGGAATCAAGGATTCTCTCCACTTCGTACTCAAGTTCATCAAGAATAATAATAGGGTCAGGGGGCCTAGGAGGAGGAATTGCCTGTTGAAAAAAAATAATAATTAAGCAAAGAAATGTTAAAGACATCATGAATTCTGAAAGAGTCAGGTAACGGCAGACAAAATGGCACTGGATTGATGACAGAAATAATATTGTAAGATCCAATAAATTTAGGCGCCAGTTTACATAAAGGCGGAAATAAGAAATACTGGGCACTCTCACTAACTGTGAGACCACATAGTTTATTAAGGTAATGTTGAGAATAACAGTATAATAAAATGGATACAATATCTAAAATGTAACACTCTGCATGCCAATATATTACATAAAATGAATACAATACTTGAAATGACACATACAGGTCCTTCTCAAAAAATTAGCATATTGTGATAAAGTTCATTATTTTCTGTAATGTACTGATAAACATTAGACTTTCATATATTTTAGATTCATTACACACCAAATGAAGTAGTTCAAGCCTTTTATTGTTTTAATATTGATGATTTTGGCATACAGCTCATGAAAACCCAAAATTCCTATCTCAAAAAATTAGCATATCATGAAAAGGTTCTCTAAACAAGCTATTAACCTAATCATCTGAATCAACTAATTAACTCTAAACACCTGAAAAAGATTCCTGAGGCTTTTAAAAACTCCCAGCCTGGTTCATTACTCAAAACCGCAATCATGGGTAAGACTGCCGACCTGACTGCTGTCCAGAAGGCCATCATTGACACCCTCAAGCAAGAGGGTAAGACACAGAAAGAAATTTCTGAACGAATAGGCTGTTCCCAGAGTGCTGTATCAAGGCACCTCAGTGGCAAGTCTGTGGGAAGGAAAAAGTGTGGCAGAAAACGCTGCACAACGAGAAGAGGTGACCGGACCCTGAGGAAGATTGTGGAGAAGGACCGATTCCAGACCTTGGGGGACCTGCGGAAGCAGTGGACTGAGTCTGGAGTAGAAACATCCAGAGCCACCGTGTACAGGCGTGTGCAGGAAATGGGCTACAGGTGCCGCATTCCCCAGGTCAAGCCACTTTTGAACCAGAAACAGCGGCAGAAGCGCCTGACCTGGGCTACAGAGAAGCAGCACTGGACTGTTGCATGTCATTCGGAAATCAAGGTGCCAGAGTCTGGAGGAAGACTGGGGAGAGGGAAATGCCAAAATGCCTGAAGTCCAGTGTCAAGTACCCACAGTCAGTGATGGTCTAGGGTGCCATGTCAGCTGCTGGTGTTGGTCCACTGTGTTTTATCAAGGGCAGGGTCAATGCAGCTAGCTATCAGGAGATTTTGGAGCACTTCATGCTTCCATCTGCTGAAAAGCTTTATGGAGATGAAGATTTCATTTTTCAGCACGACCTGGCACCTGCTCACAGTGACAAAACCACTGGTAAATGGTTTACTGACCATGGTATTACTGTGCTGAATTGGCCTGCCAACTCTCCTGACCTAAACCCCATAGAGAATCTGTGGGATATTGGGAAGAGAAAGTTGAGAGACGCAAGACCCAACACTCTGGATGAGCTTAAGGCCGCTATCGAAGCATCCTGGGCCTCCATAACACCTCAGCAGTGCCACAGGCTGATTGCCTCCATGCCACGCCGCATTGAAGCAGTGATTTCTGCAAAAGGATTCCCGACCAAGTATTGAGTGCATAACTGAACATAATTATTTGAAGGTTGACTGTTTTTGTATTAAAAACACTTTTCTTTTATTGGTCGGATGAAATATGCTAATTTTTTGAGATAGGAAATTTGGGTTTTCATGAGCTGTATGCCAAAATCATCAATATTAAAACAATAAAAGACTTGAACTACTTCAGTTGGTGTGTAATGAATCTAACATATATGAAAGTCTAATGTTTATCAGTACATTACAGAAAATAATGAACTTTATCACAATATGCTAATTTTTTGAGAAGGACCTGTATATCATACGATGTAAAATCCGGAAATTTGACTTTAAAAACAATATAATACCGCCAGATGGTTTGGGTTAGGGGTGTCCTATGATGCTAACAAAGTCTGTGGAAAAGTGCAACAATGCAATCTCCTTGAGATATGCGATCTTATAGTTAAAACCTCTTGCATTCAGAGGATATCGGTTGGTGATTTAGTTACAGTGATGGGTATGCGGCGTCCCGCTGTACTCACGGTTTTATTCAAACTAAGTTGATATTTTCTAGTTGCTTTATCTTGCTGGTGTTCCGGTGCACTGGATGTCTGTGTCCGGTCCTCGTTCGTGCTTTTCTTGTTCCTCTTGATCCCTTCTGACTGTCGCTCCGTAGATGTAAGAGCCGGCACTCCACGCTTGGACTTTGTTTGCACGTGTGCTTGGTATCTCGTGCTTCTGTGTCCAAGTCCTGTGTGGATGCGCGTCTTGGGATATAGGTAAGCACTGGAGGTATCACCGCAAGTAAAACTGACGTCCGTCAGGGGGTCTTTTTGCACCAAACGTGTTTCGGGGTGTTAATACCCCTTCCTCCTTTTACATAAAGGCACCTTGAGATGTCGATTTTTGGTAGATAACCATACTTGTTCACCGAACACAAAATTTGACCCCTTGGACCATCTTTTATTGGCCTTTCTAGATTTGATGCTTTGGGTTTTTTCCAGGCTCTTGCGAACCTGGGCCCAAACTGTGCACAGGTCTTCTACTATAGCATCCACAGCAGGAGTTACAGAACTAGAACCACACACTGACAAAAACGATATAGTCCCTCAGCTGCTGAAGAACCTTCCTCACATGAAGTACATGAGACGACAAATCAGGGGAGAACACCAGTATGTCGTCTAAATACACCACAACAAACTGGCCAAGAAACTCCTGAAAAATGTTGTTGACAAGGTTTTGGAAAACGGCTGGGGCATTACACAGTCCAAAGGGCATTAGTAGTTACTCAAAATGCACCTCAGGAGTGTTAAAAGCTGTCTTCCATTCATCACCTTTCCTGATTCTAATCAGATTGTAGGCTCCCCTAAGGTCAATTTTGGAGAACCATTAAGCTCCCACAATCTGATTAAACAGATCCGGAATCAGAGGAAGAGGATACTGATTCTGGATGGAAATTTTGTTGAGACCCCTGTAGTCAATACAAGGTTCGAAGACTACCGTCCTTTTTCGCAACTAAAAAAATCCAGTCCCTACGGGAGAAACAGATGAGCGAATATGCCCCTTCCTAAGGCTATCTTGAATGTACTCTCTCATGGCTAATCTCTCATGTCCAGAGAGATTAAACATCCGACCCTTAGGAAGTTTAGCTCCAGGGAGTAAATCGATGGCACTGTCATATTCTTTATGTGGGGGCAAGGCCTCAGAAGCTTCCTTAGAGAAAACATCCTGATGGTCTTTAATAAACCCCGGAATGGAACCCTTCTCCATACGTAGGCCAGCAAGCTGAATAGACAGACAGTGACTAGACCACTGGAAGCCCCATTTAAATCAATTTTCCAATACTCCAATCAAAATTTGGGGTATGGTTCTTCAACCAGGGTAACCCCAAAACAAAATCAGCAGATAAATTACGCAAAGCAAAAAATTTACTTTTTTCAGAATGAAACTCAATCATCACTAACGTCATCACTAACTCAATAGTCTGTAAATCAATGTACCCTCTGGCCAATGGTGTAGAGTCAATTCCAGATACCGGAAAGGGTTTAGGTAATTTATGTACTATGGGACCCAGAGCAGAAATAAAATCATAATTAACGAAGTTCGCAGCGGACCCTGCATCAACAAATGCATGACCAGTAGCAATCCTTCCCTGTAAAGATAAACTCACAGGCAGTAAGCTTAGAACAGTTAAACTTACAACACTTGTTGGGAAATACCTGTGAGTCTGAGTGAACTCCCCGAACTTCACTGAGACGCTGAAGTTTTCCGTTTCTTTTTAGGACAGGTTCATATCTGATGTACGGGGCTGCCGCAGTATAAGCACAGACTGTTCTTGAGGCGATGCTCCGTCCGCTGCTGAGACACCGCAGCGCCAACCTGCATAGGCACCTTGGATTCCTCAGGTGCGCTAGTTTTACTGACAGAGGAAGAAAAAGAGGGATAGACACTGACAGACCTCTCACACTTGCGTTCTCTTATATGACTATCTAGTCGAATAGCCAAATACATCACTTCTTCAAGGGAATCTGGGTTGGGATAATTACCTAACAGATCCTTTAGTTTGTCAGACAGACCCAGCCTAAACTGGGACTTCAGGGCTGTATCGTTCCACCCCGAGGCAGTACACCATTTGTGGAACTCTGCACAGTACTCCTCCACCGGTCGCTTGCCTTGAGTAAGGGACAGAAGCTGACTCTCAGCATAAGCCGCCCTATCCGGCTTATCATATAACAAGCCTAGAGATGAAAAGAAACAATCAACAGAACATAATTCAGGGGAGTTAGGTGCCAGGGAAAATGCACACTCTTGAGGATCTCCCTGTAGCAAGGACATAATAATGCCCAGCCTCTGAACCTCCTACCCAGAAGAGTGTGGCCTAAGGCGAAAGTACAGCTTACAACTCTCCCGGAATGTAACATAGTTTTTATGATTCCCAGAGAACCTATCAGGAAGCTGAATCTTAGGTTCAACTGAAATAGGAACAGAAAGAGTAGGGGACCAAGACTCCTGCTGATAAACCCTCTGCACTAAGTCTTGGAATAACTGGAAAACACCCTCCATCTTGTTGGCTAGGGCTAGCATGGGATCCATAGCACCAGCACCCCCGGGGGAAGTGGAACTTTTATGGACACTTATACTGTCACGACCATAGGCAGGGACACACACTCACACAGTGAGCCCTAACTTGAACTTAGTCCGCTGACTCTGCCTACTTGCAGAACAAGTCCTAGGCGACAAGTCCACAACTGGTCGATGGTCCCTATATTGTTAAGCGTAGAAATACAAACCTACAGAATTGCGTAGAGGGAGAGATCTAGGTATAGCCGATGTCAAATCCAAAAGCAACAGTCCAATTCACACACAGGCAGCAGGGCACAACAAGGAAAACCTATAACTGGCAAAGGTTGATTGGCAGTAGCTGCCTTAAATTGGGAGCTAATCACGTGAGCGCCAACATCACCGGGGGAGTGGCTCAGGTGTGAAATCATCAGGGAGCGTGTCCAAAGTGGGCTGTTGAGAGGGTGCTTGGACTATGCGGCGTTGAGAGGGGGCATGGCCTGACAGCTGGGCTCGCATCACTCTGCAGTGTCCGTGCACCAGACTGTAGCGCTGGAGCTCGGACAGGCAAGTTGGTGACAGGCATGAGATCTTTGAGCCTGGCAACACGTTGCTTGATTTGACTTTGGATCAATAGAAATCTGTGTTGTTTCTGGTACTGGCCACACTCTTAACTTCTAGGTGTTGCTATTGTGGTCATTTAACTTTCCATATTTATAGTTGTTTTTCCCACAATGATGTGTGGTTTACAGCTTCAGTTGAACCTGTGGGTAACTGGTGTTTGAAACTCGGATGAGTTCCTGTTGCTGCCATAGCTTCTTGGAAGTTAAGTGTTAACTTTCCTTTTTGTATTTTGTTTTGACTTTTCTGTGTGTTGCATTTCCTTGTTGTTTTGTCTTAGGCCTCAGGGAGACTCCTGTTTATCCTTCCTTTTGGAGGGACGGGTTGTCTAATTCCTGTAATTAGAACCAGGGTCCTTTAGGGTTAGATAGGACTTTAGGTATTTCTGTGTATGAACTCACCTACCTTTGGGGTCTGTTCATATTGGTAGTCAGTCAGAGATTTAATTAAGGTTTTTCCTAGGAGGTGTCCATCTTCCTTCCCTAGTTTTCAGGATTGCTTTACTTTCCCTTTTCCCTCCTATGTTTGGTGTGTGGTTTCCCTCCCACATTAGAGCATGACAACAGCATGAGGAGACCACAGAGAGGCAACATGACATAGTGTGGAGGTGGCAACAGCATGAGGAGACCACAGAGTGGCCCAGAGACAGAGTTCTGAGTTGGCAGCAATGCCTTTTCCCTCCTATGTTTGGTGTGTGGTTTCCCTCCCACATTAGAGCATGACAACAGCATGAGGAGACCACAGAGAGGCACAATGACAGAGTGTGGAGGTGGCAGCAGCAGCATGGAGGGGCCACTGAATAGCAAGGTGACATAGTGTGGAGGTGGCAGCAGCATCAGGAGGAGGCCACAGAGTGGCACAATAGCAGAGTGTGGAGGTGGCAGCAGCAGCATGGAGGGGCCACTGAATAGCAAGGTGACATAGTGTGGAGGTTGTAGCAGCAGCATGAGGAGACCACGGAGTGGCTCAGAGACAGATTGTGAGTTGTCAGCAGCATGTGGAGACCACAGAGAGTTAAAGGTGACATAGTGTGGAGGTGGCAGCAGCACAAGAAGGCCACAGAGTGTCACAATGACAGTGTGGAGGTGGCAGCAGCAGCATGAGGAGACCACAGATTGGCCCAGAGACAGAATTGTGAGTTGGCACAAGCATAAGGAGACCACAGAGTGGCACAAAGAGTGTGGAGGTGACAGCAACAGCATGAGGAGACCACAAACAGGCAAGGTGACAGTGTGGGGGTGGCAGCAGCATGAGGAGACCACAAAGTGACACAATGACAGAGTGTGGAGGGGGCGGCAGCAGCAGCAACAGCATGAGGAGATAAATGATTGGCCCAATGACATAGTGTGGAGGTGGCAACAGCAGCATGAGGAGACCTGAGTAGTGAGGTGGCAGCAGCATTAGGAGACCACAGAGTGACCCAGTGACAGAGTGTGGAGGGTGGCAATAACAGTACCCACTGAAGATGGTGGGTGTAAGAAGGAGCACTTGGCATCAGATGTGTGGCATCAGGCAGGTGGCAGCATCAGAATAGTAGCTGGGGAAGGTAGCCAGAACAAACCAGTCTCTTATGTCAAGGTTTGGGTGAGGCAGCATTGATGATCTAATATGATGCATCAGGCATTGGTGGGTGGAAATACTGGCGGATCCATGCCTGATTAATCTTAACAAAGGTCAGTCTCTACACATTTTGAGTGGACAGGCAAGTTCTCCTTGGGGTAACTATGAACCCCACCGCACTAAACACCTGCTTTGATGCCACACTACTGGCCTAGCAGGACAGCTTTTCCAGGGCAAACTCTGCCAGTTGTGGCCACAAGTCCAATTTGGCTGCTCAGTAGTCCAGCGGATATTCAATGTTGGGTGGCAGGGTGCTGTCCAAGTATGCCACCACCTGCTGGTTCAGGTTCTGCTCCATAGCTAGCTACTGCTGCTTGTGAGTAGTTTCTTTAGACTGAAGTTGCTGCTGATGGAGTTGGTACTGCTCCTTACCCCCCACCCCACCATAGTAGCCATGGCAGTGGAACGTGAGGTCAGAGGATCCGCCCTGGTCAGACCTGCAAGAGAATAGGGGATGGAGCACATAGGCAGCAGCCAACTGACTACATAGGATGTGTTGATAGTAGTTTGGTTTGTCCTTCCTCTCAACTGGTGCAAAAAAGGCCCCCATTTTGGAACGAGGGTCTGAAATTATGTAGAGCCAGTAGTCATCCCTCTGAAAAATGGTGACAATTTGGCTCTCACTACGCAATCAACTAAGCACGCATCGGGCCATTTGTGCAAGTGACTCAGAGGGACTCCCTGCCTCCATCTCCACGGCATACTGCCACAGTGTGTCTGGGTCCTCTGCCTAGTCTTCCTCATCTCCATCTTGCTCCTCCGGCTGCTTTTGCTCCTTCTCTCCTGTCACGTGTGTAGAAAAACCACTCATTTCGCTACACATTGCTTGTGCTCCAATGTCCTCTTTCTCCAGTTCAGCCTCCACAGGGCTCATGTGGCCATGAGATGTTGGTGCCACGTCTCCAGTACCCTGACCAGACAGATTTACCAGCATCTTTTGCAGGACATGAATCAGTGGAATGACTCTGTTCATCCCGTAGTCCTGATGACTGACAAATAAAGTGGCCTCTTCAAAGGGCAGGAGCAACCGTCAGGTGTCACATATGAGCTGCCACTGGCTAACATCTAAGTTACACAGGGGAGTACCTCTGTCCACCTGTATCATCAATAAATCATTTATGGCCTTTCTCTGTTCATATAGTTGGTCCAACATATGGAGGGTGGAATTCCAATGTGTGGAAATGTCGCATATCAGCCTATATTGGGGGATGCCTTTCTGCCACTGCAGCTCAAGGTGGGTGTGCTTTGCGGTGTACGAGTGGCTGAAGTGCATACAAAGTTTCCTAGCCATTTTTATGATGTCTTGCATATGGATGGAAGACTTCAGGAAACGCTTGGCAACCAGATTGAGCACATGTGCCGCGTCGACACCTTGTTCTTCCCATTGTCGGTCACCATGGTTCCGATTTTGAGCTATCGCAGATAAAGCCAGGATTCGATTTCTTGATGAAGGACACGGAGCAGTTCCTCCCCTGTGTGACTCCGTTCACCTAGGCAAACTAGGTGCAGAACAGCATGACAACGCCATGCCCTGCACATGTGGTATGCTGGTGGGGCACTGTGAATGTCCCTGCAGTGGAGGCTGAGGACACGGTGGAGGATGAAGACGCAGAGGAGGACTTTTTCACAGGACCAACGGCGTGAGAACGTGGAGGCGTAAGGGGAGTTACTGGCCAAGTTTCTGGTTTGGCTGGGCAGGAACTACATTTACCCAGTGGGCCGTAAAGGACATATATTGTCCTTTACCATAGTTACAGCTCCACACATCGGCGCTGCCGTGCACTTTGGCAGACACCGACAGGCTGAAGGATTGGCCGACCTTCTGTTCTACATATCTGTGCAGACTGCAGCAGCAGCAGGACTGGTAGATGATGAAAAGGACATACAGATCCCTACGGCTGAGCTGGTGGAGCCTTGACTGCCTAAAATCGAGCGCATTCCACTGGGTGATGCAGTGGTTGTTGCGGCAGGCTTGACCACCACATTGGAGCCACGCTTCTTTCAGGCCACTTTATGGCGACGCTGCATATATAGACGCAGGGCCATGGTGCTAACATAGGCACCCTGGCCACACTTCACCTTCTTCCCACATATTTGGCAAATTGCCATGTTCAGCTAATCCTGCGATTTAACAAAAAACTGCCACACCGCTGAGTAGGTGATTTTTACCCCCAACACTCCGCACTGACTAACTGTTACCACTGCTGCTTCCGTGAAACCCTGCACCACTACTTTCAGGGCAGGTAGGCTCCTGCGAAGCGGGTGGTCTACCCCAGGCACGTTTGGCTCCCAACCTCCCACTGCTGCCATCCTGGTGACTCCCGGCCACACTACTGACTTTCTGGCTCCACCGCTGCCTCATGCGCAAGCTGCTGTCCTTTTCTCCCGATGATGAAGCCCCTTTGTCACCTGGCTCCCAATTGCGATCGGCTAAATCATCATCGATTATTGTCTGCACGTCACTGATGTCCTCCTCAACAGTCTCTGACCGCTCACAACACCAGCTCCCATGCCACTCTCCTCATCACTAGTTGACAGCCTACCGGAGGAAGTGGAGGATGTCTCCTCCACATATTGGCTGGGCAGTAGCTGCTGACTGTCCTCTAGTAGCTCGTACTCACTGTATAGTTGAGCTGAGCCCACAGCATATAATACTTCTCTGGCTGAGGTAACAGAAAAGGGCAGAGGCAGGTTGAGGACAGGTGAGGGCACAAGGCCTGCTCCCGGGCCATGCCAACGCAGGATTGTGTCTGATGAACCCACCGACTCTTGGCTGGGGGTGTCGGATGTCACTTGATGTCAGCCATTCAAGAACCGCTGGGTTGCTGATCAAGACAAGACAGCTAGATGACACCGGGAGCTCAGGCCTCTCGAAAAGACCCTTGCTGCCATGCCCACTTACTCTGCTTCGACCTGTGCCTGTGCCAGAAACATTTAGGCCTCTGCCCCTCCCCTGTCTGACATCCTGTTAGATCAAATAAATAAATAAAAAGGAAATTAATACACCCCAAAAAAGGCTGTCATTTTCTCACTTCACCACACAAAGCCACCTTTTCCCCCCACTAATACAGCCCAAAAAAGGCTTTACAGCATATAACTGCAACGCTGAACGGCAAATAAGCCCTTATTTTTTTCCACTTATACATGCCCAAAAAGGCTTTAGAACATATAACTGCACTGCTGAACGGCAAATAATACTCTTTTGTTTTGCCAAAAAAGGCTGTAATTTTCTCACTTTACAATACAACGGCTAATAAGCCTTTTTTTTTGTTGTTGCACTAATACACCCCAAAAAAGGACTCTAGAACATATAACTGCACCGCTCAACAGCAAATAATACTTTTTGTTTTTCACTAATACACGCCAAAGAAGGCTGTAATTTTCTCACTTCACCACACAACGGTCTAATAAGCCCTTTTTTTTTGCACTAATACACCCCAAAAAAGGCTTTAGAACGTATAACTGCACCGCTGAACGGCTAATAAGCCCTTATTTATTTATTTTTTTTGCACTAATACACACCAAAAAAGACTTTAGAACATATAACTGCACCGCACAAGGGGTAATAAGACGTAGAAATATTTCCTAGTAATACACCCTGTTAATGGCTGTATCACACATCACTTGCACCCCAATAACAAACAAGGTATGCTAGAATTTCAGAGGTATCATCTATTGCAAACCAGAAAGCAGCAGTATAATGGCAATTTGGATCCCCAGTCAGTGCAACAAGGTATAATAGGACTGTTCCTATTACCCAGGCTGTAAACTCCCCTATTAGATCCTATTCTGCTTCAATACTGTGGAATAATTCCTCCCTATCCTTTCCCTACACTTCTAATGATATTTCCCTGAACAGGTCGCTCCCCTGCACACTGTAAGGAAAAGGTGCTAAAATCTCTGTGACTCACCCGGTCACTTGAAGGGAATATTTCAATCAAAGAAACTTAAAAGGACTGGCACTCTACCTCCAGAATCACTTTGAGAAGCAATTAATTCCATACATCACTCAATAGCCAACACATATTTTTTAACTGTGATTACAGTTTATGTATAATAGAATAAAAATAGTATTACAAAAGAATAAAAATACATAAATTACGTCCCCTATGGTAGGGGGTCTGGTCTGGGATCTTGATCAAGTTTTAGTGAAGGGGATTATACCAGACACAAGGCTGCCTACTCCAATAATAGCTCAGATATTATATTCAGATGTTATTTGATTATAAGTTTAGAATTCTCCACTGCACAATGATCTGTGTGGAGAGTGTAGTTTTAGCATAACACTGTATCAGTGATGTCTACCCGTTATTGGGATATAGTGTTGTCAGCGTTCATTTACATCCATTCACAGTTGCGTAAACTTTTTCTGGTCCACCGTTAGACTTTCGGTGAGTATATAGAGTAATGTTCAAATAGATGTATGGAAGTAGTGTCCGATCCCACATAAAGGTCGATGCATGGATTAAAATGTAAATGTTCGGTAATCTCCAGCAATATGCACACGGACTAAAGCATAGTCTTTACTCAGAGTTTGATGTAGAGGAACTGGGATCTAGTGCCTGCCGTGGCGTTCCACATGGTCTTTGGCACAGAGAGATCTTACCTCCGGATATTCCCTCCTATCTGTAAGTCCAAATGTAGTGTGCTTGTCTCGTGTATACAACCTGAAAAAATGGCGTGGTATTAGCAGGAGGTGCTCAAACCCACATGCAGTCGTGCATATATATAGGGGAGCAAATCCTGCACTTTTGGCCCGTTGCTAATGGAGATCCCCAGCAAAAATGCATACGGTGGAGGATGCCTGCAGCGAACCACAAGTACCACAATAGACATCCTACACAAGGTAGCAATTATGTGGATGTGATAATCAATATAATAATATAACAAAATAATAGCAAAGACAGGTGCACTCTGCGGTCTTACTAAACCCTCAAACTGATTTAAAAATTGAGAGATTAGCCAACATGTCCTACGGTGTAGGACATGTCTAAGCCCGGGCACCACGCCAAGGTTTCTCAAGTAGCTCAGGGACCTAACACTCACCTACCTGTGCCATATGGGCATTACCAGGAGCCAGTGGGCAAATTACAGGAGCATGAGGCCGACTCACAAACAACTCACTAGTTACCTCCAGCATGTAACCATGCTTGCAATGGGAGGAGGGAGGAGTCTGCGAGTCCCACTCAAGACTGGCTGATATGGCCCAGGCCTCACAGGTGCACCTAAATGTGGCCTGTAGATGGAAAACAGGACATGTTGGCTAATCTCTCAATTTTAAAATCAGTTTGAGGGTTTAGTAAGACCGCAGAGTGCACCTGTCTTTGCTATTATTTTGTTGCTTGTCTCGTGTGTCAGAAAGGATGCCATCAGCATGCCACGTGGTGAGTAGAACCGAGTCGGACCGCCTCTCAGTTTCTAATGAAGGTAATTCTAGAGCACTCCATAAAGTAATGGTTATAAATCGAGATCCATATCAGGACACTGGTTCATAAGGGGCATCCAAACCAAACGCGTTTCGAAACATTCGCCTTGTTCCTTCTTCAGTGGCTAAACCCCTATGTCTTTGGTTGCTTTTAAATACTCGAACCTCCCATGTATAATGGGGAGGATGACTCCAAAAAGTGGAGTGGAATTAAGTGCATTAGAAACTGAGAGGTGGTCCTACTCAGTTCCACTCACCACGTGGCACGCTGACGACATCCTTTCTGACACATGAGACAAGCACACAGATAGGAGTGAATATCCGGAGGTAAGATCTCTTTGTGCCAAAGACCACGTGGGACGCCATGGCAGGCACTAGATCGCAGTTCCTCTACATCAAACTGAGTAAAAGACTATGCTTTAGGCTACATGCACACGGCCATTGTTTTGGGCCGCATCCGAGCCGCAGTTTTTGTGGCTTGGATGCGGACCCATTCATTTCAATAGGGCAGCAAAAGATGCGGACAGCACTCCGTGTGCTGTGCGCATCCGTTGCTCTGCTCCGTGGTCTGCAAAAAAATATATAACCTGTCCTACTCTTCTCTGCGCTTTGCGGACAAGAATAGGCAGTTATATTAATGGCTGTCCACAAATTGTGGAATGTACACGGACGCCAAAACGCGCAACAGTCGTGTGCATGAAGTCTTAGTCCGTGTGCATATTGCTGGAGATTACCGGACCTTTCCATGCATCGACCTTTATGTGGGATCGGACATTACTTCCATACATCTATTTGGACATTACTCTATATACTCTCCGAAGGTCTAATGGTGGGCCAGAAAAAGTTAACGCAACTGTGAATGGATGTAAATGAACGCTGACAACACTATATCCCAATAACGTATAGACATCACTGATACAGTGTTATGCTAAAACTACGCTCTCCACACAGATCATTGTGCAGTGGAAAATTCTAAACTTATAATCCAATAACATCTGAATATAATATCTGAGCTATTATTGGAGTAGGCAGCCTTGTGTCTGGTATAATCCCCTTCACTAAAACGTGATCAAGATCCCAGAGCAGACTCCCTACCATAGGGGATGTATTTTATTTCTATTATATTTTTTTATTTGTGATTAGAGAGACTTTTATGTTTATATGTTGACTGTTGAGTGATGTATGGAATAAATTGCTTCTCAAAGTGATTCTGGAGGTAGAGTGCCAGTCCTTTTAAGTTTCTTTATCTGACATTTTTATGGAACTTCTACTAAGCAAAATAAAAGTTTTCAAGTCTTTCCTAGCACTTTCTGCTGATGTCTCTCCCTGCACTAAGTACACTGTAAAATGTCTGAATCCAAGATGGCTGAGGCTATTTATAGGGCTGTGACATCACAGGGCTGGCTGGCTGCTGATTGGCTGGCATGCATAGCATTGTGGGTGATCCCTCGTTCCCAGAGTTCTTTGCTCCATCTCCTAACACGTGCAGCAGCCATTTTAGGAAAAAATGCAATTCGTTACAGAAAATTCGCATTCGGTGCAAATCAAATTTTTCCTGAAATTCGGATTGAAATCCACTTTGTCATCTTTGATTCGCTCATCTCTAGTTGTGACTTAAAGAAGGTGACGACTCATGTAGGGTAATAAGCTTATGGTTAAAACTGTATTTGACAGGCAACAGTCTTAGTGGTTACAGTCTCTCAATGAGGGCACAGGTTTAGTTACAGGCAATAGAATAATTTGGTACACGGTCTCTTTAAGTGGCAAAAAGACAAAAATGACATTGCTCCTTAATGATGTAACAATTTATTCTCCTTTTGACTTATGTTGCACTCAACATTCTGGCTCTGGTCTCTTGATAGTGGCGGCTAGTGATGAGTGAAGTGAGCTTTAGATCCTAGTTCCGAAGTCGCTTCGCTTAAAACTTTGGATTAATGCTGTAGGGAGATCCGTCTCCATACAACATTAAAATGTATGGCCTCCGATGAGGCAAAGTCAAGTAATCGAAAGACTTCGGTGAATAACTTTGTTATCTGATTTTTAAACTGGAAAACTACTTTAAAACTTGGTCCCAAACTCCGATCAGGCATTAAGTCACCTCTTGTATTACAGTGCCTTGCAAAAATATTCACCCCCTTGACTTTTTTCGTGTTTTGGTGCCTCACAACCTGGAATTAACCTGAATTGTTTGAGGATTTGCATCATTTAAATTACAGAACATGCCCACAACTTTGAAGATTTTATTTTTATTTTTTTATTTTATTGTGAAGCAAACAATAAATAAGACAAAATATCAGAAAAAGTCAATGTGTATAACTATTCACCCCCCTAAAGTCAATACTTTGTAGAGCCACCTTTTGCGGCAATCACAGCTCCAAGTCGCTTTGGATAAGTCTCTATGAGCATGCAACTATTGATGAGCAGCAGGGCAATATTCGAATTTGCGATATTTCGTGAATATTTGGGCAAATATTCGTCATATATTTGCAAATTCTAGAATTCGCGATTATTTTCTTGATTGCAAAAAACGACAATGTAATATGCGCGTATTGTGCTCGCAATGCAGGCGTGGATCACTGTTGCTACATTTTTCAAGCTGTTAGACGTTTCCTGAGACTGGAGAAAACGGTTGGCATTGCAGAACATTACAATAGCTTTATATGCAGACAGAGTGCTCCAATATATGCAATTGTGCAAATCGGCAATTAATGATGCGCAAATTTTTGCTCAATAAGTGCAACTTCACATTTTAGCAGGTCTAACTACATATTACTGATTGGTGCACTAAGTATTATTGTGAACTTGTGACATCACAGCACTATGTCTGTAGCATGTATGTATGGACAGCAGAACCTATTACACTACCTAACACCCTACACTGGAACCTATCAGCTACACCATATCAGGATATAACCTACACTGACTATCTCCCACTATCTGTATTATATACAGTATATAAACTAACTAACTCTAATGTAATTAAACAGTAAAGCACAGACCACAGCAATGTCACAGCTCTCTCTCAGAACTCCATAAAACTACAGAAAATGGCTGCTGGGGAGGTTCTTATATAGTAAGGGGTAGGCAACTTTCCTATTGGTTGCTAGGGATGTTGCTAAGCTCAGACAAAGACGCTGCAGCCTTCTCATTGGCCCACAAGCAAGAAGGAAGGTTACTGATGGAAAAAAATAAAATCTAGAATATTTGAGAATACGAATATATAGCATTATATTCTATTCTGGCGATATTCGCGATTCAAATATTCGCACCCATCACTACTTGCCACTGTGATTTTTGCCCATTCCTCCTTGAAAATTTGCTCTCTCTCCTTCAAGTTGGATGGTTTGCGCTTGTGAACAGCAATTTTTAAGTCTGACCACAGATTTTTTTATTGGATTGGGATCTGGGCTTTGACTAGACCATTCCAACACATTTACACGTTTCCCCTTAAACCACTCAAGTGTTGCTTTAGCAGTGTGTTCGAGGTCATTGTCCTGCTGGAAGGTGAACCTCCGTCCTAGCCTCAAATCACGCACAGAGTAGTACAGGTTTTGCTCAAGAATATCCCTGTATTTAGCACCATCCATCTTTCGCTCAACTCTGACCAATTTTCCAGTCCCGGCTGCAAATAAAACAAAAAAAAACCCCACCATGTTTCACTGTGGGGATGGTGTTCTTTGGGTGATGTGATGGGTTTGCACCAGACATAGTGTTTTCTTTGATGGCCGAAAAATTAAATTTTAGTCTCATCACACCAGAGCACTTTCTTCCATACATTTTGGGAGTCTCCCACATGCCTTTTTGCAAACTCACAATGTGCCTGTTTGTTTTTTGCTGAAAGTAATGGCTTTCTTCTGGCCACTCTGCCATAAAGCCCAACTCTATGGAGCGTTCAACTTATTGTTGTTCTATGTACAGATGCTCCAGTCTCTGCTGTGGAACTCTGCAGCTCCTCCATGGTTAGCTTAGGTCTCTGTGCTGCTTCTCTGATTAATGCCCTCCTTGCCCGGTCCATGAGTTTTGGTGGACGGCCGTCTCTTGGCAGGTTTGCTGTTGTGCCATGTTCTTTCCATTTGGTCATAATAGATTTGATGGTGCTCCTGGGGATCATCAAAGATTTGGATTATTATTTTTTTTATAACCTAACCTGACTTGTACTTCTCAACAACATTGTCCCTTACTTGTTTGGAGAGTTCCTTGGTCTTCATGGCAGTGGTTGGTTAGTGATGCCTCTTGATTAGGTTTTGCAGCCACTGGCGCCTTTCAAAAATGTGACCTCTGAAGGTAATTGGTTGCACCAGAGATTTATATTGGCTTCCTAACAAAGGGGGTGAATTCATACGCACATGCTAATTTTGTGTTTTCTATTTCTAAACAATAGTTTTATTTATATATTTTTCTCATTTCACTTCACCAACTTAGACTATTGTGTTCTGATCCATGACATAAAATTCAGATGAACAAATGAACTTAAGGCTGTAATGTAACAAAACCTGAAAAGAGTCAAGGGGGGGGGGGGGGTGATAACACAATTGCTCAATAGATGACAGCATAGCCTCAATAAGGAGCTGCCTGCAAACTTTAGCCTGGAGGAAAGCACATAGCACTCGCCCATATGTAGTGGCCCATCCTTAACCTGTTTAACTCCGCCTACCATATAAAAGGTGGAATAGAGACTATTACTCTTACCGGTAATTGGATTTTCCAATAGCCTCCACAACGGCACTCCAGGAGGGTGTCCCCGCCTCCCCAGGACAGGAAACAACGTAGAAGCTCAGACTCCCTCCCCTTACCTGCTTCAGTTAATGATATAGGACTTGGTTAGTTAGTTCAAGAACTCTATTGATATAATGATAACATAACATCTCCCACAATAATTACACAACTTGGGTAGGGAATCCAGTGCCGTTGTGGAGACTATTGGAAAATCCAATTACCGGTAAGAGTAATCGTCTCTTTTCCCCGGCGCCTCCACAACAGCACTCCAGGAGGATTAATAGAGAAACAAACTCTAGGGTGGGACTACTGCAGATAAGACTTTCCTGCCATACAATAAATCATGATTTTGGAGTACATCTAATTTATAATGTTTAGAGAAAGTATTTGGATTCTTCCACAAAGCTGCTCTGCATATTTGCTCTACTGAGGCAGAGGCATTTTCTGCCCATGAAGCCAACACGGCTCTGGTAGAGTGTGCTTTGATCCCTTTGGGGAGGGGGGGGGGTCAAGCTTCTCTGCAGGTAACAGAATTCAATGGTGTTTCGGATCAATCTGCTAGCTTTACCTCAAGAAGCTACTTAATGCTGAGACTTGCACCTTTATGGTGTTAGGTCTGAGACCTTTGTCAAGGCCTGCCTGCAAAAAATCCAGTATGAGTGGAATATTAGCTTCTTGACTGTGGTACAGTCTGTCTCCTGCAAACTCCAGGAATGTTTTCCTTGTTCTTCTGTAGATCTGTGAGGTAGAGTCCTTTTTACTACAAAGTAGAGTGGATATTACAGACTCCGATAGGCCTCTTTGTTGTAAGTGGACCCGTTCACTTTCCACGCTGTTAAATGAAGTCTTGCTACATCTGGATGGAGCACTGGACCCTGGTGTAGTAGTCCCTGATACGATAGGAGATACCAGAATTGACCTGCCAACAGATTGTAGAGGAGGGGAAACCAGGACCTTTTTGGCCAAAATGGAGCAATCAATATTAATTGTGCCTCATCTTCTATTACCTTTACTAGCACCTTCGGAATTATACTGTAAGGGGGAGAGGCATACAGGAGGTCTTACGAGTGTATTACTGTCCTGCAGGAGTGGCACGAAGCGCATGGCGTCATAGCAACCAATGACGCCATGTGCTCCTGCTCTCAGCAGGATGCCAGGCCGGAATACCACGGACCACTCACGTCCGTGTTCCACGGTCATGTGTATTCGGCCTTTACCAGATAAAAAAAATCTTGCATGCAGTGCTTTTTTATCTAGTCTTTTTGACAGAATCTGTAACAGTAGCCCGAACGCAGATTTGAATAGATAGTATTAGTTAGCATTAGATGCATGTTCAACACACAAGTACAGTGCCAGAACCAATATCACTACATACACACAGCACCAAAACCAAGCCTGTAAATCAAATACTGCACCAGAATCAAGTTCACAGCATCAGAACCAGGCCTATAAGGCCCTATGCACACGACCATTCCGTTTTTTTTTTGCGGTCCACAAACCGCGGATCCTCAAAAAACAGAAGCTCATTGTAGAAATGCCTACTCTTCTCCGCTAAATGGACAAGAGTAGGACATGTTCTATTTTTTGGGCGGGGCCACGAAACAGAGCAATGGATGCGGACAGCACACGGAGTGCTGTCCCCATCTTTTGCAGCCCCATTGAAGTGAATGGGTCCACATCCAAGCCGCAAAAACGGTGGCTCGGATGCGGACCTGAAAAACGGTTTTGTGCATGAGGCCTAAGTCAAATACAGCACCAGATCCAAGTTCACTACATAAATACAACATCAGAAACTAGTACACTACATAAATAAAGCACAAGAACCATGTGCAGTACATATACATCACCAGCATACAAATACCATTTGAGTTGTCAGTCTTTGATATATAATCTTGTATGTGCAGTATAAAAATACAGCTCCCAGTAAGGCCTGAACAGTGGTAAAGGTATGCTGGAAGTTGTCGTTTCACAAAATAGCATGCTACCTCCCATCATCAGCTGTAGATCATCCAGGTGATTACATCACTCCAACACAGTCAATGGCAGAATAATAATTTCCATGTTGTGACTTACAGCTGACGTCTCCTCCTGAGTTGCCCCCAGTTGAGCTAATGTCCCCATAATGTGCCAGTATAAAATACCCCTATATAGTGCCCTCATTAAATGCCTCCATAGTGCTCCTCTCCCCCCTTCCTCCTAGTGCCCCCCATAATGTACCAGTATAAAATGCCCCAGTAGATGCCCTCAGTGTCCCCCATAATTTGCAAGTATAAAATACCCCTTCTTAGTGCCCCCCGTAGATGACCCCATAGTACTCCTCACCCCCTTCCTCATAGTACCCACCATAATGTGTCCCAGTATAAAATTCTACTGTACAGAGCCCCCCCATGTAAAACACCCCTTCTTTGTGGCCTCAGTAGATGCACCTATAGTGCCCCCAATAATGTGCCAGTAATGATAGCCCCCCATCATGTACCAGTAATGACAGCCCCCCATCATGTACCAGTAATGACAGCCCCCCATCATGTACCAGTAATGACAGCCCCCCCATCATGTGCCAGTAATGACAGCCCCCCCATCATGTGCCAGTAGTCAGAGACCCCTATTAAGTGCCAGTAGCCAGAGACCCGCTTTATGTGCCAGTAGCCAGAGACCCCCATTATGTGCCAGTAGCCACCAGTATTGTACACAAAAAATAAAATAAACACTTATACTTACCTCCTTGGCAGCGATGCGATGCAGTCTTCTTCCGGCCTGTGTCCCGCGCTGTATGGCTCATCGCACTAGGCCGGCAGCCTATCAGAGGAAGAGAAAGGGACACGCCTCCCCCTCCCCTGCCTCCTGAGGACGGTGATACAGATGACTATGGAGATGAACACTTCCACAATGGAAGCGTTCATCAACCTGTGCCCCGCCGCCGCCCCCCCACTTCTGAGCAGCTGGGGGTGGGGAAATTGCGGCGTTAGGTTCCGTATAAAGAAAAATAACTGAAATAAAGTGGCCTAAGGGCTTGTTCACACGACAGTATGGCTTTTTCAGTGTTTTGCGGACCTTTTTGTTTCCGTTATGTTTCCATTTCTGTTCTGTTTTTCCGCCTGGCATATACAGTAATTACATAGAAAAAATTAGGCTGGGCATAACATCTTCAATAGATGGTTCTGCAGACCAATTGACTTGAATGGAGCCATGGAACGTGATTTGTGGACAATAATAGGACAAGACACAAAATGTAGCGGAATGGAAATGCGGACATATGGAAACGGAATGCTCACGGAGTACATTCCGTTTTTTTTGCGGACCCATAGAAATGAATGGTTCCATATATGCACCGTATACGGAACGCAATAAACGGCAAGTATACGGAACGCAAAAAACGTTAGTGTGAACGAGCCCTAAATGGGAGGAAATGCTCAAAAACCCCAAACACTGTAACGTGTTTATAATCAGGGGAGCAATTTCTCTGCATGTAATCCATTGCTAACGGCAATCCCCAGCAAAAATGCATACAATGGAGAATGTTGGCAGCGGACCACATGCACCACAAAAGCATCCTACACAGGATGGGATAATGTGTGGATGCAAATATAAAAATACATAAATCACTGCAAAAGGTGCACCACAATGATATGCCATTGACAACACTGGCTAATCAATCAAGCTGATGTTCAGAAATGAGACTTTAGCCAATGTATTCCTGTCAAGAACACATCGAAGCCCTTTTGCACCACCGTCAAGGTATCTCAGCGTGGCACGGCTTCCTACCACTAAGCTACCTACGGAGTGTGAACACTGTCTGAGAGGTGCTAAGATACAACTTACAGCCAAGCTCCCACATACCTCCATAGGCAGGGGCGCAACTAGAAGTGACTGGGCCCCACAGCAAATATTTGTAAGGGCCCCCCCAGCGCGCTTCGCACCTGCCTCCTCCTGTGTAAACCCCACTCCTTTGGCACAGTGTAGCGGTATACTGTATATTGTGTGGCACAGTGTAGGCTATATGTGTATAACAAACATTTCACATGAAAACTTACAGTTACTTGGCCCTTGGGGATCTCGGACGCCACTTCAACACTTTGGCTGGGGGTCTGCTACTAGGGGGTCATACCATGGGGGAGTAATAAAGCCCACTATAATGCCCCCCCCCCCCGTAGTAATAATTCTCCTTATAATGTTACAGTGGGGAAATCCTCAGCCGTGCGATGCCAAAAGATGTTAACCGCTGCTCGGCCAGGACAGAAAGAATTAGGGAGCAGGTCACCTCCTAATACATCCCTAATCCGTCCCTAACTCCTAGCTGCATGGGCCGACCTTGAAGGTAGGAGGGCCCATGCTCAGGAACCTCGGATCCCTACTCACCCTCCGACCGGTCCCTGAACTAGGAGTAGGGTAAGACGACCTGTTCCTTCTGGAGACGGAGGAACAGGAGTCTCACTGGCCAAGCTGCAAGGAATGGGGGAACAAATACAGGCCTATGGATATGGCAGGTGTTGCACTAGTTCCAGCCACCTGCCACAGCCTTGCTGACTGGATCCGTGTGCAGGCAAGCTGAAGTCCACAACAATACTAAATGAACTCAGCACAAACATATCCACACATAGGAACCCAGATCCATAGCTGCACCGAATAATAAAGGAAAACATAAACTGAACATCACACAAACTTAAACTTATGACCACAAGGGTGGCCCCCACTGGCAGGTGAAATAAAACAGGAGGCTACTCCAGCTAGTCATGGCTGAAGTACCCCTCAGACTGGAGATAAACACAGAGGCTTTATAGGCCCAAGTAGTCACACCCACACAGACACACCCAGTGTTCACACACACAGAAGGGAATTAACCCGTCCAACACCAGGAAGTGTAGTGAGACCACATAAAGGGAAATACACACAAATACTCACTGCAGCTGTTACCGATGACAACGACATGTGTGGCAAACGTGTCCTGGGAGCCGGCCAAAAGGCCGAGACACTGCCACCACATGTACCGCAAACCAAACGTTGCCACGGGCAGCTACAGTGAAGGGAAAATGTCACAGTGCACACCAAACATAAAAAAGAGTGCACACCAGACATACAGAGTGCATACATACACACACACACAACAGGTGTAACCGCATGCACTTGACAGTAAGCCACCTAGCGCCAGCTCCGGCTGCTATACTGCCAAATACAATCACATGTTGCCAGCGGCAACCACAAGTGAGGCAACAAACTAGCGGCCCTCACCTGTGGCTGAACAACAACAACTAAACCGCAGGCAACAGCATGCGGACACAGGAGTCATGACCATGACCATGGCTGTGACAATACCCCCTTGTAATGCCCCCGTTGAGCTAATGTCCCCATAGTGCCCCCATAATGTGCCAGTATAAAATGCCCCTATATAGTGCCCCCAGTAAATTCCCCCATAGTGCTCCTCTCCCCCCTTCCTGCTAGTACCCCCCATAATGTACCAGTATAAAATGCCCCATATATAGTGCCCCAGTAGATGCCCCTCAGTGTCCGGCCTCTGATAGGCTGCCAGCCTAGTGTCCCCCATAATGCCCCCCAATAATGTGCCAGTCAGTGTCCCCATAGATGCCCCCCTATCATGTGCCAGTATCAAGTGCCTCTCCCCCCACATGTCCCAGTATCATAGTGCCATCTCCCCCCCATTTGCCAGTATCATGTGCCTCCCTCCTTCCCACCCCCATGTGCTAGTATCATAGTGCCAAACCCCCCTGTGGCGAAACCAACCCGCCACGGTGTTTTGGAGGGGGCTGTTTACCAGCCTCCTGCCCTGGGATTATGGTCCCTTAAGTTATTGGGTCTTAAGGCACTTGGGACGGAGCCCTCTGTCCCTGGATTGCATCCTTTGCCTTACTTGCTTGGATGAAGCACATGGTGAGAACAATAGATAGTGGCCATTTTAGCTCACAGACACTGTTCTGACTTTTCAACACGGTGCTATCTTGCCTGTATTTGGTGCACAGAGACATCATTCAGTAGTTTGAAACTACCAAACAGGGGACACATTTATTAGTGACTATTTTTGGTATAACTTGTATATTTTCAGTGTAACTGTATCTTCCAAACTACTGAACGGATGTGGGTGAATTTTGGACATGTGGTTCACCCAGATCCCCCGGTTCCGAGGATATATTGGTTATGGGGTTATTGCATGTTTTGGGGTTCCTGTGATATGTTTTATAAAATTGTATGTTATGTGAGGGCACCCAGATAGCTAATATTATTGTATTCATGTATTCTGAGTGCCATTCACCTAATGATATGCACTCAGACTTGAGCTATCTGGGGATATGTTAAATGTCTGTGTTTGCTGTGGGGGTGTGCCATTGTGTGTTTAAATTGTGATATCTGTCCTGTTGTCTCCACATGTGTATTGGTGATCTCCCTTTTGTCCTGAGAGATAATTGTATTGTCTTTGGTCGTCTCCGGGACAGAGGGGAGGAAACAATGATGCATTGTGGGGATATGTTGTATCTGTTCTGTATTTGCAAAACTGTAATAAAAACCAGGCTGGGTGTGCCAGCACGTGAGACCACTGCTTGACCCTCAACACGGAGCCTTGTCTCGTTATTGGGGGGATTCCCTGTATGCTGTTGGAGACTGATTGCCAGGAGTGTAAGCTGACGGATACGCTTTTCCTGTTCGTCTGACTGACAGCTATTTGCGAGGTTCCAGTTTGGAGTGCTATTTTGTATCCAGTTCGGGAGGTTGGTGTTCTGCAGTAGCTGTGCCTGTCTCTCGGAAAGGGGCATATCACCTTAACGGATTTTAACCCCTTGTCTGCTGAAACGGTCCGTTACACCCCCCATGTGCCAGTATCAAGTGCCTCTCTTCCCCCCCCCATGTCCCAGTATCATAGTGCCATCTCCCCCCAAAAAAGTGGTAGTATCAAGTGCCTCTCCCCCCATGTGCCAGTATCATAGTGCCAAACCCACCCATGTGCCAGTATCAAGTGCCACCCCCCCTCCACATGCCAGTATCAAGTGCCTCTCTCTCCCCCCCATGTCCCAGTATCATAGTGCCATCTCCCCCCCATAAAAAAGTGGCAGTATCAGGTGCCTCTCCCCCCATGTGCCAGTATCATAGTGCCAAACCCACCCATGTTCCAGTATCAAGTGCAAAAATCCCCCACATGCCAGTATCAAGTGCCTCTCTCTTCCCCCATGTCCCAGTATCATAGTGCCATCTCTCCTCCCCACAAAAAAGTTCCAGTATCAAGTGCCTCTCTCCCTCCCCATGTGCCAGTATCAGGTGCCAACCCCTCTCCCCCCATGTGCCAGTATCAGGTGCCTCTCCCCCCCATGTGTTAGTATCAGGTGCCAAACCCCTTCCCCCATGTGCCAGTATCAGTTGCCAACCCCCCCCAGGTGCCAGTATCAAGTGCCTCTCTCCTCCCCTCCATATCCCAGTATCATAGTGCCATCTCCCCCCCCAAAAAAAGTGCCAGTATCAAGTGCCTCTCTCCCTCCCCCCCCAATGTGCCAGTATCAGGTGCCAACCCCTCTCCCTCCCATGTGCCAGTATCAGGTGCCTCTCCCCCCCATGTGCCAGTATCAGGTTCCAAACCCCCCTTCCCTCCCCGGTGCCAGTATCAGGTGCCAACCCCCCTCCCCATGTGCCAGTATCAAGTGCCTCCCGCTCCCCCCCCCCCAGGTGCCAGTATCAGGTGCCTCCCGCTCCCCCCATGGCAGTAGCAGTCGGGTATTAAAAAAAACTAAAAAACACTTACCTCCATGTCAGCGATGCGATGCAGCCCTGTATGTCCATATATGGAGTCAGTGCTTGTATTTCAGAAAAGTTTCTGCTGGGATTCGAACCCACAACCTTCTGTTTCAGAGGCAAAACTTAACCACACGACCATAAGAACTGCCTTGCTGCTGACTGAAAAAATATAAGACTTCTACTGTTATAGCTGGCTAAGTGTACATCTATACACATGACAGCTGCTCATATATAGAGATATGGCAGAGCTGAGTGTGCTGGGACAGCTGTCATATAGAGATATAGCAGTTCTGGCTGTGTTGGGGCAGCTGTCATGTGTATAGATGTACACTTAGCCAGCTATAACAGTAGAAGTCTCATATTTTTTCAATCAGTTGCAATGCAGCCTTTATGGATGTGTGGGTAAATGCTTTGCTTTAAGATTAGATCACATTAGCGAGGGGGCCTGGTCAGCCGCCGCTACTGCTGCTGTGAAGGGGCCCTGAACACCATATTTAACTAACTTGAAAATAAACACATATGCTGTCGGGCCCCCTTGGCAGCCCGGGCCCCGAAGCAGCTGCTTCCCCGGTAGTTACACCACTGTCCTTAGGGAAATCACTCAGGTTATGGGAGAGATGATAAGGCTGTAAGCCCCACCTATAATAGGCCATGTGACACAGGTTACCAGGTACCACCAATAGAAAATGACTCACAAAAAATGTGAGTGCACGTGCTAAGCCGGCACGTAGGGTAGAACACCAAAAAAGAAAACAAGGCTAGCACAGATAATGATGCATGTAAACTTTATTATGGTCTCAACACGAGACGAGATATTTTAAAATACACATAAAAAACAACAATACAATGGTGAGTGGAGAGCACTCAGAATAATGGTACACCACTGGATAACTGAACGTATCAAGGCTAGAAAAATAATATAAATATCATAAAATATATATATGGCCCAAGCCAGATATCAAATATATAGAGCTAGCCAAAGCTATCAAAACGAAATCAGAATCAAATACAATACATGCCAAGATATAAAGTGCATAGTGCAAATATGACAAAGTGCATAAGTATATTATATTGAAATAGCCATTAAAGAGCCATAAGGTGAATACCTGAGTGGTGAACCAACAGAGCCCCAACGCACGTTTCACGTAAGCTTCTTCAGGGGGGGCTTACGCGAAACGTGCGGTAGGGCTCTTAAGAAGCATACGCGAAACGTGCGTTGGGGCTCTGTTGGTTCACCACTCAGGTATTCACCTTATGGCTCTTTAATGGCTATTTCAATATAATATACTTATGCACTTTGTCATATTTGCACTATGCACTTTATATCTTGGCATGTATTGTATTTGATTCTGATTTCGTTTTGATAGCTTTGGCTAGCTCTATATATTTGATATCTGGCTTGGGCCATATATATATTTTATGATATTTATATTATTTTTCTAGCCTTGATACGTTCAGTTATCCAGTGGTGTACCATTATTCTGAGTGCTCTCCACTCACCATTGTATTGTTGTTTTTTATGTGCATTTTAAAACATCTCGTCTCGTGTTGAGACCATAATAAAGTTTACATTCATCATTATCTCTGATAGCCTTGTTTTCTTTTTTGGTGTTCTACCCCACAGGCTACCAGGTGCAACAGAATGCTATCAGCAGTTTGCAATGGCACATTATAAACATAATATAACAAAAACCAAGACAGGTGCACTCTGCGGTCTTCTAACCCTCATACTGGTGTAAAATTGAGAGATCAGCCAACATTTCCTGCTTGGAGGACATGTCTGAGCCCGAGCACCGCGCCAAGGTTTCTCAATGCTAAACCTACCTGTGCCGTATGGGCAATACCAGGAGCCAGTGGGTGAATTACAGGAGCACAAGGTCCGACTCACAGCAATCTCCCAGTAACCTCCAGCATGTGACCATGCATACAATGGGAGGAGGGAGAGAGCTCTGAGCCCCACCCAAGACTGACTGATATAGCCCAGGCCTCACATGTGCACCAGAATGCTGCCTGTGGATGGAAATAAAGGCACATTCAGACTAGGAGTTTCTACACCTCCAAAAAATTCTATATACAAACTACAGATTGGCGTGGTAATAAAAAGCAGGAAGTGCTCAACCCCATATGCAGTGGTGCATCTATACAGGGGGGCAGATCCTGCACTTATGAGCCGTTGCTAATGGCAATCCCCAGCAAAAATGCATACAATGGAGGATGCCTACAGCGGACCACAAGTACAACAATGGACATTCGAAACATATCAAGAAAAATAACTGAAATAAAGTGGTCTGCATATCATTGTGGTGCACCTATCGCAGTGATTTAGGTTCAGTATAAGCATTAGTATGTATTAGGGTCAGTATTTGCGTTAGGATTGTCAGTATTAGGCCTCATGCACAGGCTGCGGAGTGCTTCCGTGGTGTTTCTGTCTGTGCCTCTGCACCGCAAAAAAATAGAACATGTTCTATTTTTTTGCTATGTGAATGGATCACGGACCCATTCAAGTTGAATGGGTCTTGATCCGTCCTGGATGCCATACGGACGTTGCCCGTGCATTGGGGACCGCAAATTGCAGTCCCCGATGCATGGAATGGCCGCACAACGGCCCTGTGCATAAGGCTATAGGGTCAGTTTTAGGATTAGGGTCAGGATTACTGGTGGGTCTGCTCTTGTGGAACGTCTCAGGCAGCATGATGACATCATTGCGCCCCTACAACACATAGAATGGTGGGACAGGGAACCAATAGTTCCCTTGTTCTGCTGGCTCTGATGGATGCTCAATTGTATCTGTGTCCAGTGGATGTAGATACAATTGAGTGCAGGGGGACGCAGAAACTGTAGGCCCTAAATATTTACTGGGGACCAGCCTGGGGGAAAAATGCCCTCTTCCCTCTAAGGCCCCTTTCACACGGGTGAGCATTCCGCGCGGATGCGATGCGTGAGTTGAACGCATTGCACCCGCACTGAATACCGACCCATTCATTTATATGGGGCTGTTCACATGAGCGTTGATTTTCACGCATCACTTGTGCATTGCGTGAAAATCGCAGCATGCTCTATATTCAGCGTTTTTCACGTAACGCAGACCCCATAGAAATGAATAGGGTTGCATGAAAATCGCAAGCATCCGCAAGCAAGTGCGGATGCGGTGCGATTTTCACGCATGGTTGCTAGGAGACGATCGGGATGGAGACCCGATCATTATTATTTTCCCTTATAACATAGTTATAAGGTAAAATAATAGCATTCTGAATACAAAATGCATAGTAAAATAGCGCTGGAGGGGTTAAAAAAATAAATAAATAATTTAACTCACCTTAATCCACTTGATCGTGAAGCCCGGCATCTCTTTCTGTCTTCATCTTAGTTCTGTGCAGCAACAGGACCTGTGGTGACGTCACTCCGGTCATCACATGATCCATCACCGTGGTAAAAGATCATGTGATGGATCATGTGACGACCGGAGTGACGTCACCACAGGTCCTGTTGCTGCACAGAGCTAAGATGAAGACAGAAGGAGATGCCTGGCTTCACGATCAAGTGGATTAAGGTGAGTTAAATTTTTTATATATTTTTTTAACCCCTCCAGCCCTATTTTACTATGCATTCTGTATTCAGAATGCTATTATTTTCCCTTATAACCATGTTATAAGGGAAAATAATACAATCTACAGAGCACCGATCCCAGACCTGAACTTCTGTGAAGAAGTTCGGGTTTGGGTACCAAACATGCTCGATTTTTCTCACGCGAGTGCAAAACTCATTACAATGTTTTGCATTCACGTGGAAAAATCGCGGGTGTTCCCGCAACGCACCCGCACATTTTCCCGCAACGCCCGTCTGAAAGAGGCCTTAATCATTGAAATCAGGTGTTTTATTCATTCCCATTGCTGCAGGTGTATAAAATCAAGCACCTAGTCATGCAGTCTGACTTTACAAACATTTGCGAAGGAATGGGACATTCTAAAGAGCTCACTAAACTTGAGCATAGTATTGTAATATGATGCCACCATTGAAAGATTTCAGTTTGTAAAATTTCTTCCCTCCTACATATTCACTA